>NC_069501.1:289725278-290325278 GCF_027579735.1 Bombina bombina | reverse complement strand
GTCAGAAACAAATGAATTGGCTAGCTTAAGCGCTTTAAGCTTGTCAAGTATATCATCCAATGGAGTTTCTACCTGTAAGGCATCTTCCAGAGACTCAAACCAGAAGGCCGCAGCAGCAGTGACCGGGGCAATGCATGCAAGAGGCTGTTGAATAAACATTTTCTTAAGGTAACCCTCTAACTTTTTATCCATTGGATCTAGGAAAGCACAACTGTCCTCGACGGGAATAGTTGTACGCTTAGCTAGGGTAGAAACTGCTCCCTCCACCTTAGCCACCTCCACCGTTAGCCATAAGTCCCGTGTAGCGGCATCTATTGGAAACATTTTCTTAAAAATAGGAGGGGGAGAGAACGGTACACCTAGTCTATCCCATTCCTTAGTAATAATTTCTGAAAACCTTTTAGGTATTGGAAAAACATCAGTGTAAACAGGCACTGCATAGTATTTATCCAATCTACACAATTTCTCTGGCACTATAATGGTGTCACAGTCATCCAGAGTAGCTAAAACCTCCCTGAGCAACACGCAGAGGTGTTCAAGCTTAAATTTAAATGTAGACATATCAGAATCAGGTTGAAGCATCTTCCCTGAGTCAGAAAAATCACCCACAGAAAGAAGCTCTCCTGCCTCAGCTTCTGCATATTGTGAGGGGATATCAGACATAGCTACTAAAGCGTCAGAGAGCTCTGTATTTTTTCTAGTCCCAGAGCTGTCTCACTTTCCTTGTAACCCTGGTAGTTTGGACAATATCGCTGTAAGGGTATGATCCATAACTGCCGCCATGTCTTGTAAAGTAAACGCCATGGGCGCGCTAGATGTACTTGGCGCCACTTGAGCGGGAGTCCCTTGAGTGGGAGTCAAAGGTTCTGACACGTGGGGCGAGTTAGTCGGCATAACTTCCCCCTTGTCAATTTCCTCTGGTGATAAATCTTTTAAGACAGAATATGATCTTTATAACTTAAAGTAAAATCAGTACATTTGGTACACATTCTAAGAGGGGTTCCACAATGGCTTCTAAAACATAATTAACAAGGAGTTTCCTCTATGTCAGACATGTAAACAAGCAAAAAATAAAAACGGTACTGTGCCTTTAAGAGAAACAAATTTTGTCAGAAATGGAAAAACAGTGATAAAAAGCAGAAAATCTTACGAAATTTTTACAGTGTGTATAATAGACTAACAGAGCATTGCACCCACTTGCAAATGGATGATTAACCCCTTAGTTTCAAAACCGGATCAAAAAAAAAATATAAACGTTTTTTTAACAGTCACAACAAACTGCCACAGCTCTGCTGTGGCCCTACCTGCCCATACAACGACTTTTGAAGGCACAAAAACCCTTTGTAGAGGTCCTAAGTGTTCAGGGGACTCCTTCAGGGAAGCTGGAAGTCTCAAGCTGCAAAAACTGCACGATTTAGGCCTGAAAATAGGCCCCTCCCAACCTGTATTCACAGTGAGAGGGCCATAAAAAATTATCCCTAGGCAAAAACAGAATTTATGTTTACCTGATAAATTTCTTTCTCCAACGGTGTGTCCGGTCCACGGCGTCATCCTTACTTGTGGGATATTCTCTTCCCCAACAGGAAATGGCAAAGAGCCCAGCAAAGCTGGTCACATGATCCCTCCTAGGCTCCGCCTACCCCAGTCATTCGACCGACGTTAAGGAGGAATATTTGCATAGGAGAAACCATATGGTACCGTGGTGACTGTAGTTAAAGAAAATAAATTATCAGACCTGATTAAAAAACCAGGGCGGGCCGTGGACCGGACACACCGTTGGAGAAAGAAATTTATCAGGTAAACATAAATTCTGTTTTCTCCAACATAGGTGTGTCCGGTCCACGGCGTCATCCTTACTTGTGGGAACCAATACCAAAGCTTTAGGACACGGATGAAGGGAGGGAGCAAATCAGGTCACCTAAATGGAAGGCACCACGGCTTGCAAAACCTTTCTCCCAAAAATAGCCTCAGAAGAAGCAAAAGTATCAAACTTGTAAAATTTGGTAAAAGTGTGCAGTGAAGACCAAGTCGCTGCCCTACATATCTGATCAACAGAAGCCTCGTTCTTGAAGGCCCATGTGGAAGCCACAGCCCTAGTGGAATGAGCTGTGATTCTTTCGGGAGGCTGCCGTCCGGCAGTCTCGTAAGCCAATCTGATGATGCTTTTAATCCAAAAAGAGAGAGAGGTAGAAGTTGCTTTTTGACCTCTCCTCTTACCTGAATAAACAACAAACAAGGAAGATGTTTGTCTAAAATCCTTTGTAGCATCTAAATAGAATTTTAGAGCGCGAACAACATCCAAATTGTGCAACAAACGTTCCTTCTTTGAAACTGGTTTTGGACACAGAGAAGGTACGATAATCTCCTGGTTAATGTTTTTGTTAGAAACAACTTTTGGAAGAAAACCAGGTTTAGTACGTAAAACCACCTTATCTGCATGGAACACCAGATAAGGAGGAGAACACTGCAGAGCAGATAATTCTGAGACTCTTCTAGCAGAAGAAATCGCAACTAAAAACAAAACTTTCCAAGATAATAACTTAATATCAACGGAATGTAAGGGTTCAAACGGAACCCCCTGAAGAACTGAAAGAACTAAATTGAGACTCCAAGGAGGAGTCAAAGGTTTGTAAACAGGCTTGATTCTAACCAGAGCCTGAACAAAGGCTTGAACATCTGGCACAGCTGCCAGCTTTTTGTGAAGTAATACCGACAAGGCAGAAATCTGTCCCTTCAGGGAACTTGCAGATAATCCTTTTTCCAATCCTTCTTGAAGGAAGGATAGAATCCTAGGAATCTTAACCTTGTCCCAAGGGAATCCTTTAGATTCACACCAACAGATATATTTTTTGCAAATTTTGTGGTAAATCTTTCTAGTTACAGGCTTTCTGGCCTGAACAAGAGTATCGATAACAGAATCTGAGAATCCTCGCTTCGATAAAATCAAGCGTTCAATCTCCAAGCAGTCAGCTGGAGTGAAACCAGATTCGGATGTTCGAACGGACCCTGAACAAGAAGGTCTCGTCTCAAAGGTAGCTTCCAAGGTGGAGCCGATGACATATTCACCAGATCTGCATACCAAGTCCTGCGTGGCCACGCAGGAGCTATCAAGATCACTGACGCCCTCTCCTGATTGATCCTGGCTACCAGCCTGGGGATGAGAGGAAATGGCGGGAACACATAAGCTAGTTTGAAGGTCCAAGGTGCTACTAGTGCATCCACTAGAGCCGCCTTGGGATCCCTGGATCTGGCCCCGTAGCAAGGAACTTTGAAGTTCTGACGAGAGGCCATCAGATCCATGTCTGGAATGCCCCACAGGTGAGTGACTTGGGCAAAGATTTCCGGATGGAGTTCCCACTCCCCCGGATGCAATGTCTGACGACTCAGAAAATCCGCTTCCCAATTTTCCACTCCTGGGATGTGGATAGCAGACAGGTGGCAGGAGTGAGACTCCGCCCATAGAATGATTTTGGTCACTTCTTCCATCGCTAGGGAACTCCTTGTTCCCCCCTGATGGTTGATGTACGCAACAGTTGTCATGTTGTCTGATTGAAACCGTATGAACTTGGTCCTCGCTAGCCGAGGCCAGGCCTTGAGAGCATTGAATATCGCTCTCAGTTCCAGAATATTTATCGGTAGAAGAGATTCTTCCCGAGACCAAAGACCCTGAGCTTTCAGGGATCCCCAGACCGCGCCCCAGCCCATCAGACTGGCGTCGGTCGTGACAATGACCCACTCTGGTCTGCGGAACGTCATCCCTTGAGACAGATTGTCCAGGGACAGCCACCAACGGAGTGAGTCTCTGGTCCTCTGATTTACTTGTATCTTCGGAGACAAGTCTGTATAGTCCCCATTCCACTGACTGAGCATGCACAGTTGTAATGGTCTTAGATGGATGCGCGCAAAAGGAACTATGTCCATCGCCGCTACCATCAACCCGATCACTTCCATGCACTGAGCTATGGAAGGAAGAGGAACGGAATGAAGTATCCGACAAGAGTCTAGAAGTTTTGTTTTTCTGGCCTCTGTTAGAAAGATCCTCATTTCTAAGGAGTCTATAATTGTTCCCAAGAAGGAAAACCTTGTTGACGGGGATAGAGAACTCTTTTCCACGTTCACTTTCCAGCCGTGAGATCTGAGAAAGGCCAGGACAATGTCCGTGTGAGCCTTTGCTTGAGGAAGGGACGACGCTTGAATCAGAATGTCGTCCAGGTAAGGTACTACTGCAATGCCCCTTGGTCTTAGCACCGCTAGAAGGGACCCTAGTACCTTTGTGAAAATCCTTGGAGCAGTGGCTAATCCGAAAGGAAGCGCCACGAACTGGTAATGTTTGTCCAGGAATGCGAACCTTAGGAACCGATGATGTTCCTTGTGGATAGGAATATGTAGATACGCATCCTTTAAATCCACCGTGGTCATGAATTGACCCTCCTGGATGGAAGGAAGAATAGTTCGAATGGTTTCCATCTTGAAAGATGGAACCTTGATAAACTTGTTTAAGATCTTGAGATCTAAGATTGGTCTGAACGTTCCCTCTTTTTTGGGAACTATGAACAGATTGGAGTAGAACCCCATCCCTTGTTCTCTTAATGGAACAGGATGAATCACTCCCATTTTTAACAGGTCTTCTACACAATGTAAGAACGCCTGTCTTTTTATGTGGTCTGAAGACAACTGAGACCTGTGGAACCTCCCCCTTGGGGGAAGTCCCTTGAATTCCAGAAGATAACCCTGGGAGACTATTTCTAGCGCCCAAGGATCCAGAACATCTCTTGCCCAAGCCTGAGCGAAGAGAGAGAGTCTGCCCCCCACCAGATCCGGTCCCGGATCGGGGGCCAATATTTCATGCTGTCTTGGTAGCAGTGGCAGGCTTCTTGGCCTGCTTTCCCTTGTTCCAGCCTTGCATTGGTCTCCAAGCTGGCTTGGCTTGAGAAGTATTACCCTCTTGCTTAGAGGACGTAGCACTTTGGGCTGGTCCGTTTTTACGAAAGGGACGAAAATTAGGTCTATTTTTCGCCTTGAAAGGCCGATCCTGAGGAAGGGCGTGGCCCTTACCCCCAGTGATATCCGAGATAATCTCTTTCAAGTCAGGGCCAAACAGCGTTTTCCCCTTGAAAGGAATGTTTAGTAGCTTGTTCTTGGAAGACGCATCAGCCGACCAAGATTTCAACCAAAGCGCTCTGCGCGCCACAATAGCAAACCCAGAATTCTTAGCCGCTAACCTAGCCAATTGCAAAGTGGCGTCTAGGGTGAAAGAATTAGCCAACTTGAGAGCATTGATTCTGTCCATAATCTCCTCATAAGGAGGAGAATCACTATCGAGCGCCTTTATCAGCTCGTCAAACCAGAAACATGCGGCTGTAGTGACAGGGACAATGCATGAAATTGGTTGTAGAAGGTAACCCTGCTGAACAAACATCTTTTTAAGCAAACCTTCTAATTTTTTATCCATAGGATCTTTGAAAGCACAACTATCTTCTATGGGTATAGTGGTGCGTTTGTTTAAAGTAGAAACCGCTCCCTCGACCTTGGGGACTGTCTGCCATAAGTCCTTTCTGGGGTCGACCATAGGAAACAATTTTTTAAATATGGGGGGAGGGACGAAAGGAATACCAGGCCTTTCCCATTCTTTATTAACAATGTCCGCCACCCGCTTGGGTATAGGAAAAGCTTCTGGGAGCTCCGGCACCTCTAGGAACTTGTCCATTTTACATAGTTTCTCTGGGATGACCAACTTTTCACAATCATCCAGAGTGGATAATACCTCCTTAAGCAGAATGCGGAGATGTTCCAACTTAAATTTAAATGCAATTACATCAGGTTCAGCCTGTTGAGAAATGTTCCCTGAATCAGTAATTTCTCCCTCAGACAAAACCTCCCTGGCCCCCTCAGATTGGGTTAGGGGCCCTTCAGAGATATTAATATCAGCGTCGTCATGCTCTTCAGTAACTAAAACAGAGCAGCCACGCTTACGCTGACAAGGGTTCATTTTGGCTAAAATGTTTTTGACAGAATTATCCATTACAGCCGTTAATTGTTGCATAGTAAGGAGTATTGGCGCGCTAGATGTACTAGGGGCCTCCTGAGTGGGCAAGACTCGTGTAGACGAAGGAGGGAATGATGCAGTACCATGCTTACTCCCCTCACTTGAGGAATCATCTTGGGCATCATTGTCATTATCACATAAATCACATTTATTTAAATGAACAGGAATTCTGGCTTCCCCACATTCAGAACACAGTCTATCTGGTAGTTCAGACATGTTAAACAGGCATAAACTTGATAATAAAGTACAAAAGACGTTTTTAAAATAAAACCGTTACTGTCACTTTAAATTTTAAACTGAACACACTTTATTACTGCAATTGCGAAAAAACATGAAGGAATTGTACAAAATTCACCAAATTTTCACCACAGTGTCTTAAAGCCTTAAAAGTATTGCACACCAAATTTGGAAGCTTTAACCCTTAAAATAACGGAACCGGAGCCGTTTTAACACTTTAACCCCTTTACAGTCCCTGGTATCTGCTTTGCTGAGACCCAACCAAACCCAAAGGGGAATACGATACCAAATGACGCCTTCAGAAAGTCTTTTCTAAGTATCAGAGCTCCTCTCACATGCGACTGCATGCCATGCCTCTCAAAAACAAGTGCGCCACACCGGCGCGAAAATGAGGCTCTGCTTATGCTTTGGGAAAGCCCCAGAGAAATAAGGTGTCTAATACAGTGCCTGCCGATATTATAATATTAATATACCCAGATAAAATGATTCCTCAAGGCTAAATATGTTTTAAAATTGAATCGATTTAGCCCAGAAAAGTCTACAATCTTAATAAGCCCTTGTGAAGCCCTTATTTACCATCGTAATAAAAATGGCTTACCGGATCCCATAGGGGAAAAATGACAGCTTCCAGCATTACATCGTCTTGTTAGAATGTGTCATACCTCAAGCAGCAAGAGACTGCACACTGTTCCCCCAACTGAAGTTAATTGCTCTCAACAGTCCTGTGTGGAACAGCCATGGATTTTAGTTACGGTGCAAAAATCATTTTCCTCATACAAACAGAAATCTTCATCTCTTTTCTGTTTCTGAGTAAATAGTACATACCAGCACTATTTTAAAATAACAAACTCTTGATTGAATAATAAAAACTACAGTTAAACACTAAAAAACTCTAAGCCATCTCCGTGGAGATGTTGCCTGTACAACGGCAAAGAGAATGACTGGGGTAGGCGGAGCCTAGGAGGGATCATGTGACCAGCTTTGCTGGGCTCTTTGCCATTTCCTGTTGGGGAAGAGAATATCCCACAAGTAAGGATGACGCCGTGGACCGGACACACCTATGTTGGAGAAATCTAGCCAGCCATGTGGAAAAAACTGGGCCCCAATAAAGTTTTATCACCAATATGTATAAAAAAACGTTTAAACACTTCCAGCAAACGTTATCTTATTTTCAGTAATGTGAGAAAGTAATAAGAATATTACCTTTTACAGCAAGCATGATACTAGTCGTTATTAAATCACTGTAATCAGGCTTACCTTAAATAAATCCGGTATTAACAGCATTTTCTAGCATATTCATTTCTCTAGAAAAAACATAATTTATGCTTACCTGATAAATTTATTTCTCTTGTAGTGTATCCAGTCCACGGATCATCCATTACTTGTGGGATATTCTCCTTCCCAACAGGAAGTTGCAAGAGGATCACCCACAGCAGAGCTGCTATATAGCTCCTCCCCTAACTGTCATATCCAGTCATTCGACCGAAAACAAACAGAGAAAGGAGAAACCATAGGGTGCAGTGGTGACTGTAGTTTAATTAAAATTTAGACCTGCCTTAAAAGGACAGGGCGGGCCATGGACTGGATACACTACAAGAGAAATAAATTTATCAGGTAAGCATAAATTATGTTTTCTCTTGTTAAGTGTATCCAGTCCACGGATCATCCATTACTTGTGGGATACCAATACCAAAGCTAAAGTACACGGATGATGGGTGGGACAAGGCAGGATTAAGCAGAAGGAACCACTGCCCGAAGAACCTTTCTCCCAAAAACAGCCTCCGAAGAAGCAAAAGTATCAAATTTGTAAAATTTTGAAAAAGTGTGAAGCGAAGACCAAGTCGCAGCCTTGCAAATCTGTTCAACAGAGGCCTCATTTTTGAAGGCCCATGTGGAAGCCACAGCTCTTGTAGAATGAGCTGTAATCCTTTCAGGGAGCTGCTGTCCAGCAGTCTCATAGGTTAGGCGTATTACGCTCCGAAGCCAAAAGGACAGAGAGGTTGCCGAAGCTTTTTGACCTCTCCTCTGTCCAGAGTAAACGACAAACAGGGAAGATGTTTGACGAAAATCCTTAGTAGCTTGAAAGTAAAACTTCAAGGCACGGACTACGTCCAGATTATGTAAAAGACGTTCCTTCTTTGAAGAAGGATTAGGACACAATGATGGAACAACAATCTCTTGATTGATATTCTTGTTAGAAACCACCTTAGGTAAAAACCCAGGTTTGGTACGCAGAACTACCTTATCTGCATGAAAAATCAGATAAGGAGAATCACATTGTAAGGCAGATAGCTCAGAGACTCTCCGAGCCGGGGAAATAGCCATCAAAAAAAATAATTTATGCTTACCTGATAAATTTATTTCTCTTGTAGTGTGTTCAGTCCACGGGTCATCCATTACTTATGGGATATATTCTCCTTCCCAACAGGAAGTTGCAAGAGGATCACCCAAGCAGAGCTGCTATATAGCTCCTCCCCTCACATGTCATATCCAGTCATTCGACCGAAACAAGACGAGAAAGGAGAAACTATAGGGTGCAGTGGTGACTGGAGTTATAATTTAAAATTTAGAACCTGCCTCAAAAAGACAGGGCGGGCCGTGGACTGAACACACTACAAGAGAAATAAATTTATCATCAGGTAAGCATAAATTATGTTTTCTATTGTTAAGTGTGTTCAGTCCACGGGTCATCCATTACTTATGGGATACCAATACCAAAGCTAAAGTACACGGATGAAGGGAGGGACAAGGCAGGAACATTAAACAGAAGGAACCACTGCCTGTAGAACCTTTCTCCCAAAAACAGCCTCCGAAGAAGCAAAAGTGTCAAATTTGTAAAATTTGGAAATAGTATGAAGTGAAGACCAAGTTGCAGCCTTGCAAATCTGTTCAACAGAGGCCTCATTTTTAAAGGCCCAAGTGGAAGCCACAGCTATAGTGGAATGAGCTGTAATTCTTTCAGGAGGCTGCTGTCCAGCAGTCTCATAGGCTAAACGTATTATGCTACGAAGCCAAAAAGAGAGAGAGGTAGCCGAAGCCCTTTGACCTCTCCTCTGTCCAGAGTAAACGGCAAACAGGGAAGAAGTTTGTCAAAAATCTTTAGTTGCCTGTAAGTAGAACTTCAGGGCACGGACCACGTCTACATTATGCAAAAGACGTTCCTTCTTTGAAGAAGGATTAGGACACAATGATGGAACAACAACCTTAGGCAAAAATCCAGGTTTAGTACGCAGGACTACCTTGTCTGAATGAAAGATCAGATAAGGAGAATCACAATGTAAGGCAGATAACTCCGAGACTCTTCGAGCCAAGGAAATAGCCATCAAAAACAGAACTTTCCAAGATAAAAGCTTAATATCAATGGAATGAAGGGGTTCAAACGGAACACCCTGAAGAAATTTAAGAACCAAGTTTAAGCTCCACGGAGGAGCAACAGCCTTAAACACAGGCTTAATCGTAGCCAAAGCCTGACAAAAAGCCTGGACGTCTGGATTCCCTGCCAGACGCTTGTGTAAAAGAATAGACAGAGCAGAAATCTGTCCCTTTAGTGAACTAGCGGATAAGCCCTTTTCTAAACCCTCTTGTAGAAAAGACAATATCCTAGGAATCCTAACCTTACTCCATGAGTAACTCTTGGATTCACACCAATATAAATATTTACGCCATATCTTATGGTAAATTTTTCTGGTAACAGGTTTCCGAGCCTGTATCAATGTATGAATAACCGAATCCGAAAACCCACGCTTTGATAGAATCAAGCGTTCAATCTCCAAGCAGTCAGCCTCAGAGAAATTAGGTTTGGATGGTTGAAAGGACCCTGAATTAGAAGGTCCTGCCTCAGAGGTAGAAACCATGGTGGACAGGACGACATGTCCACTAGGTCTGCATACCAGGTCCTGCGTGGCCACGCAGGCGCTATCAGAATCACTGATGCTCTCTCCTGTTTGATCCTGGCAATCAGTTGAGGTAGCAACGGAAAAGGTGGAAACACATAAGCTATGTTGAAAACCAAAGGGGCTGCAAGTGCATCTACCAGCACCGCTCCTGGGTCCCTGGACCTGGATCCGTAACGAGGAAGCTTGGCGTTCTGGCGAGATGCCATAAGATCCAGATCCGGTTTGCCCAAACGACAAATCAGTTGAGCAAATACCTCCGGGTGTAGTTCCCACTCCCCCGGATGAAAAGTCTGGCGACTTAGAAAATCCGCTTCCCAGTTCTCCACACCTGGGATGTAGATCGCTGACAGGTGGCAAGAGTGTGACTCTGCCCAGCGAATTATCTTCGAAACTTCCAACATCGCTAGGGAACTCCTGGTTCCCCCTTGATGATTGATGTAAGCCACAGTCGTGATGTTGTCCGACTGAAACCTGATGAACCTCAGTGTTGCTAACTGAGGCCAAGCTAGAAGAGCATTGAATATTGCTCTTAATTCTAGAATGTTGATTGGTAGGAGTTTCTCCTCCTGAGTCCACGATCCCTGAGCCTTCAGGGAGTTCCAGACTGCTCCCCAGCCTAGAAGGCTGGCATCTGTTGTTACAATCGTCCAATCTGGTCTGCGAAAGGTCATTCCTTTGGACAGATGAACCCGTGACAACCACCAGAGAAGAGAATCTCTGGTCTCCTGGTCCAGATTTAGCAAAGGGGACAGATCTGAGTAATCCCCGTTCCACTGACTTAGCATGCATAGTTGCAGCGGTCTGAGATGCAGTCGCGCAAATGGCACTATGTCCATTGCCGCGACCATCAAGCCGATAACTTCCATACACTGAGCTACTGATGGGCTTGGAATGGAGTGAAGGGCACGGCAAGCATTGAGAATCTTTGATAACCTGGACTCCGTCAGGTAAATCTTCATCTCTACAGAATCTATAAGAGTCCCTAGAAAAGGAACCCTTGTGAGCGGTAACAGAGAACTCTTTTCCACGTTCACTTTCCACCCATGTGACCTCAGAAATGCTAGAACTATCTCTGTATGAGACTTTGCATTTTGAAAATTTGACGCTTGAATCAGAATGTCGTCTAGGTACGGAGCCACCGCTATGCCTCGTGGTCTTAGTACCGCCAGAAGTGAGCCCAGAACCTTTGTAAAAATTCTCGGGACCGTAGCTAACCCGAAGGGAAGAGCTACAAACTGGTTATGCCTGTCTAGAAAGGCAAATCTTAGGTACCGAAAATGATCTTTGTGAATTGGTATGTGAAGGTAGGCATCCTTTAAGTCCACTGTGGTCATATATTGACCCTCTTGAATCATGGGCAGGATGGTCCGAATGGTTTCCATCTTGAACGATGGAACCCTTAGGAATTTGTTTAAGATTTTTAAGTCTAAGATTTGTCTGAAGGTTCCCTCTTTTTTGGGAACCACAAATAGATTTGAGTAAAACCCTTGTCCTCGTTCCGTTCGCGGAACTGGGTGGATCACTCCCATCACTAAGAGGTCTTGTACACATTGTAGAAATGCCTCTTTCTTTACTAGGTTTGTTGATAACCTTGACAGATGAAACCTCCCTTGTGGAGGAGAAGTTTTGAAATCCAGAAGGTATCCCTGAGATATAATCTCCAACGTCCAGGGATCCTGTACATCTCTTGCCAAGGCCTGGGCGAAGAGAGAAAGTCTGCCCCCCACTAGATCCGTCTCCGGAGAGGGGGCCTTGTCTTCATGCTGTCTTAAGGGCGGAAGTAGGCTTTCTGGCCTGCTTGCCCTTGTTCCATGACTGGTTGCCTTTCCAACCCTGTCTGTAACGAGCAGTAGTTCCTTCCTGTTTTGGAGCGGAGGAAGTTGATGCTGCTCCTGCCTTGAAGTTACGAAAGGCACGAAAATTAGACTGTTTGGCCTTTGATTTGGCCCTGTCCTGAGGAAGGGTGTGGCCCTTACTTCCCGTAATGTCAGCAATAATTTCCTTCAAGCCGGGCCCGAATAAGGTCTGCCCTTTGAAAAGAATGTTAAGTAGTTTAGACTTAGAAGTTACATCTGCTGACCAGGATTTAAGCCATAGCGCCCTGCGCGCCTGTATGGCGAATCCGGAATTTTTAGCCGTAAGTTTGGTTAAATGCACTACGGCATCCGAAACAAACGCATTAGCCAGTTTAAGCGTTCTAACTTTGCTCAAAGTCTCATCCAATGGTGCTGTGCGAATCGCCTCTTCCAGAGACTCAAACCAGAATGCCGCTGCAGCCGTGACAGGTGCAATGCATGCAAGAGGCTGCAATATAAAACCTTGTTGAACAAACATTTTCTTAAGGTAACCCTCTAATTTTTTATCCATTGGATCTGAGAAAGCACAGCTATCCTCCACCGGGATAGTGGTACGTTTAGCTAAAGTAGAAACTGCTCCCTCCACCTTAGGGACCGTCTGCCATAAGTCTCGTGTGGTGGCGTCTATAGGGAACATTTTTCTAAATATCGGAGGAGGGGAAAAGGGCACACCGGGTCTATCCCACTACTTACTAATAATTTCTGTAAGCCTTTTTGGTATAGGAAAAATGTCAGTACACACCGGTACCGCATAGTATCTATCCAACCTACATAATTTCTCTGGGATTGCCACCGTGTCGCAATCATTCAGAGCCGCTAACACCTCCCCTAGTAACACGCGGAGGTTCTCAAGCATAAATTTAAAATTTGAAATTTCTGAATCCGGTCTCCCCGGATCAGAACCGTCACCGACAGAATGAAGCTCACCGTCCTCATGTTCTGCAAATTGTGACGCAGTATCAGACATGGCTCTCGTGTCATCAGCGCGCTCTGTCCTTAACCCAGAGCTATCGCGCTTGCCTCTTAATTCGGGCATATTGTATAATACTTCTTTCATAACATTAGCCATATCATGTAAAGTGATTTGTAAGGGCCTTGATGTACTTGGCGCCTCAATCTTACGCACCCCCCGAGCGGGAGATGCAGGTACTGACACGTGAGGAGAGTTGGACGGCATAACTTCCCCCTCGTTGTCTGGTGATAATTTCTTTATCGGTACAGATTGACTTTTATTCAAAGTAATATCAATACAATTGGTACACATATTTCTATTGGGCTCCACATCGGCTTTTGAACATAATGAACAAGCAGATTCCTCTGTATCAGACATGTTTAAACAGACTAGCAATGAAACTAGCAAGCTTGGAAATCACTTTCAATAAGTTTACAAGCAATATAAAAAACGCTGCAGCGCTTTTAAAAACACAGTTGAATAACAAAGAAATGTATTAATTAGCAGAGGATTGCACCCATTAGCAAAAGGATGATTAACCCCTCAATACCCAAAAACGGATATCAAATTAAGATTTAACGCTTTTATCACAGTCAAACACACTGTCACAGATCTGCTGTGACTGATTACCTCCCTCAAAAACGAATTTTGAAGACCCCTGAGCTCTCTAGAGACGTCCTGGATCAAGGAGGAAGAAACAGGAAGACTGTGCTAGAATTTTAACTGCGCAACAAGGCGCAAAAACAAGGTCCCTCCCACTCATATTACAACAGTGGGAGACCTGATATAACGGTTTCTATGCAGAAAATACGTTAGCCATGTGGAAAAAAATCATGCCCAAAAAGATTTATCACCAAAGTACCTTACAAAACGAATAACATGCCAGTAAACGTTTTAAAAACAACATTTTGAATGTCATGCAAAGTTATCACTAAGCCTGCTACCAGTCGCTTCCACTGCAGATAAGGCTTAAACATTATTTCAGTATTAACAGTATTTTCTCAGTCAAATTCTAGTCCCTAGAAAATAACTCAACTGCGCATACATTTATCAGCCTGATACCAGTCGCTACTACTGCATTTAAGGCTATACTTACATCATATGGGTAACAGCAGTATTTTCTTAGTCAATTCCATTCCCAGAAAATAATGTACTGCACATACCTCTTTTGCGGGGGACCCCGCATGCTATTCCCCTCTTTCTGAAGTTACCCTACTCCTCAGAATGTCGAGAACAGCCAGCGGATCTTAGTTACGTCTGCTAAGATCACAGAAAAACGCAGGCAGATTCTTCTCCAAATACTGCCTGAGATACAAAAAACGGCACACTCCGGTGTCATTTTAAAATAAACTTTTGATTGAAGAATAATTAAGTAAAAACTCCAACTCCTCTCGCGACCTCCTTCTTTGTTGAGGGTTGCAAGAGAATGACTGGATATGACATGTGAGGGGAGGAGCTATATAGCAGCTCTGCTTGGGTGATCCTCTTGCAACTTCCTGTTGGGAAGGAGAATATATCCCATAAGTAATGGATGACCCGTGGACTGAACACACTTAACAAGAGAAACAGAACTTTCCAAGATAAAAGTTTAATATCAATGGAATGAAGGGGTTCAAACGGAACTCCTTGAAGAACTTTAAGAACCAAGTTTAAGCTCCACGGAGGAGCAACAGGTTTAAACACAGGCTTAATTCTAACCAAAGCCTGGCAAAATGCCTGAACGTCTGGAACCTCTGCCAGACGATTGTGCAAAAGAATAGACAGAGCAGAAATCTGTCCCTTTAAGGAACTAGCTGATAATCCTTTGTCCAAGCCCTATTGGAGAAAAGACAATATTCTAGGAATCCTAACCTTACTCCATGAGTAATTCTTGGATTCACACCAATAAGGATATTTACTCCATATCTTGTGGTAGATTTTCCTGGTAACAGGCTTTCGTGCCTGTATTAAGGTATCAATGACTGACTCGGAGAAGCCACGCTTTGATAGAATCAAGCGTTCAATCTCCATGCAGTCAGTCTCAGAGAAATTAGATTTGGATGATTGAAAGGACCTTGTATTAGAAGGTCCTGTCTTAGAGGCAGAGTCCATGGTGGAAAGGATGACATGTCCACTAGGTCTGCATACCAAGTCCTGCGTGGCCACGCAGGTGCTATCAGAATCACCGATGCTCTCTCCTGTTTGATTTTGGCAATCAGTCGAGGGAGCAGAGGAAACGGTGGAAACACATAAGCCAGGTTGAAGAACCAAGGCGCTGCTAGAGCATCTATCAGCGTCGCTTCTGGGTCCCTGGACCTGGATCCGTAACAAGGGGGCTTGGCGTTCTGGCGAGACGCCATGAGATCCAACTCTGGTTTGCCCCAACGATGAATCAATTGAGCAAACACCTCCGGATGGAGTTCCCACTCCCCCGGATGGAAAGTCTGACGACTTAGAAAATCCGCCTCCCAGTTCTCCACGCCTGGGATATGGATTGCTGACAGGTGGCAAGAGTGGGACTCTGCCCAGCGAATTATTTTTGAGACTTCTAACATCGCTAGGGAACTCCTGGTTCCCCCTTGATGGTTGATGTAAGCCACAGTCGTGATGTTGTCCGACTGAAATCTGGTGAACCTCAGTGTTGCTAACTGAGGCCAAGCCAGAAGAGCATTGAATATCGCTCTTAACTCCAGAATACTTATTGGAAGGAGTTTCTCCTCCTGAGTCCACAATCCCTGTGCCTTCAGGGAGTTCCAGACTGCACCCCAACCTAGAAGGCTGGCATCTGTTGTTACAATTGTCATATCTGGCCTGCGAAAGGTCATACCCTTGGACAGGTGGACCCGAGACAACCACCAGAGAAGAGAATCTCTGGTCTCTTGATCCAGATTTAGCAGAGGGGACAAATCTGTGTAATCCCCATTCCACTGACTCAGCATGCACAAGTGCAGCGGTCTGAGATGTAGGCGCGCAAATGGCACTATGTCCATTGCCGCTACCATTAAGCCGATTACCTCCATACACTGAGCCACCGAAGGGTGCAGAATGGAGTGAAGAACACGGCAAGCATTTAGAAGTTTTGATAACCTGGACTCCGTCAGGTAAATTTTCATTTCTACAGAATCTATAAGAGTCCCTAAGAAGGAGACTCTTGTGAGTGGGGATAGAGAACTCTTTTCCTCGTTCACTTTCCACCCGTGCGACCTCAGAAATGCCAGAACTCTCTCTGTATGAGACTTGGCAACTTGAAAGTTTGACGCCTGTATCAGGATGTCGTCTAGATACGGAGCTACCGCTATGCCTCGCGGTCTTAGAACCGCCAGAAGTGAGTCCAGAACCTTTGTAAAGATTCTCGGGGCTGTAGCCAACCCGAAGGGAAGAGCTACAAATTGGTAATGCCTGTCTAGAAAGGCAAACCTTAGAAACCGATGATGGTCTTTGTGAATCGGTATGTGAAGGTAGGCATCCTTTAGGTCCACTGTGGTCATGTACTGACCCTCTTGGATCATGGGTAGGATGGTCTGAATAGTTTCCATTTTGAAAGATGGAACTCTGAGGAATTTGTTTAAGATCTTTAGATCCAAAATTGGTCTGAAGGTTCCCTCTTTTTTGGGAACCACAGATTTGAATAAAAACCCTGTCCTTGTTCCGTCCGCGGAACTGGATGGATCACTCCCATAATTAGGAGGTCTTGCACACAGCGTAGGAATGCCTCTTTCTTTATCTGATTTGCAGATAGCCTTGAAAGATGAAATCTCCCTTGTGGAGGGGAAGCTTTGAAGTCCAGAAGATATCCTTGAGATATGATCTTGAACATCTCTTGCCCATGCCTGGGCGAAGAGAGAAAGTCTGCCCCCTACTAGATCCGTCGCCGGATAGGGGGCCGTTCCTTCATGCTGTCTTAGAGGCAGCAGCAGGCTTTCTGGCCTGCTTGCCTTTGTTCCAGGACTGGTTAGGTTTCCAGGCCTGCTTAGATTGAGCAAAAGTTCCCTCTTGCTTTGAAGCGGAGGAAGTTGATGCTGCACCTGCCTTGAAATTTCGAAAGGCACGAAAATTAGACTGTTTGGCCTTTGCTTTGGCCCTGTCCTGAGGAAGGGTATGACCCTTACCTCCAGTAATGTCAGCAATAATTTCCTTCAAACCAGGCCCGAATAAGGTCTGCCCCTTGAAAGGAATGTTGAGTAATTTAGACTTCGAAGTCACGTCAGCTGACCAGGATTTAAGCCATAGCGCCCTACGCGCCTGGATGGCGAATCCGGAATTCTTAGCCGTTAGTTTAGTCAAATGAACAATGGCATCATAAACAAATGAGTTAGCTAGCTTAAGTGTTCTAAGCTTGTCAATAATTTCAATCAATGGAGCTGTATGGATGGCCTCTTCCAGGGCCTCAAACCAGAATGCCGCCGCGGCCGTGACAGGCGCTATGCATGCAAGGGGCTGTAAAATAAAACCTTGTTGAATAAACATTTTCTTAAGGTAACCCTCCAATTATTTTATCCATTGGATCTGAAAAAGCACAACTGTCCTCAACCGGGATAGTGGTACGCTTTGCTAAAGTAGAAACTGCTCCCTCCACCTTAGGGACCGTCTGCCATAAGTCCCGTGTAGTGGCGTCTATTGGAAACATTTTTCTAAATATAGGAGGTGGGGAAAAAGGCACACCCGGTCTATCCCACTCCTTGCTAATAATTTCTGTAAGCCTTTTAGGTATAGGAAAAACATCAGTATACACCGGCACCGCATAGTATTTATCCAGCCTACACAATTTCTCTGGTACTGCAACTGTGTTACAGTCATTCAGAGCAGCTAATACCTCCCCAAGCAATACACGGAGGTTCTCAAGCTTAAATTTAAAATTAGAAATCTCTGAATCAGGTTTCCCCGAATCAGAGACGTCACCCACAGACTGAAGCGGGAGGCGAAGGGTCTGACACGTGGGTAGAGTTAGTCGGCATAACTTCCCCCACGTCAGAATCTTCTGGTGATATTTCTTTTATAGTTAAAGACTGATCTTTACTGTTTAAGGTGAAATCAATACATTTAGTACACATTCTCCTATGGGGCTCCACCATGGCTTTCAAAAATAATGAACAAGTTGTTTCCTCTGTGTCAGACATGTTTAAACAGACTAGCAATGAGACTAGCAAGCTTGGAAAACACTTTAAACAAGTTTACAAGCAATATAAAAAACGTTACTGCACCTTTAAGAAACACAAATTTTTGCCAAAATTTGAAATAACAGTGAAAAAAGGCAATTACACTAACAAAATTTTTACAGTGTATGTAACAAGTTAGCAGAGCATTGCACCCACTTGCAAATGGATGATTAACCCCTTAATATCAAACACAGAATAATAACTGACAAAAACGTTTTTTTTTTGTTGTTGTTTTTTTAAATAGTCACAACAACTGCCACAGCTCTACTGTGGCTTGTTACCTCCCTCAAAAACGACTTTGAAGCCTTTTGAGCCCTCCAGAGATATCCTGGATCATGCAGGAAGAAGCTGGATGTCTGTGTCTGTAATTTTTGCGGCACAAAAAAACCCCTCCCACTCATATTACAACAGTGGAAAGTCAGGAAACTGTTACTAGGCAGAATTCAAGCCAGCCATGTGGAAAAAAACTAGGCCCCAATAAGTTTTATCACCAAACATATATAAAAACGATTAAACATGCCAGCAAACGTTTAATATTACATTTTTATAAGAGTATGCATCTCAATTAATAAGCCTGATACCAGTAGCTCTCACTGCATTTAAGGCTTTACTTACATTAGTTCAGTATCAGCAGCATTTTCTAGCAAATTCCATCCCTAGAAATATATTAACTGCACATACCTTATTGCAGGATAACCTGCACGCCATTCCCTCTCTGAAGTTACCTCACTCCTCAGAATATGTGAGAACAGCCATGGATCTTAGTTACTTCTGCTAAGATCATAGAAAACGCAGGCAGATTCTTCTTCTAAATACTGCCTGAGATAAACAGTACACTCCGGTACCATTTAAAAATAACAAACTTTTGATTGAAGAATAAACTAAGTATAAAACACCACACTCCTCTTACGACCTCCATCTTGGTTGAGGCTTGCAAGAGAATGACTGGATAAGAGCCTCTGAGAAAGCCGTGCTAACGGCGAAATGTACATCAGGCCTTGTCTGTGTGCATGAGCCTTGCTAATTTGTGTTTACCTGGAACTTTTCTAAGCTTATATTGATGTGGCAATTGCCTTCCTTAATCAGTCATTTATAAACCGTTTCCTCTCCTGCTCTAGGTACCAGTATTGCTCAGATTAGGTAATGTTGTTGGGGTCAATCCCCTTTTTAGATTAGCTTTAGAGCAATCCGTGTATTCTCTGAGCCCTGAGGGTTACGGTGTATTTGAACTATTACCCAGGGAAGTAATTCTGTTTTTGAAGTCTCACACACAGAGTCCTGATCTGTTTCTTAATCTAAGTTTTAAATGTATGTCTCACATATTTATGTTATACATTTGGTACTATTTACCAACCTTTTTTATTTTATCCTATCATTAGTAAAAGTTACGTTTTAATAACCAGTTCTGGACACAATCCGGTTTTCAATGCATACTGTTACTATATAGTGTTTTGTGAGTGCTGGGTACTGTCAAACTTCTCTCTCTTTTTTGTACCTGATTCCAACCAGGGCCTGAGCAAAAGCTTGAACATCTGGCAAATCAGCCAGGTGTTTGCGCAAAAGAATAGACAGTGCAGATATCTGACTCTTCAGATTCCTGACTGACAACCCTTTCTCCAGAACATCCTGAAGAAAGGATAATATACTGGGAATCCTCACCCGGCTCCAGGAGAAACCCGTATTTGCAGTACCTAATGGTAAATCCTGAGAGTAACAGGTTTACGAGCCTGAATCATGGTATCAATAACCGCCTCAGAAAAAAAACACGTCTAGACAAAACTAGGCGTTCAATCTCCAAGAAGTCAGCTTCAGAGAATCCAGATTTGGATGAAGGAATGGACCCTGAAGTAGAAGGTCCTTCCTCAGAGGAAACCTCCAAGGTGGAATAGATGACATCCTTACCAGATCCGCAAACCAGATTCTGCGAAGCTAGACTGGAGCTATAAGAATCATAGACGACCTCTCTTGTTTTATACGAGCAAATACTCGAGGAAGGAGAGCAAACAGGGTGGAACAGGTACGCCAGACAGAAGATCCAAGTCACCGCCAAAGCGTCTATAAGAGCGGCTTGTGGATCACTTGATCTAGAACCATACTTTGAAAGCTTGGCGTTGTCATGTTTGAGGTCTTGTCTGTTTGTCTGTTCCTTCAAATTTGAACCTTTATAAGGCTCCTCCTAACTAAATCCTGTGCTCTGTAATTTGATCCTTATGCTGAATTTCTTGGCTTGTGCTGAAGCTATCTACATGCTCTCCGGATCTCTACCTGAGCCTACTCACAGGAACAGACCAAAAGCTATTTCCTGCTACTTTGTGTTATTTCTTATGCTTGCTACAAATACCTTTGTCTCCTCAGCATTTACCTAAGCTTATACGCTTACCGCTCACAGATTCTGCTCTTCAGAATTCCTCTGCCGTGCCTGTCAGCAGCTCCTCTGATACACTCACAGCCTGCACTTCCTGTTTGGCGATACCGGAATCCAGGTCTAGCTGAATCTTTCACCAGACCACAGGATTAAAGGTATTGAATTTTCCTTTGGCATTATCATTTTGAAAGTGTTCTCTGGACTTATCAGGTATTATCGCAATATGATATCTTTTATGCTGTGAACTGAACTATCTTTGTTTTCATTGTGCCTATGTACATACACCTCAGGAAAAGCTGCATTTATGTGACACTATCTTCAGTGATACTCCTACAAGTAAACTGACTTATTAACTTAAGAATAACTAAAGATAGCCTAGTTAATCTTTAGTAATATATGCAAGTTTCATTTTTTGTCTCACTCTTGCCTGTTAAACCACAAATCAGGCACTAAAATCCTTTTCTCCTCTGTTCAGCAAGTATTGGATTCAGCTCTCACTAATTGAGCTAATCCTTTTTGTAGAGTTGAGAATTCCTTTTTTAACCCATACTGGGCCCTCAGTCTAGGATCAGAATAGGGGATTGTGACTTAACAGCCCCGATATTTGTGAGACCTAACCAATTCCCTGTATTGATTCTTACAGGCGTTTAGACGAGATGCCATCAGATCCAACTCTGGAACCCCCCACATGAGAGTTGTTGTAAAAAAACTCTGGGTGGAGAGCCCACTCCGCGGGATGAAAGATCTGCCTGCACAAAAAAGCCACTTTACAGTTGTCCACTCCTGGGATGTGGAAGGCAGAGGAGAGACAATCGTGAGACTCCGTCCACTGTAGAGTAGCTAAGGAACTCTGATCCTCCCTGGAGCTTAAAAGGACACTGAACCTATTTTTTTTCTATCGTGATTCAGATAGAGCATGCAATTTTAAGCAACTTTCTAATTTACTCCTATTATCAAATTCTTTTCATTCTCTCTGTATCATTATTTGAAATGCAAGAATGTAAGTTTAGATGCCGGCCCATTTTTGGTGAACACACTGTTGTTCTTGCTGATTGGTGGGTAAATTCCCCTACCAATAAACAAGTGCTTTCCATTGTCCTGAACCAAAAAAATAGCTTAGATGCCTTTTTCAAATAAAGAAAGCAAGAGAACGAAGAAAAATTGATAATAGGAGTAAATTAGAAAGTTGTTAAAAATTGCATGCTCTATCTGAATCACTAAAAAAATTTGGGTTCAGTGTCCCTTTAATGTATTCCACCGAAGAGATAATGCCCAATTGAAATCTGATAAACCAGACTAAAGCTAGTTGAGGCCAGGCTATCAAGGCATTGTAAATTGCTCTCAACTCTAAGAGATAATGGGAAGAGAGGACTCCAAAGACCCAGAGCTTTAGAGAACCCCAAACTGCTGAAAGGCTGGTGTCTGTGGTCCCAATCACCCAGGTTGGTCTAAGGAAGCATGTACCCTGAGACAGATGACCTTCGAAATCCACCAAGTAAGAGAATTTCTTGTTAGTGAATGCAGAGATATCCTCTGCGATAGATACGAGAAGTCTCTGGTCCACAGTCTGAGCATGTATAACTGTAAGAGTATCAGATGGAACCGAGTCCAAGGAAAAATGTCAATGGAAGCAACCATCAGACCAAATACTTTCATACACTAAACCACTGATGGACGAATAGAGGACTGAAGAAAAAAGCAATAAACCAGAAAATTTTAATTTTTTGACATCTGTCAGAAAAATCTTCATAGAAGGAGAATCTATCTTCATCCACAAAAAGCATGGCATGAATTACACTGGAGTCTCCCTTGCTAGGCCTTACCTGGGAATGAACCCAGGACTCCATCTTTTAGTTCTACAGAATAGAACCTTTAAAAATTTGCAAAAACTCATGGTTCTCCTCTCCACAGATATCTTTAGAAAAAGACAAAAAGATTTTTACGATCTGAAGAGAGACCAGAGAATATTACCAAAGACCAAGGATGACCAAAGGGACAAATCCTTTGAAAAAAACAACCCAAAGGTTAAACAAAATCTCCATGTCCCACTGGAGATATGGATTTAAATGGTCCACTTTAAAGTCAGAAAATAATCTAGATAAAAGGAACCTCTCTATAAAAGATAAATAGCATCTTTTCAGAAAGGATAACAAACCCGCCGTGACATGGGTTTACGCAAACAATCAGAGAATCTGTAAAACATGTTCAAGATAGAGAACTAGACAAAATATTACAATTACTCACTGGTAATAGTAATAAGCTACAGAATTCAAGAAGAATCCTTAAGCATACCGTACCTGGAGTTCCCAAGTGGTCCCCATTCAGGAACTGACCAGGCCCTGCTTAGCTTCCAAGATCAGATGTGATCAGGTGTCTTCAGGGCAGAGTGTCGGTAGACAGCAAGAAATTCTCCTAAATATAAGAAATAGATAGAGCCAAACAGACAGGGTGATATAAACTGCTTCTTGCTCCAGGACTGAGCCGGCTTCCATGAGCTCTTGGTTTGCTCAGGCTTAGCGGAGGACTGCTGACATGGGCTTTATCAAAATGAAAAGAACGAAAATTGTCCCTTAGACTTGGTCAAATTCTCTTGCAAGAAGGGCACCCTTGCCCCCTGTGATCGTGGAGATAACTGAGTTCAAGCCTGGACCAAACAAAATCATTCCCTTAAAGGGGAGGGGAAAAAGTATAGACTTAGAAGTCATATCCACAGATCATGACTTCAGCCAGAGCCTGACGGGCCTGAACAGAAAAAGCTGAAGTCTTAGCATTTAGGCGAATAATCTACCTAATAGCATCACAGATAAAATAAATAGCTACCCTCAAGGCCGTAAATCTTTCCTGAGTAACGTCGAGGGGACCTCTCCACCCCAATCAATCCTATAAGGAGTCACACCAGAAGTTAGTTTCTCCAGCATCGGCCATCTCCGGTTGAAACAAATATCCCTTATGTTGAAACAACTTTCTTAACAGTGTTTCCATCCTTTATCCATCGGCTCTTAAAAACGAAGCGCTATCCTCAAACGGGATAGTAATACATTTAGCAAAGGTGAAGATAGCGCCATCCCTTTTAGGGACGGAACCTCACAACTCCATTGAGAGTCCAGGACCGGGAACAATTTGTTAAAGGGAGAAGAGAGGAACAATCCAGTCCCATTTATTCTTACTAATGTTCGCCATCTAACAGGAGCAGGGAAGGATAAGTTATAAACCTGTCCTCAAACTCTATCCAATTTAGGAATCAAAAGTTCCTCAGGCAATTTGGCCTCTAGAACCACTGAATTCGCCAAAAAACTTCCTTTAGAAGAAAGCGCAAATTCCTAAAACTAAAGTCTGATTCCTCCGCAGCCGGAGGTTTAGAGGCAGCAGACTCCGAACCAGAATGTTCATACTCTGAAGTCTCAGAAAGAACTTCATCCTTGGATAACCCTATCAGTTAAATCCAATAAATTATCTTATGTACTCTGGGAAGGAGTGCACTATGTAACCTTTCGCTTGCGCTTAGCAGGGCGAGGTAAAGCATTAAAGGCAGCAGACACAGCCGTCTGAGCTTCGCAGTAACGTCTGGTGAAAAAATGGCCGCCTCCAGATGGAGGATCAGCAATACTATGGGAAACTGCATGTGTAGAGAGATAAGCATGTAGGGTACGCACCTCACTGGACAACAACTCCTCAGAGGTGGACGGCTAAGTGGTATTAAACATGTTTGATATTATCACAATATCAAGGCATATGGAACATAATTGAGGGGGCGGTACTAAGGCCTCCTCACAATATAAACAGGAATTACTCTTTACAGCAGAGCTTTCCAAACTTTTCATGTCGGTGATGCACTTTTTAGACCTACATCATTTCACGACACAATAATTCAGTTGTACTAGCAAATAGGAGGTTAAACTAACTTGTTTTAAGAGATACGGACACATACATTTTGCTATTATATAATTTATGTATTTACAAGTAACAGTATGTATGTGCAAGAATTAAAAAAACAGTTTAATAACACCAATAGCTACTTACTATTTTAATGGGATTTATGAGGTTGATGGGATGAACACAGTTTCAGAATATTTGGTGGAATATTAGATAAAGACACTCGCATTTTTAAGCTTCCAATTCCTATCCATATATCAAGAGCAGCAATGCACTACTGGGAGCTAGCTGCATAAAAAAACACTTTGACTTCTGACCAGCTCAGCATTTAAGCTACCGCCCTCAGAGCTCTGCAAGTCCAACTGACTACTACCCACGCTGCAAACACACTGCTATTCCACTCACTAACTACACATGCAGTCACGGACTGATTGAGAAGACTACACGTGCAGTCAGCAACCCATTTCCCGCCAATGGGAATAGTTTCAGTTCCCACTGAGCTGTGCCAATAGGTTAGGATGATCTGTGACCAATTAGGTATCAATCACGTGTCAACCATGTGATATGCATAGCCGGTAGGCGGAAAGTCTGAAACCCCCAAAAAAATTAAATTCAAAAAAATTTGTGCTAAAGCAGGGACACACCTACACATTGCCCCGACACACTAATGTGTCACGACACACAGTTTGGAAAGCATTGCTTTACAGAATCCTCCATCGCTAGTGCAATAACCAGAGAACTATAGAAATAAAACATTTTATTAAAAAAAAACTGCACCTTTATATCCTAATAGCTGGGGGTACACCCCACCTTCCATGACCCAGACAGTACAGTGAGTTAGGACTCCTCTATGATAGACACCCGGTCAAGGAAGAGGGAAAGAATTGCATGGTGCACAATGCAGGATCGTCCCTGCTATGAAAAAAAGCGTGCCAAGTGAAAGTGAAACCTGTTTATTCCATAACAGCCTATGAGCCCATAACATCTCACACATAAAAGCAGCATAAACTCAAATACAGGTAGCCCTCAGTTTACGCCGGGGTTAGGTTCCAGAAGGAATAGTTGTAAATTGAAACCGTTGTAAATTGAAACCCAGTTTATAATGTAAGTCAATGGGAAGTAAGGGAGTTAGATTCCAGGCCCCTCTCAAAATTGTCATAAGTAACACCTAATACATTATTGTTAAAGCTTTGAAATGAAGACTTTAAATGCTAAACAGCATTATAAACCTAATTAAATAATCACACAACAGACTATCATCAAACTAAGTTTAATGAACAAAAATATTTTTTTACTTGCATTTATCTGCAAATAGTTCTCTGCGTTGTTAGCATGTTAGATAATATCGGGTCTGCACCTATTCTATGCATTTCAATCTGGAATGATTAATAGGCAGTTAGGCACCCCCACCTCAAGCAGCTGGACAGGAAGATAATAGGGAAGTGGCTGCTAGATCTTGTTGCTTGAAAGCTGCTCGATAGCTAAGGTCTGTTCTGTGTACACAGATTAATTTCAGTCTACTAAGTTGCATAACTTTGCTGCAACACAAGCAGACAGCTCCACCTACTAGCTATTTTAATTAGTGCACTGCTTTTCAAAAGCAGTCACATGACTAAAAAAAAAGGTTGATATTCTGAAATGGCGCAAATTGAACCGGAGTAAACCGAGGCCACCTGTAAACATATAAGATGACTCCCTCTGTTCAATAATCCCCCTCAGGAGATATTAACCCTTGATTCTATAGATAAAAGGAGTCACACTTTGCCCCTGTCTTCTAGCGTTATCACACATGTATAAAAAATTAAACGATCTTACCAGAATCTATGCAGTGGAACAGGAACACAGCCTTTTAAGTGTGACAGGTTAGTAGCATCGCTCCTGACATGGACTTGAGAGCAGAAAGCAGGCAGCGAAACTCGTCAGTACTGATAGCTTATGGAGCTGTTAATCTGAGCTGGGATGGTTTTGCAGAAAGACTCTCCCTGCATCTCCGGATTTTAACTTTCACCCATGCTCTTACTGAGAGGCTGACAGGGCTTCTTAAAACTCCAGTCCCATTGTGAAGAGTACTACCCTCTATAAGAGACTACTGTGAATCTTCCGACACTTCTCTGCCAACCTTCTGTGACGAAAGGCAAAGAATGACGGGGGATGAGCGGAGTGGGGGAGGTATTTAAGCCTTTGGCTGGGGTGTCTGCCTCCTCCTGGTGGCCAGGTTCTTAATTAACACAAGTAATGAATGAAGCCGTGGACTCTCCTCTACCAATCCCTCTTCATCTGAAAGATTGGGGTAACTCATGTAAAAAAAAATCTTAAAGAGCTCCCAGCCCTTTTTTTTCTAAATGGTGGCTTCTCTACTCACCACAAGCTTGCCATTATACATCTAAGTCTACTGGCATAAAAGCTATACATTTATACCACACAGGTTTTCCCTGTTTACAAGGGCAAATAGACACTCCTGGCACCCCCAGATCACGAACTGTGAAAACCTTCGAATCAATACACAATTAACTGACTTGCTCACAAACAGAGCCTTTATTATTTCTCCTTGTGTGCAGTCTAGCACCCATCCAGTGCCCCTGTTCCCCAACTAGGCTAACGCATTCTCTACATTTGCATTGGCAGCTAAATATAATCGTCTCTGCAATATGGCATCCAGAAAACGGACAAGCAGAACAAAGGTACTTTATTTGCAAACTTGAAGCTCAATACCTTTTTCAAAACTTTGGAATCCCAACCATCCCGAAAAAGACAGAGCTCCCCCTCTCCTGAGCCCAACTCCCAGACAGGAGCCATGCAAACATCTGATGACTCATAAGGCAGATCTCCGATTCCCTGATCTATTTGACAGAGTTGAATAAATTGAGGAAGGTTCAGAGACTTTAACCTTCTAGAGGATCTCGATAATAGGGGGTCACAGACAAAAAAAAATTGCATCTTAGGGGAATACCTGAGAAAATTCCCCCTTACCAACTTCAATCTTATCTGAAAAACTTTTCTCACTTATCCTGAAATCCCCGGGCAGGATCATACAACTCTGTTCCTTCTTTACTACTTCATCCCTTCTCTACTTCCTGTCCATATTTCTGCCTTTTTATTACCGGGATAAAGGACACGGATGAGAGACGTACCTGCTCTGAGAGCAGACAAGAATTGGTTTCTGCCCATGAGAGAATCTGAGACACCTCCATCAATGCCAGGGAACTTTGAGTCCCCCCTGGTGGTTGACATAAGCTTCTGGAAAAAGAGATGAGACTCCCTTTTTAACAGAGAACTAGCTTGAAGGACCCTGAAAATTGCACAGAGTTGCATAGAACATTGATTGGTAACCTTACCTCCCGAGGATCCAAAACTCCCTCTACTATAAGAGACCGCCAAACAGCTTTCCAACCTGAGAGACTTGCATCTGTAATGATCACAGTCCTGGTAGGATGACAAAAAGAAGCCCCCTGGATAATAAACTGATGATCCTGCCACCAAGTTAGAGACTGACTTGTACTGGGATCCAAAAATATCCTTTGAGACAGCGGAGTATAATCCCTGCACTATTGACGCAACATACAAAGCTAAAGAGGCCTTGTAAAATCGTGCAAATGTAATTGCATGTGAAGTTGCGATCATGAGAACTAAGACTTCCATACACAGAGCCACTAAAGGAAACAAGAGAAACTGATGGTTCAGACAAGCTGACATCAATTTTAACCTTCTCTGTTCTGTTGGAGAAAATAACTCATGAATACTGAATATATTTGAAAACCCAAGAACGTTACTTTTGTCTGAGGAATCAAAGAACTCTTTGTAAAAATTGATCCTCCAACCATTCTAATGAAAAAATAACAAGCTGCTAAAGGAAAAGATGGAGCGTGAACCAAGATCTTGTTAAGGTATTGCAACACTGCAATACCCTTAAACCTGATCACACACAAAAGGGCATCAGAACCTTTGTGAATATTCTTGGAGCTGTAGCCAGATCGAATGGAAGAGCGACAAACTAAAAACTGGAAATAATCTCTGTAAATAGGAACATAAATGTAAGCATTCTTTAAATCTATTGTGGACATAAACTGACCTTGCTGAACAAAAAGCAAAATAGTCTGAACATTCTGAAAGATGGAATCCTTACCAACCTGTTCAGAGCTAGAACTGGTCTGAAAGTATCTTCCTTCTTTGGAACAATGAAGAGATTTGAATAAAATCCCATCCCCTGTTCCTGTAAAGGAACTGGAACAATCACTCCCATATCTTCCAGATCTGAGACAGACTGAAGAAAAGCTTGAGCTTTTACAGGATTCCTTGGAACATTGGACAGAAAAAAACTTTCCTCTTCACCTTCCTTCTGAGAGGCAAAGATTAAAGGGACACTAAACCCAAAATATTTCTGTCATGATTCGGATAGAGAATACAATTTTAAACACCATCCCAATTTACTTCTATTATCTAATTTGCTTCATTCTTTAGATATCCTTTGTTGAAGAAATAGCAATATACATGGGTGAGCCAATCACACGAAGCATCTGT
Organism: Bombina bombina; assembly: GCF_027579735.1. Lineage (NCBI taxonomy): Eukaryota > Metazoa > Chordata > Amphibia > Anura > Bombinatoridae > Bombina > Bombina bombina. Next base: position 290,296,400 of record NC_069501.1, on the reverse strand, counting down.
GTGCAGCCACCAATCAGCAGCTACTGAGCCTATCTAGATATGCTGTTCAGCAAAAGATACCAAGAGAGTTAAGCAAATTAGATAATAGAAGTAAATAAGAAAGTTGTTTAAAAATGCTTGCTCTTTCTAAATCATGAAAGAAATAATTTGGGTTTCATGTCCCTTTAAGTGGGATACCATAGAGGTGAGATGGATTAAAAGCTTGTGGAGTGTTTGGGTTCTTTGCCTCCTCCTAGAGGCCAGAAGTTTAATTTCCAGGAGTAATGGCTTATGAGTTTTCAACACCTTATGAAACAAATAGGCCTTCAATCAATAAGAGGATTATTCTTAACAATGATTAGATCTGCACTTCAACTTTCACCTCACTCCTCATCAAGAAGGCAAGTAAAAATGACTGAGGATCATGGAAAGTAGAAGCAGCTCTGGTGTGTTGAGGAATCTTTTGTCTCTTCCTAGTGGTCAGGAAGGGAATTCTCACACGTGATGACTCATGGGCTCTCACTATCTAATGAAATCAACACCTTTGCCAAGGTAGTGTGGGCAACTAAGACAACTTGTTAAGAAGTTTTAGGTGTCTAATCACCGCAGAGACTAGCCTATTGTTGAGGTAACCTTGCGCAGGAATAATAATCAAATATCAACAATGAAGGAAATTAGCGAGCTGTGTAGGGAAGGGAAATATATATATTAAATGCTGCTGCAAAATTTTCAATATGGCAAAAATCCTATTTAACTTATTTGAACACTGCTTTTTGATTACAGTGCCCCTTCACAAAGAACCAAAGCAATATTTAAAAAAAAAAAAAAAAAAAAAATGATACTTCATTAAAGGGACAGTATACTGTAAAATAGTTTTCTCCAACATAGGTGTGTCCGGTCAACGGCGTCATCCTTACTTGTGGGATATTCTCTTCCCCAACAGGAAATGGCAAAGAGCCCAGCAAAGCTGGTCACATGATCCCTCCTAGGCTCCGCCCACCCCAGTCATTCTCTTTGCCGTTGCACCGGCAACATCTCCACGGAGATGGTTAAGAGTTTTTTGGTGTTTAAATGTAATTTTTATCCTTCAATCAAGTGTTTGTTATTTTAAAATAGTGCTGGTATGTACTATTTACTCTGAAACAGAAAAGAGATGAAGATTTCTGTTTGTAAGAGGAAGATGATTTTAGCAAACGTTACTAAGATCGATTGCTGTTTCCACACAGGACTGTTGAGATGAAGTAACTTCAGTTGGGGAAAACAGTTGGCAGACTTTTCTGCTTGAGGTATGACTGGCCACATTTCTAACAAGACTTTGTAATGCTGGAAGGCTGTCATTTCCCCTATGGGGACCGGTAAGCCATTTTCTTAGATTAAGTAAAAGAATAAAGGGCTTTATAAGGGCTTAAAAATCTGGTAGACATTTTTCTGGGCTAAAACGATTACTTTGCTAAGCATATTTGGCAGATTATAACTCTTAATAGTTATTATAATCTTGGGGATTGTTGTTAAAAAACGGCAGGCACTGTATTGGACACCTTTTTCAGATGGGGGCCTTTTCTAGTCATAGGCAGAGCCTCATTTTCGCGCCACTAATGCGCAGTTGTTTTTGGAAAGCAAGGCATGCAGATGCATGTGTGAGGAGCTAGAACCACTGAAAAAGCTTATAGAAGGCGTCATTTGGTATCGTATTCCCCTCTGGGCTTGGTTGGGTCTCAGCAAAGCAGATACCTGGGACTGTATAGGGGTTAAATGTAAAAACGGCTCCGGTTCCGTTATTTTAAGGGTTAAAGCTTTCAAATTTGGTGTGCAATACTTTTAAGGCTTTATGACACTGTGGTGAAATTTTGGTGAATTTTGAACAATTCCTTCATGCTTTTTCACATATTCAGTAATAAAGTGTGTTCTGTTTAAAATTTAAAGTGACAGTAACGGTTTTATTTTAAAACGTTTTTTGTGCTTTGTTGACTAGTTTAAGCCTGTTTAACATGTCTGAACCATCAGATAAGCGATGTTCTATATGTATGAAAGCCAAGGTTTCTCCCCATTTAAATATATGTGATGATTGTGACATAGTGTCCAAACAAAGTAGGGACAATGATGCCACAGATAATGATATTGCCCAAGATGATTCCTCAAATGAGGGGAGTAAACATGATACTACATCATCCCCTACTGTGTCTACACCAGTTATGCCCACACAAGAGGCCCCTAGTACATCTAGTGCGCCAATACTTATTACCATGCAACAATTAACGGCTGTTATGGATAATTCTATTGCAAACATTTTATCTAAAATGCCTACTTATCAGAGAAAGCGCGATTGCTCTGTTTTAAACACTGAAGAGCAAGAGGACGCTGATGATAACGGTTCTGACATACCCTCACACCAATCTGAAGGGGCCAGGAGGGAGGTTTTGTCTGAGGGAGAAATTTCAGATTCAGGAAAAATTTCTCAACAAGCTGAACCTGATGTTGTAACATTTAAATTTAAATTAGAACATCTCCGCGCACTGCTTAAGGAGGTATTATCTACTCTGGATGATTGTGACAATTTGGTAATTCCAGAGAAATTATGTAAGATGGACAAGTTCCTAGAGGTTCCGGTGCCCCCCGATGCTTTTCCTATACCCAAGCGGGTGGCGGACATAGTAAATAAGGAGTGGGAAAGGCCCGGCATACCTTTTGTTCCTCCCCCCTATATTTAAGAAATTATTTCCTATAGTCGACCCCAGAAAGGACTTATGGCAGACAGTCCCCAAGGTCGAGGGGGGCGGTCTCTACTCTAAACAAACGCACTACTATTCCCATAGAAGATAGTTGTGCTTTCAAAGATCCTATGGATAAAAAATTAGAGGGTTTGCTTAAAAAGATGTTTGTTCAGCAAGGTTACCTTCTACAACCAATTTCATGCATTGTTCCTGTCACTACGGCAGCGTGTTTATGGTTCGAAGAACTAGAAAAGTCGCTCAATAAAGAATCTTCGTATGAGGAGGTTATGGACAGAGTTCAAGCACTTAAATTGGCTCTTTTATTTTAGATGCCGCTTTGCAATTAGCTAGATTAGCGGCGAAAAATTCAGGGTTTGCTATCGTGGCACGCAGAGCGCTTTGGCTAAAGTCTTGGTCAGCGGATGTGTCTTCCAAGACAAAATTGCTTAACATCCCTTTCAAGGGTAAAACACTGTTTGGTCCTGATTTGAAAGAGATTATTTCAGACATCACCGGGGGAAAGGGCCACGCCCTTCCTCAGGATAGGTCTTTTAAGGCTAAAAATAAGCCTAATTTTCGTCCCTTTCGCAAAAACGGACCAGCCACTAATTCTACATCCTCTAAGCAAGAGGGTAATACTTCTCAACCCAAACCAGCCTGGAGACCGATGCAAGGCTGGAACAAGGGTAAGCAGGCCAAGAAGCCTGCCACTGCTACCAAAACAGCATGAAGGGATGGCCCCCGATCCGGGACCGGATCTGGTGGGGGGCAGACTTTCTCTCTTTGCTCAGGCTTGGGCAAGAGATGTTCAGGATCCTTGGGCACTAGAAATAGTTTCTCAGGGTTATCTCCTGGAATTCAAGGAACTACCCCCAAGGGGAAGGTTCCACAGGTCTCAATTATCTTCAAACCAAATAAAAAGACAGGCATTCTTACATTGTGTAGAAGACCTGTTAAAGATGGGAGTAATTCATCCAGTTCCAATAGGAGAACAAGGGATGGGGTTTTACTCCAACCTGTTCATAGTTCCCAAAAAAGAGGGAACATTCAGACCAATTTTAGATCTCAAGATCCTAAACAAATTTCTCAGGGTTCCATCGTTCAAAATGGAAACCATTCGAACGATCCTTCCTACCATCCAGGAAGGTCAATTTATGACCGCGGTGGATTTAAAGGATGCGTACCTACATATTCCTATCCACAAGGAACATCATCAGTTCCTAAGGTTCGCTTTTCTGGACAAGCATTACCAGTTTGTGGCACTTCCCATTCGGATTAGCCACTGCTCCGAGAATTTTCACAAAGGTACTAGGGTCCCTTCTAGCGGTTCTAAGACCAAGGGGCATTGCAGTAGTACCGTACTTGGACGACATCCTGATTCAAGCGTCGTCTCTGTCAAAAGCAAAGGCTCATACGGACATCGTCCTAGCCTTTCTCAGATCTCACGGATGGAAAGTGAACATAGAAAAAAGTTCTCTGTCCCCGTCAACAAGAGTTCCCTTCTTGGGAACAATAATAGATTCCTTAGAAATGAGGATTTTTCTGACAGAGGTCAGAAAATCAAAACTTCTAAGCTCTTGTCAAGTACTTCATTCTGTTCTTCGTCCTTCCATAGCGCAGTGCATGGAAGTAATAGGATTGATGGTTGCAGCAATGGACATAGTTCCTTTTGCACGAATTCATCTAAGACCATTACAACTGTGCATGCTCAGACAGTGGAATGGGGATTATACAGACTTGTCTCCGACGATTCAAGTAGATCAAAGGACCAGAGATTCACTCCGTTGGTGGCTGATCCTGGACAACCTGTCACAGGGAATGAGCTTCCGCAGACCAGAGTGGGTCATTGTCACGACCGACGCCAGTCTGGTGGGCTGGGGCGCGGTCTGGGAACCCCTGAAAGCTCAGGGTCTATGGTCTCGGGAAGAATCTCTTCTCCCGATAAACATTCTGGAACTGAGAGCGATATTCAATGCTCTCAAAGCTTGGCCTCATCTAGCAAAGGCCAAATTCGACTGTTGCATATATCAACCATCAGGGGGGAACAAGGAGTTCCCTGGCGATGGAGGAAGTGACCAAGATAATTCAATGGGCGGAGGATCACTCCTGCCACTTGTCTGCAATCCACATCCCAGGAGTGGAAAATTGGGAAGGCGGATTTTCTGAGTCGTCAGACATTCCATCCGGGGGAGTGGGAACTCCATCCGGAAATCTTTGCCCAAATAACTCAATTATGGGGCATTCCAGACATGGATCTGATGGCCTCTCGTCAGAACTTCAAGGTTCCTTGTTACGGGTCCAGATCCAGGGATCCCAAGGCGACTCTAGTAGATGCACTAGTAGCACCTTGGACCTTCAACCTACCTTCCCACCGTTTCCTCTTATTCCCAGGCTGGTAGCCAGGATCAATCAGGAGAGGGCTTCGGTGATCTTGATAGCTCCTGCGTGGCCACGCAGGACTTGGTATGCAGACCTGGTGAATATGTCATCGGCTCCACCATGGAAGCTACCTTTGAGACAGGACCTTCTTGTTCAAGGTCCATTCGAACATCCGAATCTGGTTTCCCTCCAACTGACTGCTTGGAGATTGAACGCTTGATTTTATCAAAGCGTGGATTTTCAGATTCTGTAATAGATACTCTGATTCAGGCTAGAAAGCCTGTAACTAGAAAAATTTACCATAAAATATGGAAAAAATATATCTGTTGGTGTGAATCTAAAGGATTCCCATGGAACAAGATAAATTTTCCTAAGATTCTATCCTTTCTACAAGAAGGTTTGGAGAAAGGATTATCTGCAAGTTCTCTGAAGGGACAGATCTCTGCTTTATCTGTTTTACTTCACAAAAGGCTGGCAGCTGTGCCAGACGTTCAAGCGTTTGTTCAGGCTCTGGTTAGAATCAAGCCTGTTTACAGACCTTTGACTCCTCCCTGGAGTCTTAATCTAGTTCTTTCAGTTCTTCAAGGGGTTCCGTTTGAACCCTTACATTCCGTAGATATTAAGTTATTATCTTGGAAAGTTTTGTTTTTGGTTGCAATTTCTTCTGCTAGAAGAGTTTCTGAGTTATCTGCTCTGCAGTGTTCTCCGCCCTATCTGGTGTTCCATGCAGATAAGGTGGTTTTGCGTACTAAGCCTGGTTTTCTTCCGAAAGTTGTTTCCAACAAAAATATTAACCAGGAGATAGTTGTACCTTCTTTGTGTCCGAATCCAGTTTCAAAGAAGGAACGTTTGTTACACAATTTGGACGTAGTCCGTGCTCTAAAATTCTATTTAGAGGCCACTAAAGATTTCAGACAAACATCTTCCTTGTTTGTTGTTTATTCTGGTAAAAGGAGAGGTCAAAAAGCAACTTCTACCTCTCTTTCTTTTTGGCTTAAAAGCATTATCCGATTGGCTTATGAGACTGCCGGACGGCAGCCTCCTGAAAGAATCACAGCTCATTCCACTAGGGCTGTGGCTTCCACATGGGCCTTCAAGAACGAGGCTTCTGTTGACCAGATATGTAAGGCAGCGACTTGGTCTTCACTGCACACTTTTGCCAAATTTTACAAATTTGATACTTTTGCTTCTTCGGAGGCTATTTTTGGGAGAAAGGTTTTGCAAGCCGTGGTGCCTTCCATTTAGGTGACCTGATTTGCTCCCTCCCTTCATCCGTGTCCTAAAGCTTTGGTATTGGTTCCCACAAGTAAGGATGACGCCGTGGACCGGACACACCTATGTTGGAGAAAACAGAATTTATGCTTACCTGATAAATTACTTTCTCCAACGGTGTGTCCGGTCCACGGCCCGCCCTGGTTTTTTTAATCAGGTCTGATGAATTATTTTTTCTAACTACAGTCACCACGGTATCATATGGTTTCTCCTATGCATATTTCCTCCTGTACGTCGGTCGAATGACTGGGGTGGGCGGAGCCTAGGAGGGATCATGTGACCAGCTTTGCTGGGCTCTTTGCCATTTCCTGTTGGGGAAGAGAATATCCCACAAGTAAGGATGACGCCGTGGACCGGACACACCGTTGGAGAAAGTAATTTATCAGGTAAGCATAAATTCTGTTTCTCCCTTAATGTGTTTCCAATTACAAACTGCTGAGTATAAAATGTATGAGAACTAGCTTTGTAAAATGTATGTATATACAGTATATGTATATACAGTATATATATATGTATATATATGTATGTGTATATATATATATATATATATATATATATATATATATATATATATATATATATATATATATATATAATAAAAAAGCTGATTTTGTGTTTGAAACTACAACCTAATAAAATGGGTTCAGCTTGTAGGAATAATCAGATCTCATTACTTTATCACATTGTGTACATATACATGCTTATTTATCTTATATCTATCTGCTTTTTGATTACAGTGCCCCTTCACAAAGAACCAAAGCAATATTTAAAAAAAACAACAACAAAAAATGATACTTCATTAAAGGGACAGTATACTGTAAAATAGTTTCTCCCTTAATGTGTTTCCAATTACAAACTGCTGAGTATAAAATGTATGAGAATTAGCTTTGTAAAATGTATGTATATAACAGTATATGTATTTACAGTATATATATATATATATATATATATATATATATATATATATATATATATATATATATATATATATATATATATATATATATATATATATATATATAAAATAAAAAAGCTGATTTTGTGTTTTGAAACTAAACCCTAATAAAATGGGTTCAGCTTGTAGGAATAATCAGATCTCATTACTTTATCACATTGTGTACATATACATGTTTATTTATCTTATATCTATCTGTAAATAAACCTCCAAAACTTTGTAGAACAATGAAAAATTAACATTGTATTACCTTATCTCTCTATACCCCACTGGGAGTGTAATTTATTATGCTGGTTGTGTTTACACAGCTTATCTATAGCTTGGACCTAAGACCAGAAACCTTTAAGAATAGGCTAAATCTACTATTTTTAAAATGCCATATAAGGGTAAAAGTAAATACTTGTAAACCTTATGATACACTCCAGCAGGTAAAGTGGATCATTGGGAACAAATTAAAGGAGAGAAAATTCTTGAGTAAACTGCCCCTTTAAGACAATGTCATGCCATGGCATATGACATGCTTAAGAGGTAAGAGTACATATTTAAGACAAAATAATGTGTCTCTACGGTCAGAGAAGATAATATAAACTTATAGCTAGAACTTACCAATGCTTCACATTTCTTCTGTTTTTTTTTCACTTCTTGTTCTAAAATTTCACATTCTTTTCTTTTTGTTCTCAATTCAGATTCCTATAAAATAAATATATATGTAAAATAATTAAATTACATAATTATATCAAATACATTAACATAAATTTAAACAATTTCAATTTAATCACTTCATATCAGTTACTTTTATAGACTGTATAAGTTGTGATACATGGTTTGTAAACATATATTTACATTCAGGGATTATCTATTGTAACTAGCAAACTTTTAAATGTTAGTTACAGCACATACAGATCTTAAAGAGAACAAATAAAAGATCAAATAATGTTTTTTTTCCTAAAAGGATAAATAATATAATACAAAGTACTCTGCAGTCACTTATTAAAGTTAAAATATATATATATATATATATATATATATATATATATATATATATATATATATATATATCACAGTGTCTAGTAATGTGTCCTATTAAAGTGGTAATTATCCTTACACGGTCAGGTATATGTTATCATAAAAATCACTAAGTTAAAGGACAATCTAGTCAAAATTAAAGGGGACACTGAACCCAATTTTTTTCGTTTTGTGATTCAGATAGAGCATGGAATTTTAAGAAACTTTCTAATTTACTCCTATTATCAATTTTTTTTCGTTCTCTTGCTATCTCTATTTGAAAAAGAAGGCATCTAAGCTATTTTTTTTTAATCAGACCCTGGACAGCACTTGTTTACTGGTGGGTGTTCAGTGTCCCTTTAAAAGTTCATGATTTAGATAGGGCATGCAAATTTAAACAACTTTCCAATTTACTTTAATCATTACATTTGCTTTGTCCTCTTGGTATTCTTTTTTGAAAGCTAAACATAGGTAGGCTAATACTGAATTCTTAACTGTTAAAGGTAGCCTCTTATCTCAGTGCATTATGACAGTTTTTGACAGTTAGGCCCTGCTAGTTCATGTGTGTCATATAGATAACATTCTGCTCACTCCTGTGGAGTTTTTGATGAGTCGGCGCTGATTAGCTAAAATGAAAGTGTCAAAATAACCAAGATAAAACATTTATGCTTACCTGATAAATTTCTTTCTATCCGGACATGGAGAGTCCACGACATCATTCTACTTACTAGTGGAATATTCACTCCTGGCCAGCAGGAGGCAACAAAGAGCAACACAGAAAAGCTGTTAAGTGTCACTTCCCTTACCCATAACCCCCAATCATTCAGCCGAAGGGAAATCGAAAAAGAAGAAAACACAAATGTGTAGAAGTGACTGAGGTTTAGTAAAATTTAACTGTCTAATCTAAAAGGTGGGGCTGTAGACACTCCATGTTCAGAAGAAAGAAATGTATCAGGTAAGCATAAATTTTGTTTTCTTTCCTATGACATGAGAGTCCACAACGTAATTCCAATTACTAGTGGGAACCAATACCCAAAGCTAAAGGACACGGAAAGAACAGAGAGGGAGAACAAGACAAAAGAAGCCTCAGCCGAGACAAAAAAACATAATTTATGTAAGAACTTACCTGATAAATTCATTTCTTTCATATTAGCAAGAGTCCATGAGCTAGTGACGTTTTGGATATACATTCCTACCAGGAGGGGCAAAGTTTCCCAAACCTTAAAATGCCTATAAATACACCCCTCACCACACCCACAATTCAGTTTAACGAATAGCCAAGAAGTGGGGTGATAAGAAAGGAGCGAAAGCATAAAAAAAAAAATAAGGAATTGGAATAATTGTGCTTTATACAAAAAAATCATAACCACCACAAAAAAGGGTGGGCCTCATGGACTCTTGCTAATATGAAAGAAATGAATTTATCAGGTAAGTTCTTACATAAATTATGTTTTCTTTCATGTAATTAGCAAGAGTCCATGAGCTAGTGACGTATGGGATAATAAATACCCAAGATGTGGAACTTCCACGCAAGAGTCACTAGAGAGGGAGGGATAAAATAAAGAAAGCCAATTCCGCTGAAAAAATAATCCACTACCCAAATCAAAAAGTTTCAATTTTTATAATGAAAAAAACTGACATTATAAGCAGAAGAATCAAACTGAGACAGCTGCCTGAAGTACCATTCTACCAAAACTTCTTCTAAAGAAGAGAAAACATCAAAATGGTAGAACATAGTAAAAGTATGCAAAGAAGACCAAGTCATTGCTTTGCAAATCTGATCAACAGAAGCTTCATTCTTAAAAGCCCAGGAAGTAGAAACTTACCTAGTAGAATGAGCCGTAATCCTCCGAGGCGGGAATCCACCCGACTCCAAATAAGCATGATGAATCAAAGTTTAAGCAAGATGCCAAATAAATGGCAGAAGCTTTTGACCTTCCTAAAACCAGAAAAGATAAAAAATAGACTAGAAGTCTATCTGAAATCTGAATAGCTTCAACATAGAATTTAAAAAAACTCTTACCATATCCAAAGAAAGTAAGAATCTCACCAAATAAGTCTTAGGAAAACAATAATTCCTCCCTAATGTTTGTTAGAATTTACAACTTTAGGTAAGATTGAATGAGGACAGCAAAAACCACCTTATCCTGATGAAAAAAAATCAGAAAAAAGAGATTCACAAGAAAGACAGATAATTCAAAAACTGTCCTAGCTGAAGAGATGTCCAAAAAGAACAATACTTTCCATGAAAGTAATTAATGTCCAGAGCAAGCATATGCTCAAATAGAAGAGCCTGAAAAACTTTCAGAACCCAATTAAGACTCCAAGGAGGAGAAATTGGCTTAACGACAGGTTTGATACGAAAACAAAACCTGAACAAAATGATGAATATCAGGAAGTAACACTGCCTTATCCTGATGAAAAATCAGAAAAGGATATTCACAAAAAAGAGCAGATAACTCAAAAACTCTTCTAGCAGAAGAAATGACCAAAAGGAACAATACTTTCCCAAGAAAGTAATTAATATTCAGAAAATGCATAGTTTCAAACGGAGGAGCCTGTAAAGCCCTCAGCACCAAATTGAGACTCCAAAGAGGAGAGATTGAATTATGACAGGCTTGATACGGACCAAAGCCTGTACAAAACAATGAATATCAGGATGATTAGCAATCTTTCTGTGAAAAAAGAACAGAAAGAGTAGAGATTTGTCTTAACAAAGAACTGAAGACAAAACCTTATCCAAACCAACCTGAAAAAATAATAAAATTCTATGAATTTTAAAAGAATGCCAAGAAAAGTAGGTCTTCCAGACTCAATAATAAATCTTTCTAGAAACAGATTTATGAGCCTGAAACATAGTATTAATCAATGAGTCAGAAAAACCTCTAATGACTAAAAAACCAAGAGTTCAATCTCCATCCTTTCAAAATTTAATGATTTGAGATCCTGATGAAAAAAATGGGCCTTGAGAAGGAAGGTCTGGTTTAAACGGAAGTGTCCAAGGTTGCAACTGGGCCATCCGAATGAGATCCGCATACCAAAACCTGAGAGGCCATGCTGGAGCCACCAGCATAACAAACAAAATACCTCATAAGAATTTTGGAAATCACTTTGGAAGAAGAACTAGAGGCGGAAAGAAATAGGCAAAAAGATCATTCCAAAGAAATGTCAATGCATACACTACTTCCGCCTGAAGATCCCGGACCTGAATAGGCCCCTAGGAAGTTCTTTATTCAGATTAGATGCCAACAGATCTATTTCTAGAAATGCTTACATCCTGAAAATTGAAAAACATATCTGGGTAAGAGAGACCATGTCCCGGATGTAAAGCTTGATTAACAGAGATAATCCGCTTCCAAATATCTATACCTGGGAAAAAAACACAGAATTTAGATAGGAGCTGGATTTAGCCCAAGCTAATAATCCGAGACACTTCTGTCACAGCCTAAGGACTGATAGTCCTACCTGATGATTGACATACACCATACGTTGTGATATTGTCTGAAAACAATAACCCGTCTCTTCTTCAAAAAGAAACTAACTGAAAAACTCTGAGAAAACACGGAGTTCTAAAATATCAAATGGTAATCTCGCCTCCTGAGATTTCCAAACCCCCTTGTGCTGACCAGAGATCCTCAGGACAGCCTCCCAACCAAAAAGACTCACATCTGTAGAAATCATGGTCAGGTTGAAAAGAAACGAAGAGACCTGTAGAACTAAATGATGGTGATCTTAACCACCAATCAGAGAGATAAATATTAGGATTCGAAGATTTAAAATGCGAAATCCTAGAAACCCTGCACCATAAATTTCAGCATAAAAGACTGGAAAGGTTCTTTCTATTGAAAATGAGCAAAGGGAATTGAACTCCAATGCTGTGGCCATAAGACCTAAAACTTCTATGCATATATAGCAACTGAAGGAAATAATAGAGACTAAAGTACCGACAGATGGAACACAATAAATTGTCCCTTGTCTGATAGAAACAAAGACAGAGTGACACAAACTAATCTGGAAACCTAAAAAAAAGGTGACCTTGTGTGAGGAATCAAAGCTTCTGAAAAAGAGATCCTCTAACTATGTCCTGGAAGAACAAAGTGAACCATATGAGATTCCGCATCCTCAGAAAATAATCTGAATGAAAACAGAAAAATGAAAATATGCATTTATTGTATCTAATGAAAACAAATAATGCTATCACTGACCAAAAAAAGGCAGAATAGTTTGAATAAAACTCCTAAAACCCAGTTCCTAAAAATGGAACTTGAAGAAAATACCCCAGAAGATTCCAGGTCTGAGCAGCGCTTGAACCCCATGGGTGATCAGCCATGCTTCAACAGTACCCAAAATATATAGGACTGAAAGACACTAAAAGTGTTAGCCTTACTGGAATAAAATCAAAGAAATTTGGACCGAATAGAACCAAATAAATTTCAAAAAAGTCTTTAACCTGCCCCTTGCCAGCAAAGCTGGAATCGGCACATACATCGCATATTTTAGGGAGCTGATTTTGAACTGAAAAATTTCCAATTAAAAACATGTTACTTGGGAAAGAATTCAGGAATTCGTTCCTTAATAAGAACAACCAAACTAGAATAAGCTTAAAGTTTTAGTCTTAGAACTCAATCTTGAAGCCCAGAGTAACAGATAAGAATTGAATCCAATTATAAAACAAATAATTGATTATCTTAGAACAAAAGAAATATGGATTTTTAGAAATCACAAATTCTTCTAGCTAAAACAGCAAAAGACATAGATTAAACCTCATTTGCGAAAATTTTCAATAAAATGAAGACACAAATGAAATTATTAGCATGATAGTCCAGTTAAAGGACCAGTCAATACAGTGGACTTGCATAATCAATAAATGCAAAACAACAAGAAAAATGCAACAGCACTAGTCTAGTAAATTTTTGTCCCTTTAACAATGCTAAAATAAATCATAATCTGATACTTGATCTTAAAGTAAAAAGAAAAAATGAAGCAATTGCAACATCCAAATAAATATCACAGGTCCAAGAAAGTACCTGAAAACTAAATAATTTTCCATAAATAAGATACAACCATCTAAAGGAAAATAAATACTATTTTGCTATAGAAAAAATAGCATAATTAGTAGGAGTAGAGATAGCCCCAATAAATTGGAGAACCCTCCAAATTGAATTTAATTGCCGCAAAGAATATAGTTTTAAAACCTTTAAAGAAGGAATAAAAGAAAATTCTCAGCCTATTCCATTCTCTAGTATGAGGAATTGGAAAAAATCTCTGAAAACCTCAGAAGAATAAATAAGCAGAAATAGTGTCATCTAGTTACCTTAATATCAAAATAATCAACACCTTTTCAACAAAGAACAAATGTACTTTAATAAAAAAAATAAAATAAAAAAGTAGATTTGTTAGTGTCAATATCTGATGAAGAAAATTCTGAATGAGACCAAAACATCATCAGAGAAGGATAAATCAGTATCTTGTTGGTCATTTGAAACATTCAATAATTAAAAAAGAAGATTTGAAAAAGACCTTAAAATTTTTTATTAGAAGGCACAATGTCAGACAAGCCTTTAAAATAGAATCAGAAAAATATTTCTTATATAATCTTCTAAATATTTCTTGTACAAAGATGTATAAAGAATGGCAATATATAAAGCATAAATACTAAAGGATTCTGCATGCTAAAAGTTATATCATGATAACATATTACAAACCCATAGCTAAAGATAAACTTTCATACATTAAAAATAATGAACTTAGCCTTTAGTATGTAGGACTGAGAACTCAGTCAACAGGAATCCTCTTAGATTGTTTTGAAACAGGAACAGTGAAATCTTGCAATATGTAATAGAAAAGAACATATTTAAAGCAAAATTATCAATATTCCTTAAATGACAGTTTCAGGAATGGGAAAAGAATGCAAAATAATAAGCTTCTAGAAACCAGAAGCAATAAAAAAGTGAGGTTTAAATAATGTGAGGAAAGAAAAGTGAAACAAAAAATACGCCCACATTTTTTGGTCGCCAAATACTGACGCCCACATTATTGGCGCTAAATACAACGCCCATATATTTGGCGCAAAGTTATGACGCCACATCCTCTGACGCCAGAACCGACGCACACATTTTTTGGTTGCAAACAAATGTCTGAATACACATGCGTCAAAAAATGACGTATTAACAGAATACAACTTCCGGCGTCAACTACGGCGCCGAAAATGCCGAAAATGTTTGCGCCAAAAAAGTCCGCGCCAAGAATGACGCAATAAAAAGAAACATTTTCTGCCCCCGCGAAGCCTAACAAAACACAGGGAAAAAATGATCAATTGAAAATTTTCAAGGTAAAGAAAATAAATTGAATTAAAATGCATTATCCCAAATAATGAAACTGACAGTCTGAATTTTAAAGGAATACTGATTATACTGAATCAAGGCAAATATAAGTTTAAAGACATATATTTAGAACTTTACATAGAAAGTGCCCAAAAATAGCTTAGAGTGTCATAATAAAATAAGACTTACTTACCCTAAGACACTCATCTACATATGTAGATAGCCCAAACCAGTACTGAAACGAGAAATCAGTAGAGGTAATGTATATAAGAGTATATCGTCAATCTGAAAAGGGAGGTAAGAGATGAATCTCTACAACCGATAACAGAGAACCTATGAAATAGATCCCGTAGAAGGAGACCATTGAATTCAAATAGGCAATACTCTCTTCACATCCCATTGACATTAACTGCACTCAGAGGAAAACCGGGCTCCAGCCTGCTGCGAAGCGCATATTAACGTAGAATCTAGCACAAACTTACTTCACCACCTCCATGGGAGGCAAAGTTTGTAAAACTGAATTGTGGGTGTGGTGAGGGGTGTATTTATAGGCATTTTAAGGTTTGGGAAACTTTGCCCCTCCTGGTAGGAATGTATATCCCATACGTCACTAGCTCATGGACTCTTGCTAATTACATGAAAGAAAGAAAATTTATGCTTACCTGATAAATTTATTTCTTTTTGGATACGATGAGTCCACGGATTTCATCCTTACTTGTGGGATATCGCCTCCTGGTCAGCAGGAGGAGGCAAAGAGCACCACAGCAGAGCTGTATAAATAGCTCCTCCCCTCCCACTCCAGTCATTTGACCGAAGTTAGGAAGAGAAAGGAAAAGCATAGGTGCAGAGGTGACTGAAGCTTAACAAAAATAAAGGCCTGTCTATCAATAAAGGGCGGGCCGTGGACTCGTATCCAAAAAGAAATAAATGTATCAGGTAAGCATAAATTTTCTTTTCTAAGATACGATGAGTCCAAGGATTTCATCCTTACTTGTGGGATACAATACCAAAGCTATAGTACACGGATGAAAAAAGGGAGGGACAAGACAGGGAACCTAAACTGAAGGCACCACTGCTTGAAGAACCTTCCTCCCAAACCCAGCCTCAGCCGAGGCCCAAAAACTGCTTGCTGAAATCACAAACACATGCGGTCTGAAATAAAACACTTTGCCGTCTGTTAAAAACTGAGCCGGCCCCCCTTACTCCTGGCGGCTTAAAAATCATTTAATCACTCATCCAATTCTCAAACTCGAATTCTCAGACTTAATAAAGAATTACCTTGTGGTTAATGATACCCCTCATATCCCCACAGAAATAATATGGGCATCACTGAAAGCCTTTCTGAGAGGTCATTACATGGCTAAGGAAGCCCAGTTCAAAAAGGCACACAACTCATCTCTAGCCACTCTAACTTGTCATCTTAGATCACTTAAGAGTTCCCTTGCTACCTCTTATACCATTAACTTAAACACTCAAATATCTAATCTGACGAAACAGATCAGAGACTTGGAACTTTGGAAAACACAGGTAAACCTGGAGAAACTTAAACAGATCTACTACTATAAAAGTAATAAGATCTCTTCCTTTCTAGCCTCTAAACTGAGACACAGAACCGCTCAGTCCAAAATCATACAAATTAATTCGAGTCACGGTGCAGTCACTTCACCAAAAGACATTGGGGAGACCTTCCGAGCGTACTACCTAGATTTGTACAACTTATCGGATTCCGACCCAACCCCTCTTCTAGAGGCACAGGACATCCGACAGTTCCTAGAGTCTCTCAACCTCTCTTCGGTTAATCCGGAGCTCTCCCGTGATCTCACTGTCCAGATCACACTGAAAGAAGTCAGTGATACCATTAAAGATCTCAAAATTTTTAAGTCCCCAGGCCCTGATGGATTTCCGGGCCAGTTTTACAAGACCTATGTGGACATTATAACCCCGGTTTTATGCAGAGTCTTTAATGAAGTGATGGGAAAGGGTTCCTTCCGTGCAGAATATTTAGTGGCATCTATTACTACTATTCTTAAGCCTGGTAAAAAAAACCTAGATTGTGGAAGCTACCGCCCCATCTCCTTGCTGAATATTGACACAAAGCTGTATGTTAAAATCCTAGCCAATCGGCTATCCAAACTGCTTCCTTCCCTAGTGCATCCTAACCAGGTTGGATTCGTTCCCATGAGAGAGGGGCCTGACGCTACTAGATATGTATTGGACATCTTAATCCAAGCAGCCAAAACAAAGACGCCCATGCTTGCCCTGTCACTGGATGCCGAGAAGGCCTTTGACAGGGTGAGATGGGTTTACTTATGGGAAACCATGAAAGTTTTTCAATTCCCAACAGCCTTCATCACAGCCATCCAAGCTCTCTATACTAGTCCTTCAGCTGTAGTTCGAGGTGTTGGATTCCAATCTGACCCTTTTAAAATATCCAATGGCACTAGGCAGGGATGCCCATTGTCACCCTTGCTTTTTGCGTTAGCAATAGAACCCATTGCACAAGCGATCAGACTAGACCCGAATATCACGGGGTTCTCCTCCCAGGGAATACAGCACAGAATTTCACTATATGCTGATGACATTACATTACTTTTAACACAACCCTTTCAATCCCTCCCTGCTGTATTTAACCTTCTCAAATACTTCTCCTCCCTAAGCCACTATAAATTGAATCTCTCCAAGACGGAAGCTCTTCATATCCACATATCTCCTCCTGATCTCATTCGCTTGCAGAAGCTATATAATTTTCACTGGTACGCACAGTCAATTAAATTGTTTGGAGTTCACCTTAGTATGGATACCTCTATTGTTGTTGCAAAAAACTTCTCCGACAGGCTCCCTGAGTGGCGCGGGCTACTGGACACTTGGGAATTCCGGGAGATATCTTGGACTGGTAGGATAGCGGCAAACAAGATGACATTTATCCCTAAAATTACATATCTATTTCAGGCCCTCCCCATAAACTTGCCCAGATCCATTCTGAACAAAATGCAGAGTCTCATCACATCCTACGTTTGGAAGGGCAAGACGTCAAGGATGGCCATTCACACTCTCCAGAGGCACGTCTCTAATGGCAGTTTAAGTCTCCCTAACATTATACAATACTTTCAAGCAGCTCGCCTCACTCACTTATTAAACTGGAGTTATACTTCTAACTCAGCCTCCTGGCGAGCGGTGGAATTATCCCTACTCCCTAGTGGCCTCCAGTTACAAGATTTACCTTGGGTTCCCACACACTATAGAAAAGACCTCAAACTGACTCATCCAGTAATTTTTGAGACCCTACAGTTTTGGGACCAAATCAGGCACTCCCCTAATATAGCCCCCCACCCTTCCCCAAGACAGACAATATCTAGCACTCTCATTTGTTTACCAGATTCCCATATATTTGCTTGGGCTCAATACGATGTTAAATATGTATCAGACCTATACGACCGGGCTAATACCCTCTCCCATGTTAACCTATGCAGAAACCTCCAATTGCCAAGTTCTTTGAATATCAAAGCTTTCCGCCTCTGCTCTATCCTCAAATCATGGAGATTCCCCTGCACAGCCCTCAGAGATACAACAAACTGGGAAAGACGTTGGTCGCTGGCTTCACAGATTAAAGGCGCTCTCTCTTACCATTACAACACACTTATTGAACCATACTCGCTCCACAAATTATCCCAACATATAGCATGGGAAAAAGAGTTAAGTTTCATCTGTGATATTGATATCTGGCATAGGGAAATTTTAATTACAAGGAAAATTCTGCACTGTGCCACCCTGTGGGAACTACACTTCCAAATAACAGTACGTTGGCACTTAGTTCCAGTTACTCTCCACAAGATATACCCTACTCACCCACCTGCCTGCTGGAGAGGCTGCGGTCATTTAGGCACACAGAGTCACATATGGTGGTTCTGCCCACTCATCACCCCCCTCTGGTCCCAACTCTTCAACGTACTTAGGCGACTGGGAATTGCCTACCCGCTAAGCCCCCAGACATGTATTCTTCATTTAGAGTTCCCTCCACTCACTACTCCATAAAAATATTTGACGATATACTTATTAATGTCCACCAAACTAGAGATCGCGAAGGCCTGGAAGCAGAGATCCCCTCCTTCCATCAGACAGGTTATGGCCACTGCTTCATTCATACACAAGATGGAATCCTACGCATATGCTGCCATGGACTCGTCTGACACATACCTTGATATATGGCGTCCCTGGGTAGAGCAAATTACCCCCTCAGAAATCTAATTCTCTTTAAATGCCCCCTCCCTCATTCCTTCCCCCTAAAACCTTTACTTCCCCCTTTTCCCTATTATTATTCTCCCCCATTCCCTCCTTCTTCCTCCCTCTTTCCCCTCCCATCCTCCCTCCCCCTCCCTTTTTTTTTTTTTTTTTCTTTCCTCCCCTCCCATACACCCCTCTACGAGTCATTAGACACTTCCATCTCCTGCACATCAGTAATATGTATTAGAAAAAGAGAAATCATTTTTGTAACTTCAGGTTATACTTTTAGAAATGTCTTATTGGTCATTAAGTTTAAGCTCTTAAACCTTCTCCCCGCAAAGATAAGGTAATGGGGTCAAGACCCCACTGTAATCCTCTGCTATAATGTACCATTGTATGACTGTTCTTTTCCTCTTGGTTTCTATTTTTGTTTTCTTTTACTTGACGATAACTGAAGTTACTCTTGAATACAAAAGAACTTATGTATATTGGAATTAATGTTATCCCTGCGTGGATATTGATCATTTACATGTTTGCATTTATTTTTCTCAATAAAAACAACTTTTAAAAAAAAAAAAAAAAAAAAAAACTGAGCCGGAAGACGGAACCACCAAATAAACTTGACCGGAACAACTGCGCAGCTTCCAGAAGCGCGCAAAGTAAAAACCCTGCCCACCATGGACGTCAAAGTGAATTTCCCGGTTAAACAGACGCGGCAAAAGTAAAACCACTTGCCGATAAATGTACACAGCCCAAATCGGAGTCTGAAAATTCAGAACTCTGCTATAAGTGAAACCCCAGCGTCAGCCCAAAGCACAAAAATAAAAAATATTACAGTAGAATATTACACTAAACCTACATCGTGACTTAGTCCCACCACTACTTTCTTACATCAGTTTTGAAATGTCCAGTGGTACACAGTAAATGGGAATAACTTTATGAATGAAATCTTCCCCATTAACTAAAAAGATGTATAAACAGCCACTTCTGAGTTAATAAAATATCCCAGAAAAGTAAAAAAGCTGCACATACCTCTATGCTGAGCGACAGCAAGACAGTCCCCACACGATCAAGAGGTTCCTTTTTCTCCTCCTGTAGTTCTGTGGAGACATACAGGGTCTTAGATAATATCTGCTAAGACCATCACATGCAGGGCAGCACTCAGTATGGGAGGTGCAGAGAGAATTTGAAATCCCCCTAGTTCCCATTGCTTTAAAGCCACCTGTAGCTCTACTCCAGAGGCTAACCAGGAATACGTCTACACCCTGAATAAAATAGCACTCACTGGTACCATTTTAAAAACAAACTCTTGATTGAAGAATCTAAACTAACACCACACTTTACCTCTTCCTATCCACTAACACAGGCAAAGAGAATGACTGGAGTGGGAGGGGAGGTAGGAGCTATTTATACAGCTCTGCTGTGGTGCTCTTTGCCTCCTCCTGCTGACCAGGAGGCAATATCCCACAAGTAAGGATGAAATCCGTGGACTCATCGTATCTTAAAAAAGAAACAAAAATTTATGAAAGAACTTAGCTAATAAATTAATTTCTTTCATAATGGCAAGAGTCCATGAGCTAGTGACGTATGGGATATACATTCCTACCAGGAGGGGGCAAAGTTTCCCAAACCTCAAAATGCCTATAAATACACCTCCCACCACACACATACTTCAGTTTAACGTATTGCCAAGTAGTGAGGTGTAAAAAGGAGTAAAAAAGCATACAAAAAAGAGGAACTAGAAAATAATATTGTGCTTTTATACAATAAATATAACCACCAAAAACAGGGTGGGCCTCATGGACTCTTGCCATTATGAAAATAATGAATTTATCAGGTAAGTTCTTACATACATTATGTTTTCTTTCATGTAAATAGCAAGAGTCCATGAGCTACCTACGAATGGGATAAAATGCACAAGATGTGAAAGTCCACAGAAGAGTCACTAGAAGAAACAGTAAAATTCTAGGAATTCTAAAAGAATGCCAAGAGAATTTATGAGAAGAGCACCATGAAATATAGGTTTTTCAAACCTGATTATAAATCATCCTTGAAATAGACTTACGAGTCTGCAACATAGTATTGATCACTGAGTCAGAGAAACCTCTATGACTAAGCACTAAACGTTCAATTTCCATACCTTCAAATTTAGAGAACCTGAAGAAAAAACTGCCAATAAAACAGAAGGTCTGGCCCTAAAGGAAGTGACCAAGGTTGGCAACTGGACATCCGGACAAGATCTGCATACCAAAACCTGTGAGGCCATGCTGGTGGTATCAGAAACACATGCGATTATTACATTATGATCTTGGAGATCACCCTTAGAAGAAGAACTAGAGGTGGAAAAATATAAGCAAGTTGGTAAGACCAAGGAACTGCCAACGCATCCACCATCTCTGCCTGAGAATCCCTGGACCTGGAAAGGTATCTGGGAAGTTTCCTGTTTAGATGGGAAGCCAACAGATCTATTTCTGGAAGACCCCACAACTGTACAATCTGAAAAAACACATCTGGATGGAGAGACCACTCCACCGGATGCAAAGTCTGACGGCTAAGATAATCCGCTTCCCAATTGTCTACACCTGAGATATGAATTGCAGAAATCAGACAAGAGTTGGATTCCGCTCAAGAACGTATCTGTGATACTTCTTGGATTGCTAAAGGACTGCGAGTCCCTCCCTGATGATTGACATATGCCACAGTTGTGATATTGTCTGTCTGAAAGCAAATGAAAAGTTCTCTCTATAATAGAGGCCAAGTCTGAAGAGCCCTGAAAATAGCACGGAGTTCTAAAATATTGACTGGTAACCTTGCCTCTAGAGGAATCCAAACCCCTTGTGTTGTCAGAGACCCCCAGACAGTTCCCCAACCTGAAAGACATGCATCTGTTGAGACTACAGTCCAGGAAGAACAAGCAAGAGAGGCCCCTTGAATAATACGATGATGGTCTAACCGCCAAGTCAGAGACAGTAGAATGCTGGGATTTAAGAATATAAATTGTGATATCTTTGTATAATCCCTGCACCACTGATTCAACATGCAAAGCTGCAGAGGTCTCAAATGAAAACGAGCAAAGGGGATCGCGTCCGATGCTGCAGTCATGAGTAAATTAATCCTCCAACACAAGTTGATTCGTGTGAGATTCTGCTAAATGAAAAGATTGAGCCAGTACCAAGATATAGTCCAAATAAGGAAACACTGCAATACCCTGCTCTCTGATTACAGATAGAAGGGCACTGAGAACATTCGAAAAGATTCTTGGAGCTGGCACTAGGCCAAATGTAAGAGCGACAAATTAGTAATGCTTGTCGAGAAAAACAATTTATGTAAGAATTTACCTGATAAATTAATTTCTTTCATATTGGCAAGAGTCCATGAGCTAGTGACGTATGGGATACACAATCCTACCAGGAGGGGCAAAGTTTCCCAAACCTCAAAATGCCTATAAATACACCCCTCACCACACCCACAATTCAGTTTAACAAATAGCCAAGTAGTGGGGTGATAAAGAAAAGAGTAAAAAGCATCAACAAGGAATTTGGAAATAATTGTGCTTTATACAAAAAATCATAACCACCATAAAAATGGTGGGCCTCATGGACTCTTGCCAATATGAAAGAAATTAATTTATCAGGTAAATTCTTACATAAATTATGTTTTCTTTCATGCAATTGGCAAGCGTCCATGAGCTAGTGACGTATGGGATATCAATACCCAAGATGTGGAACTCCACGCAAGAGTCACTAGAGAGGGAGGGATAAAATAAACAGCCATTTTTCGCTGAAAAAATAATCCACAACCCAAATTATAAGTTTATTCTTTTAATGACAAGAAAAACATAAAACATCAGCAGAAGAATCAAATTGAAACAGCTGCCTGAAGAACCTTTCTACCAAAAACTGCTTCTGAAGAAGCAAATACATAAAAACGGTAGAATTTAGTAAATGTATGCAATGAGGACCAAGTTGCTGCTTTGCAAATCTGATCAACTGAAGCTTCATTCTTAAAAGCCCACGAAGTGGAAACTGATCTAGTAGAATGAGCTGTAATTCTCTGAAGCGAGGTCTTACATGACTCCAAATAAGCTTGATAAATCAAAAGCTTTAACCAAGTAGACCTTTCCTAGGACCAGAAAATATAATAAATAGACTAGAAGTCTTCCTGAAATCTTTAGTAGCTTCAACATACTATTTCAAAGCTCTTACCACATCCAAAGAATGTAAGGATCTTTCCAAAGAATTCTTAGGATTAGGACACAAAGAAGGGACAACAATTTATCTACTAATGTTGTTAGAATTAACAACCTTAGGTAAACATTGAAATGAAGTTCGCAAAACCGCCTTATCCTGATGATAAATCAGAAAAGGAGATTCACAAGAAAGAGCGGAAAGCTTAGAAACTCTTCTAGCAGAAGAGATAGCCAAAAGGAACAACACTTTCCAAGAAAGTAGTTTAATGTCCAAAGAATGCATAGGCTCAAAATGGAGGAGCCTGTAATGCCTTCAAAACCAAATTAAGACTCTGATTTAATGACAGGCTTAATACAAACTAAAGCCTGTACAAAACAGTGAATTATCAGGAAGTTTAGCAATCTTTATGTGAAATAAAACAGAAAGAGCAGAGATTTGTCCCTTCAAGGAACTTGCAAACAAACCTTTATCCAAACCATCCTGAAGAAACTGTAAAATTCTAGGAATTCTAAAAGAATGCCAAGAGAATTTATGAGAAGAACACCATGAAATGTAAGTCTTCCAAACTCGATAATAAATCTTTCTAGAGACAGATTTACGAGCTTGTAACATAGTATTAATCACTGAGTCAGAGAAACCTCTATGACTTAGCACTAACCGTTCAATTTCCATACCTTCAAATTTAATGATTTGAGATCCTGATGGAAAAATGGACCTTGAGACAGTAGGTCCGGCCTTAACGGAAGTGGCCAATGTTGGCAACTGGACATCCGAACAAGATCCGCATACCAAAACCTGTGTGGCCATGCTGGAGCCACCAGCAACACAAACGATTGTTCCATGATGATTTTGGAGAACACTCTTGGACAAAGAACTAGAGGCGGAAAGATGTAAGCAGTTTGATAACACCAAGGAAGTGTCAGCGCATCCACTGCTTCCGCCTGAACATCCCTGGATCTGGACAGGTACCTGGGAAGTTTCTTGTTTAGATGAGAGGCCATCAGATCTATCTCTGGAAGACCCCACACTGAACAATCTGAGAAAACACATCTGGATGGAGAGACCACTCCCCCGGATGTAAAGTCTGACGGCTCAGATAATCCGCCTCCCAATTGTCTACACCTAGGATATGCACTGCAGAGATTAGACAGGAGCTGGATTCCGCCCAAGCAAGTATTCAAGATACTTCTTTCATGGCTTGGGGACTGTGAGTCCCACCCTGTTGATTGACATATGCCACAGTTGTGATATTGTCTGTCTGAAAGCAAATGAACGGTTTTCTCTTCAACAGAGGCCAAAACTGAAGAGCTCTGAGAATTGCACGGAGTTCTAAAAAATTGATTGGTAATCTCGCCTCTTGAGATTTCCAAACCCCTTGTGCTGTCAGAGATCCCCAAACAGCTCCCCAACCTGAAATACTTGCATATGTAGTTATCACAGGCCAGGTTGGCCGAACAAAAGAAGCCTCTTCAACTAAACGCTGGTGATCAGAGTGTCGAACATTGGGATTTAAGGATATTAATTGTGATATCTTTGTATAATCCCTGCACCATTGATTCAGCATACAAAGCTGGAGAGGTCTTGCGAAAACGAGCAAAAGGAATCGCGTCCGATGCTGCAGTCATAAGGCTTAAAACTTCCATGCACATAGCCACTGAAGGGAATGACTGAGACTGAAGGTGCCGACAGGCTGCAACGAATTTTAAATGTCTCTTGTCTGTTAGAGACAGAGTCATGGACACTGAATCTATCTGGAAACCTAAAAAGGTAACCCTTGTCTGAGGAATCAATAAACTTTTTGGTAAATTGATCCTCCAACCATGTTTTTTGAAGAAACAACACTAGTTGATTCATGTAAGATTCTGCAGAACGTAAAGACTGAGCTAGTACCAAGATATCGTCCAAATAAGGAAACACAGCAATACCCTGTTCTCTGATTACAGAGAGTAGGGCCCTAGAACCTTTGAAAAGATTCTTGGAGCTGTTGCTAGGCCAAATCGAAGAGCAACAAATTGGTAATGCTTGTCTAGAAAAGAGAATCTCAGGAACTGATAATGTTCTGGATGAATCGGAATATGAAGGTATGCATCCTGCAAGTCTATTGTGGACATATAATGCCCTTGCTGAACAAAAGGCAGAATAGTCCTTATAGTCACCATCTTGAAAGTTGGTACTCTTACATAACGATTCAAAATTTTCAGATCCAGAACTGGTCTGAATGAATTTTCCTTCTTTGGGACAATGAATAGATTTGAATAAAACCCCAGACCTTGTTCCTGAAAAGGAACCGGCATGATTACCCCTGAAAACTCCAGGTCTGAAACACATTTCAGGAAAGCCTGAGCTTTTACTGGATTTGCTGGGATGCGTGAGAGAAAAAATCTTCTCACAGGAGGTCTTACTCTGAATCCTATTTGATACCCTTGAGAAACAATACTCTGAATCCATTGATTTTGGACAGAATTTATCCAAATATCTTTGAAAAACCTTAATCTGCCCCCTACCAGCTGAGCTGGAATGAGGGCCGCACCTTCATGCGGACTTAGGGGCTGACTTTGGTTTCTTAAATGGCTTGCATTTATTCCAATTTGAGGAAGGCTTCCAATTGCAAACAGATTCCTTGGGGGAAGGATTAGATTGTTGTTCCTTATTTTGACGAAAGGAACGAAAACCGTTAGAAGCCTTAGATTTACCCTTAGGTTTTCTTCTGTTAAGTGTGATCAGTCCACGGGTCATCATTACTTCTGGGATATTACTCCTCCCCAACAGGAAGTGCAAGAGGATTCACCCAGCAGAGCTGCATATAGCTCCTCCCCTCTACGTCACTCCCAGTCATTCTCTTGCACCCAACGACTAGATAGGATGTGTGAGAGGACTATGGTGATTATACTTAGTTTTATATCTTCAATCAAAAGTTTGTTATTTTAAAATAGCACCGGAGTGTGTTATTACCTCTCTGGCAGAGTTTGAAGAAGAATCTACCAGAGTTTTGCTATGATTTTAGCCGGAGTAGTTAAGATCATATTGCTGTTCTCGGCCATCTGAGGAGTGAGGTAAACTTCAGATCAGGGGACAGCGGGCAGATGAATCTGCATAGAGGTATGTAGCAGTTTTTATTTTCTGACAATGGAATTGATGAGAAAATCCTGCCATACCGATATAATGTAATGTATGTATACTTTACACTTCAGTATTCTGGGGAATGGTACTTCACTAGAATTACACTGTAAGAAATACATAAAGCTGTTTAATAACTAGAGATTATGTTTAACGTTTTTGCTGGAATGTAAAATCGTTTTCATTTGCTGAGGTACTGTGTGAATAAATGTTTGGGCACTATTTTTCCACTTGGCAGTTGCTTAATCTGTTTTTCTGACAGTTTCTGTTCTCCCTCACTGCTGTGTGTGAGTGGGAGGGGCCGTTTTTTGGCGCTTTTACTATGCATCAAATATTTCAGTCAGCAACTCATTGTATTCCCTGCATGATCCGGTTCATCTCTACAGAGCTCAGGGGTCTTCAAAACTTATTTTGAGGGAGGTAATTTCTCTCAGCAGAGCTGTGAGAATTATAGTTTGACTGAGATAAAAAACGTTTATTCTGTAATTTGTTTCCTGCTTTCAGAATTTATCTTTGCTAATGGGATTAAACCTTTGCTAAAGTTGTGTTGTTTACAAGGATTGAGGCTATAACTGTTTCAATTTATTAATTTTCAACTGTCATAGATCTTCTGTGCTTCTTAAAGGCACAGTACGTTTTAATATTATTCTAATTGAATTGTATTTCCAAGTTGCAAGTTTATTTGCTAGTGTGTTAAACATGTCTGATTCAGAGGATGATACCTGTGTCATTTGTTGCAATGCCAAAGTGGAGCCCAATAGAAATTTATGTACTAACTGTATTGATGCTACTTTAAATAAAAGTCAATCTGTACAAATTGAACAAATTTCACCAAACAACGAGGGGAGAGTTATGCCGACTAACTCGCCTCACGTGTCAGTACCTACATCTCCCGCTCAGAGGGAGGTGCGTGATATTGTAGCGCCGAGTACATCTGGGCGGCCATTACAAATCACATTACAGGATATGGCTACTGTTATGACTGAGGTTTTGGCTAAATTACCAGAACTAAGAGGTAAGCGTGATCACTCTGGGGTGAGAACAGAGTGCGCTGATAATATTAGGGCCATGTCAGACACTGCGTCACAGGTGGCAGAACATGAGGACGGAGAACTTCATTCTGTGGGTGACGGTTCTGATCCAAACAGACTGGATTCAGATATTTCAAATTTTAAATTTAAACTGGAAAACCTCCGTGTATTACTAGGGGAGGTGTTAGCGGCTCTGAATGATTGTAACACAGTTGCAATACCAGAGAAAATGTGTAGGTTGGATAAATATTTTGCGGTACCGACGAGTACTGAGGTTTTTCCTATACCTAAGAGACTTACTGAAATTGTTACTAAGGAGTGGGATAGACCCGGTGTGCCGTTCTCACCCCCTCCGATATTTAGAAAAATGTTTCCAATAGACGCCACCACAAGGGACTTATGGCAAACGGTCCCTAAGGTGGAGGGAGCAGTTTCTACCTTAGCTAAGCGTACCACTATCCCGGTGGAGGATAGCTGTGCTTTTTCAGATCCAATGGATAAAAAGTTAGAGGGTTACCTTAAGAAAATGTTTGTTCAACAAGGTTTTATATTGCAACCCCTTGCATGCATTGCGCCGATCACGGCTGCAGCGGCATTCTGGATTGAGTCTCTGGAAGAGAACATTGGTTCAGCTACTCTGGACGACATTACGGACAGGCTTAGAGTCCTTAAACTATCTAATTCATTCATTTCGGAGGCCGTAGTACATCTTACTAAACTTACGGCGAAGAATTCAGGATTCGCCATTCAGGCACGCAGGGCGCTGTGGCTAAAATCCTGGTCAGCTGATGTTACTTCTAAGTCTAAATTGCTTAATATACCTTTCAAAGGGCAGACCTTATTCGGGCCCGGGTTGAAAGAGATTATCGCTGACATTACAGGAGGTAAAGGCCATGCCCTGCCTCAGGACAAAGCCAAAGCCAAGACTAGACAGTCTAATTTTCGTTCCTTTCGTAATTTCAAAGCAGGAGCAGCATCAACTTCCTCTGCACCAAAACAGGAAGGAGCTGTTGCTCGCTACAGACAAGGCTGGAAACCTAACCAGTCCTGGAACAAGGGCAAGCAGACTAGGAAACCTGCTGCTGCCCCTAAAACAGCATGAATTGAGGGCCCCCGATCCGGGATCGGATCTAGTGGGGGGCAGACTTTCTCTCTTCGCCCAGGCTTGGGCAAGAGATGTTCAGGATCCCTGGGCGCTAGAGATAATATCTCAGGGATACCTTCTGGACTTCAAATACTCTCCTCCAAGAGAGAGATTTCATCTGTCAAGATTGTCAACAATCCAGACAAAGAAAGAGGCGTTTCTACGCTGCGTACAAGAGCTCTTGTTAATGGGAGTAATCCATCCAGTTCCACGATCGGAACAGGGACAGGGGTTTTACTCAAATCTGTTTGTGGTTCCCAAAAAAGAGGGAACTTTCAGACCAATCCTGGACTTAAAGATCCTAAACAAATTCCTAAGAGTTCCATCGTTCAAGATGGAGACTATTCGGACAATTTTACCTATGATCCAAGAGGGTCAATACATGACCACTGTAGATTTAAAAGATGCTTACCTTCACATACCGATTCACAAAGATCATTATCGGTACCTAAGGTTTGCCATCCTAGACAGGCATTACCAGTTTGTGGCTCTTCCATTCGGATTGGCTACAGCTCCAAGAATCTTCACAAAGGTTCTGGGTGCTCTTCTGGCGGTACTAAGACCGCGGGGAATCTCGGTAGCTCCATACCTAGACGACATTCTGATACAAGCTTCAAGCTTTCAAACTGCCAAGTCTCATACAGAGTTAGTGCTGGCATTTCTAAGGTCACATGGATGGAAGGTGAACGAAAAGAAAAGTTCACTCGTTCCACTCACAAGAGTTCCCTTCCTGGGGACTCTTATAGATTCTGTAGAAATGAAGATTTACCTGACAGAGGACAGGCTAACAAGACTTCAAAGTGCTTGCCGCACCCTTCATTCCATTCAACACCCGTCAGTGGCTCAATGCATGGAGGTAATCGGCTTAATGGTAGCGGCAATGGACATAGTACCCTTTGCACGCTTACACCTCAGACCACTGCAACTGTGCATGCTAAGTCAGTGGAATGGGGATTACTCAGACTTATCCCCTTCTCTGAATCTGGATCAAGAGACCAGAAATTCTCTTCTATGGTGGCTTTCTCGGCCACATCTGTCCAGGGGGATGCCATTCAGCAGACCAGACTGGACAATTGTAACAACAGACGCCAGCCTTCTAGGTTGGGGTGCCGTCTGGAATTCTCTGAAGGCTCAGGGACAATGGAGTCAGGAGGAGAGTCTCCTGCCAATAAACATTCTGGAATTGAGAGCAGTTCTCAATGCCCTCCTGGCTTGGCCCCAGTTGACAACTCGGGGGTTCATCAGGTTTCAGTCGGACAACATCACGACTGTAGCTTACATCAACCATCAGGGAGGGACAAGAAGCTCCCTAGCTATGATGGAAGTATCAAAGATAATTTGCTGGGCAGAGTCTCACTCTTGCCACCTGTCAGCAATCCACATCCCGGGAGTGGAGAACTGGGAGGCGGATTTCTTAAGTCGTCAGACTTTTCATCCGGGGGAGTGGGAACTTCATCCGGAGGTCTTTGCCCAAATACTTCGACATTGGGGCAAACCAGAGATAGATCTCATGGCGTCTCGACAGAACGCCAAGCTTCCTCGTTACGGGTCCAGATCCAGGGATCCAGGAGCAGTCCTGATAGATGCTCTGACAGCACCTTGGGACTTCAGGATGGCTTACGTGTTTCCACCCTTCCCGTTGCTTCCTCGATTGATTGCCAGAATCAAACAAGAGAGAGCATCAGTGATTCTAATAGCACCTGCGTGGCCACGCAGGACTTGGTATGCAGACCTGGTGGACATGTCATCCTGTCCACCTTGGTCTCTACCTCTGAAACAGGACCTTCTGATACAGGGTCCCTTCAAACATCAAAATCTAACTTCTCTGAAGCTGACTGCTTGGAAATTGAACGCTTGATTTTATCAAGACGTGGATTTTCTGAGTCAGTTATTGATACCTTAATACAGGCTAGGAAACCTGTTACCAGAAAGATTTACCATAAGATATGGCGTAAATACCTATATTGGTGTGAATCCAAAGGTTACTCTTGGAGTAAGGTTAGGATTCCTAGGATATTGTCTTTTCTACAAGAAGGTTTAGAAAAGGGTTTATCTGCTAGTTCATTAAAGGGACAGATCTCAGCTCTGTCCATTCTGTTACACAAACGTCTGTCAGAAGTTCCTGACGTCCAGGCTTTTTGTCAGGCTTTGGCCAGAATTAAGCCTGTGTTTAAAACTGTTGCTCCACCATGGAGTTTAAACCTTGTTCTTAATGTTTTACAGGGCGTTCCGTTTGAACCCCTTCATTCCATTGATATAAAGTTGTTATCTTGGAAAGTTCTATTTTTAATGGCTATTTCCTCGGCTCGAAGAGTCTCTGAATTATCAGCCTTACATTGTGATTCTCCTTATTTGATTTTTCATTCGGATAAGGTAGTCCTGCGTACTAAACCTGGGTTCTTACCTAAGGTAGTTACTAACAGGAATATCAATCAAGAGATTGTTGTTCCTTCTTTATGCCCAAATCCTTCTTCAAAGAAGGAACGTCTACTGCACAACCTGGATGTAGTCCGTGCTCAAAAATTTTACTTACAGGCAACTAAGGAATTTCGACAAACGTCTTCTCTGTTTGTCATTTACTCTGGGCAGAGGAGAGGTCAAAAAGCTTCCGCTACCTCTCTTTCTTTTTGGCTTCGTAGCATAATTCGTTTAGCTTATGAGACTGCTGGACAGCAGCCTCCTGAAAGAATTACAGCTCATTCTACTAGAGCTGTGGCTTCCACTTGGGCCTTCAAGAATGAGGCCTCTGTTGAACAGATTTGCAAGGCTGCAACTTGGTCTTCGCTTCATACTTTTTCCAAATTTTACAAATTTGACACTTTTGCTTCATCGGAGGCTATTTTTGGGAGAAAGGTTCTTCAGGCAGTGGTTCCTTCTGTATAAAGAGCCTGCCTATCCCTCCCGTCATCCGTGTACTTTTGCTTTGGTATTGGTATCCCATAATTAATGATGACCCGTGGACTGATCACACTTAACATAATAAAAAATATTTTATGCTTACCTGATAAATTCCTTTCTTCTGTTGTGTGATCAGTCCACGTGTCATCATTACTTCTGGGATATAACTCCTCCCCAACAGGAAATGCAAGAGGATTCACCCAGCAGAGCTGCATTATAGCTCCTCCCCTCTACGTCAGTCCCAGTCATTCGACCAAGAAACAACGAGAAAGGAGTAACCAAGGGGGAAGTGGTGACTGGAGTATAATTTAAAAGATATTTACCTGCCTTAAAACAGGGGCGGGCCGTGGTACTGATCACACAACAGAAGAAAGGAATTTATCAGGTAAGCATAAATTATGTTTTTCTTCTGTTATGTGTGATCAGTCCACGGGTCATCATTACTTCTGGGATACCAATACCAAAGCAAAAGTAAGCACACGGATGACGGGGAGGATAGGCAGGCTCATTAATACAGAAGGGAACCACTGCCTGAAGAGAACCTTTCTCCCAAAAATAGCCTCCGAAGAAGCAAAAGTGTCAAATTTGTAAAAATTTGGAAAAAGTATGAAGCGAAGACCAAGTTGCAGCCTTGCAATCTTGGTTATGTTCAACAGAGGCCTCCATTCTTAAAGGCCCAAGTGGAAGCCACAGCTCTAGTGGAGTGAGCTGTAATTCTTTCAGGAGGCTGCTGTCCAGCAGTCTCATAGGGCTAAACGTATTATGCTACGAAGCCCAAAAAAGAGAGAGAGTAGCAGAAGCTTTTTGACCTCTCCTCTGTCCATAGTAAACGACAAACAAGGAAGAAGTTTGGCGAAAATCTTTAGTTGCCTGCAAGTAGAACTTGATGGGCACGAACTACATCCAGATTGGTGTAAAGACGTTCCTTCTTTGAAGAAGGATTTGGACACAAGGATGGGACAACAATCTCTTGATTGATGTTCCTGGTTAGTGACTACCATAGGTAAGAACCCAGGTTTAGTACGCAGAACTACCTTGTCTGAGTGAAAAAATCAGATAAGGGGAATCACAATGTAAGGCTGATAACTCAGAGACTCTTCGAGCCGAGGAATAGCCATTAAAAACAGAACTTTCCAAGATAACATTTTTATATCAATGGAATGAAGGGGTTCAAACGGAACACCCTGTAAAACGTTAAGAACTAAGTTTAAACTCCATGGTGGAGCAACATAGCTTTAAACACAGGCGTTGATCCTAGCTAAAGCCTGACAAAAGGAGCTGGACGTCTGGATTTCTGACAGACGTCTGTGTAACAAGATGGACAGAGCTGAAATCTGTCCCTTTAATGAACTAGCTGATAAACCCTTTTCTAAACCTTCTTGTAGAAAAGACAATATCCTAGCGATCCTAACCTTACTCCAGGAGTTAACCTTTGGATTCGCACCAGTATAGGTATTTCCGCCATATTTTATGGTAAATCCTTCTGGTAACAGGCTTCCTAGCCTGAATCAGGGTATCAATAACCGACTCAGAAAAACCACGTTTTGATAAAATCAAGCGTTCAATTTCCAAGCAGTCAGCTTCAGAGAAGTTAGATTTTGATGTTTGAATGGACCCTGTATCAGAAGGTCCTGTCTTAGAGGTAGAGACCAAGGCGGACAGGATGACATGTCCACTAGATCTGCATACCAAGTCCTGCGTGGCCAAGCAGGTGCTATTAGAATTACTGATTGCTCTCTCCTGTTTGATTTTGGCAATCAATCGAGGAAGCAGCGGGAAGGGTGGAAAACACATAAGCCATCCTGAAGTTCCAAGGTGCTGTCAAAGCATCTATCAGAACTGCTCCCGGATCCCTGGATCCTGGACCCGTAGCGAGGAAGTTTGGCGTTCTGGCGAGACGCCATGAGATCTATCTCTGGTTTGCCCCAACGTCGAAGTATTTGGGCAAAGACCTCCGGATGAAGTTCCCACTCCCCCGGATGAAGAGTCTGGCGACTCAAGAAATCCGCCTCCCAGTTCTCCACTCCCAGGATGTGGATTGCTGACAGGTGGCAAGAGTGAGACTCTGCCCAGCGAATTATTCTCTAGTGCCCAGGGATCCTGAACATCTCTTGCCCAGGCCTGGGCGAAGAGAGAGAGTCTGCCCCCTACTAGATCCGGTCCCGGATCGGGGGCTCTCGGTTCATGCTGTCCTTTGGGGCAGCAGCAGGTTTCCTGGCCTGCTTGCTTTTGTTCCAGGACTGGTTAGGCTTCCAGCCTTGCCTGTAACGAGCAACAGCTCCTTCCTGTTTTGGTGCAGTGGAGGTTGATGCTGCTCCTGTTTTGAAATTCCGAAAGGGACGAAAATTAGACTGTCTAGCCTTAGCTTTGGCCTTGTCTTGAGGTAGGGCGTGGCCCTTACCTCCCGTAATGTCAGCGATAATTTCTTTCACAGCCGGGCCCGAATAAGGACTGCCCTTGAAAGGTATATTAAGTAATTTGGACTTAGAAGTAACATCAGCTGACCAGGATTTTAGCCACAGTGCCCTGCGTGCCTGTATGGCGAATCCTGAGTTCTTAGCCGTAAGTTTGGTTAAATGTACTACGGCCTCCGAAATGAAAGAATTAGCTAGTTTAAGGACTCTAAGCCTGTCCGTAATGTCGTCTAGCGTAGAGGAACTAAGGTTCTCTTCAAGCGACTCAATCCAAAATGCTGCCGCAGCCGTAATCGGCGCGATACAAGCAAGGGGTTGTAATATAAAACCTTGTTGAACAAACATTTTCTTAAGGTAACCCTCTAATTTTTTATCCATTGGATCTGAGAAAGCACAGCTATCCTCCACCGGGATAGTGGTACGCTTAGCTAAAGTGAGAAACTGCTCCCTCCACCTTGGGGAACCGTTTGCCATAAGTCCCGAGTGGTGGCGTCTATTGGAAACATCTTTCTAAATATTGGAGGGGGTGAGAACGGCACACCGGGTCTATCCCACTCCTTAGTAACAATTTCAGTTAGTCTCTTAGGTATAGGAAAAACGTCAGTACTCCTCGCCGGTACCCGCAAAGTATTTATCCAACCTACACAGTTTCTCTGGTATTGCAACAGTGTTACAAACGTTGAGAGCTGCTAAGACCTCCCCTAGTAGTACACGGAGGTTCTCCAATTTAAATTTAAAATTTGAAATATCTGAGTCCAATCTGTTTGGATCAGAACCGTCACCCACAGAATGAAGCTCTCCGTCCTCATGCTCTGCGAGCTGTGACGCAGTATCAGACATGGCCCTAGCATTGTCAGCGCCACTCTGTTCTCACCCCAGAGTGATCACGCTTGCCTCTTAGTTCAGGTAATTTAGACAAAACTTCAGTCATAACAGTAGCCATATCTTGTAATGTTATCTGTAATGGCCGCCCAGATGTACTAGCGCCAAAAATATCACGCACCTCCCGGGCGGGAGATGCAGGTACTGTCGCGTGAGGCGAGTTAGTCGGCATAACTCTCCCCTCGCTGTTTGGTGAAATTTGTTCACATTGTACAGATTGACTTTTATTTAAAGTAGCATCAATACAGTTAGTACATAAATTTCTATTGGCTCCACCTTGGCATTGGAACAAAATGGACACAGATATCTTCCTCTGAGTCAGACATGTTTTAACACACTAGCAAAAAAACTTACAACTTGGTTATAATCTTTTTTAGCAAAAAAACGCACTGTGCCTCAAAGAGGTACTAACGATTAAATGACAGTTTGAAAATAATGAACTGAAAAACAGTTATTGCATCAAACTTTAAAACAACACAACTTTTAGCAAAGGTTTGTTCCCATTAGTAAAAAACAACACTAATTAAATTTGTACATAAGAAAACAAAACAACGTTTTTTATACACAGTCACTATAAGAATTCTCACAGCTCTGCTGAGAGAATTTACCTCCCTTCAAAGAAGTTTGAAGACCCCTGAGATCTGTCAGAGATGAACCGGATCATGCAGGAAATATAAAAGTAGCTGAGCCTGGAAATTTTTTGATGCGTAGCAAAGAGCGCCAAAACGGCCCCTCCCTCTCCCACACCAGCAGTGAAGAGAAACGAAACTGTCACAATTAAAGCAAAAAACTGCCAAGTGGAAAATAATGCCCAAACATTTATTCACACAGTACCTCAGCAATGTAAACGATTCTACATTCCAGCAAAAACGTTTAACATGAGAATAGTTATTAAAAAGGATTAGTGACCTTTAACACAGTAGTTCCGGTGAAATACCATCCCCAGAATACTGAAGTGTATACATACATGTCATTTTAACGGTATGGCAGGCTTTTCTCATCAATTCCATTCAGAAAATAAAAACTGCCACATACCTCAATGCAGATTCATCTGCCCGCTGTCCCCTGATCTGAAGCCTTTACCTCCCTCAGATTGGTCGAGAACAGCAATATGATCTTAACGACTCCGGTTAAAATCATAGTAAAAAAATCTCTGTCAGATTCTTCCTCAAAACTCTGCCAGAGAAGTAATAACACGCTCCGGTGCTATTTTAAAATAACAAACTTTTGATTGAAGTCATAAAAACTAAGTATAATCACCATAGTCCTCTCACACATCCTATCTAGTCGTTGGGTGCACAGAGAATGACTGGGACTGACGTAGGAGGGGAGGAGCTATATGCAGCTCTGCTGGGTGAATCCTCTTGCATTTCCTGTTGGGGAGGAGTTATATCCCAGAAGTAATGATGACCCGTGGACCGGACACACATAACAGAAGAAACATAATTTATGCTTACCTGATAAATTCCTTTCTTCTGTAGTGTGATCAGTCCACGGCCCGCCCTGTTTTTAAGGCAGGTAAATATTTTTTAATTTATACTCCAGTCACCACTTCACCCTTGGCTTTTCCTTTCTCGTTGGTCCTTGGTCGAATGACTGGGAGTGACGTAGAGGGGAGGAGCTATATGCAGCTCTGCTGGGTGAATCCTCTTGCACTTCCTGTTGGGGAGGAGTAATATCCCAGAAGTAATGATGACCCGTGGACTGATCACACTACAGAAGAAAGGAATTTATCAGGTAAGCATAAATTATGTTTTTTATCCTGAGGCAGAAAAACTCCCTTTCCCCCAGTAACAGTTGAAATAATAGAATCCAACTGAGAACCAAATAAATTATTACCTTAGAAAGAAAGAGATAGTAATCTAGATTTAGATGTCATATCAGCATTCCAAGATTTAAGCCACAACGCTCTTCTAGCTAAAATAGCTGAAGACATGGATTTAACATCAATTTTGATAATATCAAAAATGGCATCACAAATAAAATGATTAACATGTTGCAGTAAGCGAACAATGCTAGATATGTCAGAATCCAATTCTTGTTGCGCTAAAATTTCCAACCAAAAGGTTGATGCAGCCGCAACATCAGCCAAAGAAATGCAGGTCTGAGAAGATGACCTGAATATAAATAGGCTTTCCTTAGATAAGATTCAAGCTTCCTATCTATAAGGAGTCCTTAAAGGAAGTACTATCTTCCATAGGAATAGTGGTACGTTTAGCAAAAGTAGAAATAGCACCATCAACTTTGGGGACTTTTTCCCAAAACTCTATAGAAATTGCTGGCAAAGGATACATTTTTTTAAACCTTGAAGAAGGAATAAAAGGAGTACCTGGCTTATTCCATTCCTTAGAAATCATATCAGAAATAGCATCAGGAATAGGAAAAACCTCTGGAGTAACCACAGGAGGTTTAAAAACAGCATTTAAACGTTTACTAGACTTAACGTCAAGTGGACTGGTTTCCTCAATATCCGAAGTAATTAACACTTCTTTTAATAAAGAATGAATATACTACATTTTAAATAAATAAGTAGATTTGTCAGTGCCAATATCTGAGGAAGGATCTTCTGTATCAGATAGATCCTCATCAGAGGAGGATAAATCATCATGTTGTTGGTCATATCAGATAGATCCTCATCAGAGGAGGATAAATCATCATGTTGTTGGTCATTTGAAATTTCATCAACTGAGTGAGAAGTTTTAAAAGACCTTTTATGTTTATTAAATGTGGAAATGCAGACAAAGGCCTTCTGAATAGAATCAGTAACAAATTCTTTAAAATTCATAGGTATATCATGTACATTAGAAGTTGAAGGAACTGCAACTGGCAATGTACTATTACTGATGGGACACATTATCTGCATGTAAAAGTTTATCATGACAACTATTACAAATGACATTAGGAGATATAATTTCCACAATCTTACAACAAATGCACCTAGCTTTGGTAGAACCGATGTCAGGCAGCAAAGTTCCAACAGATACTTCTAAGGCAGGATCAGATTGAGACATCTTGCAAAATGTAAAAGAAAAAACAACATATAAAGCAAAATGATCAATTTCCCTTATATGACAGTTTCAGGAATGGGAAAAAATGCAAATAGCATAGCCCTCTGACATAGAAAAAGGCCAGAGGCAAACAGCAATGGGTATTAAATTAATAAAAAGTTTGGCGCCAAGTATGACGCACCACGTAACTGAAAATTTTTTTGGCACCAATCAATATTCGGAAATGAACACACTTGCGTCACTAACGACGCAACCGTGTGTAAGGCTTCGGCGTCAGCTACGACGCCAGGAATGACAAAGTTGCGTCAACGGACGTACTTTTCACGAAAACAAATTATTGCGCCAAAAATGACGCAATAAATTCTAGCATTTGGCGCACCCGCGAGCCTAGTACCGCCTGCAATTTGCAAGAAAAAATGTAGTCAATTTGAAAGAAAGACTAAACCCCAGGTAAGAAAAATATTTCTTAATATGTTTATTTTCCCTAAATATGAAACTGACAGTCTGCACAAGGAAATACATGAACCTGACTCATGGCAAATATAAGTACAATACATATATTTAGAACTTTATATAAATGCATAAAGTGCCAAACCATAGCTGGGGTGTCTTAAGTAATAAAAACAAGTAAACTTATGCTTACCTGATAAATTAATTTCTTTTACTATATGACGAGTCCATCCTTACTTGTGGGATATTAACCTCCTGCTAACAGGAAGTGGCAAAGAGCACCACAGCAGAGCTGTATATATAGCCCCTCCCTTCCCCTCCAGCCTCAGTCATTCGGCCGAAGGTATAGGAAGAGAAAAGGAAAGGCTAAAAGGCGCAGAGGTAACTGAAGTTTACAAAAAATATAAAGAAAAACAGTCTTAAAAAGAACAGGGTCTATGCTTCTCCCTATTGAGATGGGAGGTCTGGGTGTCCCAGACATCCATCGGTACAGACAAGCTATTTTCCTACAGCGAATTATAGACTGGTATTCAAACCAAGCTGATAAAACCTGGGTCCAATTACAACATGACCTAACCCAAAATCAACACCTAGGGCAGTTATGCTGGACCCCAAAAGACAGGATTACACTTTTAAAATTCTCCTCCCAAACAATACAAGAAACATTTAAAATCTGGGACAAGATTCTCACAGAATACCCTAACATCTCATCCAAATTTTTGCCCTTAACACCACTAACACACAATTATGAATTCTGACCAGGCCTCCCGATAGCCTCTAAACTAATAGGTACACCCATCCGATCCTTGCAAATCCACCACCTTGGAAATGAGCATTACTCTCCAAACATAGAGGAATTAATTTCCACAGGTCTTTTTGTCTTTAAGGACTGGCTTTTCTATAGACAATGTCACTCTTACATTACCTCTCACCCCCAATCCAATAACCTGACAAGACCAATGACGCTATTTGAATCTCTCTGCAACAAACCCACTCCGACTTGACACGCACTATCATTCATGCAATGTTGTCACAACAACCACAGGGATCTCTCCCATATTACATTGATAGATGGAACCTAGAACTAGGTACAGACATCTCTCATGCGGATGCATTACAAATTTTTGCTAACATTAAAAAAACATCAATCTCAAGTAAATTTGTAGAACTCAATTTAAAAATCTTACAGAGATGGTACCTGACCCCTGAAAGATGTAAAAAGATATATAGACTTAAATCGGCACATTGCTGGAGACGTGGATCTCAGGAATGTCATATGTCTCATATTTGGTGGCAATGTAATAAATTAACCCCCATCTAGTCCAAAATAGCTAAGGAATCAAGTAAAATTCTGGGAGTAAACTTGCCCCTTAATCCATGCCCTGTGGCTTTTTAACAAAGTCCCAAACAAACTCCCCACCCTCGTCAAAAAAACTATTACATATATTAAGCAATAGCTTTAAAATTCTGATAGCCAGGAAGTGGAAGTCAGAGGAGATACCATCCCTCATTCAATGGCACTCAAAATGCCATCACACAATTTCTTAAGAAGAATATTCTTACATGAAAAACAAAAAACACAGACAATATGCCCAAATGACTTTTATGTGGGAGTCATATATACAACAATACCCTTCACAATCACATCTAGATAGCCCAACATAGCTACACATCAGTTATTGTCTCAAATGTTGCGATGTAATCTCTGATATATGTTAGAATGGAACACATGCTAAAAAAGCATTCTCACACTTTAATTGTTATATATTCATTGTAACCACACTTTGATTTTATACCCATGTCCCCTTCCCTTCATTTCACTTGCACAAATCTGAAGTGTAATGTCTCAAAACGATATTTATTCTAAGCGACTTATTTTGATGTAATTGTTTTGATTTCAATAAACTTTTGAAAATTAAAAAAAAAAAAAAAAAAAAAAAAAGAACAGGGTGGGACGTGGACTCGTCATATCGTAAAAGAAATTAATTTATCATGTAAGCATAAATTTACTTTTCTTTTACAAAGATATGACGAGTCCACTGATTTCATCGTTACTTGTGGGATACCAATACCAAACAAAGCAACAGGACACGGATGAAAGGGAGGGACAAGACAGAGACCTAAACAGAAGGCACCACTGCTTGAAGAACTTCTCTCCCAAAAACAGCCTCAGAAGAAGCAAAATTTTCAAATTTGGAAAATTTGGAAAAAGTATGAAGGGACGACCAAGTCGCAGCCTTACAAATCTGTTCAACAGATGCATCACTTTTAAAGGCCCATGTGGAAGCCACAGCCCTAGTAGAATAAGCCATAATTCTTTCAGGAGGCTGCTGTCCAGCAGTCTCATATGCCAGGCGGATGGTACTTCTCAGCCAAAAAGAAAGAGGTAGCCGTAGCTTTCTGACCCCTACGCTTTCCAGAATAAACAAGGAATAATGAAGATGATTGACGGAAATCCTTAGTTGCCTGTAAGTAAAACTTTAAGGGCAAGGGACCACGTCCAGGTTATGTAACAGACGCGCCTTCTTAGAAGAAGGATTAGGACACAATGAAGGAACAACAATTTCCTGATTAATATTCTTATTAGAAACAACCTTGGGAAGAAACCCAGGTTTAGTATGCAAAACCACCTTACCAGAATGAAATATGAGATAAGGCAAATCACACTAACGCTGAAAGCTTAGAAACTCTTTGAGCATAAGAAATAGCAACAAAAAAAAGAACTTTTTGAAAAAAAGAAATAATAGTGGGGTAGGAAGGGGGCGCTGAACCGCAATCTGGAAATGTATATAACTAGACCTTTGCATTAATTTA
Organism: Bombina bombina; assembly: GCF_027579735.1. Lineage (NCBI taxonomy): Eukaryota > Metazoa > Chordata > Amphibia > Anura > Bombinatoridae > Bombina > Bombina bombina. The sequence continues at coordinate 290,255,607 of NC_069501.1, read as the reverse complement.
TATTTAGTTGGGGTAGAGAATACCAATATTAAATCTTATATGAGGTGTGATGGTAAAATAAAATAATATAATAATCTTCTATCTTTTAGTTGGGGTAGAGAATACCAATAATATGAGGTTCAAGGTGTGATGATAAAATAAATTAGTATAATAATCTTCTATCTTTGCAGTGATAATACAATGTGTGCTGCGTAGAAAGCTACTTAGTGAAAGTGTTAAATAAAGTGTTAATCTTTTAGATAGGGTAGAGAATACCAATAATATAAGGTTCAGGTGTGATGATAAAAATAAAATAGTATAATAATCTTCTATCTTTTCAGTGATAATGTAATGTGTGCTGCGTAGAAAGCTACTTAGTGAAAGTGTTAATAAAAGTTTAAACATGCTAATTTCTCCTTGTTTATGCAGGGCAAAAGATTATATTCAATCGTGAGAGTAAATAGGTGTGAAATTAGTGTTAGAGCAGTATAAGTTTAAAGTGACTCTGTCACCAGGTAGATCTTCTGTGTATATAGTATACGTGCGGTAGGGATGATAATTGTTGTAGTGAAAAATAGGGGTGCATAAAAATAAATATAGTTAAATATAGTTGTGAGTAAATTAGTAATGGGAACTAGGGATTCCTCACAAGTTTTAAATTTTAGGTAGAAAATATGGATCCTGAATTAAAAATGAGAAAAAGGGATAGTAAGCAGATTAATGTAATAATGTTAATTTATTAAGATGAGTTCATACTAAGAAATAAAAATTCCCTTACAGACATTAGTAGCAGTTAAATTATTAAACAGTAATGTTCTAAAAAATTAGATTCTAAAAACTTAATAACACCGGTGTTAAAAATGCATTAAAAAACTACAATTCCGAATTTAAAACTACAATTTCGATTGAAAAAGACTCCAATAGCTACTAATATGTTAGAAGATGGACATACAATAAAGTGAAAACTAGTAGAGGCATAGGTTGATACAGTAACAATAAACCACTACAGATTGATAAGAGTAGTTAGCTTTCATACACCAGTATGAACCAATAGTAAAAACCAATGATAAGCCTTTTCTGTATTGATAGTCTGTAAAAGGTGTTTCAAAGTGGCATGTGTCTTATTAAACACAGTGTTGCAAGCTTTAATTAGAGGGCTTTTCCTAGCATAGGTTTGATACAGTAACAATAAACCATTGCAGAATTGATAAGTATAGTTAGCTTTCATACACCAGTATGAACAATGGTAAAAACAATGATAAGCCTTTTCTGTATTGATAGTCTGTAATAAGTTAAAAGGCGACCCCAGTGAGCTGATGGGCATCTGAAAAAGGCTCTGTTGCCGATACGCGTTGATCCGCCCTACAGCTACAGACAAACTTGGCACCCAGGACCGTTGTTTCTAAAAGGAGGTTTGAAATAAGAAATCCCCATTAGTTATTGTTACAGCGAGAGGAGCCACATACTGAAAAATATTTAAAGGAATGAGTGCGCAAACTTAATTTAAACAAGGAGACCCTCTGATTAGTCACAAAGACCCCATGTGACTATTGCCCGAACCGGACAAGCTGATATATTAAAACGCTGACAGGAAAAGTAAGAATAAACGGAGGAGCGTTTTTTATACATAAAGGTACTGTGTGACATCTCTAATTGGGAACTTTTAAAGGAACCACAAAAAAGGAAAGACTGTGGGTAAACACCTGCTAGGAAAAGCCCTCTAATTAAAGCTTTGCAACACTGTGTTTAATAAGACACACGCCACTTTGAAAGACCTGTTACAGCCATCAATACAGAAAAGGCTTTATCATTGTTTTTACTATTGGTTCATACTGGTGTATGAAAGCTAACTACTCTTATCAATCTGCAGTGGTTTATTGTTACTGTATCAACCTATGCCTCTACTAGTTTTCACTTTATTGTATGTCCATCTTCTAACATATTAGTAGCTATTGGAGTCTTTTCAATCAGAATTGTAGTTTTAAATTAGAATTGTAGTTTTTAATGCATTTATAACACCAGTGTTATTAAGTTTTTAGAATCTAATTTTTTAGAACATTACTGTTGTTTAATAGTTTAACTGCTACTAATGTCTGTAAGGAATTTGTATTTCTTAGTATGAACTCACTTAATAAATTAACATTATTACATTACTCTGCTTACTATCCCTTTTTCTCATTTTTAAATCAGGATCCATATTTTCTACCTAAAATTTAAAACTTGTGAGGAATCCCTAGTTCCCATTACTAATTTACTCACAACTATATTTAACTATATTTTTTTTTTTTTATAATTTTTTTTATTGAGGTAATATATCAGTCAGTACAAGATAAACATTGACATAGGCCCCTCAACCCGTAAGGGCCAACACAGTGATATGCAGCACTATACATAAACCACATATCTCCAAATTATAAAGCATAGGAAAAGAAAGAGAAAAAAAAAACAAAAAAAACACACAGTTCAAAGTCTAAGATTCAAAGAAAATGCTGGCATTAAAATTCTACCTATGTGGTTATTAAAGCCTAAGAAAGAGACCTCAAATTTTCTAAATTAACATATAGGGCCATTGTAAAGCCCTTGGGTCTATATTCATCCATGTGTATGTAAAATTATCAAGTAGAGAACCTATAGGGCCATAATTTTAGCCCTTATATAAAACACACTCCTTAAACTAAAGAGATCACACTCTGATCTCTAACTACTAGAAAATGTATAGTAAAAAAAGGAGAGGAGTAAGACTAACAATATATAATATATAGATAGGAATATTACTAGCTGCTATATTATGGTGGCCATTTGTTAAATGGCAGGATAATTCAAGGGAATCTGCGTTCCTGAGTTTAGTTACTAAACAAATACTGGGGAGAAACCCCCAGGGGGGGAGTCGGGGCCAACCAACAATTAGTTCAAGACTATTTAAATAGGACTGTGAAGACAGAAAATTCACAACTAACCTGAATAACTTAACTAATGGGTGCTCAGGTATAAACAATTAAAGGCTATCTGTGTTGCTTTGGCAGAATATATACACATACAGTAGGCATTGAGAAATTTGTACCTAGATACATCTTAAAGAAAGCAGCAAATTTTTATATAGTATGTTGGAATATAAACATTTCAAAGTTAACTTTAACTTCTTTAAGCACAAGGGTTAAGATATGCCGCCCCGGCCGTAGGCAGCACACCAGTCCCATGTCGATAATCTGAGCCTACTGATTAAAAGTGGTAAATGGTTCACATATAAACATACGGCTTCAAAACATAGTACAAAAAGGCTCTGCCAACACAATATCGCTAAAAGAAAGATATGTCTTTAAATGACAAGGAGGGTATTAACATTACTATAAATAACAGCTGACCTTCAGGCAGTCTAGAGTATGCGTTCAGGTTCCTATACTAAATAATGCTTGGCGGTGGGAGACACAGAGAATGTAGCAAGGGTATAGGTACAAATTAAATCCTTGTTTGGAGTCACCATCTAAGCATAACAAAGGGTCTATAGCACACTAGGATATCAGGACAGGGATAGTGAAACACATAGCAAAACCATTAGTACATTAAACGATAAGCTTATAACTTATTAGTTCAAAGGAACCTTTGACAAAACATAATATCCATATCACAGCATAGGCATTGTTAATTAGCAAAAGTCAGAGCGGTAAAGACTTGCTCAGTCCGTATCTGCCAATTAACAACTGTGGCGGGAAAGTCTAGCGTATTAATATGACTGCGGTCAGTACATGAATTATTTAAGGGACGAAGGAGATGTTAATTTGAAGTAAGGCTCCATGTTTGAGGGTAAATAATAATAGGAAAAAAAATATAACATTAGGGAAGTGAACAGTTGTAGTATATAATAGATATAAAAGAGAAGCATTACAATCGTAATTTGCTACCAAAAGCAAAACACATGAATATATAATATAAGTGCATAAGATTTGAACTAGAAACTGTTAGCTATAGTCAGAAACAAACTTCAGGAGTTGAGATTTTAACTGGAACACTGTAACAAACAAAAGTCTTCCTTTAACTAGTAGAAAGAGTCCACCGCATAAGTAAATATTAAGACTTCAGTTCCAGTCCACAAGTAAAAAAAACAAAAACAAAACAGTTTATCCAACTCCAATTTTCTCCTTATTTATATGGAGGTTAGTGAACAGGTTTACACAAAGCTGAAGCCTTGCTTGTTCTGTAGGACCATTCAGAGCCGAAACGCTGCATCCACAACACATTGCCTCTACAGTCTTTAAACAAGCCTCTGCCACATCGAAACCACCATCACCATCACAAAGCAGAAAGAGAGCTTTCCGGACAGAGCCGTCAACTGTATCAGCCGCACACATCATGGTTGTCATAGAACTGATTCTCGATACCTGTACTCGCGAAAGAGCATGGGGCTGCCATCTGATAGATCTCTGTGGTGTCTTCTCGCACAACCCCGGCTGGGCAATCTGGCAAAATAGGGCATCTAGAATGCTTCTGGGCTGAAGTGGCTGTGCGGGTGCTCTCAATGCTGGAAATGTAGCAGCCCGATCCCAATAGACCTTTCTCCGCTCTGTCACACTGGAGCCAGACTCCTCCTCAGGAGAGAAAGTTACGTGAGATCTGAAGGCCTTCACCAAATTGAGCTGTGCTGAGCGATCTCTTGTAGCAAAACTTCTATCCGCACGGTTGTCATGTACCTCTATATACCGTCCTGATTGGGAGTGGTAACACTTGGTAAATAAACCACCTGAGCCCCTTCTGCAAGTGGAGAACTTCCCTGTAGTCCGCGGGTTTGTTGTTTATTACACTCTTGGACCCTGTGCTAGGTATTGAACTCCCTTTGTGGTCTCTTCATGTTGATAATATCCATTTGCACTGCCCCTGTCTCCAAAAAGCCTGTATCTCCGTACTTGGCTGGGATAGCGTCAAAAGGCTAGAGTGAGGGGATCTCTTAATATCATCTCCCTTCTTACCGGCAGCTGGGCTCGTGGAGTCTCCCGGTTCCCGATCACCATGTGGAATGCACTGTACCTTATTCTGTAGCGCTGGGATAACTTTGCTCGGTTATCGCAGACATAGTCATAGAGCCCCGATTACATTGTGTATCATAGCTTGCTGTCTGCTTGATCTCAACCTGCGCAAACAGCTGAAGTAAGCTCTGTTCCAAGTCCCTGAAGTGTTGGGACAATGCAGAGTGGACCCTCCGCTCCCAAGCATTCACTGCCTCCATTACTGTTGGAGGCTGGGTTATGTGCCGTATTGCAATTGTGGCGTTATTGTCCGCTGCTGCTGAAAGTTCTTGCTCTTATCTGTGTAGGCTGGGGAGTTAGAAATAACATTCTGAGGCTATTGCCTCTCCTTGGTAAACCGCCATCTTGACTTTCTCTGGTGTCTTGAACACTGCATATGTTGAGCTCTATATTTAACTATATTTATTTTTATGCACCCCTATTTTTCACTACAACAATTATCATCCCTACCGCACGTATACTATATACACAGAAGATCTACCTGGTGACATAGAATCACTTTAAACTTATACTGCTCTAACAATAATTTCACACCTATTTACTCTCACGATTGAATATAATTTTTTGCCCTACATAAACAAGGAGAAAAACAACTAGGAATACTAATTGTACAAAGAGATACATTTAGGATTGATAGAAAAGAATACCACAGAAGTAATAAATTCTCTAACTCCAATTATTCATGTAGATGTAGGATTACTCTATCTATTAAAATGTTCCATATCATTCATACTTTAAATCTTTATTCTTACAACTAGGAACAAACATTCACACAGTAGTAGCCTGAAAGAGTTAAAAACACTTAAACCCAGTCAAATAGGATTAATATGATAAGCAATAATGTGTATATTTATCCTGATGCCCACAACAAAATAATGTAAGATAAGCTAAGCCCTTACAATCCGAGGGCTGGATTACTTTTAAGTTTTATATATTAAGGTAAATAGTAGGCACCAGGAATCAACAAACATTCGTAAAGACAATGGTTCTTTTTTAACTTAGGTAAGCTGTTAAAAAGCGACAGACAGGAGAGAACTAGCTTCTCCTGCTGGACCCCTGACGCGCGTTTCACAGAACGCTTCCTCAGAGGGGGTGCGGGCCGCTGCTACTCAGCGTTATGTGGGTAGTTGTCCCACCTCATGCTCATGATTCGTTGTCCCTCTTGGTTTAGATTGATCTGATTCGCTGCTAAGTCAGTCTATAATAAGAATAGACTGACATCCTGAGTTACTTTACGTAATGAGGGGGTGTGAGTTGGGGGGCGTGTATACTTTTACTCATTGACCAGTCACTACTCAATAGACAGGGGGTGTGTGTGTTGTATAGTAGCGATTGGATGATCACTGCGAGTTATAAAAAAAGCATTAAGAGTTATGAATTGCTTTATATCGTAACATAACAATGCTTCATAGAAAATTATTATATCTTACCGAATTGGCAGAACTGAGATCATAGTATTCAAAGCAGATAATTAAAAATGTGCTTTGTTAACGGACACATTAAGGAATACAGCGTACCTTTAAATGATTGTAAGACGGTTTGGTAAATAAAATGACAGCATACGAACAGATGCTAAAATGTCATAATATATTGTAATATCAGTATTTCTGTTTGCTTATATACAATGGTTCTATCAAATGTTAGACTGAATCTAATAAGCATTATTGATTAGCATACTGTCAGTGAGATGGAAAGCAAGCTGCGGTCTAGCCTTTAACCAATCACTGTTTTAATTTCCAAGTATATATGATGCGTTCTGACAGGTAGGTAATCAACTAGACAACTGATCACTGTGTGGAATCTTATTTTATAATTTTTGATGTTTAGAATCCTGAATATAGCTTATCATTTTGGAATAGCAATTATTCTTTGTGAGATAATATAATGTTATATTCCCAATGTGTATTGCACTGTTGTGCCGAATCATTGGAAGTGATTGTAAACCAAATCGGTAAATAAACTGACAGCATACAATTGGATGCTAAAATTTCACACTGTATTATAATGTCTATATTTATGTCTGCTGATATACAATAAATCTATCAAATATTAGACTGAATCTGATAAGCATTCTAGATTTACATACTGCCAGTGGGATAGAACGCATACTGTGGTTTAGCCTTTAGCTAATCACTGTTATTCCAATCTCCATGTATATATAAAACGTTCAGACAGATAGATAGAATAGATAAAGCAACTGATCACCGTATTTAATCTTATCTCTCAATTTTAGTGTTTAGAATCCTATGTATAGGTTATCATTAAGGAATAGCAATTATGCTTTGCGACATAGTATTAAATTACCAATGAGTGTGGCACTGTTATACCACGTCATTGGGTGAGGATGGCAGTCCTTAATCTTTACTGTATACATAGATGGAATGTAATGTAGGTAAACTATGTATAGTAATCTATCCCAAAATCTATCATGGGTTCCATGCTTTAAAGATTGTGAAATCTAACAGATAATAACCTACAATAATCTTTGAATAATAATACGTCATCCCTAGTAGATCTTATAAGTTGGGTGTGTACCTTATCAGTATATATGTGTTAGATATTAGTGATAAAGGGAAGTGATTAGGTTAAGCATAGTGAGTGTGATGTGTAAAAAATAAAATAAGTGTGTAGATGTGATAAAAAAGTAGTACGGTGTACACTAAATTCAGGTTTATTCCTGATGTGGGTTATACAGATATATTAATATATCTTCACTTGAGAAATGGGGGTGTATGGTAACCTCAGCGTACTGAGAATACAAATATTGTGTGTAACTTAAATAAAAATAATTTGTGGTGCTGATGACAGCCAATAATGAAAATAGAAAATATTAAATATATGAAATAAAAAAGGGAAGTGTGAATGGGAGCGTAATTAATATTCAGGGTGTGAATATAACCATGATTAATAAATATTATTAATGTTATAATATAGACTAGGGCCAATAGCATGCCCCATGTGAAACAAAAAATGTGGAAAAGATAATATTATATCTGATAAATAACATATTATAAATACATATAAGGAGAGAAAAACTAAAACCCATACCAATAATTTTTTATATACTGTGTGAACTTAAATATTATTAGACTAAATATTGTATAAGGTGAAAGTACACTGTTATTTCTTTCTGAACTAAGTCAGTTATCTCAAATTATTTAATTTAGTATCTTCAGAATTATACATTTATGATGGTTGTTATACAAACCGGGATGTTTAGAAATTAATATCCTATAAAGGTTATTCTAAGGATAACCTTGGTGTACATTTACTCACAAATTTAAATGAATATGCAATACTGAAATCACAGGTTTAAATAGTGATATGTGTATCTGAACTTTAATCCCTCCATCTTTAAAGTTAGATATATACAAAAAAGTTGTTAAAGTCATTCATACCAAAGGGTTTAACCGTGTTTAGGAGATATATCCATTTACACTCCATTTTTAATAAAACCTTTTCAATGCTACCACCTCTGATGCCAAGAGATGCTTTTTGGATCACAGTGTATTTTAGATCTCTGGGTGATCCATTATGATGTGATAAGAAATGCTTGGCCACAGAGGTGATTTTTTTACCTTTATCTTTGTCTCTTTGAGCATATTTGATGTTATAAACATGTTCCAAGACACGTGTTTTTATCTCCCTTGTCGTCATGCCAACGTATGTCATTTGGCAGGAGCAATAGAGTACATATATTACTCCCATAGTAGTGCATGAGAAATGTGCTTGGAGGTTGTACACTTGTCCTGTTTTTTTAGTTATTGTTTTGGTTTTCAAAACGTATTTGCAGGCTGAACAGGTACCACAAGGGTACATACCTGGATTCATATCTTTTTTCTTGGCAGTTCTTACAAAATGGCTGGATACCAGTTTGTCTCTAAATTTGTTTGGTCTCTTGTATCCTAATGAGACTCTCTCGCCTATTACTGACTTGAGAGTTTCATCATTTTGGAGTATGTTCCAATGATCATTAATGATTTTGATAACATGTGGTAACTGGGGATTATATGTGGTAATGAGCCTAGGGCATGACTCTTGAAGCGTTTTGCTTTTTGGAATTAGTAAATCATCTCTACTTTTCCTAAGTGCTTTATACTTAGCTCTTTTTATGGATTTCTTGCTGTATCCACGTGCAATTAGTCTCTGTGCTAAAGCCACACTTTCCTGTATATAGATCTCATTGGTGGTACAGTTCCGACAAAGTCTCAAAAATTCCCCGTACGGTATAGCTTTTAGGGTACTTGGAGAATGAGCACTGGAGTGATGTAAAAGAGTATTAGTTGATGTTTCTTTTCTAAACATAGTGGTATTGATGAATCCTTCATTATTTTTGAATATCTTTAGATCCAAGAAGCATATCTCCTGTTTGTTAGCATCAAAAGTTAATTTGATATTAAGATCATTCTCATTAATTCTCTTCATAAAGGTTACAAGTTGTTCGTATGACCCTTCCCAGATGAAAAGAACATCATCTATGTATCTTAACCACATTGGAATGTGTTCAGTATATTTTTCAAGATCATTAGAAAATACATAGAATAGTTCCCAGTAGCCAAGAAATAAATTCGCGTATGTCGGCGCGCAGGCTGTACCCATAGCGGTACCCTGTGTTTGCAAGTAGTACCTGTCATTAAATGTGAAGAAGTTATGAGTCAGGACAAATTTCAAAAGTTGGATTATGAAGTCATTATGTAAGTTGTTATCATTATTATTTGAAGCCAAATAATATTTAATGGCTTTAATTCCATCTTCGTGTTTTATATTTGTGTATAAGGACTCAACGTCCGCTGTAACTAGCCACATATCCTCAGATAGTTTAATATTTTGTAACAGCTGCAATACCTCCATTGTGTCACGTACATATGAGGGTATACTTGTAAGGTATTCTCTTAATCGCAAATCTACAAATTTGCTTGCATTTTCTGTTAAGTTGTCATTGCCTGACAATTGGTCTTCCGGGAGGTATTGAGGGGTTTTTATGCACTTTCGGCAGAAAGTATAAAGTGGCAATTTTAGGGTTGTCCTTTATCAGATACTTTTTCTCTGAGTTAGATATTATATTAGATTTCCAAGCACTTTGTATCATTCTGTTATATTGAGTAAGATATGAACTCTGAGGGTTGAATATCAACTGTTTATAACAAGAAGAGTTAGATAATTGTTTTTTTGGCCTCATCCATATACATTTGTTGTGGCCATAGGACCACATTTCCACCTTTATCCGATGGCTTGATTAGGACATCATGCCATGATTCTATCTCTCTTAATGCATTAATTTCATTGATGTTAAGATTTTGTTTAGTCCTGTATATGGGCAATTGTTCGATTTTTTTACAAACCATCTTGCAAAAAATCTGTATCTCTGGGGATATAGAGAAAGATGGGACATAGGTAGATTTTGGTTTAACATTTGATCTCCAAACAGTAGATGCAGACTCATCTGCTTGAGTATCCGTGTCATTTGCTGTTTGCATATATGTACTGGCTGCAGATAACTCTTGTAATATATCTACAGTTAGTAAATCTTCTGCATTCAAACTGTTTGGATTAAATGCATATAATTTTTTGAGTAGTATTTTTCTGGAGAACAGATGGATATCTTTGATTACCTCAAATTTGTTTAATGAATTTACAGGGCAGAAAGACAGTCCTCTGGATAGTACAGATTTGTGTGTGGTACTAAGTATATAGTCAGAAAGGTTAACAATCCTCATTTGTTCATCCTTATCTTGCTGAAGGGACTCAATTCCCTTCTTCTTGTTGACTGTCTCACTGGGCCTGAAAATTTCCGTTTGTTTCCCCTGTACTGAGTATTGGTCTGATTGGTTGAGGTGACTGGTGGGGTTATGTTGTGAGGAGTTTTGGAAAAAAAAGATGATGAGGAAGAAGAAGATGTGGAAGATTGTACTGAGCTATAGCTCTTAGGTCTGGCACCATTTATATCTGTGTTGTTAGTACTGTCATTGTCAGTGTTGGTGTCTGAGTCATTATCTGAAATGTCAGTTTCACTCTCTGCACTGCTCTCAGGTTGTTGAACAAGATATCTGTTACCCCTGTGTCTAGAGGTGATATTATTACGCCAGCGATAAACTCTTTGATTTTGAAAATCTTCAATATCTCTCTGCAACTTTTGTTTTTTAGTTGCTATTATTTCTTGCTCCAATTTCTCCAATTCTTTTTGGTATTTATCATACTGATTTTTGTAGTCTATTTTATCATTAAATTGAGACAATTGGGCATTGTATTCTTCAATTTCAGAGTCTAGCTTTGTTAGTTCAAGTTTATCATGTTTAATTAATATGTTTATTAATTTGAGAGAGCATTCTGACAAGACTGTTTCCCATTCTTTGGTTAGATCATTGTTATAAAGGTTAAAGGCTGGAAATACCTTCATCCTCAACCCTCTGGGAATTATGTTTTTTTCTGCATACTTCTCAAAGAAGTGCCAGGTTCCACCATCTTTTGGATTGTTTATGTAAAGTTTGATGTAATTTACATAACACATTATTTAATTCATCCTCATTGATTTGTATATTGTCCCTAGTGGAACTATTAAAAATAGAGTTAAGTTCTGTTAGTCGTTTCTGATGGCGATTAGCCATGTCTGATTGAATATCCATTGTATATGTGTTAGTACTTATTAAATCCCCAAGGAACAGGGCTAAACCCAGAAAAGAAAATCTAGGTATATTCTCCCAAAGAACTAAGCTTTGCAATGAAATGGGGGATTGGTAGGAGTTAGTAAATGATAGATATTGTACCTATTATATAAATCAAAAAGGGTATGTAATATACCAGTACTTTGTAGTCACTTATAACAGTTAAGATACGTATCTATTGTGGATTCTTAGAGAACAGAGCTAAACAACTAGGAATACTAATTGTACAAAGAGATACATTTAGGATTGATAGAAAAGAATACCACAGAAGTAATAAATTTTCTAACTCCAATTATTCATGTAGATGTAGGATTACTCTATCTATTAAAATGTTCCATATCATTCATACTTTAAATCTTTATTCTTACAACTAGGAACAAACATTCACACAGTAGTAGCCTGAAAGAGTTAAAAACACTTAAACCCAGTCAAATAGGATTAATATGATAAGCAATAATGTGTATATTTATCCTGATGCCCACAACAAAATAATGTAAGATAAGCTAAGCCCTTACAATCCGAGGGCTGGATTACTTTTAAGTTTTATATATTAAGGTAAATAGTAGGCACCAGGAATCAACAAACATTCGTAAAGACAATGGTTCTTTTTTAACTTGGGTAAGCTGTTAAAAAGCGACAGACAGGAGAGAACTAGCTTCTCCTGCTGGACCCCTGACGCGCGTTTCACAGAACGCTTCCTCAGAGGGGGTGCGGGCCGCTGCTACTCAGCGTTATTTATGTGGGTAGTTGTCCCACCTCATGCTCCTGATTCGTTGTCCCTCTTGGTTTAGATTGATCTGATTTGCTGCTAAGTCAGTCTATAATAAGAATAGACTGTGACATCCGGAGTTACGTTACGTAATGAGGGGGTGTGAGTTGGGGGGCGTGTATACTTTTACTCATTGACCAGTCACTACTCAATAGACAGGGGGTGTGTGTGTTGTATAGTAGCGATTGGATGATCACTGCGAGTTATAAACAAAGCATTAAGAGTTATGAATTGCTTTATATCGTAACATAACAATGCTTCATAGAAAATTATTATATCTTACCGAATTGGCAGAACTGAGATCATAGTATTCAAAGCAGATAATTAAAATGTGCTTTGTTAACGGACACATTAAGGAATACAGCGTACCTTTAAATGATTGTAAGACGGTTTGGTAAATAAAATGACAGCATACGAACAGATGCTAAAATTTCATAATATATTGTAATATCAGTATTTCTGTTTGCTTATATAAAATGGTTCTATCAAATGTTAGACTGAATCTAATAAGCATTATTGATTAGCATACTGTCAGTGAGATGGAAAGCAAGCTGCGGTCTAGCCTTTAACCAATCACTGTTGTTTTAATTTCCAAGTATATATGATGTGTTCTGACAGGTAGGTAATCAACTAGACAACTGATCACCGTGTGGAATCTTATTTTATAATTTTTGATGTTTAGAATCCTGAATATAGCTTATCATTTTGGAATAGCAATTATTCTTTGTGAGATAATATAATGTTATATTCCCAATGTGTATTGCACTGTTGTGCCGAATCATTGGAAGTGATTGTAAACCAAATCGGTAAATAAACTGACAGCATACAATCGGATGCTAAAATTTCACACTGTATTATAATGTCTATATTTATGTCTGCTGATATACAATGACGTGGTATAACAGTGCCACACTCATTGGTAATTTAATACTATGTCGCAAAGCATAATTGCTATTCCTTAATGATAACCTATACATAGGATTCTAAACACTAAAATTGAGAGATAAGATTAAATACGGTGATCAGTTGCTTTATCTATTCTATCTATCTGTCTGAACGTTTTATATATACATGGAGATTGGAATAACAGTGATTAGCTAAAGGCTAAACCACAGTATGCGTTCTATCCCACTGGCAGTATGTAAATCTAGAATGCTTATCAGATTCAGTCTAATATTTGATAGATTTATTGTATATCAGCAGACATAAATATAGACATTATAATACAGTGTGAAATTTTAGCATCCGATTGTATGCTGTCAGTTTATTTACCGATTTGGTTTACAATCACTTCCAATGATTCGGCACAACAGTGCAATACACATTGGGAATATAACATTATATTTTCTCACAAAGAATAATTGCTATTCCAAAATGATAAGCTATATTCAGGATTCTAAACATCAAAAATTATAAAATAAGATTCCACACGGTGATCAGTTGTCTAGTTGATTACCTACCTGTCAGAACGCATCATATATACTTGGTAATTAAAACAACAGTGATTGGTTAAAGGCTAGACCGCAGCTTGCTTTCCATCTCACTGACAGTATGCTAATCAATAATGCTTATTAGATTCAGTCTAACATTTGATAGAACCATTGTATATAAGCAAACAGAAATACTGATATTACAATATATTATGAAATTTTAGCATCTGTTCGTATGCTGTCATTTTATTTACCAAACCGTCTTACAATCATTTAAAGGTACGCTGTATTCCTTAATGTGTCCGTTAACAAAGCACATTTTAATTATCTGCTTTGAATACTATGATCTCAGTTCTGCCAATTCGGTAAGATATAATAATTTTCTATGAAGCATTGTTATGTTACGATATAAAGCAATTCATAACTCTTAATGCTTTGTTTATAACTCGCAGTGATCATCCAATCGCTACTATACAACACACACACCCCCTGTCTATTGAGTAGTGACTGGTCAATGAGTAAAAGTATACACGCCCCCCAACTCACACCCCCTCATTACGTAACGTAACTCCGGATGTCACAGTCTATTCTTATTATAGACTGACTTAGCAGCGAATCAGATCAATCTAAACCAAGAGGGACAACGAATCAGGAGCATGAGGTGGGACAACTACCCACATAAATAACGCTGAGTAGCAGCGGCCCGCACCCCCCTCTGAGGAAGCGTTCTGTGAAACGCGCGTCAGGGGTCCAGCAGGAGAAGCTAGTTCTCTCCTGTCTGTCGCTTTTTAACAGCTTACCCAAGTTAAAAAAGAACCATTGTCTTTACGAATGTTTGTTGATTCCTGGTGCCTACTATTTACCTTAATATATAAAACTTAAAAGTAATCCAGCCCTCGGATTGTAAGGGCTTAGCTTATCTTACATTATTTTGTTGTGGGCATCAGGATAAATATACACATTATTGCTTATCATATTAATCCTATTTGACTGGGTTTAAGTGTTTTTAACTCTTTCAGGCTACTACTGTGTGAATGTTTGTTCCTAGTTGTAAGAATAAAGATTTAAAGTATGAATGATATGGAACATTTTAATAGATAGAGTAATCCTACATCTACATGAATAATTGGAGTTAGAGAATTTATTACTTCTGTGGTATTCTTTTCTATCAATCCTAAATGCATCTCTTTGTACAATTAGTATTCCTAGTTGTTTAGCTCTGTTCTCTAAGAATCCACAATAGATACGTATCTTAACTGTTATAAGTGACTACAAAGTACTGGTATATTACATACCCTTTTTGATTTATATAATAGGTACAATGTCTATCATTTACTAACTCCTACCAATCCCCCATTTCATTGCAAAGCATAAACAAGGAGAAATTAGCATGTTTTAACTTTTATTAACACTTTCACTAAGTAGCTTTCAACGCAGCACACATTACATTATCACTGAAAAGATAGAAGATTATTATACTATTTGATTTTTATCATCATACCTGAACCTTATATTATTGGTATTCTCTACCCTAACTAAAAGATTAACACTTTCATTAACACTTTCACTAAGTAGCTTTCTACGCAGCACACATTGAATTATCACTGCAAAGATAGAAGATTATTATACTAATTTATTTTATCATCACATCTTGAACCTCATATTATTGGTATTCTCTACCCCAACTAAAAGATAGAAGATTATTATATTATTTTATTTTACCATCACACCTCATATAAGATTTAATATTGGTATTCTCTACCCCAACTAAATATAAATTAATGCAAAGGTCTTAGTTATATACATTTCCAGATTGCGGTTGAGCGCCCCTTCCTACCCCACTATAATTTCTTTTTTTCAAAACCTTTTGGTGTAGTGACTTGTGAGACTACTACACTAGTGAAGAAGGCTAAATCTGGAGTGAGTTAGATTGTTCAAATTATAATAAAAACAGAACTTTCCAAGATAATAACTTAATATCTATGGAATGCAAAGGTTCAAACGGAACCCCTTGAAGAACTTGAAGAACTAAATTCAAACTCCAGGGAGGAGTAATTGGTCTAAATACAGGCTTAAATCTGGTTAGAGCCTGACAAAAAGACTGAACATCTGGCACATCTGCCAAACGCTTGTGAAACAAAATTGACAACGCAGAAATTTGTACCTTTAAGGAACTTGATGATAACCCTTTCTCCAATCCTTCTTGGAGAAAAGACAGAATCCTAGGAATCCTAACTTTACTCCACTGATGACATCACAATCTGGGCTGCATATGGCTTCCAATCACAAAAGGCTCACTAGTTGAATTCAAAAGACTGTCAATGCTATTCAGTAGAGTGCATAGATGCAGCCCAGATCGTGATGTCATCGGAGGGTGGAGCTTGGCAGACATTTCAAAGTGGCCAGAAAACATATTCATTCATATTCATTTTAAAATAACTCTCTTACTATTCCTGTTGCATGATTTAGAAAAGGTGCAGGAGTCTATTTACAATTTAATCTAAGGTAAGACTTTAAGATGACTAAGGAGTAGACTGTCCCTTTAAAGCAGCAGTTCCCAAACTCCTGGTCACGACCCAAATGAGGGTCACAACCATCCTCCTGAGGGTCTTGGAATCATGGCCGACCTTAGGGGTGTGCAAACTGTGCAATCGCACAGGGCAAACACTCCAAGTGGGCGCTGCCTGCCCGAAATGCTGGGTGGAGAGGGTCAGGTAACTGCCGTGGATGTGCTGAGTTGTTCCCTCTTCCCTCCTCCCCAACAGTGCCTGGAGAAAATTATTTGTTGTTTTTCTTTTTTGGAATCCAGTTTTATTGAAAAACAAATTTTATGCTTACCTGATAAATTTCTTTCTCTTTTGAGGTATCGAGTCCACGGATTCATCCAATACTTGTGGGATATTCTCCTTCCCAACAGGAAGTGGCAAAGAGAGCACCCACAGCAGAGCTGTCTATATAGATCCTCCCCTAACTCCACCCCCCAGTCATTCGACCGAAGGCTAGGAAGAAAAAGGAGAAACTATAGGGTGCAGAGGTGACTGACGTTTTATAAAATATACAACCTGTCTTAAATAGACAGGGTGGGCCGTGGACTCGATACATCGCAAGAGAAAGAAATTTATCAGGTAAGCATACATTTTGTTTTCTCTTGCAAGATGTATCGAGTCCACTGATTCATCCAATACTTGTGGGATACCAATACCAAAGCTTTAGGACACGGATGAAGGGAGGGACAAGACAGGTACCTAAACGGAAGGCACCACTGCTTGTAGCACCTTTCTCCCAAAAATAGCCTCCGAAGAAGCAAAAGTATCAAATTTGGAAAATTTGGAAAAAGTATGAAGCGAAGACCAAGTCGCCGCCTTACAAATCTGTTCAACAGAAGCATTATTTTTAAAAGCTCATGTGGAAGCCACCACTCTAGTAGAGTGAGCAGTAATCCTTTCAGGAGGCTGCTGGCCAGCAGTCTCATAAGCCAAACGGATGATGCTTTTCAGCCAAAAAGAAAGAGGTTGCCGTAGCCTTTTGACCTCTCCGCTTTCCAGAATAGACAACAAACAATGAAGATGTTTGACGGAAATCTTTAGTTGCTTGTAAGTAGAACTTTAAAGCACGAACCACATCAAGATTGTGCAACAGATGTTCCTTCTTGGAAGAAAAATTAGGACACAGAGAAGGAACAACAATTTCCTGATTGATATTCCTATTAGAAACAACCTTAGGAAGGAATCCAGGTTTGGTACGCAAAACCACCTTATCCACATGGAAAACAAGATAAGGTGAGTCGCACTGTAAAGCAGATAATTCAGAAACTCTTCGAGCCGAAGAGATAGCTACTAAAAACAGAACTTTGTAAGATAGAAGCTTAATATCTATGGAATGCATAGGTTCAAACGGAACCCCTTGAAGAACTTTGAGAACTAAATTTAAACTCCATGGCGGAGCAACAGGTTTAAACACAGGCTTGATTCTAACTAAAGCTTGACAAAACGCCTGAACGTCTGGAACATCCGCCAGACGCTTGTGTAAAAGGATAGACAAAGCAGATATTTGACCCTTTAAGGAACTAGCTGATAATCCCTTCTCCAATCCTTCTTGGAGAAAAGATAATAGCCTAGGAATCCTGATCTTACTCCATGAGTAACCCTTGGTATCACACCAGTAAAGATATTTACGCCATATCTTATGATAGCTTTTCCTGGTGACAGGCTTTCGAGCCTGAATCAAGGTATCAATGACCGACTCAGATAAACCACACTTTGCTAAAATCAAGCGTTCAATCTCCAAGCAGTCAGACGCAGAAAAACATAATTTATGCTTACCTGATAAATTCCTTTCTTCTGTAGTGTGATCAGTCCACGGGTCATCATTACTTCTGGGATATTACTCCTCCCCAACAGGAAGTGCAAGAGGATTCACCCAGCAGAGCTGCATATAGCTCTTCCCCTCTACGTCACTCCCAGTCATTCGACCAAGGACCAACGAGAAAGGAAAAGCCAAGGGTGAAGTGGTGACTGGAGTATAAATTAAAAAATATTTACCTGCCTTAAAAACAGGGCGGGCCGTGGACTGATCACACTACAGAAGAAAGGAATTTATCAGGTAAGCATAAATTATGTTTTCTTCTGTTAAGTGTGATCAGTCCACGGGTCATCATTACTTCTGGGATACCAATACCAAAGCAAAAGTACACGGATGACGGGAGGGATAGGCAGGCTCTTTATACAGAAGGAACCACTGCCTGAAGAACCTTTCTCCCAAAAATAGCCTCCGATGAAGCAAAAGTGTCAAATTTGTAAAATTTGGAAAAAGTATGAAGCGAAGACCAAGTTGCAGCCTTGCAAATCTGCTCAACAGAGGCCTCATTCTTGAAGGCCCAAGTGGAAGCCACAGCTCTAGTAGAATGAGCTGTAATTCTTTCAGGAGGCTGCTGTCCAGCAGTCTCATAAGCTAAACGAATTATGCTACGAAGCCAAAAAGAAAGAGAGGTAGCAGAAGCTTTTTGACCTCTCCTCTGCCCAGAGTAAACGACAAACAGAGAAGACGTTTGTCGAAATTCCTTAGTTGCCTGTAAGTAAAATTTTAGAGCACGGACTACATCCAGGTTGTGCAGTAGACGTTCCTTCTTCGAAGAAGGATTTGGGCACAAGGAAGGAACAACAATCTCTTGATTGATATTCCTGTTAGTAACTACCTTAGGTAAGAACCCAGGTTTAGTACGCAGAACTACCTTATCCGAATGAAAAATCAAATAAGGAGAATCACAATGTAAGGCTGATAATTCAGAGACTCTTCGAGCCGAGGAAATAGCCATTAAAAATAGAACTTTCCAAGATAACAACTTTATATCAATGGAATGAAGGGGTTCAAACGGAACGCCCTGTAAAACATTAAGAACAAGGTTTAAACTCCATGGTGGAGCAACAGTTTTAAACACAGGCTTAATCCTGGCCAAAGCCTGACAAAAAGCCTGGACGTCAGGAACTTCTGACAGACGTTTGTGTAACAGAATGGACAGAGCTGAGATCTGTCCCTTTAATGAACTAGCAGATAAACCCTTTTCTAAACCTTCTTGTAGAAAAGACAATATCCTAGGAATCCTAACCTTACTCCAAGAGTAACCTTTGGATTCACACCAATATAGGTATTTACGCCATATCTTATGGTAAATCTTTCTGGTAACAGGCTTCCTAGCCTGTATTAAGGTATCAATAACTGACTCAGAAAACCCACGTCTTGATAAAATCAAGCGTTCAATTTCCAAGCAGTCAGCTTCAGAGAAGTTAGATTTTGATGTTTGAAGGGACCCTGTATCAGAAGGTCCTGTTTCAGAGGTAGAGACCAAGGTGGACAGGATGACATGTCCACCAGGTCTGCATACCAAGTCCTGCGTGGCCACGCAGGAGCTATTAGAATCACTGATGCTCTCTCTTGTTTGATTCTGGCAATCAATCGAGGAAGCATCGGGAAGGGTGGAAACACGTAAGCCATCCTGAAGTCCCAAGGTGCTGTCAGGGCATCTATCAGGGCTGCTCCTGGATCCCTGGATCTGGACCCGTAACGAGGAAGCTTGGCGTTCTGTCGAGACGCCATGAGATCTATCTCTGGTTTGCCCCAACGTCGAAGTATTTGGGCAAAGACCTCCGGATGGAGTTCCCACTCCCCCGGATGAAAAGTCTGACGACTTAAGAAATCCGCCTCCCAGTTCTCCACTCCCGGGATGTGGATTGCTGACAGGTGGCAAGAGTGAGACTCTGCCCAGCGAATTATCTTTGATACTTCCATCATAGCTAGGGAGCTTCTTGTCCCTCCCTGATGGTTGATGTAAGCTACAGTCGTGATGTTGTCCGACTGAAACCTGATGAACCCCCGAGTTGTCAACTGGGGCCAAGCCAGGAGGGCATTGAGAACTGCTCTCAATTCCAGAATGTTTATTGGCAGGAGACTCTCCTCCTGACTCCATTGTCCCTGAGCCTTCAGAGAATTCCAGACGGCACCCCAACCTAGAAGGCTGGCGTCTGTTGTTACAATTGTCCAGTCTGGTCTGCTGAATGGCATCCCCCTGGACAGATGTGGCCGAGAAAGCCACCATAGAAGAGAATTTCTGGTCTCTTGATCCAGATTCAGAGAAGGGGATAAGTCTGAGTAATCCCCATTCCACTGACTTAGCATGCACAGTTGCAGTGGTCTGAGGTGTAAGCGTGCAAAGGGTACTATGTCCATTGCCGCTACCATTAAGCCGATTACCTCCATGCATTGAGCCACTGACGGGTGTTGAATGGAATGAAGGGTGCGGCAAGCACTTTGAAGTCTTGTTAGCCTGTCCTCTGTCAGGTAAATCTTCATTTCTACAGAATCTATAAGAGTCCCCAGGAAGGGAACTCTTGTGAGTGGAACGAGTGAACTTTTCTTTTCGTTCACCTTCCATCCATGTGACCTTAGAAATGCCAGTACTAACTCTGTATGAGACTTGGCAGTTTGAAAGCTTGAAGCTTGAATCAGAATGTCGTCTAGGTATGGAGCTACCGAGATTCCCCGCGGTCTTAGTACCGCCAGAAGAGCACCCAGAACCTTTGTGAAGATTCTTGGAGCTGTAGCCAATCCGAATGGAAGAGCCACAAACTGGTAATGCCTGTCTAGGAAGGCAAACCTTAGGTACCGGTAATGATCTTTGTGAATCGGTATGTGAAGGTAGGCATCTTTTAAATCTACAGTGGTCATGTACTGACCCTCTTGGATCATAGGTAAAATTGTCCGAATAGTCTCCATCTTGAACGATGGAACTCTTAGGAATTTGTTTAGGATCTTTAAGTCCAGGATTGGTCTGAAAGTTCCCTCTTTTTTGGGAACCACAAACAGATTTGAGTAAAACCCCTGTCCCTGTTCCGATCGTGGAACAGGATGGATTACTCCCATTAACAAGAGCTCTTGTACGCAGCGTAGAAACGCCTCTTTCTTTGTCTGGATTGTTGACAACCTTGACAGATGAAATCTCTCTCTTGGAGGAGAGTATTTGAAGTCCAGAAGGTATCCCTGAGATATTATCTCTAGCGCCCAGGGATCCTGGACATCTCTTGCCCAAGCCTGGGCGAAGAGAGAAAGTCTGCCCCCCACTAGATCCAATCCCGGATCGGGGGCCCTCAATTCATGCTGTTTTAGGGGCAGCAGCAGGTTTCCTGGTCTGCTTGCCCTTGTTCCAGGACTGGTTAGGTTTCCAGCCTTGTCTGTAGCGAGCAACGGCTCCTTCCTGTTTTGGTGCAGAGGAAGTTGATGCTGCTCCAGCTTTGAAATTACGAAAGGAACGAAAATTAGACTGTCTAGCCTTAGCTTTGGCTTTGTCCTGAGGCAGGGCATGGCCTTTACCTCCTGTAATGTCAGCGATAATCTCTTTCAACCCGGGCCCGAATAAGGTCTGCCCTTTGAAAGGTATATTAAGCAATTTAGACTTAGAAGTAACATCAGCTGACCAGGATTTTAGCCACAGCGCCCTGCGTGCCTGAATGGCGAATCCTGAATTCTTCGCCGTAAGTTTAGTAAGATGTACTACGGCCTCCGAAATGAATGAATTAGCTAGTTTAAGGACTCTAAGCCTGTCCGTAATGTCGTCCAGAGTAGCTGAACTAATGTTCTCTTCCAGAGACTCAATCCAGAATGCCGCTGCAGCCGTGATCGGTGCAATGCATGCAAGGGGTTGCAATATAAAACCTTGTTGAACAAACATTTTCTTAAGGTAACCCTCTAATTTTTTATCCATTGGATCTGAAAAAGCACAGCTATCCTCCACCGGGATAGTGGTACGCTTAGCTAAAGTAGAAACTGCTCCCTCCACCTTAGGGACCGTTTGCCATAAGTCCCGTGTGGTGGCGTCTATTGGAAACATTTTTCTAAATATCGGAGGGGGTGAGAACGGCACACCGGGTCTATCCCACTCCTTAGTAACAATTTCAGTAAGTCTCTTAGGTATAGGAAAAACCTCAGTACTCGCCGGTACCGCAAAATATTTATCCAACCTACACATTTTCTCTGGTATTGCAACTGTGTTACAATCATTCAGAGCCGCTAACACCTCCCCTAGTAATACACGGAGGTTTTCCAGTTTAAATTTAAAATTTGAAATATCTTAATCCAGTCTGTTTGGATCAGAACCGTCACCCACAGAATGAAGTTCTCCGTCCTCATGTTCTGCCACCTGTGACGCAGTGTCTGACATGGCCCTAATATTATCAGCGCACTCTGTTCTCACCCCAGAGTGATCACGCTTACCTCTTAGTTCTGGTAATTTAGCCAAAACTTCAGTCATAACAGTAGCCATATCCTGTAATGTGATTTGTA
Source organism: Bombina bombina (assembly GCF_027579735.1). Classification (NCBI taxonomy): domain Eukaryota; kingdom Metazoa; phylum Chordata; class Amphibia; order Anura; family Bombinatoridae; genus Bombina; species Bombina bombina. Next base: position 290,232,917 of record NC_069501.1, on the reverse strand, counting down.
ATGGCCGCCCAGATGTACTCGGCGCTACAATATCACGCACCTCCCGATCGGGAGATGCAGGTACTGACACGTGAGGCGAGTTAGTCGGCATAACTCTCCCCTCGTTGTTTGGTGAAATTTGTTCAATTTGTACAGATTGACTTTTATTTAAAGTAGCATCAATACAGTTAGTACATAAATTTCTATTGGGCTCCACTTTGGCATTGCAACAAATGACACAGGTATCATCCTCTGAATCAGACATGTTTAACACACTAGCAAATAAACTTGCAACTTGGAATACAATTCAATTAGAATAAAATTAAAAACGTACTGTGCCTTTAAGAAGCACAGAAGATCTATGACAGTTGAAAATTAATAAATTGAAAACAGTTATAGTGTAAACAACACAACTTTAGCAAAGGTTTAATCCCATTAGCAAAGATAACAAATTCTGAAAGCAGGAAACAAATTACAGAATAAACGTTTTTTATCTCAGTCAACTATAATTCTCACAGCTCTGCTGAGAGAAATTACCTCCCTCAAAATAAGTTTTGAAGACCCCTGAGCTCTGTAGAGATGAACCGGATCATGCAGGAAATACAATGAGCTGCTGACTGAAATATTTGATGCGTAGCAAAAAGCGCCAAAAAACGGCCCCTCCCCCTCACACACAGCCGTGAGAGAGAACAGAAACTGTCAGAAAAAAGATTAAGCAACTGCCAAGTGGAAAAATAGTGCCCAAACATTTATTCACTCAGTACCTCAGCAAATGAAAACGATTTTACATTCCAGCAAAAACGTTAAACATAATTTCTAGTTATTAAACAGCTTTATGTACTTCTTACAGTGTAATTCTAGTGAAGTACCATTCCCCAGAATACTGAAGTGTAAAGTATACATACATGACATTATATCGGTATGGCAGGATTTTCTCATCAATTCCATTGTCAGAAAATAAAAGCTGCTACATACCTCTATGCAGATTCATCTGCCCGCTGTCCCCTGATCTGAAGTTTACCTCTCCTCAGATGGCCGAGAAACAGCAATATGATCTTAACTACTCCGGCTAAAATCATAGCAAAAACTCTGGTAGATTCTTCTTCAAACTCTGCCAGAGAGGTAATAACACACTCCGGTGCTATTTTAAAATAACAGACTTTTGATTGAAGATATAAAACTAAGTATAATCACCATAGTCCTCTCACACATCCTATCTAGTCGTTGGGTGCAAGAGAATGACTGGGAGTGACGTAGAGGGGAGGAGCTATATGCAGCTCTGCTGGGTGAATCCTCTTGCACTTCCTGTTGGGGAGGAGTAATATCCCAGAAGTAATGATGACCCGTGGACTGATCACACTTAACAGAAGAAAATTAGATTTGGATGCTTGAATGGACCTTGAATCAGAAGGTCCTGCCTCAGCGGCAGAGCCCATGGTGGGACAGATGACATGTCCACCAGATCTGCATACCAAGTCCTGCGTGGCCACGCAGGTGCTATCAAAATCACTGAAGCTCTCTCCTGCTTGATTCTGGCAATCAGACGAGGAAGAAGAGGGAATGGTGAAAACACATAGGCCAGGTTGAAGGACCAGGGCACTGCTAGAGCATCTATCAGTACTGCCTGGGGATCCCTTGACCTGGACCCGTAACAAGGAAGCTTGGCGTTCTGACGAGACGCCATCAGATCCAATTCTGGTGTGCCCCATAGCTGAATCAGTTGGGCAAATACCTCCGGATGGAGCTCCCACTCCCCAGGATGAAAAGTCTGATGACTTAGGAAATCCGCCTCCCAGGTCTCTACCCCTGGGATATGGATTGCTGAAAGATGGCATAAGTGAGTCTCTGCCCATCGGATTATTTTGGAAACCTCTATCATCGCTAGAGAACTCTGTGTTCCCCCTTGATGATTGATATAAGCTACAGTCGTGATGTTGTCCGACCGAAATCTGATGATTTTGGCTGCAGCCAGTTGAGGCCACGGCTGAAGCGCATTGAATATCGCTCTCAGTTCTAGAATGTTGAACTGAGACCATAACCCCTGTGCTTTCAGGGAGTTCCAGACTGCACCCCAGCCCAGTAGGCTGGCATCTGTTGTAACTATGACCCACTCCGGTCTGCGGAAACACATTCCCCGCGAGACAGGTGAACCTGTGACAACCACCAGAGAAGAGAATCTCTGGACTCCTGATCCAGATCTATCTGAGGAGATAAATCTGTATAATCCCATTCCACTGCTCGAGCATGCACAGTTGCAGTGGTCTGAGGTGTAGGCGAGCAAACGGAACTATGTCCATTGCCGCTACCATTAGTCCGATTACCTCCATACACTGAGCCACTGACGGCCGAGGAATGGAATGAAGAGCTCGGCAGGTGTTTACAAGTTTTGATTTCCTGACCTCCGTCAGAAATATTTTCATTTCTACCGAGTCTATCAGAGTTCCTAGGAAGGAAACTCTTGTGAGGGGGGAGAGAGAACTCTCTTTTTATGTTCACCTTCCACCCATGAGATCTCAGAAAAGCCAACACGATGTCCATGTGAGACTTGGCTAGTTGGAAGTTTGACGCTTGAATTAAGATATCGTCTAAATAAGGCGCCACTGCTATGCCCCGCGGTCTTAGAACCGCCACAAGGGACCCTAGCACTTTTGTGAAAATTCTGGGAGCCGTGGCCAACCCCAAGGGAAGGGCCACAAACTGGTAATGCCTGCCCAGAAAAGTGAACCTGAGAAATTGGTCATGATCTCTGTAAATAGGGATGTGCAGATACACATCCTTTAAGTCCACGGTGGTCATATATTGACCATCCTGGATCAGTGGCAGAATAGTCTGAATAGTCTCCATCTTGAAAGACGGGACTCTGAGGAATTTGTTTAGGATCTTGAGATCCAAGATTGGTCTGAAAGTTCCTTCTTTTTTGGGAACCAAAAACAGGTTGGAGTAAAACCCTTGCCGCTGTTCCGCTCTTGAAACTGGGTGAATCACTCCCATGGTATGTAGGTCTTCTACACAGCGTAAGAACGCCTCTTTTTTTATCTGGTTTGCATACAATTGAGAAATGTGAAATCTCCCCCTTGGGGGGAATCTTTGAAGTCCAGAAGATATCCCTGGGAAACAATTTCTAAAGCTCAGGAATCCTGAACATCTCTTGCCCAAGCCTGAGCGAAGAGAGAGAGTCTGCCCCCTACTAGATCCGGTCCCGGATCGGGGGCTACCCCTTCATGCTGTCTTGGAGGCAGCTGCAGGCTTCTTGGCCTCTTTACCCTTGTTCCAAACCTGGTTAGGTCTCCAGACTGCCTTGGATTGAGCAAAATTCCCTTCTTGCTTTGCAGCAGGGGAAGCTGAAGCAGGACCACTCTTGAAGTTTCGAAAAGAACGAAAATAATTTTGTTTGGTCCTTATCTTATTTGTTTTATCCTGAGAGAGGGTATGTCCTTTCCCTCCAGTGATGTCTGAAATAATTTCCTTCAGTTCAGGCCCAAATAGGGTCTTTCCTTTGATTTTGATAACACATCAGCTGACCAGGACTTAAGCCATAACGCTCTACGCACTAAAATGGCAAAACCTGAATTTTTTGTCGCTAATTTAGCTAGTTGAAAGGCGGCATCTGTAATGAAAGAAATTAGCCAGCTTAAGAGCCTTAATTCTATCCAGAATATCATCTAATGGGGTCTCCCCCTGAAGAGCCTCTTAAAGAGCCTCGAACCAAAAAGCAGCTGCAGTAGTTACAAGAACAATGAACGCAATAGGTTGCAGAAGAAAACCATGATGAACAAAAATTTTCTTTAGGAGACCCTCTAATTTTTTTTCCATAGGATCTCTGAAAGCACAACTGTCTTCAATAGGTATAGTTGTACACTTAGCTAGTGTAGAAACAGCTCTCTCCACCTTAGGGACCGTCTGCCACGAGTCCCGCATGGTGTCAGATATGGGAAACATTTTCTTAAAAGTAGGAGGGGGAGCAAACGGAATACCTGGTCTATCCCACTCTTTAGAAACAATGTCCGTAATCCTCTTAGGCACCGGAAAAACATCAGTGTAAACAGGAACCTCTAAGTATTTATCCATTTTACACAATTTCTCTGGAACCACAATAGGGTCACAATCATCCAGAGTCGCTAATACCTCCCTGAGCAACAAGCAGAGGTGTTCTAGCTTAAATTTAAAGGCCATCATATCAGAGTCTGTCTGAGGGAGCATCTTTCCTGAATCAGAAATCTCTCCCTCAGACAGCAAATCCCGTACCCCTAATTCAGAACATTGTGAGGGTATATCGGATACAGCTACTAGAGCGTCAGAAAGCTCAGCATTTGTTCTTAACCCAGAGCTATCACGCTTTCCTTGTAAACCAGGCAGTTTAGATAAAAACTCTGTGAGGGTAGAATTCATAACTGCTGCCATGTCTTGTAAGGTAAATGAAGTAGACGCACTAGAGGTACTTGGCGTCACTTGTGCGGGCGTTACTGGTTTTAACACTTGGGGAGAACTAGATGGCATAACCTCATTTCTTTCTGTCTGAGAATCCTCTAGCGCTACATTTTTAAGAGCTACAATAGGCTCTTTAAAATTTATAGACAAATCAGTACAAGTGGGACACATTCTAAGAGGGGGTTCCACAATGGCTTCTAAACATATTGAACAAGGAGTTTCCTTGATGTCAGACATGTTTAACAGGCTAGTAATGCAAAGCAAGCTTGGAAAACACTTTATTCAATATAAAAACAACAATTTCAAAAAACGGTACTGTGCCTTTAAGAGAAAAAAAGATGTACACGTTTTGCAAAACTGCAGCAAACTTTTCAAATTTTTTTACAATATATTGCAGTAAGCCTTAGTAATGTTGCCCCACTAGCAAAAGAAGAAATTAACCCCTTAATAACGAAACAGGATTGACAAGTGTCAAAAACTGGAAAATACACAGTCAGTACCCTTGCCACAGCTCGGCTGTGGCGCCTACCTGCCCTTAGGGGTTGAATCTGATGGAACAAGGCTTCGTTTTTGCCCCAAAATCGAGTCAGGACCCTCCTGTGTTGCAGCTTGCTGTCCAGTAAAGAAAAAACAAGTGCGCATCTAAGGCGCGAAATTAGGCCCCGCCCACCTCTTACTCGATGTCTGTAGGGCCTTAAAGTAACACCTCATGTGTTTCAAACAGCCATGTGGGTTGTAAAACCTCAAAATAAGCCTAATGAACCCTCTAATAAAAGTCCCAAAAAAACGTTTTACCATATTTCTCAATAAAAAAACATTTGCTCTATTATATAAGTGTCAACCAGAAGTAACTTAGTCCTTATGCAAGCTTGTAATACTACAATAAGTCTCTGATTAACCCTTGCCCTCATGGGGATACTGTCAGCCTTTTCTTGAAATATCACAGTTTTTCTAGAAAAAAATGACTGAACATACATCAGTGCAGCATAGCATGCAAACCGTTTCCCAACTGAAGTTTCCTGTACTCCTCAGCCTCTGTGGGAACAGCAGTGGATCTTAGTTACAAATGCTAAGATCATCATCCTCCAGGCAGAAATCTTCATCTCTTTTCTGCTTGAGAGTAAATAGTACACACCGGTACCATTTAAAATAAACTCTTGCTTGAGAAATTAAAAACTAACATTTTTGTCACCACAATCACTTTACCCTTCCTATTGCTTAGAGCTGGCAAAGAGAATGACTGGGGGGTGGAGTTAGGGGAGGAGCTATATAGACAGCTCTGCTGTGGGTGCTCTCTTTGCCACTTCCTGTTGGGAAGGAGAATATCCCACTAGTATTGGATGAATCCGTGGACTCGATACATCTTGCAAGAGAAATAGTATGTGGTACAAAACAACAATATATCTGTACAAAGACAGTTACAATGTATATGGCAGATTCATCGTTTTAAATAAAGAACATTACAATACCAGGAATAGTCATCAAGGAGTGATTGTTACAAGAAAATTAAATAATGGAAAATAAAAAAAATGTGTCCCCACTCATATTCTGGTTAGTTATATTTTAAATCTGTTTGGGTTATCTGTGTATTATGCTCACATAGATATTTTGGTTATTCTTACAATTTTTACTGTCAGGAGAAAGTGATCTTATGTCACTTCTTTCCTGTATTCTATGGCAGCCACAAACAGGGACCCAATGACACCCACACACAGGAGAGGATAACTGGTGCCTTATACTGTGCTGTGCCCGAAGAGAAGCATCTAACAGCAAGCTCTGTGAAGATCTGAGTAAGTGGAGGTTTTTGTTTGGACCCTGCAGTTATAGAGATAAATACAAACCAGCGAAAGCGCCCCCCTTTTTACAATCTTCAGTTCAATAATAAATTCAATTATTTGCTTTTATTTTACTTATTTTTTTCTACACAATCTTCATTTTAGTAATAAACAATATTATTTGCTTTTGTTAATTATAGTTTTTCCTATATACAAATAAGTGACAGTGCCCCCTTTTCCCAATCTTCACTCATATCAACCGCCTGCATCAAAATAGTAAGTAAATCAGAGGGTGACTAAAATTACATTTAAGAGATATTTAGATAATTTAATAACATAGTATGTGTGTATCAATCTGAGTATCAATCTGAGTATCAATGTGTGCGTGCGTACAAATCCGTGCGCGTGCGTACAAATCCGCGCGCATGCGTACAAATCTGTGAGTGAATCTGTAAATGTGTGCGTTTGTGAGTATTAATCTGTGTATCTGTGAGCAACACCACCCATCCTGACCACCACCTATACTAATATTACACACAGAAAAAAAACCAACAGATACATTGCACACACATGAAACTAACCATCACAAACACACATACTGACACACACACAAACACACATACTGACACACACACACATACTGACACACACACACATTGACATTACACAAACACACACTGACACTGCAATGACTAAATGCTCGCCAAGGGTTCCCAGGCAAAAAACAAATCTGTGTTCAGGGACTCTGCCAAAAAAGTTTGGGAAATACTGCCTTAAAGGGACAGTAAAACTAAAAAATAATGTTATATAATTCTGCACATAGTGCAGAATTATATAACATTATATTAGTGTTATCGTTATAAAACCTTATATTCCCTTTGAATTTTTTTAAAAATATGACAGTTTTTCAGACTCGCTCTCTGTGACAGCAGGAGCGACCTGCACTTAATGTTATTGCACGGTCGGCCGGGTTGTGACTATACAGCTGGCCCGATGCGCTGTGTAATAAAAACAGAGCCACTCAGAAGAGAACAGAGAGCGGGTCTGAAAAACTTTTATTACACAGCGCATCGGGCCAGCTGTATAGTCACAGCCCGGCCCGACAGCGCCATAACACTAAGTGCAGCTCGCTCCTGCTGTCACAGAGAGCGGGTCTGAAAAACTGTCATATTTTAAAAAAAATTCAAAGGGAATATAAGGTTTTAGAACGATAACACTAATATAATGTTATATAATAAAGCACTATGTGCAGAATTATATAACATTATTTTTTTAGGTTTACTGACACTTTAAAAGAACATTCTAATGCAAAGATTACATACTCTTCTCCCTTACTAACTGAACTTTGTTTGTTTAGCTATGTGTTTATTTGAGCATAAGACAACTGGTGATCAGTGGGTTGTGCATATGATGTTCCTGCACCTGCTTGAGAGCTGTAATGCTTCCGGGTCAAAAGCAGGACTTTAACCACAAACAGCTTTGAGTGAAAAACCATGACCATGATCACTAAATTTAACTGGAGAAATTACCCCTTGCCTTCTAGATTCTTAACACAAGAGATTAAAGGGACATAAAACTCACATTTTTTTCTTTCATGATTTGGACAGAGCATACAATTTTAAAAAACTTTCTAAATAACTTATATGATCAAATTTGCTTCATTACCTTTGCATCCTTGTTTGAAGCAGCAGCAATGTACTGATGGGAGCTAGCTTACCACATCAGGTGAGCCAATGACAAGAGGCATACATGTACAGCCACCAATCAGCAGCTAGCTCCCAGTAATGCATTGCTGCTCCTAAGCCCATTTAGATATGTTTTTTTAGCAAAAGGGTACCAAGAGAATAAATCAAATTAGGTAATAGAAGTACATTGAAAAGTTGTTTAAAACTGCATTATCTAACTGAATCATGAAAGATTAATTTTGACTTTAAAGTCCCTTTAAGGTACGACCTTTCCCAGTAACTGTTCAAATTATAGAATCCAGGTCACACCAAGAAAGGATTTCCTCTTGGAGTAACAGAGATAGAAGTCTTCATTAATAGATACAATGTTCACAGACTAAACTTTTATCCATAAGGTACATCTATGTAAAACTTCTCATTAATTTTTACTTCCACTACCAAATGCCAATTGAAGATGTTAGCAATCTTAATCAGCTTCACCCGATGCTGGATTTGTTTTCCAAGTATCCCTTCTCCAGATAAAGGTCGGCATTTGTCAACTGGCGGACGGACATTGTTCGCTCACGCGAACCTATCCGTCCGGGTTCACAATACACTGCCCATATTTAACATTCTTGTGCATTGCCACCCCTTGTTCGTGCATAGGGTGAACGTACCCGGGGTGATTTAATCAGCCAGCTAATAGCTGGTGTACTGGTTAGGAAGCTGCGGTTTGAAGTAGCTTGATAAATTGGGGCAAAATCCCATAGGATTTTATTGCACCAAACAGTTATGGATAACACCACAGATATGGACGACACCACACTGGCCACAGAGTGCAAACAATAGCTAGTCAGCTGAAGAGTGTGTTTATGGAAACCTTCAATCTTCTAGTCCTTTAGGTCTTTGAAGGAGGTGCTATCCTCTAAAGTAAAATAGTAGTCCGTCTGGCTAAAGTGGAGAAAACTCTGCAAACCTTTGGGACTGTCTACCAGAAATCCAGCTTAGAGGCTGGCAAATGAAACATAGCCCAAAACATGGCCTTAAACCTAACAGAGGAAAAAAAGAAAAAAAATGTACTCCTTGACCGTTTGATTCCTTAGAAATTAGTTCTAACACTGATTTCAGTTCTTTTGACAGACTTGCATTTTAGCCAATCAGAGCTGACTCCATGGTAAATTCATGTGCATGAGCTCAATGTTATCTATATGAAACACATGAACTAATGCCCTCTAGTGGTGAAAAACTATCAAAATGCATTTAGATTAGAGGCGGCCTTCAAGGTCTAAGAAATTAGCATATGAACCTCCTAGGTTTAGCTTTCAACTAAGAATACCAAGAGAACAAAGCAAAATTAGTGATAAAAGTAAATTGGAAAGTTGATTAAAGTGACATGCCCTATTTGAATCATGAAAGGGTTTTTTGGACTTGACTGTACCTTTAAACTTAATAAACAGTTTTCAATTTAGTTTGAAATTACACAAAGCACACTCCCCTGTAAAGAATTTACTAAAAACAACAAGAAATGCTTTGAAATGCAGGAGAAAGTACGCACTACCTGCAAAATAGCTCAAATTAAAACAGGTTTACAGTACCTAAAAGTTCAGCATCTTCATAAATTTGCGTGCCGTCTTTTGAAAAATTAATCCTTTACTGCCCTCTTATAGGGGTATTTTAGGCATGAAAAATGGCCAAACTAAGTAAAGATTTAGTGTGGCTCAACCTCCTCTCCCCTATCCCCCGCAAAAACGCAAGACAGTTTTTCTCATCCAAATACCTTGCGGGATACAATACCTACTTGAAGAAACTCCAACACAAGAAATGGAACTTTATGTATAGCATAATCTGAAGGCCTTCTTACTTTTTTCTAATAAAAGAACTTTGCAGATACGTAATGACTGTCTCTAAGGGCTCTGGACATTTCTCTACATTTGAACTTTTACAGCACTGCCTCTTTCGGTTATGGAACAATAAGGAGACATTAGACCCATCATTTTCGGTAAACACAAGTACCTATAAACATTTATATATTAATATAATGACTATTCTACAATGTACAAACATGTTAATTACTATTGTATTGTTATATTTTGTTAAATAAAAACATAATTTATGCTTACCTTCCTTTCTTCTGTAGTGTGATCAGTCCACGGGTCATCATTACTTGTGGGATATTAACTGCTCCCCTACAGGAAGTGCAAGAGGATTCACCCAGCAGAGTTGCTATATAGCTCCTCCCCTCTACGTCACCTCCAGTCATTCGACCAAGGACCAACGAGAAAGGAGAAGCCAAGGGTGTAGTGGTGACTGGAGTATAATTTAAAAAATATTTACCTGCCTTAAAAAACAGGGCGGGCCGTGGACTGATCACACTACAGAAGAAAGGAATTTATCAGGTAAGCATAAATTATGTTTTCTTCTGTTAAGTGTGATCAGTCCACGGGTCATCATTACTTGTGGGATACCAATACCAAAGCAAAAGTACACGGATGACGGGAGGGATAGGCAGGCTCTTTATACAGAAGGAACCACTGCCTGAAGAACCTTTCTCCCAAAAATAGCCTCCGAGGAAGCAAAAGTGTCAAATTTGTAAAATTTGGAAAAAGTATGAAGCGAAGACCAAGTTGCAGCCTTGCAAATCTGTTCAACAGAGGCCTCATTCTTAAAGGCCCAAGTGGAAGCCACAGCTCTAGTGGAATGAGCTGTAATTCTTTCAGGAGGCTGCTGTCCAGCAGTCTCATAAGCTAAACGAATTATGCTACGAAGCCAAAAAGAGAGAGAGGTAGCAGAAGCTTTTTGACCTCTCCTCTGACCAGAGTAAACGACAAACAGGGAAGACGTTTGTCGAAAATCTTTAGTTGCCTGTAAATAAAATTTAAGGGCACGAACTACATCCAGATTGTGCAAAAGACGTTCCTTCCTCGAAGAAGGATTTGGGCACAAGGATGGAACAACAATCACCTGATTGATATTCCTGTTAGTGACTACCTTAGGTAAGAACCCAGGTTTAGTACGCAGAACTACCTTATCCGAGTGAAAAATCAAATAAGGAGAATCACAATGTAAGGCTGATAACTCAGAGACTCTTCGAGCCGAGGAAATAGCCATTAAAAATAGAACTTTCCAAGATAACAACTTTATATCAATGGAATGAAGGGGTTCAAACGGAACACCCTGTAAAACGTTAAGAACAAGGTTTAAACTCCATGGTGGAGCCACAGCTTTAAACACAGGTTTAATCCTGGCCAAAGCCTGACAAAAAGCCTGAACGTCTGGAACTTCTGACAGACGCTTGTGTAACAGAATGGACAGAGCTGAGATCTGTCCCTTTAAGGAACTAGCGGATAACCCCTTTTCTAAACCTTCTTGTAGAAAAGACAATATCCTAGGAATCCTAACCTTACTCCAAGAGTAACCTTTGGATTCGCACCAATATAGGTATTTACGCCATATTTTATGGTAAATCTTTCTGGTAACAGGCTTCCTAGCCTGTATTAAGGTATCAATAACTGACTCAGAAAAACCACGCTTTGATAAGATCAAGCGTTCAATTTCCAAGCAGTCAGCTTCAGAGAAGTTAGATTTTGATGTTTGAAAGGACCCTGAATCAGAAGGTCCTGTTTCAGAGGTAACGACCAAGGTGGACAGAATGACATGTCCACCAGATCTGCATACCAAGTCCTGCGTGGCCATGCAGGCGCTATTAGAATCACTGATGCTTTCTCCTGTTTGATTCTGGCAATCAATCGAGGAAGCATCGGGAAAGGTGGAAACACATAAGCCATCCTGAAGGTCCATGGTGCTGTCAAGGCATCTATCAGGACCGCTCCCGGATCCCTGGATCTGGACCCGTAGCGCGGAAGCTTGGCGTTCTGTCGAGACGCCATGAGATCTATCTCTGGTTTGCCCCAACGTCGAAGTATTTGGGCAAAGACCTCTGGATGAAGTTCCCACTCCCCCGGATGAAAAGTCTGACGACTTAAGAAATCCGCCTCCCAGTTCTCCACTCCTGGGATGTGGATTGCAGACAGGTGGCAAGAGTGAGACTCTGCCCAGCGAATTATCTTCGATACTTCCATCATTGCTAGGGAGCTTCTTGTCCCTCCCTGATGGTTGATATAAGCTACAGTCGTGATGTTGTCCGACTGGAACCTGATGAACCCCCGAGTTGTTAACTGGGGCCCAGCCAGAAGAGCATTGAGGACTGCTCTCAATTCCAGAATGTTTATTGTAAGAAGACTCTCCTCCTGATTCCATAGTCCCTGAGCCTTCAGAGAATTCCAGACAGCGCCCCAACCTAGTAGGCTGGCGTCTGTTGTTACAATTGACCAGTCTGGCCTGCTGAATGGCATTCCCCTGGACAGATGTGGCCGATAAAGCCACCATAGAAGAGAATTTCTGGTCTCTTGATTCAGATTTAGAGTGTTGAATGGAATGAAGGACACGGCATGCATTTTGAAGTTTTGTTAACCTGTCCTCTGTCAGGTAAATCTTCATTTCTACAGAATCTATCAGAGTCCCCAGGAAGGGAACTCTTGTGAGTGGAAAGAGAGAACTTTTCTCTTCGTTCACTTTCCATCCATGCGACCTTAGAAATGCCAGTACTATCTCTGTATGAGATTTGGCAGTTTGAAAGCTTGAAGCTTGTATCAGTATGTCGTCTAAGTACGGAGCTACTGAAATTCCTCGCGGTCTTAGTACCGCCAGAAGAGTGCCCAGAACCTTTGTGAAGATTCTTGGAGCCGTAGCCAGTCCGAATGGAAGAGCTACAAACTGGTAATGCCTGTCTAAAAAGGCAAACCTTAGATACCGGTAATGACTTCTATGAATCGGTATGTGAAGGTAAGCATCCTTTAAATCCACTGTGGTCATGTACTGACCCTCTTGGATCATGGGCAAAATTGTTCGAATAGTTTCCATCTTGAACGATGGAACTCTTAGGAATTTGTTTAGGATCTTTAAATCCAAGATTGGCCTGAAGGTTCCCTCTTTTTTGGGAACTACAAACAGATTTGAGTAAAACCCTTGTCCTTGTTCCAACCGCGGAACTGGATGGATCACTCCCATTAATAAAAGATCTTGTACGCAGCGTAGAAACGCTTCCTTCTTTGTTAGGTTTGTTGACAACCTTGACAGATGAAATCTCCCTCTTGGGGGAGAGGATTTGAAGTCCAGAAGGTATCCCTGAGATATGATCTCTAACGCCCAGGGATCCTGAACATCTCTTGCCCAAGCCTGGGCGAAGAGGGAAAGTCTGCCCCCCACTAGATCCGGTCCCGGATCGGGGGCCCTCAATTCATGCTGTCTTAGGGGCAGCAGCAGGTTTTCTGGCCTGTTTGCCCCTGTTCCAGGACTGGTTAGGTTTCCAGCCTTGTCTGTAGCGAGCAACAGCTCCTTCCTGTTTTGGTGCAGAGGAAGTTGATGCTGCTCCTGCTTTGAAATTACGAAAGGAACGAAAATTGGACTGTCTAGCCTTGGCTTTGGCCTTGTCCTGAGGCAGGGCATGACCTTTACCTCCTGTAATGTCAGCAATAATCTCTTTCAAGCCGGGCCCGAATAAGGTCTGCCCTTTGAAAGGAATATTAAGCAATTTAGATTTAGACGTAACATCAGCTGACCAGGATTTCAGCCACAGAGCTCTGCGTGCCTGAATGGCAAATCCTGAATTTTTAGCCGCAAGTTTAGTTAAATGTACTACGGCATCTGAAATAAATGAATTAGCTAACTTAAGGAATTTAAGTTTGTGTGTGATGTCATCTAGTGTGGATGATTGAAGTGTCTCTTCCAGAGACTCAAACCAAAATGCTGCTGCAGCCGTGACAGGCGCAATACATGCAAGAGGTTGCAATATAAATCCTTGTTGAACAAACATTTTCTTAAGGTAACCCTCTAATTTTTTATCCATTGGATCTGAAAAAGCACAGCTATCCTCCACTGGGATAGTGGTACGCTTAGCTAAAGTAGAAACTGCTCCCTCCACCTTAGGGACCATTTGCCATAAATCCCGTGTGGCGGCGTCTATTGGAAACATTTTTCTAAATATAGGAGGGGGTGAGAAAGGCACACCGGGTCTATCCCACTCCTTAGTAACAATGTCAGTAAGTCTCTTAGGTATAGGAAAAACGTCAGTACTCGTCGGTACCGCAAAATATTTATCCAACCTACACATTTTTTCTGGGATTGCAACTGTGTTCCAATCATTCAGAGCCGCTAATACCTCCCCTAGTAACACACGGAGGTTCTCAAGCTTAAATTTAAAATTTGAAATGTCTGAGTCCAGTTTATTTGGATCAGAACCGTCACCCACAGAATGAAGCTCTCCGTCTTCACGTTCTGCAAACTGTGACGCAGTATCAGACATGGCCCTTGCATTATCAGCGCACTCTGTTCTCACCCCAGAGTGATCACGTTTACCTCTTAGTTCTGGTAGTTTAGCCAAAACTTCAGTCATAACAGTAGCCATATCTTGTAATGTGATTTGTAATGGCCGCCCAGATGTACTCGGCGCTACAATATCACGCACCTCCTGAGCGGGAGATGCAGGTACTGACACGTGAGGCGAGTTAGTCGGCATAACTCTCCCCTCGTTGTTTGGTGAAATATGTTCAATTTGTACAGATTGACTGTTTTTTAAAATAGCATCAATACATTTAGTACATAAATTTCTATTGGGCTCCACTTTGGCATTAACACATATAGCACAGAGATATTCCTCTGAATCAGACATGTTTAACACACTAGCAAATAAACAGCAACTTGGAAATACTTTACAAAGTAATTTACAAATAATATGAAAACGAACTGTGCCTTTAAGAAGCACAGAAAAATATTATAACAGTTAAAATAATTAAGTTATAGCATCAATCTTTGTCAGAATATACAGTTTTAGCAAAGGATTGTTCCCCTCAGCAAATGATAACTAACCCAGGCAGCAGAAAAAAAATACACAAATAAACGTTTTTTTTTTTTTTTTTGTTTTTTTTTTTATCACAGTCAATACAATCAGCACAGCTCTGCTGTATGATTACTTCCCTCAAAAAAGGCTTTGGAGATCCCTGAACTCTGTAGAGATGAACCGGATCATGCAGGAAGAAAATGAATCTCTGACTGAGTTTTTTCTGATGCATAGTGAAAGCACCAAAATGGCCCCTCCCCCACACACATAACAGTGAGAGGGATCAGTGAACTGCTCTAATTTAAATCAAAACTATTGCCAAGTGGAAAAATAGTGCCCAAAACATTTTTTCACCCAGTACCTCAGAGAAAAAAACGTTTTTACATGCCAGCAAAAAAACGTTTTACCTCAATAATTAATTGTCATTTAAAACCTATTGCAAGTCCCTGCAAATTAGGTTAAGTCTATGTATACAGTCTAAAAACCAGAGAAGTATAAAATATACATACATGACAGCCTGATATCAGCTACATCTACTGCATTCAAGGCTGGGTTTACATTATATCGGTATGGCAGGATTTTCTCATCAATTCCATGTCAGAAAATAATAAGCTGCTACATACCTCTTTGCAGATTAATCTGCCTGCTGTCCCCTGATCTGAAGTTTACCTCTCCTCAGATGGCCGAGAAACAGCAATATGATCTTAACTACTCCGGCTAAAATCATAGAAAAAAACTCAGGTAGATTCTTCTTCAAATTCTACCAGAGAAGGAATAACACACTCCGGTGCTATTATAAAACAACAAACTTTTGATTGAAGATATAAAAACTAAATATATCACCATAGTCCTCTCACACATCCTATCTAGTCGTTGGGTGCAAGAGAATGACTGGAGGTGACGTAGAGGGGAGGAGCTATATAGCAACTCTGCTGGGTGAATCCTCTTGCACTTCCTGTAGGGGAGCAGTTAATATCCCACAAGTAATGATGACCCGTGGACTGATCACACTTAACAGAAGAAAAAAAAAATTATAATAAAAAAAGAAAGTAGTGTGGCTGATAGTAAAGGCTATGCATCTTATTGATAGTACAACAACCTCTTAGATTGATTGTGCCTTAAAACTTACAGGGTCTCTAGTGTTAAAATTGCATGCTCTAGCAAATAAGAGCATGCCATGATTAAATTATAATGGCCCTATAATATGTTCTAAATAACCTGTCATCACAGCTAAGGGGTATTAAATGTATTGGAAATTGCTCCTTTAGGTTTACTCTTCGAACGGAATAGCTGAATGAAACCACCATCCATACTGATAATTTCAGTGTTGGCAATAGTTTATAGAGATATAGATAAGAAAGATGTCTGTGCTTCCTGCAGGCTCAGTCCATTTGAATGGACATGTTCTGAAGGGCCACTAAATACAGTAGAATTGAATAACTGACAAAATACATGACAAAAAGACAATCCAATAGCACTTAATTTAAATTTCAAATGAGCAGTAGAATATTTTCTGGCACATTTCAAATTGAATCCAATTTTCCCTCCCCCTGTATCATGTGACAATCATCAGCCAATCACAAAATGCATATATGTGCATACTGTGCACACACACTGTAGGAGCTGGAGCCGCAGAAAGTGTGCATATAAAAAGAATATGCATGCTTTGATATTGGAAGTATATTTGAAAGTTTTTTTTTTAAATTTGTACGCTCTGAATCATGACATTTTAATTTCAACTCCCGTGGCTCTTTAAAGGGGCAGTAAACCTTTTGGGAATATCACTCCTAGCCAGCAGGAGGAGGCAAAGAGCACCACAGTTAAACTGCTAAGTATCACTACCTTACCCACAACCCCCAGTCATTTGACAAAACGGAAATGGAGAAAAAGGAGAAACACAAGGTGTAGAGGTGCCTGAGGTTATAGTCAAAAGTACAATGGTCTTAAAATAAAGGGTGGAGCCGTAGATTCACCATATCCGGAAAGCATAAATTTAGTTTTTCTTTCTTAAGATATGGTGAGTCCACGGCTTGAGTAATTACTGTTAGGAACCAATACCCAAACTAGAGGACACGGATAAATAGGGAGGGACAAGAGACAGGCAGTCCTAAACAGAAGGCACCACCACTTGAAGAACCTTTCTCCCAAAAAAAACCTCAGCCGAGGCAAAATTATCAAATTTGTCATATTTGAAAAAACATAATTTATGTAAGAACTTACCTGATAAATTAATTTCTTTCATATTGGCAAGAGTCCATGAGCTAGTGACGTATGGGATATACAATCCTACCAGGAGGGGCAAAGTTTCCCAAACCTCAAAATGCCTATAAATACACCCTCACCACACCCACAATTCAGTTTAACGAATAGCCAAGTAGTGGGGTGATAAAGAAAGGAGTAAAAAGCATCAACAAATGAATTTTGAAATATTTGTGCTTTATACAAAAAAATCATAACCACCATAAAAAGGGTGGGCCTCATTGACTCTTGCCAATATGAAAGAAATTAATTTATCAGGTAAGTTCTTACATAAATTAGGTTTTCTTTCATGTAATTGGCAAGAGTCCATGAGCTAGTGACATATGGGATAACAATACCCAAGATTTGGAACTCCACGCAAGAGTCACTAGAGAGGGAGGGATAACATAAAAACAGCCATTTTCCGCTGAAGAAAATTAATCCACAACCCAAAAAATTTATTCTCATAAATGAAAGGAAAAAAACTTAAAACATAAGCAGAAGAATCAAACTGAAACAGCTGCCTGAAGAACTTTTCTACCAAAAACTGCTTACGAAGAAGCAAATACATCAAAACGGTAGAATTTAGTAAATGTATGCAAAGAAGACCAAGTTGCTGCTTTGCAAATCTGATCAACTGAAGCTTAATTTCTAAAAGCCCACAAAGTGGAAACTGATCTAGTAGAATGAGCTGTAATTCACTGAGGCGGGGCTTGACCCGACTCTAAATAAGCTTGATGAATCAAAAGCTTTATACCACGATGCCAAGGAAACGGCAGAAGCCTTCTGGCCTTTCCTAGGACCAGAAAAGATAACAAATAGACTAGAAGTCTTCCTGAAATCTTTAGTAGCTTCAACATAATATTTCAGAGCTCTCACCACATCCAAAGAATGTAAAGATCTCTCCAAATAATTCTTAAGATTAGGACACAAGGAAGGGACAACATATTCTCTATTAATGTTAGAATTCACAACCTTAGGTAAAAATTTAAATGAAGTCCGCAAAACTGCCTTATCCTGATGAAAAATCAGAAAAGGAGATTCACAAGAGAGAGCAGATAATTCAGAAACTCTTCTAGCAGAAGAGATGGCCAAAAGGAACAACACTTTCCAAGAAAGTAGTTTAATGTCCAAAGAATGCATAGGCTCAAATGGAGGAGCCTGTAAAGCCTACAAAACCAAATTAAGATTTCAAGGAGGAGAGATTGATTTAATGACAGGCTTGATTTGAATCAAAGCCTGAACAAAACAGTGAATATCAGGAAGCTTAGCAATCTTTCTGTGAAATAAAACAGAAAGAGCAGAGATTTGTCCCTTTAAGGAACGTGCAGACAAACCCTTTTCCAAACCATCCTAAAGAAATTGTAAAATTCTAGCAATTCTAAAAGAATGCCAAGAGAATTTATGAGAGAAACACCATGAAATGTAAGTCTTCCAAACTTGATAATAAACCTTTCTAGATACAGATTTACGAGCCTGCAACATAGTATTAATCACAAAATCAGAGAAACCTCTATGACTAAGCACTAAGCGTTCAATTTCCATACCTTCAAATTTAATGATTTGAGATCCTGAGGCAAAAACGGACCTTGAGACAGAAGGTCCGGCCTCAATGGAAGTGGCCAAGGTTGGTAACTTGACATCCAAACAAGATCCACATACAAAAACCTGTGAGGCCATGCTGGAGCCACCAGCAACACAAATGATTGCTCCATGATGATTTTGGAGATCACTCTTGGAAGAAGAACTAAAGGCGGAAAATATAAGCAGGTTGATAACACCAAGGAAATGTCAACGCATCCACTGCTTCCGCCTGAGGATCCCTGGACCTGGACAGGTACCTGGAAAGTTTCTTGTTTAGACGAGAAGCCATCAGATCTATTTCTGGAAGACCCCACATCTGAACAACCTGAGAAAACATATCTGGATGGAGGGACCACTCCCCCGGATGTAAAGTCTGACGGCTAAGATGATCCGCTTCCTAATTGTCTATACCTGGGATTGGAACAGCAGAAATCAGACAGGAGCTGGATTCCGCCCAAGCAAGTATCCAGGATACTTCTTTCATAGCTTGGGGACTGCGAGTCCCACCCTGATGGTTGACATATGCCACAGTTGTGATATTGTCTGTCTGAAAACAAATGAACGGTTCTCTCTCCAACAAAGGCCAAATTTCAATAACCCTGAAAATCGCACAGAGTTCCAAAATATTGATTGGTAATCTCGCCTCTTGAGATTTCCAAACCTCTTGTGCTGTCAGAGATCCACAAACAGCTCCAAAACCTGAAAGGCTTGCATCTTTTGTGATCACAGTCCAGGTTGGACGAACAAAAGAGGCCCCTAGAACTATACGACGGTGATCTAACCACCAAGTCAGAGATTGTCGAACATTGGGATTTAAGGATATTAATTGTGATATAATCCCTGCACCATTGGTTCAGCATACAAAGCTGGAGAGGTCTCATAGGAAAATGAGCAAAGGGGATCGCGTCCGATGCTGCAGTCATGAGACCTAAAACTTCCATGCACATAGCTACTGAAGGGAATGACTGAGATTGAAGGTTCCGACAGGCTGCTACCAATTTTAAACGTCTTTTGTCTGTTAGAGACAGAGTCATTGAATCTATCTGAAAACCTAAAAAGGTGACCCTTGTCTGAGGAATCAAATAAATTTTTGGTAAATTGATCCTCCAACCATGTTTTCGAAGAAACAACACTAGTTGATTTGTGTGAGATTCTGCAGAACGTAAATACTGAGCTAGTACCAAGATATCGTCCAAATAAGGAAACACCGCAATACACCGCTCTCTGATTACAGAGAGTAGGGCACCGAGAATCTTTGAAAAGATTCTTGGAGCTGTTGCTAGGCCAAATGGAAGAGCGACAAATTGGTAATGCTTGTCTAGAAAAGAGAATCTCAGAAACTGATAATGATCTGGATGAAACGGAATATGAAGATATGCATCCTGTAAGTCTATTGTGGGCATATGATGCCCTTGCTGAACAAAAGGCAGAATAGTCCTTATAGTCACCATTTTGAAAGGTGGCACTCTTACATAACTATTCAAAATTTTCAGATCCAGAACTGGTCTGAATGAATTTTCTTTCTTTGGGACAATGAATAGATTTGAATAAAACCCCAGACCCTGTTCCTGAAACGGAACTGGCATGATTACCCCTGAAAACTCCAGGTCTGAAACACACTTCAGGAAAGCCTGAGCCTTTACTGGATTTGCTGGGATGCATGAGAGAAAATATCTTCTCACAGGAGGTCTTACTCTGAATCCTATTCGGAACCCCTGAGAGACAATACTCAGAATCCATTGATTTTGGAAGAAACATAATTTATGCTTACCTGATAAATTCCTTTCTCCTGTAGTGTAGTCAGTCCACGGGTCATCCATTACTTATGGAATATTTCTCTTCCTAACAGGAAACTGCAAGAGAATTACCCAGCAGAGCTTGCTATATAGCTCCTCCCCTCACCTGTCATACTCAGTCATTCGACCAAAGCAGACGAGAAAGGAGGAACCATAGGGTACAGTGGTGACTGGAGTTTAATTTAAAATTTAGACCTGCCGTAAAAACAGGGCGGGCCGTGGACTGACTACACTACAGGAGAAAGGAATTTATCAGGTAAGCATAAATTATGTTTTCTCCTGTTAAGTGTAGTCAGTCCACGGGTCATCCATTACTTATGGAATACCAATACCAAAGCTAAAGTACACGGATGAAGGGAGGGACAAGGCAGGAACATTAAACAGAAGGAACCACTGCCTGAAGTACCTTTCTCCCAAAAATAGCCTCCGACGAAGCAAAAGTGTCAAATTTGTAAAATTTTGAAAAAGTGTGAAGCGAAGACCAAGTCGCAGCCTTGCAAATCTGTTCAACAGAGGCCTCATTTTTAAAGGCTCAGGTGGAAGCCACAGCTCTAGTAGAATGAGCTGTAATCCTTTCAGGAGGCTGCTGTCCAGCAGTCTCATAGGCTAAGCGTATTATGCTATGAAGCCAAAAAGAGAGAGAGGTAGCCGAAGCCTTTTGACCTCTCCTCTGTCCAGAGTAAACGACAAACAGGGAAGAAGTTTGACGAAAATCCTTAGTTGCCTGCAAATAGAATTTCAGGGCACGGACTATGTCCAGATTATGCAAAAGTCGTTCCTTCTTTGAAGAAGGGTTAGGACACAGAGATGGAACAACAATCTCTTGATTGATATTCCTGTTAGTAACTACCTTAGGTAAGAACCCAGGTTTAGTACGCAGGACTACCTTGTCTGAATGGAAAATCAGATAAGGAGAATCACAATGTAAGGCAGATAACTCAGAGACTCTTCGAGCCGAGGAAATAGCCATCAAAAACAGAACTTTCCAAGATAACAACTTGATATCAATGGAATGAAGGGGTTCAAATGGAACGCCTTGAAGAACATTAAGAACTAAGTTTAAGCTCCACGGCGGAGCAACAGACTTAAACACAGACTTAATCCTAGTTAAAGCCTGACAGAAAGCCTGAATGTCTGGAACTTCAGCCAGACGTTTGTGTAGAAGAATAGACAGAGCAGAAATCTGTCCCTTTAACGAACTAGTAGATAAGCCCTTTTCTAAACCCTCTTGTAGAAAGGACAATATCCTAGGAATCCTAACCTTACTCCATGAGTAACTCTTGGATTCGCACCAACGTAAATATTTACGCCATATTTTATGGTAAATTTTTCTGGTAACAGGCTTCCTAGCCTGTATTAAGGTATCAATAACCGACTCCGAGAAACCACGCTTTGATAGAATCAAGCGTTCAATCTCCATGTAGTCAGCCTCAGAGAAATTAGATTTGGATGTTTGAAAGGACCCTGAATTAGAAGGTCCTGTCTCAGAGGCAGAGACCACGGTGGACAGGACGACATGTCCACTAGGTCTGCATACCAGGTCCTGCGTGGCCACGCAGGCGCTATCAGAATCACCGAAGCTCTCTCCTGTTTGATCTTGGCAATCAAACGAGGAAGCATTGGGAATGGTGGAAACACATAAGCCATGTTGAAGACCCAAGGGGCTGTCAGAGCATCTATCAGCACCGCTCCTGGGTCCCTGGACCTGGATCCGTAACAAGGAAGCTTGGCGTTCTGACGAGACGCCATGAGATCCAGATCTGGTTTCCCCCAACGACGAATCAGTTGAGCAAAGACCTCCGGATGGAGCTCCCACTCTCCCGGATGAAAAGTCTGGCGACTTAGAAAATCCGCCTCCCAGTTCTCCACGCCTGGGATGTAGATCGCTGACAGGTGGCAAGAGTGAGACTCTGCCCAGCGAATTATCTTTGAGACTTCCAACATCGCTAGGGAACTTCTGGTTCCCCCTTGATGGTTGATGTAAGCCACAGTCGTGATGTTGTCCGACTGAAATCTGATGAACCTCAGAGTTGCTAACTGAGGCCAAGCTAGGAGAGCATTGAATATTGCTCTTAACTCCAGAATATTTATTGGGATGAGTTTCTCCTCCTGAGTCCACAATCCCTGAGCTTTCAGGGAATTCCAGACTGCTCCCCAGCCTAGAAGGCTGGCGTCTGTTGTTACAATCGTCCAATCTGGCCTGCGAAAGGTCATCCCCTTGGACAGATGTGGCCGAGAGAGCCACCATAGAAGAGAATCTCTGGTCTTTTGATCCAGATTTAGTAGGGGGGACAAATCTGAGTAATCCCCGTTCCACTGACTTAGCATGCACAATTGCAGCGGTCTGAGATGCAGGCGCGCAAATGGTACTATGTCCATTGCCGCTACCATTAAGCCGATTACTTCCATGCACTGAGCTACTGACGGGTGTGGAATGGAGTGAAGGACACGGCAAGCATTTAGAAGTTTTGATAACCTGGCCTCTGTCAGGTAAATTTTCATCTCTACAGAACCTATAAGAGTCCCTAGAAAGGGAACTCTTGTAAGTGGTAATAGAGAACTCTTTTCCACGTTCACCTTCCACCCATGAGACCTCAGAAATGCCAGAACTATCTCTGTATGAGACTTGGCAGTTTGAAAACTTGACGCTTGTATCAGAATGTCGTCTAGGTACGGAGTCACCGCTATGCCTCGCGGTCTTAGTACCGCCAGAAGTGATCCTAGAATTTTTGTAAAGATTCTTGGGGCCGTAGCTAATCCGAAGGGAAGAGCTACAAACTGGTAATGCCTGTCTAGGAAGGCAAATCTCAGATACCGGTAATGGTCCTTGTGAATCGGTATGTGAAGGTAGGCATCCTTTAAGTCCACCGTGGTCATGTACTGACCCTCTTGGATCATGGGAAGGATAGTTCGAATAGTTTCCATTTTGAATGATGGAACTCTTAGAAATTTGTTTAGGATTTTTAAGTCCAAGATTGGTCTGAAGGTTCCCTCTTTTTTGGGAACCACAAATAGATTTGAATAGAATCCCTGCCCGTGTTCCGTCCGCGGAACTGGGTGGATTACCCCCATTAGTAAGAGGTCTTGTACACAGCGTAGAAACGCCTCTTTCTTTGTTTGGTTTGCTGATAACCTTGAAAGATGAAGTCTCCCCCGTGGAGGAGAAGTTTTGAAGTCCAGGAGATATCCCTGAGATATGATCTCCAACGCCCAGGGATCCTGGACATCTCTTGCCCAAGCCTGGGCGAAGAGAGAAAGTCTGCCCCCCACTAGATCTGTTTCCGGATAGGGGGCCCTCTCTTCATGCTGTCTTGGGGGCAGCAGCAGGTTTCTTGGCCTGCTTTCCCCTGTTCCAGGACTGGTTAACTTTCCAGCCCTGCCTGTAACGAGCAACAGCTCCTTCCTGTTTTGGAGTGGAGGAAGTTGATGCTGCTCCTGCCTTGAAGTTACGAAAGGCACGAAAATTAGACTGTTTGGCCTTTGATTTGGCCCTGTCCTGAGGTAGAGCATGGCCCTTACCTCCCGTAATGTCAGCAATAATTTCTTTCAAGCCGGGCCCGAATAAGGTCTGCCCTTTGAAAGGAATATTAAGCAATTTGGATTTAGAAGTCACGTCAGCTGACCAGGATTTAAGCCACAGCGCTCTGCGCGCTTGAATGGCGAATCCGGAGTTCTTAGCCGTAAGTTTGGATAAGTGTACGACGGCATCAGAAACAAATGAGTTAGCTAGCTTAAGGGTTTTAAGCTTGTTCATAATTTCATCCAATGGAGCTGTGCGAATGGTCTCTTCCAGAGACTCAAACCAGAATGCCGCCGCAGCAGTAACAGGCGCGATGCATGCAAGGGGTTGTAATATAAAACCTTGTTGAACAAACATTTTCTTAAGGTAACCCTCTAACTTTTTATCCATTGGATCTGAAAAAGCACAGCTATCCTCCACCGGGATAGTGGTGCGCTTAGCCAAAGTAGAAACTGCTCCCTCCACCTTAGGGACCGTCTGCCATAAGTCCCGTGTGGTGGCGTCTATTGGAAACATTTTTCTAAATATAGGAGGTGGTGAAAAGGGCACACCGGGTCTATCCCACTCCTTGCTAATAATCTCTGTAAGCCTTTTAGGTATAGGAAAAACGTCAGTACACACCGGTACCGCAAAATATTTATCCAGCCTACATACTTTCTCTGGAATTGCAACCGTGTTACAATCATTCAGAGCCGCTAATACCTCCCCTAGCAATACGCGGAGGTTCTCTAGCTTAAATTTAAAATTTGAAATCTCTGAATCCAGTTTACCCGGATCAGACCCGTCACCCACAGAATGAAGCTCTCCGTCCTCATGTTCTGCAAATTGTGACGCAGTATCAGACATGGCTCTACCATTATCAGCGCGCTCTGTTCTAACTCCAGAGTGATCGCGCTTACCTCTTAATTCTGGCAATTTAGACAGTACTTCTGTCATAACAGTAGCCATGTCTTGCAAAGTGATTTGTATGGGCCGCTCTGATGTACTTG
The DNA here is from genome assembly GCF_027579735.1 of Bombina bombina. NCBI lineage: Eukaryota > Metazoa > Chordata > Amphibia > Anura > Bombinatoridae > Bombina > Bombina bombina. The sequence continues at coordinate 290,208,049 of NC_069501.1, read as the reverse complement.
GCGCCACAATATCACGCACCTCCTGAGCGGGAGGCGAAGGTACTGACACGTGAGGAGAGTTAGTCGGCATAACTTCCCCCTCGTTGTCTGGTGATAATTTCTTAACATATAAAGTTTGACTTTTATTTAAAGTGACATCTATACATTGAGTGCACAAATTTCTATTGGGCTCCACATTCGCCTTTAAACATAGTGAACAAAGAGATTCATCTGAGTCAGACATGTTTAAACAAACTAGCAATGAGACTAGCAAACTTGGAAATACTTTTTAAAATTAATTTACAAGCAATATAAAAAACGTTACTGTGCCTTTAAGAAGCACAGAAAAACTGACACAGTTGAAATAACAATGATCAAAAATAGTTATAGCAACCAAATTTTCACAGTAAATGTATTAAGTTAGCAAAGGATTGCACCCACCAGCAAATGGATGATTAACCCCTTAGTACCCAAAAACGGATAACAATTATATAATTAACGTTTTTCTCACAGTCAAATACACTGTCACAGGACTACTGTGACTGATTACCTCCCTCAAAATGGATTTTGAAGACCCCTGAGCTCTCTAGAGACGATCTGGATCATGGAGGATGAAGTAGACAGATTGTGACTGAATTTTTACTGTGTAAAAAAGCGCTAAAATAGGCCCCTCCCACTCATATTACAACAGTGGGGAAGCTCAGAAACTGTTTCTATGCACAAAACAAAAAACAGAATTTATGTTTACCTGATAAATTACTTTCTCCAACGGTGTGTCCGGTCCACGGCGTCATCCTTACTTGTGGGATATTCTCTTCCCCAACAGGAAATGGCAAAGAGCCCAGCAAAGCTGGTCACATGATCCCTCCTAGGCTCCGCCTACCCCAGTCATTCGACCGACGTTAAGGAGGAATATTTGCATAGGAGAAACCATATGATACCGTGGTGACTGTAGTTAAAGAAAATAAATTATCAGACCTGATTAAAAAACCAGGGCGGGCCGTGGACCGGACACACCGTTGGAGAAAGTAATTTATCAGGTAAACATAAATTCTGTTTTCTCCAACATAGGTGTGTCCGGTCCACGGCGTCATCCTTACTTGTGGGAACCAATACCAAAGCTTTAGGACACGGATGAAGGGAGGGAGCAAATCAGGTCACCTAAATGGAAGGCACCACGGCTTGCAAAACCTTTCTCCCAAAAACAGCCTCAGAAGAAGCAAAAGTATCAAACTTGTAAAATTTGGTAAAAGTGTGCAGTGAAGACCAAGTCGCTGCCCTACATATCTGATCAACAGAAGCCTCGTTCTTGAAGGCCCATGTGGAAGCCACAGCCCTAGTGGAATGAGCTGTGATTCTTTCAGGAGGCTGCCGTCCGGCAGTCTCGTAAGCCAATCTGATGATGCTTTTAATCCAAAAAGAGAGAGAGGTAGAAGTTGCTTTTTGACCTCTCCTTTTACCAGAATAAACAACAAACAAGGAAGATGTTTGTCTAAAATCCTTTGTAGCATCTAAATAGAATTTGAGAGCGCGAACAACATCCAAATTGTGCAACAAACGCTCCTTCTTCGAAACAGGTTTCGGACACAAAGAAGGCACGACTATCTCCTGGTTAATGTTTTTGTTAGAAACAACTTTCGGAAGAAAACCAGGTTTAGTACGTAAAACCACCTTATCTGCATGGAACACCAGATAAGGAGGAGAACACTGCAGAGCAGATAATTCTGAAACTCTTCTAGCAGAAGAAATTGCAACCAAAAACAAAACTTTCCAAGATAATAACTTAATATCAACGGAATGTAAGGGTTCAAACGGAACCCCCTGAAGAACTGAAAGAACTAAGTTGAGACTCCAAGGAGGAGTCAAAGGTTTGTAAACAGGCTTGATTCTAACCAGAGCCTGAACAAAGGCTTGAACATCTGGCACAGCTGCCAGCTTTTTGTGAAGTAACACAGACAAGGCAGAAATCTGTCCCTTCAAGGAACTTGCAGATAACCCTTTCTCCAATCCTTCTTGGAGAAAAGATAGAATCTTAGGAATCTTTACCTTGTCCCAGGGGAATCCTTTAGATTCACACCAACAGATATATTTTTTCCATATTTTGTGGTAAATTTTTCTAGTTACAGGCTTTCTGGCCTGAACAAGAGTATCAATAACAGAATCTGAGAACCCTCGTTTTGATAAAATCAAGCGTTCAATCTCCAAGCAGTCAGCTGGAGTGAGACCAGATTCGGATGTACGAACGGACCTTGAACAAGAAGGTCTCGTCTCAAAGGTAGCTTCCATGGTGGAGCCGATGACATATTCACCAGATCTGCATACCAAGTCCTGCGTGGCCACGCAGGAGCTATCAAGATCACCGACGCCCTCTCCTGATGGATCCTGGCTACCAGCCTGGGGATGAGAGGAAACGGCGGGAATACATAAGCTAGTTTGAAGGTCCAAGGTGCTACTAGTGCATCTACTAGCGTCGCCTTGGGATCCCTGGATCTGGACCCGTAGCAAGGAACCTTGAAGTTCTGACGAGAGGCCATCAGATCCATGTCTGGAATGCCCCACAGTTGAGTGATTTGGGCAAAGATTTCCGGATGGAGTTCCCACTCCCCCGGATGCAATGTCTGACGACTCAGAAAATCCGCTTCCCAATTTTCCACTCCTGGGATGTGGATTGCAGACAGGTGGCAGGAGCGAGTCTCCGCCCACTGAATGATTTTGGTCACTTCTTCCATCGCCAGGGAACTCCTTGTTCCCCCCTGATGGTTGATGTACGCAACAGTCGTCATGTTGTCTGATTGAAACCGTATGAACTTGGCCTTCGCTAGCTGAGGCCAAGCCTTGAGAGCATTGAATATCGCTCTCAGTTCCAGAATATTTATCGGTAGAAGAGATTCTTCCCGAGACCAAAGACCCTGAGCTTTCAGGGATCCCCAGACCGCGCCCCAGCCCATCAGACTGGCGTCGGTCGTGACAATGACCCACTCTGGTCTGCGGAAGGTCATCCCTTGTGACAGGTTGTCCAGGGACAGCCACCAGCGGAGTGAGTCTCTGGTCCTCTGATTTACTTGTATCTTTGGAGACAAGTCTGTATAGTCCCCATTCCACTGACTGAGCATGCACAGTTGTAATGGTCTTAGATGAATGCGCGCAAAAGGAACTATGTCCATTGCCGCTACCATCAAACCTATTACTTCCATGCACTGCGCTATGGAAGGAAGAGGAACGGAAAGAAGTGTCCGACAAGAGTTTAGAAGTTTTGATTTTCTGGCCTCTGTCAGAAAAATCCTCATTTCTAAGGAGTCTATTATTGTTCCCAAGAAGGGAACCCTTGTCGACGGAGATAGAGAACTCTTTTCCACGTTCACTTTCCATCCGTGAGATCTGAGAAAGGCCAGGACTATGTCCGTGTGAGCCTTTGCTTGAGGAAGGGACGACGCTTGAATCAGAATGTCGTCCAAGTAAGGTACTACTGCAATGCCCCTTGGTCTTAGCACCGCTAGAAGGGACCCTAGTACCTTTGTGAAAATCCTTGGAGCAGTGGCTAATCCGAAAGGAAGCGCCACAAACTGGTAATGCTTGTCCAGGAATGCGAACCTTAGGAACCGATGATGTTCCTTGTGGATTGGAATATGTAGATACGCATCCTTTAAATCCACCGTGGTCATGAATTGACCTTCCTGGATGGAAGGAAGAATTGTTCGAATGGTTTCCATCTTGAACGATGGAACCTTGAGAAACTTGTTTAAGATCTTGAGATCTAAGATTGGTCTGAACGTTCCCTCTTTTTTGGGAACTATGAACAGATTGGAGTAGAACCCCATCCCTTGTTCTCCTAATGGAACAGGATGAATTACTCCCATTTTTAGCAGGTCTTCTACACAATGTAAGAATGCCTGTCTTTTTATGTGGTCTGAAGACAATTGAGACCTGTGGAACCTCCCCCTTGGGGGAAGTCCCTTGAATTCCAGAAGATAACCTTGGGAGACTATTTCTAGTGCCCAAGGATCCAGAACATCTCTTGCCCAAGCCTGAGCGAAGAGAGAGAGTCTGCCCCCCACCAGATTCGGTCCCGGATCGGGGGCCAACATTTCATGCTGTCTTGGTAGCAGTGGCAGGTTTCTTGGCCTGCTTTCCCTTGTTCCAGCCTTGCATTGGTCTCCAGGCTGGCTTGGCTTGAGAAGTATTACCCTCTTGTTTAGAGGACGTAGCACTTGGGGCTGGTCCGTTTCTACGAAAGGGACGAAAATTAGGTTTATTTTTGGCCTTGAAAGACCTATCCTGAGGAAGGGCGTGGCCCTTACCCCCAGTGATATCAGAGATAATCTCTTTCAAGTCAGGGCCAAACAGCGTTTTCCCCTTGAAAGGAATGTTAAGTAGTTTGTTCTTGGAAGATGCATCCGCTGACCAAGATTTCAACCAAAGCGCTCTGCGCGCCACAATAGCAAACCCAGAATTTTTCGCCGCTAACCTAGCCAATTGCAAAGTGGCGTCTAGGGTGAAAGAATTAGCCAATTTGAGAGCACGGATTCTGTCCATAATCTCCTCATAAGGAGGAGAATCACTATCGATCGCCTTAACTAGTTCATCGAACCAGAAACACGCGGCTGTAGTGACAGGGACAATGCATGAAATTGGTTGTAGAAGGTAACCTTGCTGAACAAACATCTTTTTAAGCAAACCTTCTAATTTTTTATCCATAGGATCTTTGAAAGCACAACTATCTTCTATGGGTATAGTGGTGCGTTTGTTTAAAGTAGAAACCGCTCCCTCGACCTTGGGGACTGTCTGCCATAAGTCCTTTCTGGGGTCGACCATAGGAAACAATTTTTTAAATATGGGGGGAGGGACGAAAGGTATACCGGGCCTTTCCCATTCTTTATTTACAATGTCCGCCACCCGCTTGGGTATAGGAAAAGCTTCTGGGAGCCCCGGGACCTCTAGGAACTTGTCCATTTTACATAGTTTCTCTGGGATGATCAAATTCTCACAATCATCCAGAGTGGATAATACCTCCTTAAGCAGAGCGCGGAGATGTTCCAACTTAAATTTAAATGTAATCACATCGGGTTCAGCTTGTTGAGAAATTTTCCCTGAATCTGAAATTTCTCCCTCAGACAAAACCTCCCTGGCCCCCTCAGACTGGTGTAGGGGCATTTCAGAACCATTATCATCAGCGTCCTCATGCTCTTCAGTATCTAAAACAGAGCAGTCGCGCTTACGCTGATAAGTGGGCATTTTGGCTAAAATGTTTTTGATAGAATTATCCATTACAGCCGTTAATTGTTGCATAGTAAGGAGTATTGGCGCGCTAGATGTACTAGGGGCCTCCTGAGTGGGCAAGACTCGTGTAGACGAAGGAGGGAATGATGCAGTACCATGCTTACTCCCCTCACTTGAGGAATCATCTTGGGCATCATTTTCAGTGTCACATAAATCACATTTATTTAAATGAGAAGGAACCCTGGCTTCCCCACATTCAGAACACAGTCTATCTGGTAGTTCAGACATGTTAAACAGGCATAAACTTGATAACAAAGTACAAAAAACGTTTTAAAATAAAACCGTTACTGTCACTTTAAATTTTAAACTGAACACACTTTATTACTGCAATTGCGAAAAAGTATGAAGGAATTGTTCAAAATTCACTAAAATTTCACCACAGTGTCTTAAAGCCTTAAAAGTATTGCACACCAAATTTGGAAGCTTTAACCCTTAAAATAACGGAACCGGAGCCGTTTTTAACTTTAACCCCTTTACAGTCCCTGGTATCTGCTTTGCTGAGACCCAACCAAGCCCAAAGGGGAATACGATACCAAATGACGCCTTCAAAAGTCTTTTCTATGTATCAGAGCTCCTCACACATGCGACTGCATGTCATGCCTCTCAAAAACAAGTGCGCAATACCGGCGCGAAAATGAGGCTCTGCCTATGATTAGGGAAAGCCCCTAAAGAATAAGGTGTCTAAAACAGTGCCTGCCGATATTATTTTATCAAAATACCCAGATTAAATGATTCCCCAAGGCTAAATATGTGTAATATATGAATCGATTTAGCCCAGAAAAAGTCTACAGTCTTAATAAGCCCTTGTGAAGCCCTTATTTACTTTCTGAATAAACATGGCTTACCGGATCCCATAGGGAAAATGACAGCTTCCAGCATTACATCGTCTTGTTAGAATGTGTCATACCTCAAGCAGCAAAAGACTGCTCACTGTTCCCCCAACTGAAGTTAATTCCTCTCAACAGTCCTGTGTGGAACAGCCATGGATTTTAGTAACGGTTGCTAAAATCATTTTCCTCATACAAACAGAAATCTTCATCTCTTTTCTGTTTCAGAGTAAATAGTACATACCAGCACTATTTTAAAATAACAAACTCTTGATTGAATAATAAAAACTACAGTTAAACACTAAAAAACTCTAAGCCATCTCCGTGGAGATGTTGCCTGTACAACGGCAAAGAGAATGACTGGGGTAGGCGGAGCCTAGGAGGGATCATGTGACCAGCTTTGCTGGGCTCTTTGCCATTTCCTGTTGGGGAAGAGAATATCCCACAAGTAAGGATGACGCCGTGGACCGGACACACCTATGTTGGAGAAATGGCCATGTGGTAAAAATCATGCCCTAATAAGTTTTATCACCAAGTACCTCACAAAAACGATTAACAAGCCAGTAAACGTTTTAAACATACATTTAAAAGTTATGTATTATTATTTACAAGCCTGCTACCAGTCGCTTTTACTGCAGTTAAGGCTCATACATTATTTTAGTATTTACAGTATTTTCAGAGTCAATTCCATTCCTTAGAAAATACATTCAATGCACACACACACACACATCAGCCTGATACCAGTCGCTATCACTGCATTTAAGGCTGAACTTACTTTACAATGGTATCAGCAGTATTTTCTCAGTCAATTCCATTCCTCAGAAAATAAATTACTGCGCATACCTCATTTGTTGCAGGGGAGCCCTGCATGCTATTCCCCTTCTCTGAAGTTACCTCACTTTCCCTCAGATGAGAAACAGCCAGTGGATCTTAGTTACGTCTGCTAAGATCATAGAAAAAAACCCAGGCAGATTCTTCTTCTAATGCTGCCTGAGAATAAACAGCACACTCCGGTGCCATTTAAAAATAACAAACTTTTGATTGTAGAAATAAACTAAGTTAAAAAAACACCACAGATCTCTCATAGCTTCCTTTTTAGTTAGGCTGCAAGAGAATGACTGAGTAGGACAGGTGAGGGGAGGAGCTATATAGCAAGCTCTGCTGGGTAATTCTCTTGCAGTTTCCTGTTAGGAAGAGAAATATTCCATAAGTAATGGATGACCCGTGGACTGACTACACTTAACAGGAGAAATCCAATTCTTGTTGCTCTAAATTTTCCAACCAAAAAGTTGATGCAGCTGCAACATCAGCCAAAGAAATTGCAGGCTTCAGAAGATGACCTGAATATAAATAGGCTTTCATTAGATAAGATTCCTATCTAAAGGATCTTTAAAAGAAGTACTATCTTCCATAGGAATAGTAGTACGTTTAGCAAGAGTAGAGATAGCCCCATCAACTTTGGGGATCTTTTCCCAAAACTCCAATGTAACTGCTGGCAAAGGATACAATTTTTTAAACCTTGAAGAAGGAATAAAAGAAGCACCAGGCCTATTCCATTCCTTAGAAATCATATCAGAAATAGCATCAGGAACTGGAAAAACCTCTGGATTAACCACAGGAGGTTTATAAACAGAATTTAAATGTTTACTAGTTTTGTTATCAAGAGGACTAGTTTCCTCAATATCCAATGTAATCAACACTTCTTTTAATAAAGAACGAATATACTCCATTTTAAATAATTAAGTAGATTTGTCAGTGTCAATATCTGAGGAAGGATTTTCTGAATCAGATAGATCCTCATCAGAGGAAGATAATTCAGTATGTTGTCGGTCATTTGAAATTTCATTAACCTTATGAGAAGTTCTAAAGACCTTTTACGTTTATTAGAAGGTGGAAAGGCAGATAAAGCCTTCTGAATAGAATCAGCAATAAATTATTTTAAATTCACAGGTATATCTTATACATTAGATGTTGAAGGAACAGCAACAGGCAATGTACTATTACTGATGGACACATCTGCATGTAAAATTTTATCATGACAATTATTACAAACCACAGCTGGAGATATAACCTCCACAAGTTTACAACAAATGCACTTAGCTTTGGTAAAACTGTTATCAGGCAGCAGGGTTCCAACAGTGATTTCTGAGACAGGATCAGATTGAGACATCTTGCAAATGTAAGAAAAAACAACAACATATAAAGCAAAATGATCAATTTCCTTATATGGCAGTTTCAGGAACGGGGAAAAAATGAAAACAGCATAGCCCTCTGATAGAGAAAAAAGGCAAGAGGCATATAGGAATGGGGTTTAAAATAATGAAAATATTTGGCACCAAGTATGACGCACAACACAAAAAGAAAAAAAAAATTTGGTGCCAACAACATCCGGAAATGACACACTTGCATCATTGAAGACGCAACCTTGTGAAAGGACTGGGCGTCAACTAAGACGCCAGAAGTGACGAATTTGCATCAACAAACGTAACTTCACGCCAAAAAATCTTGCGCCAAAAATGACGCAATATACTTTGGCATTTTGCGCCCTCACAAGCCTTATTTTGCCCGCAAATTTAAAATGACAGTCAATTGAAAAAAAAGACTATACCCCAGGTAAGAAATACATTTTTCCTAAAAAATGCATTTCCCAGATATGCAACTGACAGTCTGCAAAAGGAAATATACTGAAAACCTGAAACATTGCAAATATAAGTACAATACATATATTTAGAACTTTATATAAATACATAAAGTGCCAAACCATAGCTGAGTGTCTTAAGTAATGAAAACATACTTACCAAAAGACAACCATCCACATATAGCAGATAGCCAAACCAGTACTGAAACGGTTATCAGTAGAGGTAATGGAATATGAGAGTATATCGTCGATCTGAAAAGGGAGGTAGGAGATGAATCTCTAAGACCGATAACAGAGAACCTATTAAATGAATCTTCCGTGAGGAAAACCATTGCATTCAATAGGTGATACTCGCTTCTCATCCCTCTGACATTTACTGTACTCTGAGAAGTGTATATCAACGTAGAAATCTTAGCACAAACTTACTTCACCACCTCCATAGGAGGCAAAGTTTGTAAAACTGAATTCTGGGTGTGGTGAGGGGTGTATTTAAAGGCATTTTGAGGTTTGGGAAACTTTGCCCCTCCTGGTATGACTGTATATCCCATACGTCACTAGCTCATGGACTCTTGCCAATTACATGAAAGAAAAGTATGTAGAGAAGACCAAGTTGCAGCCTTGCAAATTTGCTCCACAGAAGCTTCATTTTTGAAAGACCAAGAAGAGGAAACAGCTCTTGCGGAATGCGACAAATTATACTTCATAACCAAAAAGAAAGAGTAGTAGCAGTAGCTTTCTGACCTTTACGTTTCCCAGAGAAACAAAGAGGGCAGAGGACGTGCGAAAATCTTTAGTCGCCTGTAAGTAGAATTTAAGAGCATGTACAACATCCAAATTGTGTAACAAACGTTCTTTGGAACTGGAAGAAGGATTAGGACACAGAGAGGGAACAACAATTTCCTGATTGATATTTCTATTAGAAACAACCTTAGGAAGGAATCCAGGTTTGGTACGCAAAACCACCTTATCCGCATGGAAAACAAGATAAGGTGCACTGCAGTTAGGAAGGAAACCTAACTTTTCGGCATGAAAAATAAGATAAGGGGAATCACACTGCAGAGCTGAGAGTTCCGAGACTTTACAAGCAGAAGAGATAGCAACAAGAAACAAAACCTTCCAAGATAACAACTTAATGTCTATGGAATGCAATGGCTCAAACGGAGCCAGCTGTAAAACTTTAAGAACAAGGTTAAGGCTCCAAGAAGGAGCAACAGACTTAAAGACAGGCCTGATTTTGACCAAGGTCTGACAAAAAGATATGGCACATCCGCCAAACGTTTATGTAGTAAAACTGATAAAGCAGAAATCTGACCCTTCAGGGTACTGACTGACAATCCCTTTTCCAGGTCCTCCTGAAGAAAAGATAAAATTAGCCCTCGGATTCACACCAATAAAGATATTTACGCCATATCTTATGGTAAATCTTTCTAGTAACAGGCTTGCAAGCCTGAATCATGCTCTCAATGACCGACTCATAAAAACCATGCTTAGACAGAAAAAAGCTTTCAATCTCCAAGCAGTCAGCTTCAGAGAAACGAGATTTAGATGCAGGAAGGGACCCTGAAACAGGAGGTCCTTCCTCAGAGGTAGTCTCCAAGGTGGGAGAGATGATATCTCCACTAGGTCTGCAAACCAGATCCTGCGATGCCATGCAGGAGCTATTAGAATCACTGACACCCTCTCCTGTTTGATACGAGCAATGACTCGTGGAAGGAGAGCAAACGGAGGAAACAGGTATGCCAACCTGAAAACCCAAGGAACTGCCAGAGCATCCATCAGAACGGCCTGCGGATCTCTTGACCTCGAACCGTACCTTGGAAGCTTAGTGTTCTGACGGGACGCCATCAAATTTAACTCCGGCACCTCCAATTTGAGGACTAAGCTGGAAAACACCTCCGGATGGAGTTCCCACTCCCCGGTATGAAAAATTTGTCTGCTCAGAAAATCCACTTCAGTGTTATCTACTCCTGGAATGTGGATGGCAAATAGACAGCAATTGTGGGTCTCTGTCCACTGAAGAATCCGAGTAACCTCCTTCATGGCTAAGAAACTCAGAGTTCCTCCCTGGTGGTTGATGTAAGCCACAGAAGTTATGTTGTCTGACTGGAACCTGAAAAACTGTGCTGAGGACAACTGAGGCCAAGCCAATAGAGCATTGTAAATCGCCCTTAACTCCAAGATGTTGATGGGAAGAGCAGACTCCTCGAGAGTCCAAAGGCCCTGAGCTTTTAACGAGTTCCAGACTGCTCCCCAACCCAGCAGGCTGGTGTCCGTGGTTACAATTACCCAGGAAGATCTCCGAAAGCATGTGCCCTGAGACAGATGTTCTTTAGAAATCCACCACGGGAGAGAGTCCCTTGACGACTGATCTAATGCTATTCTCTGAGATAGATCTGCATGGTCGCTATTCCATTCTCTGAGCATGCACAACTGGAGAGCTCTCAAATAGAATCGAGCAAAAGGAATGATGTCCATGGAAGCCACCATCAGACCGATTACCTGCATACATTGAGCCACTGAAGGATAAGCAGTAGGCTAAAGAGAGAGGCAAGAAAAAATTATTTTGTTTTTCCTGAACAATTTCAGAAAAATCTTCATCAATAGAGAATCTATTATGGTCCCTAAGAACACTACTAATGCAGCAGTTGAAAAGAAGCTTTTACCCAGATTCACATTCCATCCATGGGAACGAAGAAAAGAAAACAATATCTCTGTGTGAGATTTTGCTTGTTGAAAAGATGGCGCCTGAACCAATATGTCATCCAGGTATGGTGCCACAGCAATTTCACGAGAACGGATCACTGCCAAAAGAGCCCCTATAACCTTTGCAAAAATTCTGGGAGCCGTGGCTAGACTAAATGGAAGGGCCACGAAATGGAAATGTTTGTCCAGAAAAGCAAATCTCAGGAATCTGATGGTCCCTGTTAATAGAAACATTAAGATATGCATCTTTTAGGTCTATAGTTATCATGAACTGACCCCTCTTGTACTAAAGGAAGAATGGAGCGTATAGTCTCCATCTTGGAGGATGAGAAAATTATTTAGACACTACAAGTCTAAAATGGGATGGAAAGTTCCCTCTTTTTTTGGGAACCAAGAACCCGAGACCCTGTTCCTGCACTGGAACTATCACTCCCAGGGAGGAAAGATGTTGTATACATTTCAAGAACGCCTCTCTCCTTATCTGGTCTGCAGATAATCTTGAGAGATGGAATCTGCCTCTGGGAGGAAAAGTCTTGAATTCCAATTTGCCTAACAACCTTTAAAATGGCATCTGCAATAAAGGAATTGGACAACTTAAAGGGACACTGAACCCAATTTTTTTTCTATTGTGATTCAGATAGAGCATGCAATTTTAAGCAACTTTATAATTTACTCCTATTATCAAATTCTTTTCATTCTCTTGGTATCTTTATTTGAAATGCAAGAATGTAAGTTTAGATGCCGGACCATTTAGGTGCACACACTGTGTTGTTCTTGCAGATTGGTGGGTAAATTCACCTACCAATAAACAAGTGCTTTCCATGGTTCTGAACCAAAAAAATAGCTTAGATGCCTTCTTTTTCAAATAAAGAAAGCAAAAGAATGAAGAAAAATTGATAATAGGAGTAAATTAGAAAGTTGTTTAAAATTGCATGCTCTATCTGAATCATGAACAAAAATTTGGTTTAGTGTCCCTTAAAGAGCTTTAATACTATCTTCAATTTCATCCAAGGAAGTCTCTACTTGAAGAGAATCAGACAAGGCATCAAACTAATAGGATGCCACACTAGTCACAGTGGCAATACACACCGCAGGTTGGCATTGGAGACCTTGAATAACATATATCTTTTTTTGAATAAGCCTCCAGCTTCTTGTCCATCAGATCCTTAAAAGAGAAGCTATCCTCAATAGGAATAGTGGTTCTCTTAGCCAGAGTGGAAATGGCCCCTTAAACTTTGGGTACATTATACCAAGGGTCTTTACTGGAGTCCTCGACAGGAAACATTTTCTTAAAAATGGGAGACAAGGAAAGAGACATCCCTGGTTTCTCCCATTCCTGTGAGATAATCTCCCTAGCATGGTTCGGCACAGGATAAACCTCAGAAGTGGAGGTCTCCCTTTCATCAAAGAAACTATTAAGTTTACTAGATTTCTTAGAAGTGATAACAACAGGGGTATCGGAGTCATCTAAAGTAGCTAAAACCGCATTTAACAATACACAAAGGTGTCCAAGCTTAAATCTGAAGGATACTACCTCAGTCTCAGAAAAACTATACTGGAATTATACTGTCAGAATCTGAGATTTCACACTCAGAAATTCCTAATGTATCTTCCTCATCAGACTTATGAGAAATGGCAACTTGGGAAGCAAAACTGAGGACAGGCACCTTACTTTCTGAATTTCTAGATTACCTCTGCGTTTTCCCTGTAATCTGGGAATGGCATCTTATGCCGCAGATACCGCTGAAGATACCTGGGCAGCAATTTCTGCTTTTAAATAAAATCCTCTAGGAGTTATAGAGGAACCGCAGGGCACTGCATGTGACGCCATTGAGGCTTGGGACATAGCAGGAGAAAGCTGAGGTATTATTTTAACAGCATCATCATCCTGAGAGACATTAGGCTCAAAAATGTTAGCTTTATTTTGCAAGGTTTTCTTGACACATGAAGAACAAAATTTCATAGGAGCTGCAATTTGTGCATCTAAACATAAGCATGAATTCATGAGAGCAGGCTCCTGCTATATATCAGACATGTTCTGAAACAGTAAATAAACTTTTACAGATAAGTTTCAAAGATTTTAATATACAAATGAAATAAGCCAAGGATAAATACACTTTAAATTTTATCCCAAATTAGGATCGATCCGCAGCAAAAATTATGTGAGAAAAGTTAAGAAAAAACATTTCATAAACATCAAATAAGCTTATAAAATAAATCTTATAAAATACCCCTCAGGCAACCCCACACATCAATTACTGAGGTGCCTTAACGCAACCAATTAGGACCGGATCACACAGTAATGGAGAAAAACAACTTTTTCCTCAGAAACGTTATGAAGTAAAGCCGGTCATGTGACCGCAACTGCTGAACTCAAATTAATGCTGCGAAAACATAATTTATGCTTACCTGATAAATTTATTTCTCTTGTGGTGTATTCAGTCCACGGGTCATCCATTACTTATGGGATTATATCTCCTTCCCAACAGGAAGTTGCAAGAGGATCACCCAAGCAGAGCTGCTATATAGCTCCTCCCCTCACATGTCATATCCAGTCATTCGACCGAAACAAGACAAGAAAGGAGAAACCATAGGGTGCAGTGGTGACTGGAGTTTTAATAAAAATTTAAATCTGCCTTAAAAGACAGGGCGGGCCGTGGGCTGAATACACCACAAGAGAAATAAATTTATCAGGTAAGCATAAATTATGTTTTCTCTTGTTAAGTGTATTCAGTCCACGGGTCATCCATTACTTATGGGATACCAATACCAAAGCTAAAGTACACGGATGATGGGAGGGACAAGGCAGGAACATTAAATGGAAGGAACCACTGCCTGTAGAACCTTTCTCCCAAAAACAGCCTCCGAAGAAGCAAAAGTGTCAAATTTGCAAAATTTTGAAAAAGTGTGAAGTGAAGACCAAGTTGCAGCCTTGCAAATCTGTTCAACAGAGGCCTCATTCTTAAAGGCCCAGGTGGAAGCCACAGCTCTAGTGGAATGAGCTGTAATTCTTTCAGGAGGCTGCTGTCCAGCAGTCTCATAGGCTAAACGTATTATGCTACGAAGCCAAAAGGAGAGAGAGGTAGCCGAAGCTTTTTGACCTCTCCTCTGTCCAGAGTAAACGACAAACAGGGAAGAAGTTTGACGAAAATCTTTAGTTGCCTGCAAATAGAATTTCAGGGCACGGACTACGTCCAGATTATGCAAAAGTCGTTCCTTCTTTGAAGAAGGGTTAGGACACAATGATGGAACAACAATCTCTTGATTGATATTCCGGTTAGAAACTACCTTAGGTCTGAATGGAAAATCAGATAAGGAGAATCACAATGTAAGGCCGATAACTCAGAGACTCTTCGAGCCGAGGAAATAGCCATCAAAAACAGAACTTTCCAAGATAAAAGCTTAATATCAATGGAATGAAGGGGTTCAAACGGAACCCCTTGAAGAACTTTAAGAAGCAAGTTTAAGCTCCACGGAGGAACAACAGTCCTAAACACAGGCTTAATCCTAGCCAAAGCCTGACAAAAAGCCTGGACGTCTGGAACTTCTGCCAGACGTTTGTGTAAAAGAATAGACAGAGCAGAAATCTGTCCCTTTAACGAACTAGCAGATAAACCCTTTTCTAAACCTTCTTGTAGAAAAGACAATATCCTAGGAATCCTAATCTTACTCCATGAGTAACCCTTGGATTCGCACCAATATAAATATTTACGCCATATCTTATGGTAAATTTTCCTGGTAACAGGCTTCCGTGCCTGTATTAAGGTATCAATAACAATATCAATAACTCCGAGAAGCCACGCTTTGATAGAATCAAGCGTTCAATCTCCATGCAGTCAGCCTCAGAGAAATTAGATTTGGATGTTTGAAAGGGCCTTGTATTAGAAGGTCCTGCCTCAGAGGTAGAAACCACGGTGGACAAGACGACATGTCCACTAGGTCTGCATACCAGGTCCTGCGTGGCCACGCAGGCGCTATCAGAATCACCGATGTTCTCTCCTGTTTGATCTTGGCAATCAGTCGAAGAAGCATCGGAAATGGTGGAAACATAAGCCATGTTGAAGACCCAAGGGG
This sequence comes from Bombina bombina, assembly GCF_027579735.1. NCBI lineage: Eukaryota > Metazoa > Chordata > Amphibia > Anura > Bombinatoridae > Bombina > Bombina bombina. The sequence continues at coordinate 290,192,551 of NC_069501.1, read as the reverse complement.
CTGTCAGAGCATCTATCAGCGCCGCTCCCGGGTCCCTGGACCTGGATCCGTAACAAGGAAGCTTGGCGTTCTGGCGAGACGCCATGAGATCCAGATCTGGTTTGCCCCAAGGATGAGTCAGTTGAGCGAAGACCTCCGGATGAAGTTCCCACTCCCCCGGATGAAAAGTCTGGCGACTTAGAAAATCCGCCTCCCAGTTCTCCACGCCTGGGATGTAGATCGCTGACAGGTGGCAAGAGTGAGACTCTGCCCAGTGAATTATCTTTGAGACTTCCAAAATCGCTAGGAAACTCCTGGTTCCCCCTTGATGGTTGATGTAAGCCACAGTCGTGATGTTGTCCGACTGAAATCTGATGAACCTCAGTGTTGCTAACTGAGGCCAAGCTAGAAGAGCATTGAGTATTGCTCTCAACTCCAGAATATTTTTTGGGAGGAGTTTCTCCTCCTGAGTCCATAATCCCTGAGCCTTCAGGGAGTTCCAGACTGCGCCCAACCTAGAAGGCTGGCATCTGTTGTTACAATCGTCCAATCTGGCCTGCGAAAGGTCATACCCTTGGACAGATGGACCAGAGAAAGCCACCAGAGAAGAGAATCTCTGGTCTCTTGGTCCAGATTTAGCAGAGGGGACAAATCTGAGTAATCCCCATTCCACTGACTTAGCATGCATAATTGCAGCGGTCTGAGATGCAGGCGCGCAAATGGCACTATGTCCATTGCCGCTACCATTAAGCCGATTACTTCCATGCACTGAGCCACTGACGGGCGTGGAATGGAATGAAGGACACGGCAAGCATTTAGAAGTTTTGATAACCTGGACTCCGTCAGGTAAATTTTCATCTCTACAGAATCTATAAGAGTCCCTAGAAAGGAGACTCTTGTGAGTGGTGATAGAGAACTCTTTTCCACGTTCACTTTCCACCCATGCGACCTCAGAAATGCCAGAACTATCTCTGTATGAGACTTGGCCATTTGAAAGCTTGACGCCTGTATCAGGATGTCGTCTAGATACGGAGCCACCGCTATGCCTCGCGGTCTTAGAACCGCCAGAAAAGAGCCCAGAACCTTTGTAAAGATTCTCGGGGCCGTAGCCAACCCGAAGGGAAGAGCTACAAACTGGTAATGCCTGTCTAGAAAGGCAAATCTTAGGTACCGATAATGATCTTTGTGATATGAAGGTAGGCATCCTTTAAGTCTACCGTGGTCATGTATTGACCCTCTTGGATCATGGGTAGGATGGTTCGAATAGTTTCCATTTTGAATGATGGAACTCTTAGGAATTTGTTTAAGATTTTTAGGTCCAAGATTGGTCTGAAGGTTCCCTCTTTCTTGGGAACCACAAACAGATTTGAGTAAAACCCTTGCCCTTGTTCCGTCCGCGGAACTGGGTGGATCACCCCCATTACTAAGAGGTCTTGCACACAGCGTAGAAATGCCTCTTTCTTTATTTGGTTTGCTGATAACCTTGAAAGATGAAATCTCCCTTGTGGAGGAGATGCTTTGAAGTCCAGAAGATATCCCTGAGATATGATCTCTAACGCCCAGGGATCCTGGACATCTCTTGCCCAAGCCTGGGCGAAGAGAGATAGTCTGCCCCCCACTAGATCCGTTTCCGGATAGGGGGCCCTCTCTTCATGCTGTCTTAGGGGCAGAAGTAGGCTTTCTGGCCTGCTTGCCCTTGTTCCAGGGCTAGTTAGCTTTCCAGCCCTGTCTGTAACGAGCAACAGGTCCTTCCTGTTTTGGAACGGAGGAAGTTGATGCTGCTCCTGCCTTGAAGTTACGAAAGGCAAGAAAATTAGACTGTTTGGCCTTTGATTTGGCCCTGTCCTGAGGAAGAGTATGACCCTTACCTCCAGTAATGTCAGCAATAATTTCTTTCAAGCCGGGCCCGAATAAGGTCTGCCCTTTGAAAGGAATATTAAGCAATTTAGATTTAGAAGTCACGTCAGCTGACCAGGATTTAAGCCGTAGCGCTCTGCGCGCCTGGATGGCGAATCCGGAGTTCTTAGCCGTTAGTTCGGTTAAATGTACAACGGCATCAGAAACAAATGCATTAGCTAGCTTAAGTGCTTTAAGCTTGGCCATAATCTCATCCAATGGAGCTGTGCGAATGGCCTCTTCCAGAGACTCAAACCAGAATGCCGCAGCAGCAGTGGCAGGCGCAATGCATGCAAGGGGCTGTAAGATAAAACCTTGTTGAACAAACATTTTCTTAAGGTAACCTTCTAATTTTTTATCCATTGGATCCGAAAAAGCACAACTATCCTCCACCGGGATAGTGGTACGTTTAGCTAAAGTAGAAACTGCTCCCTCCACCTTAGGGACCGTCTGCCATAAGTCTCGTGTGGTGGCGTCTATTGGTAACATTTTTCTAAATATCGGAGGTGGGGAAAAGGGCACACCGGGTCTATCCCACTCCTTGCTAATAATTTCTGTAAGCCTTTTAGGAATAGGAAAAACGTCAGTACACACCGGTACCGCAAAATATCTATCCAACCTACATACTTTCTCTGGAATTGCAACCGTGTTACAATCATTCAGAGCCGCTAATACCTCCCCTAGCAATACGCGGAGGTTCTCAAGCTTAAATTTAAAATTAGAAATCTCTGAATCCGGTCTCCCTGGATCAGATCCGTCACCCACAGAATGAAGCTCTCCGTCCTCATGTTCTGCAAATTGTGACGCAGTATCAGACATGGCTCTCACATCATCAGCGCGCTCTGTCCTTAACCCAGAGCTATCGCGCTTGCCTCTTAATTCAGGTAATTTAGATAATACCTCTGTCATAACAGCAGCCATGTCTTGCAAAGTGATTTGTATGGGCCTCTCTGATGTACTTGGCGCCACAATATCACGCGCCTCCTGAGCGGGAGGCGAAGGTACTGACAAGTGAGGAGAGTTAGCCGGCATAACTTCCCCCTCGTTGTCTGGTGATAATTTCTTTACAGATATAAATTGACTTTTATTCAAAGTGACATCAATACATTTAGTACACATATTTCTATGGGGCTCCACATTGGCCTTTAAACATAGTGAACAAACAGATTCATCTGTGTCAGACATGTTTAAACAGACTCGCAATGAGACTAGCAAGCTTGGAAAATCCTTTCAAATAAATTTACAAGCAATATAAAAAACGCTACTGCGCCTTTAAGAAGCACAAAAAATCGTCACAGTTGAAATAACAATGAACCAAATCAGTTATAGCAACCAAATTTTCACAGTAAATGTATTAAGTTAGCAAAGTATTGCACCCACTAGCAAATAGATGATAAACCCCTTAATACCCAAAAACGGATAATCAATTTAACAATTAACGTTTTTATCACAGTCAAACACACTGTCACAGGTCTGCTGTGACTGATTACCTCCCTCAAAATGACTTTTGAAGACCCCTGAGCTCTCTAGAGACGACCTGGATCAAAGAGGAAGAAGCAGGAAGACTGAAACTGAATTTTTACTGCGCAAAAAAGCGCTAAAATAGGCTCCTCCCACTCCTATTACAACAGTGGGAAACCTCAGTTAACCGTTTCTATGTAGAAATAATCAACAGCCATGTGGAAAATCATGCCCCAAAAGATTTTATCACCAAAGTACCTCACAAAAAACGAATAACATGCCAGTAAACGTTTTAAACATACACTTGAAAAAGTTAGGTAGTGTTATTAATAAGCCTGCTACCAGTCGCTTCTACTGCAGTTAAGGCTTATACAATACTTCAGTATTAACAGTATTTTCTTAGACAAATTCCATTCCTTAGAAAATTACTTATTATACATACATTCATCAGCCTGATACCAGTCGCTGCTGCATTTAAGGCTGTACTTACATTACATCGGTATCAGCAGTATTTTCTTAGTCAATTCCATTCCTTAGAAAAATAATTTACTGCACATACCTTGTTTGCAGGATTCCCCACACGCTATTCCCTTTCTGAAAGTTACCCCACTCCTCAGAATGCGCAAGAACAGCCAGTGGATCTTAGTTACTTCTGCTAAGATCATAGAAAACGCAGGCAGATTCTTCTTCCAAATACTGCCTGAGAACAAACAGCATACTCCGGTGCCATTTAAAATAACAAACTTTTGATTGAAGAAATAAACTAAGTATAAAAAACACCACAGACCTCTCACAACGTCCTATCTAGTTGAGTTGCAAGAGAATGACTGGATATGACATGTGAGGGGAGGAGCTATATAGCAGCTCTGCTTGGGTGATCCTCTTGCAACTTCCTGTTGGGAAGGAGAAATAATCCCATAAGTAATGGATGACCCGTGGACTGAATACACTTAACAAGAGAAACAGAGAGGCACTACTTCCTGATACCAGAAATAACCGTTTTTTCAAACCTGACAGTTTAAAAAGTTGCATCGTTTTATTTTAAAGCAATGGGGAAATTAATAAGCTGCTGAAATAGAAAATTCAGCCTTACTTTCAGTTTAAACTTGTATTGTTTTATCAAGTAAATATGTGTCAAACATTTTACCCTTTTTAAGAGAGTTTAAATGTTAGTCTCACACATGCTACGGTACCTGCTTCATGCCCCAGTGTAACCCATACAACAAAATTATGTATATCCCAATAAAAAAAACTGTCTTTTAATTTGTTAAGTGCATGGTCTCCCCAACTAGAAAAAAAAGCACTTACCTGCTCCGCTGTCCGGCATGTAGACAGTTACAAGGTATGAGAGGACAAAGTTCCTCACAGAGACCTTTGAAAAAGAAAGAACAGAGTAGCCAACTTTGGCTTTCTAAACTAGGGCAGCAAGTACCTCTTTACAAGTTCCTAACTGCTTTAAAGCCACCACTACCTGACTGCAAGGAATGACGTAGAATACGGCGATACCCCAAAACTTGCTTGTAGACACCTAAACTTCACCTCCTCCAAGCACCGAAGACAAAGAGAATGACTGGGGGTTGTGGGTAAGGGAGTGATACTTAGCAGTTTAACTGTGGTGCTCTTTGCCTCCTCCTGCTGGCCAGGAGTGAAGTTCCCAACAGTAATTACTCAAGCCGTGGACTCACCATATCTTAGGAAATAATATAACATTATCTTAGCGCAAACATTATACATTTAAGTATTGCAGCCATATTGCTCTGCTGAGCGGGTCTGTTTTTTTTTTTCTTAAGCGCATCTGGGCAGCTGTCTATTCACAGCCAGCCCGATTGCACCTTTAAAATCAATGTAGCTCGCTCCCGCTACCAGATCACAGCGGGAGCAGGCTACATTGAGTTTTAAGGCACGATCGGGCCGTCTGTGAGTAGACAGCTGCCCAGATGCGCTTAAGAAAAAAAAAAACAGACCCGCTAAGCAGAGCAAGGAGCGGCGGTTTGAAAAACTAGGCTTTATCATAAATTATGGCTGCAATACTTTAATGTATAATGTTTGCGCTAAGATGTTATATAATTCTGCACTATGTGCAGAATTATATAGAAATTTGTAGGTTTACTGCCCCTTTAAGAACAATGGGTAATGGTTTTAAAACGCAAAAACAGTTACTTAAAATACAAAAATAAACAAAGGGGCAATATCCAGGACATTTCACGGTGCATGGAAAAAGGAAATTTATTGCTTACCTGATGAATTTATTTCTTCTACGATATGACGAGTCCACGGATTCATCCTTACTTGTGGGATATTATCCTCCTGCTAACAGGAAGTGGCAAATAGCACCACAGCAGAGCTGTCTATATAGCTCCTCCCTTGACTCCACCCCCCAGTCATTCAACTGAAGATATAGGAAGAAAAAGGAGAAACTAAAAAAGGTGCAGAGGTGACTGAAGTTTGAAAACAAAAATATAATCTGTCTAAAATGACAGGGAGGGCCATGGACTCGTATCGTAGAAGAAATCAATTTATCAGGTAAGCATGAATTTCCTTTTCTTCTACTAGATACGACGAGTCCACTGATTCATCCTTACTTGTGGGATACAATACCAAAGCAACAAGACACGAAGGAACGGGAGGGACAAGACAGATAGCTAAACGGAAGGCACCACTGCTTGAAGAACTTTTCTCCCAAAAATAGCCTCCGAAGAAGCAAAAGTATCAAAATTTGGAAAATTTGGAAAAATCTATGAACGGAGGACCAAGTCGCAGTCTTACAAATCTGTTCAACAGAAGCATCGTTTTTAAAAGCCCATGTGGAAGCCACAGCTCTAGTGGAATGAGCCGTAATTTTTTCAGGAGGCTGCTGTCCAGCAGTCTCGTATGCCAGGCGGATTATGCTTTTCAGCCAAAAAGAGAGAGAGATAGCCGTAGCTTTTTGACCCCTATGTTTTCCAGAATAAACAATGAATAAAGAAGATGTTTGACGGAAATCCTTGGTCGCTTGTAAGTAAAACTTCAAGGCACGAACCACGTCCAAGTTATGTAACAGACGTTCCTTCTTAGAAGAAGGATTAGGACACAAGGAAGGAACAACAATTTCCTAATTAATATTCTTATTTGAAACAACCTTAGGAAGGAATCCACGTTTAGTATGCAAAACCACCTTATCAGAATAGAATATAAGATAAGGCGAATCACATTGTAACACAGAAAGCTCAGAAACTCTTCGAGCAACTAAAAACAAAACCTTCCAAGATAAAAGCTTTATATCTATGGAATGCATGGGTTCAAACGGAACCCCTTGAAGAACATTGAGAACTAAATTCAAACTCCATGGCGGAGCAATAGGTTTAAACACAGGCTTGATTCTGATTAAAGCCTGACAAAAAGACTGAACGTCTGGGACATCCGCCAGACGCTTGTGTAGTAAAATTGACAAAGCCGAAATTTGTCCCTTTAAAGAACTAGCTGATAATCCCTTCTCCAATCCTTCTTGGAGAAAGGACAAAATCCTAGGGATCCTAACCCTACTCCATGAGTAGCCCTTGGATTCGCACCAATAAAGATATTTACGCCATATCTTATGGTAAATTTTTCTAGTGACAGGCTTTCGAGCCTGAATCAAAGTATCAATGACCAACTCAGAGAATCCCTACTTAGATAAAATCAAGCGTTCAATCTCCAGGCAGTCAGCTGCAGAGTATTTAGATTTGGATGTTGGAACGAACCTTGGATGAGAAGGTCCTGTTTCAATGGCAGTTTCCACGGTGGCAGAGATGACATGTCCACTAGATCTGCATACCAAGTCCTGCGTGGCCACGCAGGCGCTATCAGGATTACTGAAGCTCTCTACTGTTTGATTCTTGCAATCAGACGAGGTAGGAGAGGAAATGGAGGAAACACATAAGCCAGGTTGAACGACCAAGGTACTGCTAGAGCATCTATCAGTACCGCTTGGGGATCCCTTGACCTGGATCCGTAACGTGGAAGTTTGGCATTCTGACGAGATGTCATCAGATCCAATTCCGGTGTGCCCCATTGACGGATCAATGCCGCAAACACCTACGGATGGAGCTCCGACTCCCCAGGATGAAAAGTCTGACGACTTAGAAAATCCGCTTCCCAGTTCTCTACTCCTGGGATATAGATTGCTGATAGATGGCAAGAGTAAGTCTCTGCCCATCAAATTATTTTGGAAACCTCTATCATCGCTAAAGAACTCTTTGTTCCCCCTTGATGATTGATATATGCTACAGTCGTGATATTGTCCGACTGGAATCTTATGAATTTGCCAAAGCGAACTGAGGCCACGCTTAAAGCACGTTGAATATTGCTCTCAGTTACAGAATATTGATTGGTAGTAGGGACTCCTCCTGAGTCCAAACACCCTGAGCCTTCAGGGAATTCCAGACTGCACCCCAGCCCAAGAGGCTGGCGTCCGTTGTCACTATGACCCATGCTGGCCTGCGGAAGCACATTCCCTGGGACAGATGATCCTGTGACAGCCACCAAAGAAGAGAGTCTCTGCTCTCTAGATCCAGATTTATCTGAGGAGATAAATCCGCATAATCCCTATTCCACTGTCTGAGCCTGAAAACGGAACGATGTCTATTGCCGCTACCATTAATCCCAATGACCTCCATACACTGCGCCACTGATGGCTGAGGAATGAACTGAAGTGCTCGGCAAGTAGTTATGATCTTTTATTTTCAGACCTCCGTCAGAAAAAATTTCATGTCTACCGAGTCTATCAGAGTTCCCAGGAATGGAACTCTTGTCTGTGGAACTAGTGAACTCTTTCCTATATTCACCTTCCACCCGTGAGTTCTTAGAAAAGCCAACACGATGTCCGTGTGAGATTTGGCTAGATGGTAAGTTGACGCCTGAATCAAAATATCGTCCAGATAGGGCGCCACTGCTATGCCCCGCGGCCTTAGAACCGCCAGAAGGGACCCTAGCACTTTTGTGAAAATTCTGGGAGCTGTGGCCAACCCAAAAGGAAGGGCAACAAACTGGTAGTGTTTGTCCAGGAAGGCGAACCTGAGAAACTGGTGATGATCTTTGTGGATAGGAATGTGCAGATACGCATCCTTCAAGTCCAAGGTGGTCATATATTGACGCTCCTGGATCATTGGTAAAATTGTTCGTATGGTCTCCATCTTGAACGATGGAACTCTGAGAAATTTGTTTAGGCATTTGAGATCTAAAATCGGCCTGAAGGTTCCCTCTTTTTTGGGAACCACAAACAGATTTGAGTAAAACCCCTGCCCCTGTTCTAGTTTTGGAACTGGACAGATTACACCCATGGTATATAGGTCTTCTACACAGCGTAAGAACGCCTCTCTTTTTGTCTGGTCTACAGACAAACGTGAAAGATGAAATCTCCCTCTTGGGAGAAAATCCTTGAATTCTAGTCGATACCCCTGGGTCACGATTTCTAATGCCCAGGGATCCTGAACATCCCTTGCCCAAGCCTGAGCGAAGAGAGAAAGTCTGCCCCTTACTAGATCCGGTCCCAGATCGGGGGCTGCCCCTTCATGCTGTCTTGGTAGAAGCAGCGGGCTTCTTGGCCTGTTTACCTTTATTCCAGGTCTGGTTCGGTCTCCAGGCTGACTTGGATTGCGCAAAATTCCCCTCCTGCTTTGTGGCAGAGGAGGAAGTAGAGGGTCCACCTTTAAAGTTTCGAAAGGAACGAAAATTATTTTGTTTAGCCTGAGGAAGGGTATGACCTTTACCTCCAGTAAAGCCGGAAATGATTTCCTTTAATTCAGGCCCAAATAGGGTCTTACCTTTAAAAGGAATAGCTAAAAGTTTAGATTTTGATTACACATCAGCAGACCAAGACTTAAGCCATAACGCTCTACGCACTAAAATGGCAAAGCCTGCATTTTTGCCGCTAATTTAGCCATTTGAAAAGCGGCATCAGTAATAAAAGAATTAGCTAGCTTGAGAGCCTTAATTCTATCCAAAATATCATCTAATGGGGTCTCAACCTTCAGAGACTCCTCTAGAGCCTCAAACCAAAAAGCTGCTGCAGTAGTAACTGGAACAATGCATGCTATAGGTTGTAGAAGAAAACCCTGATGAATAAACAATTTCTTTAAAAGACCCTCTAATTTTTTATCCATAGGATATTTGAAAGCACAACTGTCCTCAATAGGTATAGTTGTACGCTTAGCCAGGGTAGAAATAGCTCCCTCCACCTTAGGGACCGTCTGCCAGGAATCCCGAATGGTGTCAGATATGGGAAACATTTTCTTAAAAGTAGGAGGGGGAGAGAACGGAATGCCTGGTCTATCTCATTCCTTAGTAACAATGTCCGAAATCCTCTTAGGGACTGGAAAAACATTAGTGTAAGTAGGGACCTCTAGATATTTATCCATTTTACACAATTTCTCGGGTGGTATTACAATAGGGTCACAATCATCCAGAGTCGCTAAAACCTCCCAGAGTAACAGGCGGAGGTGTTAAAGCTTAAATTTAAAGGCTGTCACGTCCGAGTCTGTTTGAGGGAACACATTTCCTGAATCTGAAAGCTCTCCCTTGGCGTCGCTTGAGTGGGCGTTAAAGGTTGTGACACTTGGGGAGAATTGGTTGGCATAATCTTGTGGTGGATAGGTATATAAGTCACATTGTTTGGTTTGTTTGGCATGGCATGAATAAGGGATAACATCCTGAAACATCGCTATTCTGCTTGTCTATGTAACTTTATAATAAAAGTTATTTGCTGTCACTTCTACCTTTTGTTCCTGTTACTGTACTGGGGGCCTTGGTAGTGTCCCTGAAGTGACGTGCAATCTATCATTTGAGTGCTGGGATTCCTTGGATTTATACGATTGCTCACTACCTATCCCTTTGCACCTGAGATTTATAAAATGGAGGAAAGGCAAGATACCTGCAGAATGTTTTCATATTCTGACTTGGAGGCTGCAAGAATCACCACGTTAACAAAAGGTTCAAGGGATTACTTGAAAACAGCTCCAGCTGATCATACTGCTAAGGAGTTTGAGAGACTGTCTAAAAAGAATCTGTCATATGATTTACATGCTAACACTCTTGCAGAATACCATCGAGTCAAGCGTATACCCAGAGGGCTGCGGATGAGTGCAAGAACTACCCTTATGAGGGATAACCCAGATTATTGTAATCGTTTTGAGCAAATACTCAACAAGTGCTCTATGGACATTATTGTTCTCACTGTTGAATGCCTGAATAAAGAGATAGAGGAACAGAGCATCAAATTGGCAGACATGGAAAAAGATTTAAAGAAATCGTTACCTCTGGAGGAAGTAGAGAAAATGCTGCTTGATGTCAATGTGAAGATTGCTGAGGCAAAAAAGATCATAGAGGAGCGCAAACGAACCAAGTTTGCATGGGATGAGCAAGACTATGCAGCAGGGAGAATCTACAGGTGGCGCTATGACCCAGAGGGAGCCAGACGTAGGAATACTCACAGCACGCCTAGACGTCAAGGCCGGAGCGTCGCACCGAGTGGAAGTAGTACAGAGTCACCGGACTCATCTCCAGGGGAGTCGGACCACGAAAGAGGCGCGGAGGGCGCAAACACAAACACCATCACGGATGGCGTAGCAAAGAAGAAAATGAGCCGACAATTGCGGTCAGGTCGCCGCAACTAGTCTGTTAACACATTTCTAACCTCTGACAAGAAGGATCATAATATGTCCGATCAGTCCGGAACTCCTTGGGGTAAAGAGGACAATGTTATTAACATTTCTAAATACATATTGTCACAAGATGAGCGCGATGTGTTAAATAAGGGTCTTTCATTTTGCCCCAAGAATAATTGTAACTTTTTCCAGTTACAAAAAGATCTGTTTAAATTCTTTAGAACACTCCGGCTTAAAACATTGAATTGGGACAGTTATGTGTTATCTAAAAATGAGAGTCCTACAATTCATCTGCACCAAATGGGTTTAAAAAAGAAAAGTCACTTTTTGCCAGCAGCTATTAATCATAGTGTGGAGACATTCGTTACTTTAGTGCAGAAAGATATAGATAAATTAAAAAACAAAGTAACTAAATATGGTCATACTGGCAATAAATTTAATCCCATTAGGGCTAATATGACAAGAGTACAATCTAAGGCACTACAGGGACTTAGTGATAATTCTGATATTATTTTTAAGAGGGCAGACAAGGGGGGAGCATTGGTTGTCTTAGACAAAAAGTATTATATTGATGAAATTAAAAGTCAATTAGGTAATGGTAATGTATATCAGAAAATTGCATACAATCCAGGCTTTAAAATACAAAAAGAAGTAGATCTTGTCGTGTCATTAGCTGAAAAGAATGGGATTATAGGTAAGGATGTGAATTTTTTTTTGAAAATTGATCACCCATGCACCCCTGTCCCTCTATTCACTCCCAAAAGTACATAAAAATCTAACTTGTCCCCCCGGTCGCCCTATTGTGGCCAGCAGTGATTCCATATTCACTAATATTTCTATATTTTTAGACAGAATTCTCCGCCCCTATGCAGAAATCTCACAATCCTTTATCAAAGATACAGGAGATTTCCTCCTTAAGATTAACTCCCTGGATATCCCCACTACTAAATTTATTATGTTCAGCTTAGACGTTGAAAGCTTATATACCAACATTACACATACCAGTGGTATTGATGCAGTTTATTCCACACTGACATCTGAAAATAAATATAATCAAATGCAAATTTATTTTTTTATACAATTATTATCAATTATATTGTATAATAATTATTTCCTGTTTCAGGATGATTATTTTCTCCAACTGCAAGGGACTGCCATGGGTTCCAACGTTGCCCCGAACTATGCTAATATATTTATGAATTTATATGAAGAGAGATATATTTATTCCAATAGTATGTTCATCCAATATGGCGCCACCTGGTGGCGATATATAGATGACAAATTTGGAATTTGGCTGGGCGACGTTGGAACCCTTATGGATTTTGTAAATGAATTAAATATATCTACCAATTATATTAAATTTAAACTTGTGTGGAGTGAGGAGTCAATAGACTTTCTGGATGTAAGAGTCATTAAAAAAGGTAATGCATTCCAAACTGACCTATTCAGAAAAAGCACGGATCGTAACAGTCTTTTAAAATATGAAAGTGCTCATCCGTCCACTCTAATTAAATCACTTCCCCACAGCCAACTCTTACGCGTTCGTAAGATTGTCGCAGATGAGAGCAAGATAGATAAAAGGCTGGAAGAAATGGGGAATAGGTTTAAAGAGAGAGGATATCCTGACGAACTTATAGCAGAGGAGATTAATTTGGTTAGATCTATACCCAGCATAGATCTGCTCACTGGAAAAAAGATGTCCGTTAGGAATGATGATAAAAAACAAAGATTGTTATTCGTATCTGAACATAATTCTCAAAGTTCTGAAATTCAGAAGATTATAAATAAACATTGGGGGCTATTAGCTAGTTGTAATCCGAATATAGCAGAATTCCAGTTGAAACCTATGCCAGCATATAAAAAGAGTCTTAATATTCAACAGAAATTAGTTAAAGCAGATATAGGACCTAAAAATAAGACTGGCCCTCGTTATATAACATAAAAAAATCAGGGTTGTTTCCCTTGCTTCGGGTGTTCGTGCTGTAGTAATATGACTAAAGGCACTATATTTTATCACCCCCACACTGGGAAAAATACTCTATAAAAGTTTTTTTTACCTGCTTAACCACCTATATTTATATGATTAAGTGTCCGTGTGGGAGTGTTTATATAGGTGAGTCGACTAGATCTGCTAAAGATAGGATCACAGAGCATAAAAGCAATATACGAACTGGCAATTTAAAAGCCCCATTGGCAAATAATTTTTTGAAAGCTGGTGATTCGATCAGCCAATTAAAATTCCAAATCATTGATCATATTGACATAGCCCGTAGAGGGGGTAGCAGGGAACTTCGATTAAAACAGAGAGAATCCTTTTGGATCTATGAATTAGGATCCCATAAACCAAAAGGCCTAAATAGAGATTGGGATTTAACTGTATTTTTATAATCTTAAATTTAAATGTTAAAAGCTAAGATGAATGATATAAAATATGTTAGGTTATTCTGTTCCTTTTAGTCAGATTATGTAGCCTTAATATTTCTATTAAATATGACTTATGTATTTAATATGTTTTAGAATGATGTGAAATATTGATTGTATATAGTAACATTGGTAATGAAGGTGTTAATAGATAGACTGAATTGTAGCGCCACCTTGTGGTGGATAGGTATATAAGTCACATTGTTTGGTTTGTTTGGCATGGCATGAATAAGGGATAACATCCCGAAACGTTGCTATTCTGCTTGTCTATGTAACTTTATAATAAAAGTTATTTGCTGTCACTTCTACCTTTTGTTCCTATAACCCGATTCTCTTCAGACTGAGAATCATCCTTAGACATACTTTTATCACCTAAAATATGTTCTTTGCAATGTAAGGCCCTTTCAGTACATGAGGGAGACATTTTAAGTAGGGGTTCCACAATGGCTTCTAAACACATAGAGCATTGACTTTCCTCAATGTCAGACATGTTGAAACAGGCTCGTAATAACCACAAAAAGTCTTGAAAACACTTTTAGGGAAAAAACAAACAATCTGAAAAATGGTACTGCGCCTTTAAGAGTAAAAAAGCGTACAATTTTTCCAAAACTGCTTTAAAATGTTATAATTATCACAAATTTATCATATATGTGTCTTATCATGCAAGTTAAGATTGCACCACAAGTAAGGTATACTTAACCCTCTATGGAAAAAAACGTTATGAAAAAAACATTATGAAAAATAAGATAGGAACCCCCTGCACCTCGCCACAGCACCTGCCCTCAGGGGTCTGAAAATTCACACTATCACTTCGTTTAGGCTAAATCTTCAGCTTAGACCCACCGGAGCTGGAGCTTACTGCTTTCAAATGAATTTCAACTGCGCATCTGAGGCGCAAAATTAGGCCACGCTCATCTATATTGATGTCTCTCTGCCTAGTAAAAACCACTGTAAGCCATGTGAAACCCTCCAGTGCCATCAAACAGAAAACGTTTACTCATACCAGTGTCCCACCAGTGTCAACCAATTTTGAGCCCAAAATATACAGATCCCTGTAATACCCTCTATTACATGTAGGATTACTGTTTACCCCTTCCCTTATGGGAACTATGTCAGCCAGTTCTGAAATATCACAGTCTCTCCAGAAATAAACGACTGAGCATACCTCAATGCTTGTAGCATGAAAAACGTTCCCCACACTGAAGCTTCTCAAGTACTCCTCAGCCATTCTGTGGGAACTTCTCTGGATCTTAGTGACAATTGCTAAGATCATCAGCCTCCAGGCAGAAATCTTCATCTATCTGCTGCCTGAGGAAAAATAGCACCCACCGGTACCATTTAAAATAAAAAAAGTCTTGCTTGAAGAAAATAAAAACTATCATTTTAACACCTCTTTCACTTTACCTCTTCCTATTACTAGTATAGGCAAAGAGAATGACTGGGGGTGGAGTCAAGGGAGGAGCTATATAGACAGCTCTGCTGTGGTGCTCTTTGCCACTTCCTGTTAGCAGGAGGATAATATCCCACAAGTAAGGATGAATCCGTGGACTCGTATCTAGTAGAAGAAACATTGGTTACTTTTGAGTTTAAAATTTTTATTTAATATGGGCCATGCTCCCTTAAAGGTTTCAAAGCAAAATCTGTAAATTGTCTAAACCAGCCGATTTACAGTATTCACAGATTGCAGAGAGGACAAAAACTAAATTTATGCTTACCGGATAAATGACTTTCTTTACGATATGACCAATCCACGGATTTCATCCTTACTTGTGGGATATTAACCTCCTGCTAACAGGAAGTGGCAAAGAGCACCACAGCAGAGCTGTATATATAGCCCCTCCCCTTCCCCTCCACCCTCAGTCATTCGGCCGAAGGTATAGGAAGAGAAAAAGGAAAGGCTAAAAAAGGTGCAGAGGTGACTGAAGTTTACAAAAAATATAAAGAAAAACTGTCTTGAAAAGAACAGGATGGGCCGTGGACTCGTCATATCGTAAAAGAAAGTAATTTATCAGGTAAGCATAAATTTACTTTTCTTTTACAAAGATATGACGAGTCCACGGATTTCATCCTTACTTGTGGGAAACCAATACCAAAGCAATAGGACACGGATGAAAGGGAGGGACAAGACAGGAACCTAAACGGAAGGCACCACTGCTTGAAGAACCCTTCTCCCAAAAATAGCCTCAGAAGAAGAAAAAGTATAAAATTTGTAAAATTTGGAAAAAGTGCGCGGGGACGACCAAGTCGCAGCCTTACAAATCTGCTCCACAGATGCATCGCTTTTAAAAGCCCATGTGGAAGCCACAGCCCTAGAAGAATGAGCCGTAATTCTTTCAGGAGGCTGCTGTCCAGCAGTCTCATATGCCAGGCGGATGATACTTCTCAGCCAAAAAGAAAGAGATGTAGCCGTAGCTTTCTGACCCCTACGCTTTCCAGAATAAACAATGAATAATGAAGATGATTGACGGAAATCCTTAGTTGCCTGTAAGAAAAACTTTAAGGCACGGACCACATCCAAGTTATGTAACAGACGCTCCTGCTTAGAAGAAGGATTAGGACACAAGGAAGAAACTACAATTTTCTGATTAATATTCTTATTCGAAACAACCTTAGGAAGGAACCCAGGTTTGGTACGTAAAAACCACCTTATCAGAATGAAATATGAGATAAGGCGAATCACACTGAAATGCTGAAAGCTCAGAAACTCTTCGAGCAGAAGAAATAGCAACCAAAAACAGAACTTTCCAAGATAATAGTTTAATATACAAATCTAACCTGCTCAACGGAGCGCCCCTGGGGTATGTAGAAACAAATCCTGAACTTATAATAGGCACTGATAGAGTGAGGGTATATGTGAAAAGTGATATAAAAATGTAGATAACATCCTAGGCGGCAAACAAATATTCCCAGTGCGTCTGCACACGCACAAAATAGCGACAGTCCATCCAATGTAGGGAAAAATAAGCGCTCCAAGCCCACAGATGTATAAAAGTTCAATTTTATTCCAAACTATGTTAAAATCATACAGGATAGATTAAAAAGTGGTAAGCACAATAGTGCAAAAACAAGTTGTAGAACAGGTGCAAAAAACGGCAAACGTTTCGTGCTCCATGCACTTGGTCACTGCTAATTGATGCACCTGTTCAGTGCTCCTTTTATACCAAAATTCTTAAAGTGATATCACAAAATTTCATTAACTTGTACTTTGCCATTTTGTAAGGGAGTCTATGACAATAAACATTTATTTATTTTTTTCCTCTTCATATACATAAGATGTTATTATATAAATATGCAGGTTGATTCATATTAGTTAAGGTGAGACTGTGTCTTATAAAAACAATCTATTATACACATTTATTAAATCTTTACTTTTATAGGGAAAAATGTATGCATTGCTCTATGAGACAAATTTAAGCAGTATGAAATTAGATATGCAATAAATGAGCCTATGACAAGACACCAATTTCCAAAGACATCAAAATGAGTGTATATACAACAATCTATTTTCTCTCTCATAAGGGAAAAATATAGTTAGAAGTAATAGTGAGAAAATGTCTCATATCAACATATTTTCTTATTTCTTCATTCTATTTAAGGGAATGAGCCCATGACAAGAGTCATACCACTAAATTCAAAAATTTCCCAAAACATTAAATGATTTATCAAAAAATTGGATATTTATTATTTAGTAAAAAAGTCTAAATAGTTTAATATCTATGGAATGCATAGGTTCAAACGAAACCCCTTGCAGAACACGAAGAAATAAATTCAAACTCCAGGGAGGAGTAATAAGTTTAAATACAGGCTTAATTCTAGCTAGAGCCTGACAAAAAGACTGAACATCTGATACATTTGCCAAACGTTTGTGAAACAGAATTGACAAAGCTGAAATTTGTCCCTATAAGGAACATGCTGATAACCCTTTCCACAATCCTTCTTGGAGAAAAGACAAAATCCTAGGAATCCTAACTTTACTCCATGAGTAACCCTTGGATTCACACCAAAAAGATATTAACGCCATATCTTATGATTGATAAAGGCTAGAAAGCCTGTCACTAAAAAAATCTAAATATTGAAAACTGAACCAGAGAATCTTCGCTTCGATAAAATCAAGCGTTCAATATCCACGCAGTCAGTTGCAGAGAAATTAGATTTGGATGTTGGAAAGGACCTTGAATGAAAAGGTCCTGTCTCAACGGAAGTTTCCACAGTGGCAGAGAGGACATGTCCACTAGCTCCGCATACCAAGTCCTGCGTGGCCACGCAGGCGCTATCAGGATCACTGAAGCGCTCTCCTGTCTGATTCGAACAATCACGCATGGGAGGAGAGGAAACAGCGGAAACACATAAGCTAGGCTGAACAACCAAGGTACTGCCAAGGCATCTATCAGTTCGGCCTAAGGATCCCTTGACCATGATCCATATCTTAGAAGCTTGGCATTCTGACGAGATGCCATCAAAACCAATTCCGGTCTGTCCTATCTGAGAATCAATGAGGCAAAAAGCTCCGGGTGAAGTTCCCACTCCCCCGGATGAAAAGTCTGTCGACTTAGAAAATATAATTCCCAGTTCTCTACCCCTGGAATGTAGATCGCTGACAGATGACAATGGTGGACCTCTGCCCAACTGATTATCTTGGATACTTCTATCATCGCTAAGGAACTCCTTGTTCCCCCCTGATGATTGACATATGCCACAGTCGTTTTGTTGTCCGACTGGAATCTGAAGAATTTGTCTGAAGCAAACTGAGGCCACGCCTGAAGCGCATTGAATATTGCTCTCAATTAAAGAATATTGATTGGAAGTAAAGACTCCACCTGAGTCCAAACACACTGAGCCTTCAGGGAGTTCCAAACTGCACCCCAGCCCAGATAGCTGGCATCTGTTGACACTATCACCCACGAGGGTCTGTGGAAACAAGTCCCCTAGGACAGATGATCTGGCGACAACCACCAAAGAAGAGAGTTTCTGGTCTCTTGATCCAGAATTACCTTTGGAGATAAAACCGCATAATCACCATTCCACTGACCGAACATGCACAGTTGGAGTGGTCTGAGATGAAAGCGAGCAAACGGAATGATGTCCATTGCCGCTACCATTAATCCGTTTAGCTCCATATACTGAGCCACTGATGGCCGAGGAATGGACAGAAGTGCTCGGCAAGTATTCAAAATCTTTGATTTTCTGACCTCCGTCAGAAATACTTTCATGGCAACCGAGTCTATCAGAGTTCCCAGAAAAGGAACCCTTGTCTGTGGAACAAGTGAACTCTTCTCTATGTTCACCTTCCAGCCGTGAGTTCTCAGAAAAGACAACACTGTGTCCGTTTAAGATATTGTCAGATGATATGTTAATGCCTGAATCAGAATATCGTCCAGATAAGGCGCCCCCGCTATCCCTTGCGGTCTGAGAACCGCCAAAAGAGACCCTAGAACCTTTGTGAAGATTCTGGGTGCTGTGGCCAACCCGAAAGGAAGAGCCACGAACTGATGTTTGTCCAAGAAGGCAAACCTTAGAAACCGATGATGATCTTTGTGGATTGGAATATGAAGGTAAGCATCCTTCAAATCCACGGTAGTCATATATTGACCCTCCTGGATCATTGGCAAAATCGTTTGAATTGTCTCCATCTTGAATGATGGAACTCTTAGAAATTTGTTTAGACACTTGAGATCAAAAAATGGGTCTGAACTTTCCACCTTTTTTGGGGACCACAAATAGGTTTGAGAAAAAACCCTGTCCCTGTTCCAATTTTGGAACAGGACAGATTACTCCCATAGTAAAAAGGTCTTTTACACCGCGTAAGAACACCTCTCTCCTTATCTGGTTTGCAGATAATTTTGAAAGATGAAATCTCCCTCTTGGGAGAAAATCCTTGAATTCCAATTGATAACCGTGGGTCACTATTTCTAGTGCCCAGGAATGCAGAACATCACTTGCCCAAGCCTGAGCAAAGAAAGAAAGTCTGCCCCCTACTAGATCCGGTCCCAGATCAGGGGCCACCCCTTCATGCTGCTTTGTGGAAGAAGAAGAAGCGGTGGGTCCTCCTTTAAAGTTCCGAAAGGAACGATAATTATTGCTACCCTGAGGTAGGGCATGGCCCTTACCTCCTTTAATATCAGAAACAATCTCCTTCAATTCTGGCCCAAAAAGGGTCTTACCAAAAGGGAATAGCTAAAAGCTTATGTTTTGATGACACATCAGCAGACCATGACTAGTAATACCACAAAAGTCGTTTAAACACTTATTTATAACATAAAATAAACATTAGAAAAAACGTGTACTGTGCCTTTAAGAAAAGAAAAAGTGAACAATTTTTCCAAAATGCTCAAAAAACGTTAAATTATTCCCAAATTTAACTTAATATTTTTGGTTAATCCAAAAATTACTGCACCCAGAAGCAAGGGCAGAAATAAGGCTTTAGAAGTATCAACACGTAGTCAAAAGATAGATAAAAATTCTGCACCTCGTCACAGCTCTCTACCAAAAACTGCTTCCAAAGAAGCAAATACATAAAAACGGTAGAATTTAGTAAATGTATGCAAAGAGGACCAAGTCACCGCTTTGCAAATCTGATCAACTGAAGCTTCATTCTTAAAAGCCCACGAAGTGGAGACCGATCTAGAAGAATGAGCTGTAATTCTCTGAGGCGGGGCCTGACCCGACTCCAAATAAGCTTGATGAATCAAAAGTTTCAACCAAGAAACCAAGGAAATAGCAGAAGCCTTCTGACCGTTCCTAGGACCAGGAAATAAAACAAATAGACTGGAAGTCTTCCTGAAATCTTTAGTAGCTTCCACATAATATTTCAAAGCTCTTACAGTGTCCAAAGAATGTAAGGATCTTTCCAAAGAATTCTTAGGATTAGGACATAAGGAAGGGACAACAATTCTCTACTAATGTTGTTAGAATTCACAACCTTAGGTAAAAATTAAAAAGAAGTCTGCAAAACTGCCTTATCCTGATGAAAAATCAGAAAAGGAGACTCACAAGAAAGAACAGATAGCTCAGAAACTCTTCTAGCAGAAGAGATAGCCAAAAGGAACAACACTTTCCAAGAAAGTAGTTTAATGTCCAAAGAATGCATAGGCTCAAATGGAGGAGCCTGTAAAGCCTTCAGAACCAAATTAAGACTCCAAGGAGGAGAAAATTATTTAATGACAGGCTTAATAAGAACTAAAGCCTGTACAAAACAGTGAATATATCAGGAAGTATAGCAATCTTTCTGTGAAATAAAACAGAAAGAGCGGAGATTTGACCTTTCAAAGAACTTGCAGACAAACCCTTATCCAAACCATCCTGAAGAAACTATAAAATTCTAGGAATTCTAAAAGAATGCCAGGAGAATTTATGAGAACACCATGAAATGTAAGTCTTCCAAACTCAATAATAAATCTTTCTAGAGACAGATTTACGAGCTTGTAACATAGTATTAATCACTGAGTCAGAGAAACCTCTATGACTTAGAACTAAGCGTTCAATTTCCATACCTTTAAATTTAATGATTTGAGATCCTGATGGAAAAAAAAACGGACCATGAGATAGTAGGTCCGGCCATAACGGAAGTGGCCAAGGCGGGTCTCTGGACATCCGAAACAGATCCGCATTACAAAACCTGTGTGGCTATGCTGGAGCCACCAGCAACACAAAAGACTGTTCCATGATGATTTTGGAGATCACTCTTGGAAGGAGAACTAGAGGCGGGAAGATGTAAGCAGGATGATAACACCAAGGAAGTGTCAGTGCATCCACTGCTTCCACCTGAACATCCCTGGACCTGGACAGGTATCTGGGAAGTTTCTTGTTTAGATGAGAGGCCATGAGATCTATCTCTGGAAGACCCCACATCTGAACAATCTGAGAAAACACATCTGGATGGAGAGACCACTCCCCTGGATGTAAAGTCTGGCGGCTGAGATTTGACAGGAGCTGGATTACGCCCAAGCAAGTATCCAAGATACTTCTTTCATAGCTTGGGGACTGTGAGTCCCACCCTGATGATTGACATAAGCCACAGTTGTGATATTGTCTGTCTGAAAACAAATGAACGGTTCTCTTTTTAGCAGAGGCCAAAACTGAAGAGCCCTGAGAATTGCACGGAGATCTAAAATATTTATTGGTAATCTCGCCTCTTGAGATTTCCAAACCCCTTGTGCTGTCAGAGATCCCCAAACAGATCCCAAACCTGAAAGACTCGCATCTGTTGAGATCACAGTCCAGGTTGGCCGAACAAAAGAAGCCCCTTGAACCAAACGATGGTGATCTATCCACCATGTCAGAGAGTGTCGTACATTGGGATTCAAGGATATTAATTGTGATATCTTTGTATAATCCCTGCACCACTGATTCAGCATGCAAAGCTGTAGAGGTCTCATGTGAAAACGAGCAAAGGGGATCGCGTCCGATGCTGCAGTCATGAGACCTAAAACTTCCATGCACATAGCCACTGAAGGGAATGACTGAGACTGAAGGTGCCGGCATGCTGCGACCAATTATAAACGTCTCTTGTCTGTTAGAGACAGAGTCATGGACACTGAATCTATCTGGAAGCCTAAAAAGGTGACCCCTGTCTGAGGAATCAAGAAACTGTTTGGTAAATTGATCCTCCAACCATGTTTCCGAAGAAACAACACTAGTTGATTTGTGTGAGATTCTGCAGTATGTAAAGAATGAGTTAGTACCAAGATATCGTCCAAATAAGGAAACACCGCAATACCCTGTTCTCTGATTACAGATAATAGGGCACCCAGAACCTTTGAAAAGATCCTTGGAGCTGTTGCTAGGCCAAATGGAAGAGCAACAAATTTGTAATGCTTGTTTAGAAAAGAGAATCTCAGAAACTGATAGTGCTCTGGATGAATCGGAATATGAAGGTATGCATCCTGCAAGTCTATAGTGGACATATAATGTCCTTGCTGAACAAAAGGCAGAATAATCCTTATAGTCACCATCTTGAAAGTTGGTACTCTTACATAACGATTCAAAATTTTCAGATCCAGAACTGGTCTGAATACATTTTCTTTCTTTGGTACAATGAATAGGTTTGAATAAAACCCCAAACCTTGTTCCTGAGGAGGAACTGGCATGATTACCCCTGAAGACTCCAGGTCTGAAACACACTTCAGAAAAGCCTGAGCTTTTACTGGATTTACAGGGATGCGTGAGAGAAAAAATCTTCTCACAGGAGGTCTTACTCTGAATCCTATTCGATACCCTTGAGAGACAATGCTCTGAATCCAATGATTTTGGACAGATTTTATCCAAAAATCCTTGAAAAACCTTAAACTGCCCCTACCAGCTGAGCTGGAATGAGGGCCGCACCTTCATGCGGACTTAGGGGCAGACTTTGGTTTCCTAAATGGCTTGGATTTATTCCAATTTGAGGAAGGCTTCCAATTGGAAGCAGATTCCTTGGGAGGAGGATTGAGTTTTTGTTCCTTATTCTGACGAAAGGAACGAAAACGGTTAGAAGCCTTAGATTTACCCTTAGGTTTTTTATCCTGAGGCAGAAAAAACATAATTTATGTAAGAACTTACCTGATAAATTCATTTCTTTCATATTAGCAAGAGTCCATGAGCTAGTGACGTATGGGATATACATTCCTACCAGGAGGGGCAAAGTTTCCCAAACCTTAAAATGCCTATAAATACACCCCTCACCACACCCACAATTCAGTTTAACGAATAGCCAAGAAGTGGGGTGATAAGAAAAAAGTGCGAAAGCATATAAAATAAGGAATTGGAATAATTGTGCTTTATACAAAAAAATCAAAACCACCACAAAAAAGGGCGGGCCTCATGGACTCTTGCTAATATGAAAGAAATGAATTTATCAGGTAAGTTCTTACATAAATTATGTTTTCTTTCATGTAATTAGCAAGAGTCCATGAGCTAGTGACGTATGGGATAATGATTACCCAAGATGTGGATCTTTCCACGCAAGAGTCACTAGAGAGGGAGGGATAAAATAAAGACAGCCAATTCCTGCTGAAAATAATCCACACCCAGAATAAAATTTTAAAGAAAAAACATAAGCAGAAGATTCAAACTGAAACCACTGCCTGAAGTACGTTTCTACCAAAAACTGCTTCAGAAGAAGAAAACACATCAAAATGGTAGAATTTAGTAAAAATATGCAAAGAGGACCAAGTTGCTGCTTTGCAAATCTGATCAACCGAAGCTTCATTCCTAAACGCCCAGGAAGTAGAAACTGACCTAGAAGAATGAGCTGTAATCCTTTGAGGCGGAGTGTTACCCGACTCAACATAGGCATGATGAAATAAAGATTTCAACCAAGATGCCAAAGAAATGGCAGAAGCTTTCTGGTCTTTTCTAGAACCGGAAAAGATGACAAATAAACTAGAAGTCTTTCGGAAAGACTCAGTAGCTTCAACATAATATTACAAAGCTCTAACAGCATCCAAAGAATGCAATGATTTATCCTTAGAATTCATAGGATTAGGACATAATGAAGGAACCACAATTTCTCTACTAATGTTGTTAGAATTCACAACCTTAGGTAAAAAATTCAAAACAAGTTCGCAGCACCGCCTTATCCTGATGCAAAATCAGAAAAGGAGACTCACAAAAAAGAGTAGATAATTCAGAGACTCTTCTGGCAGAAGAGATGGCCAAAAGAAACAAAACTTTCCAAGAAAGTAATATAACGACCAAAGAATGCATGGGTTCAAAAGGAGGAGCTTGAAGAGCCCCCAGAACCAAATTCAAACTCCAAGGAGGAGAAATTGACTGAATGACAGGTTTTATACGAACCAAAGGTTGTACAAAACAATGAATATCAGGAAGATTAGCAATCCTTCTGTGAAAAAGAACAGAAAGAGCAGAGATTTGTCTTTCAAGGAACTTGCGGACAAACCTTTATCTAAACCATCCTGAAGAAATATAAGTCTTCCAGACTCTATAATATATCTCTCTAGATACAGATTTACGAGCCTGTCACATAGTATCAATCACAGAGTCAGAGAAAACCTCTATGACCAAGAATCAAGCGTTCAAACTCCATACCTTAAAATTAAGGTTTTGAGATACTGATGGAAAAAAGAACCTTGAGACAGAAAGACTGGTCTTAACGGAAGAGTCCACAGCTGGCAAGAGGCCATCCGGACAAGATCCGTATACCAAAACCTGTGAGGTCATGCTGGAGCTACCAGCAGGACAAACGAGCATTCCTTTAGAATATTGGAGAATACCCTTGGAAGAAGAACTAGAGGCGGAAAGATATAGGCAGGATGACACTTGTAAGGAAGAGATAATGCATCCACTGCCTCCACCCGAGGATCCCGGGATCCGGACAGATACCAGGGAAGTTTCTTGTTTAGATGAGAAGCCATCAGATCTATTTCTGGGAGTTCCCACATTTGAACAATCTGAGGAAATACCTCTGGGTGAAGACCATTCGCCCAGGTGCAACGTTTGGCGACTGAGATAATCCGCTTTCCAATTGTCCATACCTGGGATATGAACCGCAGAGATTAGACAGGAGCTGGATTCCGCCCAAACCAAAATTCGAGATACTTCTTTCATAGCCAGAGGACTGTGAGTCCCTTCTTGATGATTGATGTATGCCACAGTTGTGACATTGTCTATCTGAAAACAAATGAACAACTCTCTCTTCAGAAGAGGCCAAGACTGAAGAGCTCTGAAAATTGCACGGAGTTCCAAAATATTGATCAGAAATCTCACCTCCTGAGATTCCCAAACCCCTTGTGCCGTCAGATACCCCCACACAGCTCCCCAACCTGTAAGACTTGCATCTGTTGAGATTATAGTCCAGGTCGGAAGAACAAAGAAGCCCCCTGAACTAAACGATGGTGATCTGTCCACCATGTCAGAGAGTGTCGTATAATCGGTTTAAAGATATTAATTGAGATATCTTTGAGTAATCCCTGCACCATTGGTTCAGCATACAGAGCTGAAGAGGTCGCATGTGAAAACGAGCAAAGGAGATCGCATCTGATGCGGCAGTCCTAAGACCTAAAATTTCCATGCATAAGGCTACCAAAGGGAATGATTGTGACTGAAGGTTTTGACAAGCTGATATCAATGTTAAACTTCTCTTGTCTGACAAGGACAGAGTCATAGACACTGAATCTATCTAGAAACCTAAAAAGGTTACCCTTGTCTGAGGAAACAATGAACTGATTGGTAAATTGATCCTCCAACCATGAACTTGAAGAAACAACACAAGTCGATTCGTATGAGATTCTTCGAAAATGAGAAGACTGAGCAAGTACCAAGATATCGTCCAAATAAGGAAATACCAAAACCCTGTTCTCTGATTACAGAAAGAAGGGCACCGAGAACCTTGAAAAAAATTCTTGGAACTGAGGCTAGGCCAAACGGTAGAGCCACAAAACTGGTAATGCTTGTCTAAAAAGAGAATCTCAGAAACTAAAAGTGATCTGGATGAATCGGAATATGCAGATACACATCCTGTAAATCTATTGTAGACATATAATGCCCTTGCTAAACAAAAGGCAGGATAGTCCTACAGTAACCATCTTGAATGTTGGTATCCTTACATAACGATTCAATATTGATAGATCCGGAACTGGTCTGAAGGAATTGACCTTCTTTGGTACAATGAAGAGATAAAATAAAACCCCAGCCCCTGTTCCAGAACTGGAACTGGCATAATTACTCCAGCCAACTCTAGATCTGAAACACATTTCAGAAATGCTGAGCCTTTGCTGTGTTAACTGGGACACGGGAAAGAATAAAATCTCTTAGCAGGAGGCTTTAACTTGAAGCCAATTCTGTACCTTTCTGAAACAATGTTCTGAAACCAGAGATTGAGAACGGAATTGATCCAAATTTCTTTGAAGAAAACGTAATCTGCCCCATACCAGCTGAGCTGGAATAAGGGCCGCACCTTCATGGGAACTTAGGAGCTGGCTATAGGTTTCTATAAGGCTTGGAGATATTCCAAACTGGAAATAGTTTCCAAACTGATACCGCTCCTGAGGATGAAGGATCAGGCTTTTGTTCCTTGTTGTGAGGAAAGGAACGAAAATGATTATTAGACCTAAATTTACCTTAGATTTTTTATCCTTTGGTAAAAAAGTTCCCTTCCTTCCAGAAACAGTTGAGATAATAATTTATTACCCTGGAAAGAAAGGGAAAGCAAAGTTGACTTAGAAGACATATCAGCATTCCAAGTTTAATCCATAAGGCTTTTCTAGCTAAAATAGCTAGAGACATATACCTGACATCAACTCTAATGATATCAAAAGATGGTATCACCAATAAAATTATTAGCATGTTATAGAATAATAATAATGCTATAAAATTATGATCTGTTACTTGTTGCGCTAAAGCTTCTAACCAAAAAGTTGAAGCTGCAGCAACATCCGCTAAAAATATAGCAGGTCTAAGAAGATTACCTGAACATAAGTAAGCTTTTCTTAGAAAGGATTCAATTTTCCTATCTAAAGGATCCTTAAATGAAGTACTATCTGCCGTAGGAATAGTAGTACATTTAGCAGGAGTAGAGACAGCCCCATAACCTTAGGGATTTTGTCCCAAAAAACTCTAATCTGTCAGATGGCACAGGATATAATTGCTTAAACGTTTAGAAGGAGTAAAAGAATTACCCAAATTATTCCATTCCCTGGAAATTACTTCAGAAATAGCATCAGGGAGATTAAACACTTCTGGAATAACTACAGGAGATTTAAAAACCTTATTTAAACGTTTAGATTTAGTATCAAGAGGACCAGAATCCTCTATTTCTAATGCAATTAATACTTCTTTAAATAAAGAACGAATAAATTCCATCTTGAACAAATACAAAGATTTATCAGCATCAACCTCTGAGACAGAAACCTCTGAACCAGAAGAACCATTATCAGTATCAGAATGATGATGTTCATTTAAAAATTCATCTGAAAAAAGAGAAGTTTTAAAAGACTTTTATGTAAACTAGAAGGAGAAATAACAGACATAGCCTTCTTAATGGATTTAAAAAATAAAATCTCTTATGTTTATCAGGAACACTCTGAAAATTAGATGTTGACGGAACAGCAACAGGTAATGTAACAGTACTAAAGGAAATTTTATCTGCATTAATAAGTTTGTCATGACATGCAATACAAACAACAGCTGGAGAAACAGATACCAAAAATTATATCAGATACACTTAGCTTGGTAGCTCCAGCACCGGGCAGTGATTTTCCTGAAGTATCTTCTGACTCAGTTGCAACGTGGAACATCTTGCAATATGTAATAGAAAAAACAACATATAAAGCAAAATTGATCAAATTCCTTAAATGACAGTTTCAGGAATGGGAAAAAAATGCCAGTGAACAAGCTTCTAGCAACCAGAAGCAATAAATAATGAGACTTAAATAATGTGGAGACAAAAGCGACGCCCATATTTTTTTAGCGCCAAATAAGACGCCCACATTATTTGGCGCCTAAATGCTTTTGGCGCCAAAAATGACGCCACATCCGGAACGCCGACATTTTTGGCGCAAAAGAACGTCAAAAAAATGACGCAACTTCCGGCGACACGTAATGCCGGAAACAGAAAGATTTTTTGCGCCAAAAAAGTCTGCGCCAAGAATGATGCGATAAAATGAAGCATTTTCAGCCCCCGCGAGCCTAACAGCCCACAGGGAAAAAGTCAAATTTTTTAAGGTAAGAAAAAATGATTGATTCAAATGCATTATCCCAAATATGAAACTGACTGTCTGAAAAAAAGGAATGTTGAACATCCTGAGTCAAGGCAAATAAATGTTTGAATACATATATTTAGAACTTTATAAAAAAGTGCCCAACCATAGCTTTAGAGTGTCACAGAAAATAAGACTTTCTTACCCCAGGACACTCATCTACATGTTTGTAGAAAGCCAAACCAGTACTGAAACGAAAATCAGCAGAGGTAATGGTATATATATATATAAGAGTATATCGTCCATCTGAAAAGGGAGGTAAGAGATGAATCTCCACGACCGATAACAGAGAACCTATGAAAGAGACCCCGTAGAAGGAGATCATTGAATTCAAATAGGCAATACTCTCCTCACATCCCTCTGACATTCACTGCACGCTGAGAGGAAAACCGGGCCCCAACTTGCTGCGGAGCGCATATCAACGTAGAATCTAGCACAAACTTACTTCACCACCTCAATAGGAGGCAAAGTTTGTAAAACTGAATTGTGGGTGTGGTGAGGGGTGTATTTATAGGCATTTTAAGGTTTGGGAAACTTTGCCCCTCCTGGTAGGAATGTATATCCCATACGTCACTAGCTCATGGACTCTTGCTAATTACATGAAAGAAACTCCTTTTCCTCCAGTGATAGTTGAAATAATAGAATCCAACTGAGAACCAAATAAATTATTACCTTGGAAAAAAAGAGATAGTAGTCTAGATTTAGATGTCATATCAGCATTCCAAGATTTAAGCCACAAAGCTCTTCTAGCTAATACAGCTAAAGACATGGATCTAACATCAATTTTGATAATATCAAAAATGGCATCACAAATAAAATGATTAGCATGTTGCAGTAAGCGAGTAATGCTAGATATGTCAGGATCCAATTCTCGTTGCGCTAAATTCTCCAACCAAAAAGTTGAGGCAGCCGCAACATCAGCCAAAGAAATAGCAGGTCTGAGAAGATGACCTTAATATAAATAGGCCTTCCTTAGATAAGATAAAAGCTTCCTATCTAAAGGATCCTTAAAGGAAGTACTATCTTCCATAGGAATAGTGGTACGTTTAGCAAGAGTAGAAATAGCCCCATCAACGTTGGGGATTTTTTCCCAAAACTCTATAGATTTTGTTGGTAAAGGATACCATTTTTTAAACCGTGAAGAAGGAATAAAAGAAGTACCTGGCTTATTCCATTCCCTAGGAATCATATCAGAAATAGCCTCAGGAATAGGAAAAACCCCTGGAGAAACCACAGGAGGTTTAAAAACAGCATTTAAATGTTTATTAGACTGAACGTCAATAGGACTGGTTACCTCAATATCCAAAGTAATTAACACTTTTAATAAAGAACGCATATACTCTATTTTAAATAAATAAGTAGATTTGTCAGTGTCAATATCTGAGGAAGGATCTTCTGAATCAGATAGATCCTCATCAGAAGAGGATAAATTATTATGTTGCTGGTCATTTGAAATTTCATCAGCTAAATGAGAAGTTTTAAAAGACCTTTTATGTTTATTAGAAGGTGGAAATGCAGACAATGCCTTCAGAATGGAATCAGAAACAAATTCTTTAAAATTCATAGGTATATCATGCACATTAGAAGTTGAAGGAACGGCAACTGGCAATGTACTATTACTGATGGAAACACTATCTGCATGTAAAAGTTTATCATGACAACTATTATAAATGACATTTGGTGGAATAATTTCTACACTTTTACAACAAATGCACTTAGCTTTGGTAGACCTGATGTCAGGCAGCAATGTTCCAGCAGAAACTTCTGAGACAGGATCAGATTGGGACATCTTGCTCAATGTAAGAGAAAAAACAACATATTTCAGGAATGGGAAAAAATGCAAAAGCATAGTCCTCTGATAGGGAAAAAGCAAGAGGCAAACATCAATGGGGTATTGAAATAATGAAAAAAATAACAGGAAATGACACACTCGCGTCACTAATGACGCCGCCGTGTGAAAGGTCTCAGCGTCACATATGACGCCGGAAATTACGAAGTTGCGTCATAAATGCATTTTTTCGCGCCAAAAATATTTTCGAGCCAAAGAATGACGCAATAAAGTTTAGCATTTGACGCACCCGCGGGCCTAATACCCACAATAGCAAGAAGTAGTCAATTGAGAGAGAAAAAAAAACCCCAGGTAAGAAATAAATTTCTTAAAATGTTTAAGTTCCCCAAATATGAAACAGACAGTCTGCTGAAGGAAATACATGAACCTGACTCATGACAAATTTAAGTACAATACATATATTTAGAACTTTATATATATGCATAAAGTGCCAAACCATAGCTGAGGTGTCTTAAGTAATAAAAAACATACGGAAAAACATACGGATTCATCCTTACTTGTGGGATACCAATACCAAAGCTTTAGGACACGGATGAAGGGAGGGAACAAGTCAGGTAACCTAAACGGAAGGCACCACTGCTTGCAAAACCTTTCTCCCAAAAATAGCCTCCGAAGAAGCAAAAGTATCGAATTTGTAAAATTTGGCAAAAGTATGCAGTGAAGACCAATTCGCTGCCTTACAAATCTGTTCAACAGAAGCCTCATTCTTGAAGGCCCAAGTGGAAGCCACAGCTCTGGTGGAATGAGCTGTAATTCGTTCAGGAGGCTGCTGCCCAGCAGTCTCATAAGCCAATCGGATGATGCTTTTCAACCAGAAGGAAAGAGAGGTAGCAGTCGCTTTCTGACCTCTCCTCTTACCGGAATAGACAACAAACAAAGATGATGTTTGTCTGAAATCCTTAGTTGCTTGTAAATAGAATTTCAAAGCACGAACCACATCAAGATTGTGTAAAAGCCGTTCCTTCTTAGAAGCTGGATTAGGACACAGGGAAGGAACAATGATTTCCTGGTTAATGTTCCTATTAGAAACAACTTTAGGAAGAAAACCAGGTTTGGTACGCAAAACTACCTTATCTGCATGGAACACCAGATAGGGTGAATTACACTGCAAAGATATAGCTACCAAAAACAAAACTTTCCAAGATAATAACTTAATATCTATGGAATGTAAAGGTTCAAACGGAAGCCCTTGAAGAACTGAAAGAACTAAATTTAGACTCCATGGAGGAGCCACAGGTTTATAGACAGGCTTGATTCTGACTAAAGCCTGTGCAAACGCTTGAAGATCTGGCACTTCTGACAGACGCTTGTGTAAAAGGATAGACAGAGCGGATATCTGTCCCTTTAAGGAACTAGCTGACAAACCTTTCTCCAATCCTTCTTGGAGAAAAGACAATATCCTTGGAATCCTAATCTTACTCCACGAGTAACCCTTGGATTCACACCAACAAAGATATTTCCGCCATATCTTATGGTAAATTTTCCTGGTGACAGGCTTTCTAGCTTGGATCAGAGTATCTATGACTGATTCAGAGAACCCACGCTTGGATAGAATTAAGCGTTCAATCTCCAAGCAGTCAGCTGCAGAGAAACTAGATTTGGATGCTTGAATGGACCCTGTATTAGAAGATCCTGCCTCATTGGCAGTGTCCATGGTGGGACAGATGACATGTCCACTAGGTCTGCATACCAAGTCCTGCGTGGCCACGCAGGCGCTATCAGAATTACCGAGGCCTTCTCCTGTTTGATTCTGGCTACCAGCCGAGGGAGAAGGGGAAACGGTGGAAAGACATAAGCCAGATTGAAGGACCAAGGCGCTACTAGAGCATCTATCAATGCCGCCTTGGGGTCAGTGGACCTGGATCCGTAAAGAGGAAGTTTGGTGTTCTGACGGGACGCCATCAGATCCAACTCTGGAATGCCCCATAGCTGGGTCAGCTGAGCAAAAACCTCCGGGTGGAATTCCCACTCCCCCGGGTGAAAAGTCTGACGACTTAGGAAATCCGCTTCCCAGTTGTCTACTCCTGGGATGTGAATTGCAGATAGATGGCAAGAGTGATCCTCCGCCCATCTGATTATCTTGGTTACTTCCTTCATCGCTAAGGAACTCTTTGTTCCTCCCTGATGATTGATGTATGCTACAGTCGTGATGTTGTCCGACTGAAATCTGATGAATTTGGCCGCCGCTAGCTGAGGCCATGCCTGGAGCGTGTTGAATATCGCTCTCAGTTCCAAAATGTTTATCAGGAGAAGAGACTCTTCCCGAGACCATAGGCCCTGAGCTTTCAGGGAGCCCCAGACTGCACCCCAGCCTAACAGACTGGCGTCGGTCGTTACAATGATCTACTCCGGTCTGCGGAAGCACATTCCCTGAGACAGGTGATCCTGAGACAACCACCAGAGAAGAGAATCTCTGGTTCTCTGGTCCAGTTGGATTTGAGGAGAAAAATCTGCATAATCCCCATTACACTGTTTGAGCATGCACAATTGCAGTGGCCTGAGATGAATTCGAGCAAAAGGTACTACGTCCATTGCTGCTACCATTAATCCGATTACCTCCATGAACTGAGCTACAGATGGCCGAGGAATAGAATGAAGAGCTCGGCAAGTACTTAAAAGCTTTAACCTTCTGACCTCCGTCAGAAATATTTTCATTTCTACCGAGTCTATTAATGTTCCCAGGAAGGGAACCCTTGTGAGCGGGGACAGAGAACTTTTTTTGGTGTTCACCTTCCACCCGTGAGACCTTAGAAAGGCCAGAAAAATATCCGTATGAGCCTTGGCTCTGGGAAAAGACGACGCCTGTATTAAGATGTCATCCAGATAAGGTGCTACTGAAATGCCCCGCGGTCTTAGTACCGCTAGAAGGGACCCTAGCACTTTTGTGAAAATTCTGGGAGCGGTGGCCAACCCGAAGGGAAGGGCCACGAACTGGTAATGCTTGTCCAGAAAAGCGAACCTTAGGAACTGATGGTGATCTTTGTGGATAGGAATATGAAGGTACGCATCCTTTAGATCCACGGTAGTCATATATTGACCTTCCTGGATCATCGGTAAGATTGTCCGAATGGTCTCCATTTTGAATGATGGAACTCTGAGGAATTTGTTTAGACTTTTTAGATACAGGATTGGCCTGAAAGTTCCTTCCTTTTTGGAAACCACAAACAGGTTTGAGTAAAAACCCAGTCCTTGTTCATTCACTTTACCCTCCCGTGGAGATGCTACTTGTTAGAGCGGCAAAGAGAATGACTGGGGGGCGGAGCCAGAGGGGGAGCTATATGGACAGCTCAGCTGTGTGCTCTCTTTGCCACTTCCTGTAGGGAATGAGAATATCCCACAAGTAAGGATGAATCCGTGGACTGGATACACCTTGCAAGAGAAATAAAAAACATAAAACATTGTTTTTTATATGGTCTCCCATGTCACATAATGCCCAAATATCAACTAATGATAAATATAAAATAGGGACTCCAGTAACACTCCTCTAATTAAAATAGGTTTTACTGCTTACCCCATTCCCATACAGGGAAATAATGCCAGCCAGTTCTGATACACCAAGTCTCCTCAGAAAAAAAGGCTGCACATACCTTATTGCTGCTTGTAGCATGAAACCGGTCTCCACACTGAAGATGTCTCATGGTTACCTTCAGAAGTCTTGTAGGAACCAGCGTGGATCTTAGTTACAAATGCTAAGATCATCAAACCTCAGGGCAGAAATCTTCTTCCATATCCCCCTGAGGAAAATAGTACGTACCGGTACCATTTAAAATAAAAAAACTTCTTGATTGAAGAAACTAAAACTAACACCTCGCTTTACCATGTCTTCCTAGTATAACACAGGCAAAGAGAATGACTGGGGGTGGAGGGGAGGGGAAGGGGAGGGGCTATATATACAGCTCTGCTGTGGTACTCTTTGCCACTTCCTGTTAGCAGGAGGTTAATATCCCACAAGTAAGGATGAAATCCGTGGACTCGTCATATCTTTGTAAAATAAAAGCAAATTCTGTAGAGCATAGGACAAGCAGAATTTTTACTCAAAAGCAAGGAACCTTTAAAGGGACGTTAAACAGTAAGGGCTAGATTACAAGTGGAGACCCAAGGATTTTGCGAAGGTTTCGTGATTTTTTGCATTCAGTTAAAATTGCACTTATATTACAAGTAAAGCAAAATTGCTAGAATCCTAACAGTAATCTCAGAGCTGTGGTTAACTGTTTCCCGAAAATAAAGCTCAACAAAACACTTTAAAAATACATTACAAAGTACACTTACACTCATAATAACACTAATAAAACAAAATTTATGCTTACCTGATAAATTTCTTTCTCTTGTGGTGTATCCAGTCCACGGGTTCATCCATTACTTGTGGGATATTCTCCTTCCCAACAGGAAGCTGCAAGAGGACACCCACAGCAGAGCTGTCTATATAGCTCCTCCCCTAACTGCCACCCCCAGTCATTCGACCGAAGACAAGCAAGAAAAAAGGAGAAACTATAGGGTGCAGTGGTGACTGTAGTTTAAAAATAAACACCTGCCTTAAAATGACAGGGCGGGCCGTGGACTGGATACACCACAAGAGAAATAAATTTATCAGGTAAGCAAAAATGTTATTTTCTCTTGTAAAGGTGTATCCAGTCCACAGGTTCATCCATTACTTGTGGGATACCAATACCAAAGCTTTAGGACACGGATGAAGGGAGGGACAAGGCAGGAACTTAAACGGAAGGCACCACTGCCTGTAAGACCTCTCTCACAAAAATAGCCTCCGAGGAAGCAAAAGTATCGAATTTGCAGAATTTAGAAAAGGTATGAAGCGAAGACCAAGTCGCCGCCTTACAAATCTGTTCAACAGAGGCCTCATTTTTAAAAGCCCATGTGAAAGCTACCGCTCTAGTGGAATGAGCTGTAATTCTTTCAGGAGGCTGCTGGCCAGCAGTCTCATAAGCTAAGCGGATTAAGCTACTCAGCCAAAAAGAAAGAGAAGTTGACGAAGCCTTTTGGCCTCTCCTCTGTCCAGAGTAGACAACAAACAAAGCAGATGTTTGATGAAAATCTTTTGTAGCTTGTAAATAAAACTTTAAAGCACGAACCACATCAAGATTGTGTAATAGACGTTCCTTCTTAGAGGAAGGATTAGGACATAATGAAGGAACAACAATCTCCTGATTGATATTCTTATTAGATACCACTTTAGGAATAAACCCAGGTTTGGTACATAAAACTACCTTATCTGCATGGAAAATCAGATAAGGGGAATCGCACTGTAAAGCAGATAACTCCGAAACTCTTCGAGCCGAGGAGATAGCTACTAAAAACAGAACTTTCCAAGATAAAAGTTTAATATCTATGGAATGCAAAGGTTCAAACGGAACCCCTTGAAGAACTTTAAGAACTAAATTTAAACTCCATGGCGGAGCAACAGGTTTAAACACAGGCTTGATTCTAATCAAAGCCTGACAAAATGCCTGAACGTCTGGAACCTCAGCCAGACGTTTGTGCAAAAGAATAGACAGAGCAGAAATCTGTCCCTTTAAGGAACTAGCTGACAATCCCTTCTCCAATCCCTCTTGGAGAAAGGATAATATCCTAGGAATCCTGACCTTACTCCATGAGTAACACCATATCTTATGATAGATTTTCCTGGTGACAGGCTTTCGAGCCTGAATCAAAGTATCAATGATCGACTTGGAAAAACCACGCTTTGATAGAATCAAGCGTTCAATCTCCAAGCAGTCAGACGCAGAGAAATTAGATTTGGATGTTTGAAGGGACCTTGAAGTAGAAGGTCCTGCCTTAGCGGCAGAGTCCATGGTGGAAAGGATGACATGTCCAGATCTGCATACCAAGTCCTGCGTGGCCACGCAGGAGCTATCAAAATCACTGAAGCTCTCGCCTGCTTGATCTTGGCAATCAGACGAGGGAGCAGAGGAAACGGTGGAAACACATAAGACAGACTGAAGGACCAGGGCGCTGCTAGAGCATCTATTAGCGCTGCCTTGGGATCCCTGGACGTGGACCCGTAACTAGGAAGCTTGGCGTTCTGACAAGACGCCATGAGATCCAGTTCTGGTTTGCCCCATAGTTGAATCAACTGGGCAAATACCTCCGGATGGAGCTCCCACTCCCCGGATGAAAAGTCTGCCGACTTAGAAAATCCGCCTCCCAGTTCTCTACTCCTGGGATATGGATAGCTGAGAGATGGCAAGAGTGAACCTCTGCCCACAGAATTATCTTTGAAACCTCCAACATTG
Organism: Bombina bombina; assembly: GCF_027579735.1. Classification (NCBI taxonomy): domain Eukaryota; kingdom Metazoa; phylum Chordata; class Amphibia; order Anura; family Bombinatoridae; genus Bombina; species Bombina bombina. The sequence goes on along the minus strand of NC_069501.1, from coordinate 290,156,385 downwards.
CCAGGGGGTTCCTTGTTCCCCCCTGATGGTTGATATAGGCTACAGTCGTGATGTTGTCCGACTGAAATCTGATGAACCTGACCGCAGATAGCTGAGGCCAAGCCTGAAGAGCATTGAATATCGCTCTTAGTTCCAGAATATTTATCGGAAGGAGGGCCTCCTCCTGAGTCCATGAACTCTGAGCCTTCAGGGAGTTCCAGACTGCACCCCAGCCCAGAAGGCTGGCATCTGTCATCACTATAGTCCATTCTGGCCTGCAGAAACTCATTCCTCTGGACAGATGGACCCGAGATAGCCACCAGAGAAGAGAATCCCTGGTCTCTTGATCCAGATTTAGTAGAGGGGACAAATCTGTGTAATCCCCATTCCACTGATTGAGCATGCAAAGTTGCAGTGGTCTGAGATGTAGGCGGGCAAACGGAACTATGTCCATTGCCGCTACCATTAAGCCGATTACTTCCATACACTGAGCCACTGACGGCCGAGAAGTGGAATAAAGAGCACGGCAGGAAGTTAGAAGCTTTGACAACCTGACCTCTGTCAGAAAATTTTTCATTTCTACTGAATCTATCAGAGTTCCTAGGAAGGAAACTCTTGTGAGAGGGGAGAGAGAACTCTTTCCTTTGTTCACCTTTCACCCGTGAGACCTCAGGAATGCCAGAACAATGTCCGTATGGGACCTGGTGATTTGAAAAGTCGACGCCTGTATCAGAATGTCGTCTAGGTAAGGGGCCACTGCTATGCCCCGCGGCCTAAGAACCGCCAGAAGGGACCCTAGAACCTTTGAAAAGATTCTTGGTGCCGTGGCTAACCAGAAGGGAAGTGCCACAAACTGGTAATGCCTGTCTAGGAAGGCGAACCTGAGAAACTGATGATGATCTCTGTGTATCAGAATGTGTAGATAAGCATCCTTTAAGTCCACGGTAGTCATATATTGACCCTCCTGGATCATAGGTAGGATGGTTTGAATAGTCTCCATCTTGAAGGATGGGACCCTGAGAAATTTGTTTAGGATCTTGAGATCCAAGATTTGTCTGAAAGTTCCCTCTTTCTTGGGAACTATAAACAGATTTGAATAGAAGCCCTGCCCCTGTTCCTCCCTTGGAACTTGGTGGATCACTCCCATAACCAGCAGGTCTTGAACGCAACGTAAGAATGCCTCTCTCTTTATCTGGTTTGCAGATAATTGCGAGAGATGAAATCTCCCCTTTGGAGATGAAGTTTTGAAATCCAGAAGATATCCCTGGGAAACAATCTCCAGAGCCCAGGGATCCTGGACGTCTCTTGCCCAAGCCTGGGCGAAGAGAGAAAGTCTGCCCCCCACTAGATCCGGTCCCGGATTGGGGGCTACTCCTTCATGCTGTCTTAGAGGCAGCAGCAGGTTTGTTTGGCCTGCTTCCCCTTGTTCCAAGCCTGGTTAGGTCTCCAGACTGGCTTGGACTGGGCAAAAATTTCCCTCTTTTTTTGCAGTAGAGGAAGTTGAAGCTGCGCCACTCTTGAAGTTTCGAAAGGAACGAAAATTAGTCTGTTTGGTCCTTAATTTGTTGGACTTATCCTGGGGAAGGGCGTGGCCTTTTCCTCCAGTAATATCAGAAATGATCTCCTTAAGTCCAGGCCCGAATAGGGTCTGCCCTTTGAAGGGGATGTTAAGAAGTTTAGGATTTAAGCCATAGCGCCCTACGCGCCTGAATGGCAAAACCTGAATTCTTAGCCGTTAGCTTGGTTAAATGAAAAACGGCTTCAGAAATAAAGGAATTGGCTAACTTAAGAGCTTTAAGCCTGTCTAGGATATCATCCAACGGGGTCTACACCTGTAGAGCCTCCTCAAGAGACTCGAACCAGAAAGCCGCTGCAGCAGTGACTGGGGCAATGCATGCAAGAGGCTGGAGAATAAAACCTTGTTGTATAAAGATTTTCTTAAGGAAACCCTCTAATTTTTTATCCATTGGATCTAGGAAAGCACAACTGTCCTCGACCGGGATAGTTGTACGCTTAGCTAGGGTAGAGACTGCTCCCTCCACCTTAGGGACAGTCTGCCACGAGTCCCGTGTTGCGGCATCTATAGGAAACATCTTTTTAAAAGCAGGAGGGGGAGAGAACGGTACACCTGGTCTATCCCATTTCTTAGTAATAATTTCTGAAAACCTCTTAGGGATTGGAAAAACATCAGTGTAAACAGGCACTGCAAAGTATTTGTCCATTTTACACAATTTCTCTGGGACTACAACAGTGTCACAGTCATCTAGAGTCGCTAAAACCTCCCTGAGAAACAAGCGGAGGTGTTCAAGCTTAAAGTTAAACGCTGTCATTTCAGAGTCAGACTGAAGTAACGCCTTCCCTGAATCAGAGAAGTCACCCACAGATAGAAGCTCTCCTGCTTCGGCTTCTGCAGATTGTGAGGGTATATCAGACATAGCTACTAACGCGTCAGAAAGCTCTGTATTTGTTCTAGCCCCAGAGCTGTCTCGCTTTCCTTGTAACCCTGGCAGTTTGGACAATACCTCTGTGAGGGTATGAATCATAACTGCCGCCATGTCTTGTAAAGTAAACGCAGTGGACGCACCAGATGTACTTGGCGTCACTTGAGCGGGAGATATAGGTTCTGACACATTGGGAGAGCTAGGCGTTTTGACCTCCCTTTTGTTAGTCTGAGAAACCTCTGGTGATAAATCTTTAAAAGCCATAATATGGTCTTTATAACTTATAGAAAGGTCAGTGCATTTGGTACACATTCTAAGAGGGGTTTCCACAATGGCTTCTAAACATAATGAACAAGGAGTTTCCTCTATGTCAGACATGTTTAACAGACTAGTATTGAGACCAGCAAGCTTGGAAAACACTTTAATAAATGTGAAAAAGCAATTATACACAAACGGTACTGTGCCTTTAAGAGAAAAAAACTACCACATAAACTGCAAAACAGTGAAAAAAAGTAGTAAACGCTACGAAATTTTTACAGTGTGTATAAGGGACTAAAGCAGCATTGCACCCACTTGCAAATGGATGATTAACCCCTTAGGCCCCAAACCGGATTAGAAAAACGTTAAAACCATTAATAAACAGTCAAACACACTGCCACAGCTCTGCTGTGGCTCCTACCTGCCCTTAAACACGATTTTTGCAGGAAAAAAACCCTCTATAGTGGTCCTAGATGCCAGAGGACTCCTTTAGGGAAGCTGGATGTCTCAGTCTGAATATCAACTGCGCATTTAGAGCGTGAAAATAGGCCCCTCCCACCATGCACTCAATGTCAGACGGCCTTAAAAAAGTACTCCTAGGAGTAATCTAACTAGCCATGTGGAAAATTAGGCCCCAAATAAAGATTTATCACCCTCAGAGAAAAAACGTTTTTTCTATAAATCATGCAAACGTTTTTACACTAAGGAATATGAGAATTAACATGAATATTACCCTTTTTTGTAAGCACGATCCCAGTCGTTGTTAAATCACTGTATCAGGCTTACCTCAAATATACCAGGCACTGTCAGCATTTTCTAGACCTTATCTCTCTAGAAAAAAAATATACTGAACATACCTCAAAGCAGGTAATCTGCAGACCATCCCCCCAACTGAAGTTTTCTTTCCATACTCTTCAGCTATGTGTGAGAACAGCAATGGACCTTAGTTACAAACCGCTAAGATCATCAACCTCCAGGCAGATTCTTCTTCCAATTTCTGCCTGAGAGTAAAACAGTACAACGCCGGTACCGTTTAAAAATAACAAACTCTTGATTGAAGGTAAAAACTATACTAAATCACCACATATCTCTTGATACTTCCTTTCTTGTCGAGAGCTGCAAGAGAATGACTAGGGGTGGCAGTTAGGGGAGGAGCTATATAGAGAGCTCTGCTGTGGGTATCCTCTTGCAGCTTCCTGTTGTGAAGGAGAATATCCCACAAGTAATGGATGAACCCGTGGACTGGATACACCTTTACAAGAGAAATATTATTTAAATAAATATTGCACAAAAAACTATATAAGGGCTCAAAGATATAAGATCTCATGTGCAAGAAAAAAAGTCTGTATGTATATACCGGTATATATATATATATATATATATATATATATATATATATATATATATATATATATATATACACATATATACATATATATACATATATACATATATACATATATATATATATATATACTGTGTGTATGTGTATGTGTATATATATATGTCTCTCTGTCTCTCTCAGTCTCTCTCTGTCTCTCTCTGTCTCTCTCTGTCTCTCTCTGTCTCTCTCTGTCTCTCTCTGTCTCTCTCTGTCTCTCTCTGTCTCTCTCTGTCTCTCTCTGTCTCTCTCTGTCTCTCTCTGTCTCTCTCTGTCTCTCTCTGTCTCTCTCTGTCTCTCTCTGTCTCTCTCTGTCTCTCTCTGTCTCTCTCTGTCTCTCTGTCTCTCTCTGTCTCTCTCTGTCTCGTTCTCTCTCTATATATCTCTCGCTCTCTCTATATCTCGGTCTATCTGCATCTTTTTCTCTCTCCATATATATATATATATATATATATATATATATATATATATATATATATATATATATACACAGGTAGCCCTCAGTTTACGCCGGGGTTAGGTTCAAGAAGGAATGGTTGTAAATCGAAACCGTTGTAAATTGAAACCCAGTTTATAATGTAAGTCAATGGGAAGTGAGGGAGATAGGTTCCAGGCCCCTCTCAAAATTGTCATAAGTAACACCTAATACATTATTTTTAAAGCTTTGAAATGAAGATTTTAAATGCTAAACAGCATTATACACCTAATAAAATAATCACACAACACAGAATATATAATTAAACTAAGTTAAATGAACAAAAACATTTGCTAAACAGCATTATAAACCTAATAAAATAATCACAAAGCACAGACTTCACTTGCATTTTTCTGCAAACAGTTCTATCTATGCATTCTAATCTGGACTAATTTATAGACAGGAAGATCTTGTTCCTTTGAAATCTGCTCGATAGCTCAGGTCTGGTTAAACTGATTAATTTCAGCTTGCTTGGCTTTGCTGCAACACAATCGAACAACTCCACCTACTGGCTATTTTAATAAATGCACTGCTTCTCAATGCTTTTCAATAGCAGTCAGATGACTGAAAAAAAGGTTGTTATTCTGAATCGGTGTAAATTGAACCGTTGTAAAACGAGGGCCAGCTATATATATATATATATATATATATATATATATATATATACAGTATAGAGAGAGAAATATATATATATATATATATATATATATATATATATATATATATATATATATATATAAATAAAGAGAGAGAGAGAGATATAGAGAATATAGAGAGAGTGATATATATATATATATATACACAGGTGGCCCTCGTTTTACAACGGTTCAATTTACACCGTTTCAGAATAACAACCTTTTTTTTCCAGTCATGTGACTGCTATTGAAAAGCATTGAGAAGCAGTGCATTTATTAAAATAGCCAGTAGATGGAGCTGTCCGCTTATGTTGCAGCAAAGCCAAGCAAGCTGAAATTAATCAGTTTAACCAGACCTGAGCTATCGAGCAGATTTAAAAGGAACACGATCTTCCCGTCTATAAATCAGTCCAGATTGGAATGCATAGAAAGAACTGTTTGCAGAAAAATGCAAGTGAAGTCTGTGTTGTGTGATTATTTTATTAGGTATATAATGCTGTTTAGCAAATGTTTTTGTTCATTTAACTTAGTTTAATTATATATTCTGTGTTGTTTGATTATTTTATTAGGTGTATAATGCTGTTTAGCATTTACAGTCTTCATTTCAAAGCTTTAAAAATAAATGTATTAGGTGTTACTTATGACAATTTTGAGAGAGGCCTGGAACCTATCTCCCTCACTTCCCATTGACTTACATTATAAACTGGGTTTCAATTTACAACCATTCCTTCTGGAACCTAACCCCGGCGTAAACTGAGGGCTACCTGTATATATATATATATATATATATATATATACATACACACACACGTATTTGTTTTAAAAAACATCAAATATATATAGAAATAAATATAACATATTTTGTTATGGTGTTTGCACGAGAGAGAGTGGGTGTTTTTTTTCTTTATTGACTTCTAAAGGGGAATGCGTGAAAGTGATCACGATTTTCCATTTTCAACTTTTTGTTGAAGTTGGGTTACTTTCAACTTGTAGTAACAGCTCAACCCGACTAGCGTAAAAAAGGAAATTTATGCTTACCTGATAAATTTATTTCTTTTACGATACGATGAGTCCACGGATTTCATCCTTACTTGTGGGATATCGCCTCCTGGTCAGCAGGAGGAGGCAAAGAGCACCACAGCAGAGCTGTGTATATAGCTCTTCCCTTCCCTCCCACTCCAGTCATTCGACCAAAGTTAGGAAGAGAAAGGAAAAGCCAAGGTGCAGAGGTGACTGAAGTTTAGCAAAAAATTAAAAAGACCTGTCTTATAAAAACAGGGTGGGCCGTGGACTCATCGTATCGTAAAATAAATAAATTTATCAGGTAAGCATAAATTTCCTTTTCTTTTACAAGATACGTTAAGTCCACGGATTTCATCCTTACTTGTGGGATACAATACCAAAGCTACAGTACGCGGATGAAACAGGAGGGACAAGACAGGGAACCTAAACGGAAGGTACCACTGCTTGAAGAACTTTCCTCCCAAAAACAGCCTCAGACGAGGCAAAAGTATCGAATTAGGAAAATTTGGAAAAAGTGTGAAGAGACGACCAAGTTGCAGCTTTGCAATCTGTTCAACAGAAGCATCATTTTTGAATACGCATGAGGAAGCCACAGCTCTAGTGGAATGAGGCGTAATTTGTGTAGGAGGCTACTGTCCAGCAGTCTCATATGCTTACCTGATAAATTTATTTCTTTTTTGACACGATGAGTCCACGGATCATCTTAATTACTAATGGGATATTCACCTCCTAGTCAGCAGGAGGCAGCAAAGAGCACCACAGCAAAGCTGCTAAATAGCTCCTCCCTTCCCTCCCACTCCAGTCATTCGACCAAAGTTAAGGAAAGAAAAGAAAAACCAAGGTGCAGAGGTGTCTGAAGTTTATAATAATGAACAACCTGTCTACAAGAACAGGGAGGGCCGTGGACTCATCGTGTCAAAAAATAAATAAAATTATCAGTTAAGCATAAATTTTCTTTTCTTTTTTAAGACATGATGAGTCCACGGATCATCTTAATTACTAATGGGATCCAATACCCAAGCTAGAGTACACAGATGATACAGGAGAGACAAGACAGGGAACCTAAACGGAAGACACCACTGCTTGAAGAACTTTCCTCCCAAAAACAGCCTCAGGCGAGGCAAAAGTATCGAATTTGTAAAATTTGGAAAAAGTGTGAAGAGACGACCAAGTTGCAGCTTTGCAAATTTGTTCAACAGAAGCATCATTTTTGAATGCCCATGAGGAAGCCACAGCTCTAGTGGAATGAGGCGTAATTTGTGTAGGAGGCTACTGTCCAGCAGTCTCATATGCCAACCGGATGATACTCTTCAGCCAAAATGACAGAGAGGTAGCCGTAGCCTTCTGACCCCTACACTTCCCAGAAAATACAATGAACAGGGAAGACGATTGACGAAAATCCTTAGTGGCCTGTAAGTAAAACTTTAGAGCACGAACCACATCCAAATTATGTAACAGCCGTTCCTTCTTAGAAGGATTAGGACGCAAGGAAGGAACAACAATTTCCTGATTAATATTTTTATTAGAAACAAACTTAGGAAGAAAACCAGGTTTGGTACGTAACACCACCTTATCAGAATGGAATATAAGATAAGGAGAATCACATTGCAATGCTGAAAGCTCAGAAACTCTGCGAGCAGAAGAAATAGCAACCAAAAACAAAACTTTCCAAGATAACAACGTAATATCTATGGAATGCATAGGTTCAAACGGAACCCCTTGAAGAACATTAAGAACTAAATTCAGACTCCAAGGAGGAGCAATTGGTCTAAACACAGGCCTGATTCTAGTCAGAGCCTGACAAAAAGATTGAATGTCGGGAACATCTGCCAGACGCTTGTGTAGCAAAATAGACAAAACAGAAATCTGTCCCTTTAAGGAACTAGCCGACAACCCTTTCTCCAATCCTTCTTGGAGAAAAGACAAAATCCCAGGAATCCTAACCCTACTCCATGAGTAGCCCTTGGATTTGCACCAATAAAGATATTTACGCCATATCTTATGGTAAATCTTTCTAGTAACAGACTTACGTGCCTGAATCAAGGTATCAATGATGGAATCAGAGAACCCTCGCTTAGATAAAATCAAGCGTTCAATCTTTAAGCAGTTAGATGCAGAGAAACTAGATTCGGATGATGGAAGGGTCCCTGAATGAGAAGGTCTTTCCTCAATGGAAGCTTCCACTGTGGCTGAGATGACATGTCCACCAGATCGGCATACCAAGTCCTGCGAGGCCACGCAGGAGCGATGAGGATCACCGAAGCCCTCTCCTGTTTGACTCAAGCAATCACCCGGGGAAGGAGATCAAACTGCAGGAATACATAAGCTAGGTTGAACGACCAAGGCATCTATCAGTTCGGCCTGGGGATCCCTGGACCTGGACCCGTATCTCGGAAGCTTGGCATTCTGACGAGATGCCATAAGATCCAACTCCGGCCTGCCCCATCTGAGAATCAGGTTGGCAAATACCTCCGGATGGAGTTCCCATTCCCCCGCATGAAAGGTCTGTCTGCTCAGAAAATCCGCCTCCCAGTTTTCCACACCTGGGATGTGGATCGCTGACAGATAACAAGAGTGAGCCTCCGCCCACTGAATTATCCTAGCAACTTCTGACATCGCTAAGGAACTCCTTGTTCCTCCCTGATGATTGATGTAAGCTACCGTAGTAAGGTCTCCTACACAACGTAAGAACGCCTCTCTTTTTATCTGGTTTGCAGATAATTTTGAAAGAAGAAACCTTCCTCTGGGGAAAGAGTTCCTGAACTCCAACTGATATCCCTGAGACACAATTTCCAGTGTCCAGGGAACCTGAACATCTCTTATCCAAGCCTGGACGAAGAGAGAGAGTTTTGTAGCCAATTGGCATCAAAAACGGCGACACAGATTATTTTAAACCTTGGCAGCTACTGTGCCTTAAAAAACTAAACAGGCGTAAACGATGGCAGAGCCTGAAAGGGTTAACAAGCACAGATTATATGAAACCACTATTGTGCCTTTAACTATGTATTAATTGAACAACAACAATCAAAAACAGTCGTAAACCGGAGTCCTATGCAAGGACTCCGGTAATCACTCCAGCGTCTAACACAGAGGCACCATAGCCCTAAGCATTCACACTGCAGCTATGTTCTCAACGCCTGTATTAAGCCCCATTTGTAGGATCCATCATAGGGATAACATTAACCTCTAATGTAACCCTCTTGTGACCCATACACATAGTTACAGAACAGCCCTTTTACTTGTTGCCAGGGCTCATGTTCCAATAGCTTATAATGACACAGTCCCTTCTGAGTTAGCCAGTGTCCCAGAAAATAAAGACTGCACTTACCTCAGTGCTGATCAACAGCATGAGAAGGTCCACAGGATCAATAGGTCTTCTCCCTCCAGCAGCTCTGTGGACACAAAGGGGCCTTAGTTAATATCTGCTAAGACCATCAGTCTACAAAGGGCAGTACTAGTATGGGAGGCGCAGTGCGGGTAAAACCCCACCAGTTCCCATTGCTTTAAAGCCACCTGTAGCTCTACTCTAGAGGCTGACAAGGAATACAACTACACCCTAAGAAAAATAGCACGCTTTGGTACCATTTTAATAATAATAAACTCTTGATTGAAGAATCTAAACTAACACCTCACTTTACCTCTTCCTATCACTAACACAGGCAAAGAGAATGACTGGAGTGGGAGGGAAGGGATGAGCTATATATATATATAGCTCTGCTGTGGTGCTCTTTGCCTCCTCCTGCTGACCAGGAGGCGATATCCCACAAGTAAGGATGAAATCCGTGGACTCATCGTATCTTGTAAAAGAAATTAAAATCCTAGGAGTTTTCACTGCAGCAAAAACGCAAAACTACTGCTCCACTTGTAATTCAACCCATAAAAAATGCTAGATTGAATGATGCATTCAAAGAATAACATGTTTTTTTTTATAAAGTTTCATAAGCTGTTTAAATACTGACAAAATAAGTGTAAAGTTTTAGTGTCTATAAAACAATGGGAGCTGCCTTGTTGTAACTTAGGTTATCTTCTCTGCTCTGGTGCATTAGGGACAGTTATAAATAGGTCACTAGAGTGTGTAGCCAATGGCTGTGTGGAATATAACAGTGTTCTGCACTTACATTTCTAATAGGAACAGAAAAGCTCACGATTTCAGAATGAAATTACAGGAAAAAATAAAGTATATTGCAGAGTTTTTTTCTATATATATGATTTAGCATTTTATATTACCATCTTAAAGTGTTTAATGTCCCTTTATTGCCCCGTTTAGGGGGAACACATTTTACAGTACTGTGTCCCTTTAAGGATATCTCAGGATTGCCCAGATAAAGGCACCAGGACTTTAAGCCAGCCTTTCATATGGGCCTTTTATATCTACAAGCTGGATAATGTATGTGTCGGGGCCTGCACAATATCAGATATAACATTACCGAGCAGATAGTGGAACTAGGACAAGTAATCAATACCATTTATCTGCATAAAGAATTGCTCATGTATTGCTCTGTTATTTGTAAGTACAATATTATCATTAAACTCTTCTCATATTTTCTTCAAAATATAAAGAAAGGTCATTGTGAACCTTCATGCAAAAAGCTTATCTGGTTATAGTTCATAGTTTTGTAAAAAAAATATATATATAATAAAGCCACTGTTGTACTGTACTTTTATAGACCTTACACATTTTCCTAATAACCCCAAAAAGTTTCTGAAAATTCTGCATGTGAGCGCATATGACTGCTCAGAAGAAAATAAATATTATGCCTTTCAGTATAAACCACAAATGAAAGCGACAATTCTGTAACAATCTAAAATACAACTTACAGTAACTTAACAGTTTATCCCCCTGCACATTTTATCAACGTTCACATAAAATATATGCATTATCTTCAACAAAAGATTCTTCAATTTACCAAATATATTTATATATTTTTTACTAAGTAACAGCATACTCTAACAGCCTTTGCCTCTGCTAATGTGCTGCTGTCTAACACTAGCAATACACTGGTGAAAAGTAGCAGCCAGTAATTATATAGTTATCTACAGCCTGCACTGTACACTGTCAGTTCTTACTTAGCTACTTAAGTCACCAATTTATAAAGCAGAGAAAAATTATGCAGTTTTTAAAAGCCCAAATCTAATAGCTATTTTACTACCTGATGTCGGGAGTGTAGTACAGAGAAGAGTTAGAAGTGGCTCTCCTACCCAACAATCCCCACTGCTACCACAGCAACCAAAAGGATTAAGTGGAAGAGTCCACAACCAAGCAGGGGAGAACTGTAGATTAGATAAATAGATTTCTTGCAATAAAAACAGTTTTATAAAATGAAAGGTAGGATTACTATGGTTTTCTTGGCTGTCTGCGGCTTAGCACAGGGAGTACCATCTAAAGCATTTGCTTATCTGCTATATGTTAACATCTGCTGTGTTTCAGATATTATGGGAAGAGCTTAAAACCCTAAAGGCTGTCCTTAGCAGGTGTCATAAATGACAGGACACAAAATCCCCTTTTCAGTTGTGCCCATGCTCTAGAGAAGAAATGAAAGGAGGGGGAGTGCTCTGGTGTTAGAAATATTGTGCACGCAGACTATGAACATATTTAACAAGCAATTTAGAGAAACCGCAGGAGCTTTTACTTTACATGACTAAATTTTATATACTCTGACATTTAAAAATCAAGCCTTTAGGGCATTATTTATCTACCGAATTACCATTTTTCATTTTGTTGCAATGCCCTGTAAATGTATATTCAGGACCAATAAAACAAATTTACCAAATGTAATATTTAATATAGAGGCACATAAAGAGGACCAAATGACATTACACATATTTGGGCAACTGATAGCATGAGGAGGAATGTAAAAATAAATACCTTTTAATGTCTTGAATATAGGGCTTAATATATTATATGGCTTGAATATAGGGTTTGCAAACAAAGCTTCTCCTGATCCACAGATACTCTTTAGTAAACAATTTAAAAGACAGTGTATAATCAGAAGAGTGGGTGACTATTTTGACAGGTGACCCACCCATTAATTATCCTGATCGGTTAACATGGAATGTTTAAAATTTTATTAATAGAGGAGAAGCCCAAAAAATAAGGAATTGTTATTTAGGGGTGCATATGAGTTGCAGGGTGTTGGCAAAAGGAGTAGGTGACTATGTAAGATGGCGTTACCCAAAGAAAGTTTCCCTGTGGATAGATCAAAATTAAAAGTGGGGATTACCAATTAGTGGGACTGAAAAGTTGTTTTGCCTATGAAGGGCAGTCATGTGGGTGGCTGTGGCTAAGGTTAATTGCTGTAGGGAAAAAAATGCTTATTAAGTTTACTTGTAGTGTAAGGGTTTGGGACAGTGTGGTTAGGATTATTTCAAGTGAAGTAGTAAGGAGTTATTTGTGGTGGTGGAGCTTGGGTTTGGTTTTAATTTGAGTTAGGAGACCTGATAAGCAATGGTTAGTGTATGTCAGGGTTAACTAAATGCAGGGTGTTATTTCTTTTTCATGATCTGTATTTGTTTTACATGAAAAAAGCTATATGACAGCTAAAACTGTTGTATAATTTTAGAATTTGCTATGGGAAAGGGATCAGTAAAGCATGCAAGGAAGTATGATCACCATAGCCACAAAAATAAGCTAAAAGAACAAACCACCATGTGAGATCTCCTCTCTAGCCCTCACAATACACAGCAACAAGAGACACTGTAACTAAAAAACGTTACCTTTCTCTTAAAAAAAAAAATAAGTCGTGAGTGCAATGTGTTCGTAATAATAATAATGACATATCTTATTGTGTCAGTCTTATTGTGGAGATTTAGCTTCTCAAATTAAATCTTTATAATCCACAGAAAATAAAAATATAAGACACCTCAATTAAAAAAGGGGGTGGTAAAAAGTCAAATGAGGGGTCATATTCTTATAGCTGTTATGTCATCATCATAGTAATAATAGCAATCACCTAATGGCAGCAGCCTTGTTTTGCTGTGTGGAACACTCAAGTCAAAATTAAAAAACATATTCATGATTCAGATAGAGCAGCAATTTTAAACAATGCTCCAATTTACTTCCATTATCAAAATGTGCACAGTCTTTTTATATTTACACTTTTTGAGTCACCAGCTCCTACTGAGCATGTGCTAGAATTCAGAGAACATACATACATGCATTTGTGATTTGCTGATGGCTGTCACATAATACAGGAGGGTTGGAAAGAGAAATTTGTCAGAAAAAAAAATACTAATTTGAAGTTCAGACTAAGGGCTCCATTTATAAAGCAGCAAAGGATGCTTCGGAGTCCCATCGTTTCAGGCTTGCCCCTAAGTGCTATTGCATTGTTTTTTTATCATGCATTTGTTGATTATGCAAACCTACTGTATTTACTGGCAATTTATAACTCTGTAATATACTTTCATTATTTCGTTCCCTTTTCCTGTAATTGCATTCTGAAAATGTGAGCTTTTCAATTCCTGTTATAAATGGAAGTGCAGAACACTGTTCTATTCCACACAGCCATTGACTGCACACTCTAGTGACCTATTTATAACTGACCCTAATTGGCCACAGCAGAGAAGTTACAACATGGCAGCTCCCATTGTTTTATGAACACTAAAACTTTACACTTATAGTGTCACTATTTACACACGCCTAGATTTAGAGTTCTGCGTTAGCCGTCAAAAGCAGCGTTAAGGGGTCCTAACGCTGCTTTTGGCCGCCTGCTGGTATTTAGAGTCGTGTAGGTAAAGGTCTAACGCTCACTTTCAAGCCGTGACTTTTCCATACCGCAGATCCCCTTACGTTGCCAATTGTGCATCCTATCTTTTCAATGGGATCTTCCTAACACCGGTATTTAGAGTCTTGGCTGCAGTGAGCGGTACACCCTCTACCGACAAGACTCCAGCCGCAGAAAAAAGTCAGTAGTTAAGAACTTTCTGGGCTTTATAAAGCTCCTAACTACTGTGCTCTAAAGTACACTAACACCCATAAACTACCTATGTACCCCTAAACCAAGGTCCCCCCACATCGCCGCCACTCTAATAAATTTTTTTAACCCCTAATCTGCCGACCGCACATCGCCGCCACCTACATTATCCCTATAAACCCCTAATCTGCTGCCCCTAACATCGCCGACACCTACATAATATTTATTAACCCCTAATCTGCCCCCCCCAACGTCGCCGCTACCTACCTACACTTATTAACCCCTAATCTGCCAACCGGACCTCGCCGCTACTCTAATAAATGTATTAACCCCTAAACCGCCGCACTCCCGCCTCGCAAACCCTATAATAAATAGTATTAGTATTAACCCCTAATCTGCCCTCCCTAACATCGCCGCCACCTAACTTCAAGTATTAACCCCTAATCTGCCGACTGGACCTTGCCGCTACTCTAATAAATGTATTAACCCCTAAAGCTAAATCTAACCCTAACCCTAACACCCCCCTAAATTAAATATAATTTTAATCTAACGAAATAAATTAACTCTTATTAACTAAAGTATTCCTATTTAAAACTAAATACTTACCTGTAAAATAAACCCTAATATAGCTACAATATAACAAATAATTACATTGTAGCTATTTTAGGATTTATATTTATTTTACAGGCAACTTTGTATTTATTTTAACTAGGTACAATAGCTAATAAATAGTTATTTACTATTTAATAGCTACCTAGTTAAAATAATTACCAAATTACCTGTAAAATAAATCCTAACCTAAGTTACAATTAAACCTAACACTACACTATCAATAAATTAATTAAATAAATTACCTACAATTACATACAATTAAATAAACTAAACTAAATTACAAAAAATAAAAAAAGATTAACAGAATTTTAAGCTAATTACACCTACTCTAAGCCCCCTAATAAAATAACAAAGCCCCCCAAAATAAAAAAAAAATCCCTACCCTATTCTAAATTACAAAAGTTAACAGCTCTATTACCAGCCCTTAAAAGGGCTTTTTGCGGGGCATGCCCCGAAGTAATCAGCTCTTTTGCCTGTAAAAAAAAAAACACAATACCACCCCCCAACATTACAACCCACCACCCACATACCCCTACTCTAACCCAAACCCCCTTTAAATAAACCTAACACTACCCCCCTGAAGATCTCCCTACCTTGAGTCGTCTTCACCCAACCGGGCACCGATGGACCAAAAGAGGACATCCGTAGCGGCAGAAGTCTTCATCCTATCCGGGCAGAAGAGGACATCCAGACCGGCAGACATCTTCATCCAAGCAGCATCTTCTATCTTCATCCATCCGACGAGGAGCGGCTCCATCTTCAAGACCTCCGGCGCGGAACATCCTCTTCCTTCCAACGACTACCAACAAATGAAGGTTCCTTTAAGTGACGTCATCCAAGATGGCGTCCCTCAAATTCCGATTGGCTGATAGGATTCTATCAGCCAATCTGAATTAAGGTAGGAAATATCTGATTGGCTGATTGAATCAGCCAATCAGATTCAAGTTCAATCCGATTGGCTGATCCAATCAGCCAATCAGATTGAGCTTGTATTCTATTGGCTGATTATTGAAGATGGAGCCGCTCCTCGTCGGATGGATGAAGATAGAAGATGCCGATTTGAAGGAAGATGTCTGCCGGTCTGGATGTCCTCTTCTGCCCGGATAGGATGAAGACTTCTGCCGCTACGGATGTCCTCTTTTGGTCCATCGGTGCCCGGTTGGGTGAAGACGACTCAAGGTAGGGAGATCTTCAGGGGGATAGTGTTAGGTTTATTTAAGGGGGGTTTGGGTTAGAGTAGGGGTATGTGGGTGGTGGGTTGTAATGTTGGGGGGTGGTATTGTGTTTTTTTTTTTTACAGGCAAAAGAGCTTATTACCTTGGGGCATGCCCCGCAAAAAGCGATTTTAAGGGCTGGTAATAGAGCTGTTAACTTTTGCAATTTAGAATAGGGTAGGGAATTTGTTTTATTTTGGGGGGCTTTGTTATTTTATTAGGGGGCTTAGAGTAGGTGTAATTAGCTTAAAATTCTTTTTTTATTTTTTGTAATTTAGTTTAGTTTATTTAATTGTATGTAATTGTAGGTAATTTAATTAATTTATTGATAGTGTAGTGTTAGGTTTAATTGTAACTTAGGTTAGGATTTATTTTACAGGTAATTTGGTAATTATTTTAACTAGGTAGCTATTAAATAGTAAATAACTATTTAATAGCGATTGTACCTAATTAAAATAAATACAAAGTTGCCTGTAAAATAAATATAAATCCTAAAATAGCTACAATGTAATTATTCGTTATATTGTAGCTATATTAGGGTTTATTTTACAGGTAAGTATTTAGTTTTAAATAGGAATACTTTAGTTAATAAGAGTTAATTTATTTTGTTAGATTAAAATTATATTTAATTTAGGGGGGTGTTAGGGTTGGACTTAGCTTTAGGGGTTAATACATTTATTAGAGTAGCGGTGAGGTTGGGTCGGCAGATTAGGGGTTAATAAGTGTAGGTAAGGCAGCGGCGACGTGGTGGGGGGAAGATTAGGGGTTAATAAATATTATGTAGGTGTCAGCGTTGGGGGCAGCAGATTAGGGGTACATAGAGATAATGTAGGTTGCGGCGGTGTCCGGAGCGGAAGATTAGGGGTTAATTGTGTAATGCAGGTGTCAGCGATAGCGGGGGCGGCAGATTAGGGCTTAATAGGTGTAAGGTTAGGGGTGTTTAGACTCAGGGTTCATGTTAGGGTGTTAGGTGCAGACTTAGAAACTGTTTCCCCATAGGAAACAATGGGGCTGCGTTGGGAGCTTAACGCTGCTTTTTTGCAGGTGTTAGGTTTTTTTCTGCCCAAACTGCCCCATTGTTTCCTATGGGGGAATCGTGCACGAGCACGTTTTTCCAGCTAGCCGCTACCGTAAGCAACGCTGGTATTGAGGGTTGAAGTGGCGGTAAATATGACTTTACGCTCCCTTTTTGGAGCCTAACGCAGCCCTTCAGAGAACTCTAAATACCAGCTTTGTCTTAAGGGTGCGCTGGAAAAAAAAAGCAGCGTCAGCTACGCGGGTCTTTACCGACAAAACTCTAAATCTAGGCGACAGTAACTGAAGCTTTAAAAAAAATATGCCTACATTTTATTTTTAGACTAAGCTTTTCTTTGAATGCATCATTCTATCTAGCATTTATTTAGTGTTTAATGTCCCTTTAAGAGTAATTTTATGAATGACAAATTAAGTGAACAAAAAAAACAACAACAAAAAAAATGTATGCTTACCTGATAAATTATTTTCTTTCCTGGCATGGAGAACTCCATGAATCCATTCTAATTACTAGTGGGAATTCAACTCCTGGCCACCAGGAGGTGGCAAAGAACACCAAAGCAGAGCTGTTAAAGTAAATATAAATTTTTATGAATCAGTGCCCAGTTTTTAATAATCCTATTAAAAACATGGACACACTTTTATTCATCAAAATTAAAATTTCACTGCTTTTTTAAAATACTTACCTTTTCTTTCTGCAAGCCATTTCAGAGCTTCCTCCGCCCGTTGCAAGCCTCTGCCAACGTCAGAAATGACGATTCCGGCCTTCCACCAATCACGGCATTGCTTTAGGCAATGATTCCCCCGGGGGGAAAGCCGTGATTGGAAGATGCCGGAATCGTCATTCCTGACGTAATAAGAGGCTTGCGACGGGCTGGAGAAGCGCTGGAGCTGCTTGCAGAAAGAAAAGGTAAGTATTTTAACAAAAGAAGTGTAATTTAAAGTTTGATGAATGAAAGTGCCCCTGTTTTTAATATGATTATTAAAAACCAGGCACTCATTCCTCAAACTTTACATTCACTTTAAGTATCACTCCTACTTCCCATAAGCCCCCAGTCATTCAACCTGTAGGAATATGGAAAGAGAAGATGACAAGGGTATAGAGGTGCCTGAGGTTTATACAAAAAAAAGGCAGACTTAAATCAAATTAAGGGCGGGTCATGGACTCTCCATGCCAGGAAAGAAAATAATTAATCAGATAAGCATAAATTTTGTTTTCTTTCCAATGGCATGGAGAGTCCACAAATCCGTTTTTATTACTAGTGGGAAACAATACCCAAGCTAGAGGACACAGAATGGAAGGGAGGGAGAACAAGAAAGGTGGACTTAAACAGAAGGCACTTGAAGAACTTTTCTCCCAAAAGAAGCCTTGAATTTGGAAAATTTGGAAAAAGTATGCAACGAGGACCAAGTGGCCGCCTTGCAGATTTGTTCCACAGAAGCTTAATTTTTGAAGGCCCAGGAAGAAGAGACAGTCCTATTGGAATGAGCGTAATTCTTTCAGGAGGCTGTTGTCCAGCTGTCTCATAAGCCAACCGGATAACACTTCTCAACCAGAGAGAAAGAGTAGAAGAAGTGGCCTTCTGACCCTTACGCTTGCCAGATAGACAGATGCCTGTAGATAAAATTTTAGAGCACACACAACATCCAGGTTATGCAACAGGCCTTACTTCTGAGAAGGATTAGGACAAAACAAAGGAACAACAATTTCCTGATTGATGTTGCGATCCGACACTACCTTGGGAAGAAATCTCAACTTAGTGCGAAGGATTGCTTTATCCACATGAAAAATAAGGTAAGGGGAATCACACTGCAGAGCCGAAAGCTCGCAAACTCTGTGAGCAGAGGAAATAGCAAGGAGAAACAAAACTTTCCAAGATAACAACTTAATATCAACAGAGTGCATAGGCTCAAACGGAGCCTGCTGCAGAACTTTAAGAAAAAGATTAAAGGATTACTTTCTGTTATAATTTTTAAGCTAAACAACTAACATATTAAAGTTAATAAACATTAATTAAAACCTACTGACCTATATTTTCTCCAAAACGAAGTTTCATAACGTTCTAAAAGTTATATCTTTTATTTGCCGATGATGTCACGTTATCCTGCCCACTATTTTCAGCACTGCATGTTCAAAATACTTAAACCAATAACTTTGTGTTTAAAGCGCCATTTTGAAACCTAGGTATTGTAAACGGATTGGTACAGAGCAAAGGATACCCACGGAGTGGGTTTGGAAAACAATTAAACTTGCAGACAAGATTTCTGACATACGGTAGAGATATGTTAATGAAATGCTATTGATAAAAAGCGTATTTGGGGTAGTTATTAGTAACAGGCATAGAAAATATTTACTTACAGTGGCCCTTTAAAGGGAAATAAAACCCAATTTTTTTCTTTCATGGTTCAGATAGAAGATATAATTTTAAACAGTTTTCAAATGTACTTCTGTTATCAAATGTTCTTAGTTTTCTTGTTATCCTTTGCTGAAAAGCGGTAAAGTAAGCTTAAAAGTGTGCAGGTTACCGCAGCTCTATATGGCAGCAGTTTTGCAACAATGTTATTCATTAGCAGGAGCACTAGATGGCAGCACTATTTCCTGTCATGTAGTGCTTCAGGCATGTGCACACTACCTACCTAGGTATCCCTTCAAAAAAAGATCATCATGAGAACAAAGCAAATTTGATAATGGAAGTAAACTGGAAACTTTAAAAAAAAATTGTATTCTCTTTCGGAATAATGAAATCATTTTTTGGGGTTTAATGTCCCTTTAAGGCTACATGGAGAAGCGACAAGTTTAAACACAGACCTGATTCTGACCAAGGCCTGAACAAAAGACTGAACATCTGGCAGGTCCACCAGACGTTTATGCAAAAGAATAGACAGAGCAGAGATCTGGCCCTTCAGAATACTGACTGACAAACCTTTCTCAAGGCCATCCTTTAGAAACGACAAAATGCGGGGGGACCATCACTCGACTCCAAGAGAAACCCCTCAATTCACACCAATAAAGGTATTTACGCCATACCTTATGGTAAATCTTGCGAGTTGCCGGCTTACGAGCCTGAAGCATGGTATCAATTACCCTCTCAGAAAAACCGTGCATAGACAAAACTAGGAGTTCAATCTCCAAGCAGTCAGCTTCAGAGAAACTAAATTTGGGTGGAGGAAGGGACCCTGAAGTAGAAGGTCCTTCCTCAAAGGTAACCTCCAAAAGGGGAAGAGATGACATCTTCACCAGATCCGCGGACCAGATTCTGCGAGGCCAGGCTGGGGAGATTAATCTTACTAACACCCTCTCCTGTTTGATACAAGCTATCACTCAAGGAAGAAGGGCAAACGAAGGAAAACAAATACACAAGACCGAAGTCCCAAGGAACTGCCAGAGCGTTGATCAGAGCTGTTTGTGGATCTCTTGATCCCGTACTTTGGAAGCTTGGCTATTAGACGAGACGCCATCATATCTAACTCCGGAACCCCCCACCTGAGGGTTATCATTGAGAAAAAAACTTCCGGATGAAGGGCCCACTTCCATGGATGATAAGTCTGCCTACTCAGATAATCCGCTTCCCAGTTGTCCACCCCTGGGATGTGGATGGCAGAGAGGTGACAATCATAAGACTCCCCCACTGAAGTATGCAAGTCACTTCCTTCATAGCTAAGGAACTCAGAGTCCCTCCCTGGTGGTTGATATACGACACCAAGGTGATGTTGTTCGACTGGAATCTGATAAACCGGAGCAAACTCAATTGAGGTCAAGCTGTTAGAGCATTGAAGATTGCTTTCAACTCTAGGATATTTATTGGGAGAGAAGACTCCTCCTGAGTGCAAAGACCCTGAGCCTTTAAAGAACTCCAAACTGCTCCCCAGTCCGACAGGCTGGTATCTGTGGTCATAATCTCCCAAGATGGTCTCTGGAAGCATGTACCCTGAGAGAGATGGTCCTGGGAGATCCACCAGGACAGTCTCTCTCATCAGGGTGTCCAGAACTATACTCAGAGAGGTCCAAGAGGTCTCTGTTCCATTGTCTGAGCATGAATAACTGTAGAGGTCTCTAGCAAAAGGAGCAACCATCAGACTAATTATTCCATACACAGAGCAACTGGATGGATAGAGGACTGAAGAGAAGGACAAGAAGCAAGAATTTTGGATTTTCTAACCTCTGTCAGGAAAATTTCCATGGACAATGAGTCTATGAAATTCCCCAAAAAGCATACCCTGGTGTTTGGCACCAGGGAACTCTCTTTCCAGATTTACTTTCCACCCATGGGAACTCAGAATAGACAACAGATGTTACATCCGCAGACCAAGATTTTAGCGACACAGCTTTCCGAGCAACTACAAAGCTAGAAATTTTGACTCCCAGCCTAACAACTTGCATGCTGGCATCACAGATAAAGGTATTAGTTAGCTTTAGAGTTTTGATCTTAGATTTCTTTTGAGAAAAGAAGGCAATAAGAAAACCCTCACTAGGACTTCTTGCT
This sequence comes from Bombina bombina, assembly GCF_027579735.1. NCBI lineage: Eukaryota > Metazoa > Chordata > Amphibia > Anura > Bombinatoridae > Bombina > Bombina bombina. Next base: position 290,134,941 of record NC_069501.1, on the reverse strand, counting down.
CTAAGAGATAAACGTACCGCTATACCTCAGTCTTACTGAGGAGACTTACCCTACCAGTGAACAGGAACCCACTGTAGAAGGATATACTATGGATGCGATCTATTCACAGACGAGCTGAGAACTGCAGCGACATTCTATTCTCCAAGCCGGCAGTGTAGAGAAGCCGAAACGGAAGAGCGGAGAGCGATCACATGATCGCAACTGAGGAAAACTTGCTGCGCCACAACAACAAAGCGCACTATTTCCGCTATGCTATATAGACTAACAGTGAACAGATTCCTCACATGGAATGTAAATGCGGCCCAAAAAGTAAAATAAAATATGTTTTCAGTTCCCTACTCTGATACACAGAGCAGTAGAAAAAAACACTATCAGGGCAATAAAAACGTTAACCCAATACAATATCCCTCTCAAGGCCAGCCTCATTCACAAGGGATAAAACCATTAACCCCTTGAGCTCCATTAAAGCCTTTCAGTGCCCTGCCAGTGTTGCCCAAATGTATATCCCCATAGTTAAAGGATAAATATGTTACATAAGATATCCACAGAGGATTAACATCCAAAGTGCTGGGTCCTTTGAACTCTAGAAGGCAATAGCACTTACCTGTGGATCCAGCTGCAGAGCAGAGAACAGCTCCTCAGTTATGAAAGATTCAGCCGACCTCTGACAGGGACCTGTAGAAAAAGAAAAACAGAGTAACCAACCCTGGTTTTCTATATAGGGGTAGCATAAATGGAAGGTAAGCAAAGACTACCTCACCGTCTTCCAAATGCTAAAAGCCACCATTACTCTTACTAAAGAAGATTACATGGACACAGCACAGCCCCAATCCCTGCTTGCAGGGAAAAGTACCCATTAAAGGATTAAATTCTTCAGACACCATCTTCACACATCCTCCCGATGTAGAAGGCAAAGAATGACTGGGGGCTTATGAGAAGGAGTGATACTTAAAAGTTCTGCTGTGGTGTTTTTTGCCTCCTCCTCGTGGCCAGGAGTTAAATTCCCACTAGTAATTAGAATGGATTTGTGGACTCTTCATGCCATTGAAAAGAAAAATACATTACAGTTTTACAGAGGATCTATATATGATGATTTACTGGTTGTAAATGTATTATTTTTAATCTAAGAGTCAATTGTAAGATAGTACAAACATTCTCAAAATAAGTCTCTTTGAAATCATAATTTTGAAGTTTTCAAATGTATTACGGATATATATATATATATATATATATATATATATTTCTACTTTTTTCTGGGGAACTTGCAAGACAAAAGGAAGTTGCAACAAAATGAAACATTCCAATTTTTAAATCCATGGTAATAAATCCTAAATATTGATATTTGTGGGTGGTGAATAGCTGCTAAATATGGAACCATACATTACTTGATTGCATTTTTTTTTTTTTTCGGTGCACTATTAAAGAGGCACTAAACACTTATGCACCTCCCTCTAATCATGGTTGCTGCAGTTATTGAACCTAGGTTATACTGCAGGTATCTGAAGGAGAATTACTAAACATGTGCAAGCAGGTCAGCCCTGGAATTTAGTGAAAGATGGATTATTAACATGGCAGCACCCATGAATAGAGGGACGTGGGGAAAAACCTTAATGCTATGCTTATAAAATGTATTTAGTGTTTAATGTCCCTTGACATTCACAAAGCGTATTTTGCATTCTGGTAATAGCTTTTAATCGCTTTTATCATTTCCCCAGACTAAAGATATTTCCAAAAAAAGTTTGAAAACATTTCTTCATTTGCGTATCTCAAATAAAAAGTACTGTAAGTGAATGCAAATTCTTATCGCATCAATAAATTATAAATTCCTTGCTCACCTTGATCTCATCATCTGTGGATTGATCTGAATGAAGAACAGAATTAATGCAAACTGCATCATTAGGAAGATGATTCCGTGAACTAGACTTTGACAACTGAAGAGAGTCCTTTAAGAATTTGACAGCTATTTGCCTTTGTAACCGTAACACCTCCTTTTGAGACTCACGAAGCAGGCGCTCAAAGTCACTCAGCTTCAACCAACTGGGAAATTCCTATGTGCAAAAATTGATAATACATAATACATTTGGCCAATTGTTCGAGAAGTAAGTTTGCTATATGTAAAAGTTATTGAAAGGATGATATAACCAAAATTAAAAATTCAATCAGGAACAAACAAAAAGAAAAAAAAATCCCCTTAAATACAATATTGGCAACGTGTATGCTTGTGCCATAAAACTTCATTAGTAATTACAGTAGAAATCCCACTAAAACTGCAAATTACACAACTGTTGTGCTACTACAGTTTAAATTAAATAAATTAACACATCTAAGTAAATTTACTTCATGCTATGTCCACTTTAATTTCTAACTAGGGAGGATATAGTCTGTGAAGCATCTTCTAACACATATCTGTCCCCTCATCAATTTTGGTCCACAATAAAACAAATAATTTTGCAAATTGTAAATGAGCCTCTGAAGTAAAAAGCTGCAACCTTATTTATCTACATGAACTTTGTCAATTAATCCTCTGGTACTCAAAAAAAAATTAAGAATTATTCCAGTTGCTCAAAGATCCTTAGCCTCCCTCTAGAAACCCATCACTACTCAGACTACTGTTGAAGTTAAAGAAAAAAAGAATTATATTACAATTAATGAAACGACAATACTCTGTCAAAAATGGCTCCGCCAAACGTCATATTTGACATGACAGTGTACTAAGAAAGATACTAAGATATGCATATATTCTAAAACTTAGACTACAACTATAAACAGACTCAATATTAGTAGAGACACATGAAACCTCAAATATTTTTTTTCATGATGGATCAGATAGACCCATGGTTTTCAAAATGTGAGGCGGTCCTCCTCAGGGGTGCACTAGAGAATATAAGGGGAGGTGTGAGAGCAGTGACACTACGCACCATCTAATAAAAATCACAAGCAGCAGCTGACACGGTGAACTAAGGGAAAGGGATACAGGTGTGTTGTATTTGTTGTCTTGACCAGATACTTGCATTTAACACATGGAGTAACAAAGTGCAAACTAAAATGTGAGCAAACCACTCCTTGGTTAAGCAGAATCAGCTAGCTCCCATTAGTGCATTGCTTCTCCTGAGCCTACCTAGGTATGCTTTTCATAATGAGAGAATGAAGAACCATATTGGAAAAATGCACAATCTACCTGAATCATGAAAGTATAATTCTGACTGTATTGTCCATTTAAGCAGCTTTCAAAACTCTTGTTTATTAAGATTGAACTCAAAATCATGTTTTGTTATGCATGTGGGGCAACTAGGATCTCACTTAGTTACGACACTTGGTACTAATGGTATTATAATTTTAATTATATCAGTTTGCACATTCGATGATCTATTTTTTTTTTGACGGTCACCACTACAAGGTACCCTTGTTGCTAAACCAGAAGAGGCCAAATATGGAGAATTTTTTAATTGTATATAATTTTTATTATATATATGCACACACACAGGGGTCAAGTCAAGCTGAAAACAACGGAGTTCCTGCACTATTTTACAGGTGGAACTAAGTTACCCCCTGGAAAGAAAACAGAACAACTTTGTAAACACTGCTGGTGAGAGGATTTGGACACAGTCTGGTTAGAGGGATAGTGAGATCCTCTAATAATGGGCAATAACATTTCTACAATACACTAAATGCAAGTCTATCAGCAGTTCTGCAGTGTGATGACCCCATACTGTGTGGAACAAATGATGCTTACATTTCTGGGGATATTTAGATCCCCTCAAGCGTAACAGCAGCCTCTCAGATGGAATCGAGCAAAGGGATGATGTCCAATGAAGCCATCAGACCAATTACCTCCATACATTGATCTACTGAAGCCAAACAAAAACAAAATTTATGCTTACCTGATAAATTTCTTTCTCTTGTGGTGTATCCAGTCCACGGGTTCATCCATTACTTGTGGGATATTCTCCTTCCCAACAGCAAGCTGCAAGAGGACACCCACAGCAGAGATGTCTATATAGCTCCTCCCCTAACTGCCACTCCCAGTCATTCGACCGAAGACAAGCAAGAAAAAAGGAGAAACTATAGGGTGCAGTGGTGACTGTAGTTTAAAAATAAAAAACACCTGCCCTAAAGTGACAGGGCGGGCCGTGGACTGGATACACCACAAGAGAAAAATTCATCAGGTAAGCATAAATTTTGTTTTCTCTTGTAAGGTGTATCCAGTCCACGGGTTCATCCATTACTTGTGGGATACCAATACCAAAGCTTTAGGACACGGATGAAGGGAGGGACAAGGCAGGAACTTAAACAGAAGGCACCACTGCCTGCAAGACCTTTCTCCCAAAAATAGCCTCCAAGGAAGCAAAAATATCAAATTTGTAGAATTTAGAAAAAGTATGAAGCGAAGACCAAGTCGCCACATTACAAATCTGTTCAACAGAGGCTTCATTTTTAAAAGACCATGTGGAAGCTACCGCTCTAGTGGAATGAACTGTAATTCTTTCAGGAGGCTGCTGGCCAGCAGTCTCATAAGCTAAACGGATTATGCTTCTCAGCCAAAAAGAAAGAGAAGATTCCGAAGCCTTTTGGCCTCTCCTCTGTCCAGAGTAGACAACAAACAATGCAGATGTTTGACGAAAATCCTTAGTAGCTTGTAAATAAAACTTTAAAGCATGAACCACGTCAAGATTGTGTAATAGACGTTCCTTCTTTGAAGAAGGATTAGGACACAGTGACGGAACTACAATCTCCTGATTGATATTCTTATTAGATACCACCTTAGGAAGAAACCCAGGTTTGGTATGCAAAACTACCTTATCTGCATGGAAGATCAGATAAGGGGATTCCCACTGTAAGGCAGATAACTCTGAAACTCTTCGAGCCGAAGAGATAGCTACCAAAAACAGAACTTTCCAAGATAAAAGCTTGATATCTATGGAATGCAGAGGTTCAAACGGAACCCCTTGAAGAACTTTAAGAACTAAATTTAAACTCCATGGCGGAGCAACAGGTTTAAACACAGGCTTGATTCTAATTAAAGCCTGACAAAACGCCTGAACGTCTGGAACATCTGCCAGACGCTTGTGCAGAAGAATAGACAGAGCAGAAATCTGTCCCTTTAAGGAACTAGCCGACAATCCCTTCTCCAATCCTTCTTGGAGAAAGGATAATATCCTAGGAATCCTGACCTTACTCCATGAGTAACCATTGGATTCATACCAATGAAGATATTTACACCATATCTTATGATAGATTTTCCTGGTGACAGGCTTTCAAGCCTGAATCAAGGTATCAATGACCGGCTCGGAGAATCCACGTTTTGATAAAATCAAGCGTTCAATCTTCAAGCAGTCAGCCGCAGAGAAATTAGATTTGAATGTTTGACTGGACCTTGGAGTAGAAGGTCCTGCCTCAGCGGCAGAGTCCATGGTGGAAAGGATGACATGTCCACCAGATCTGCATACCAAGTCCTGCGTGGCCACGCAGGAGCTATCAAAATCACCGAAGCTCTCTCCTGCTTGATCTTGGCAATCAGACGAGGGAGGAGAGGAAATGCCGAGGGAGGAGAGGAAATGGTGGGAACACATAAGCGAGGCTGAAGGACCAAGGCACTGCTAGAGCATCTATCAGCGCTGCCTGGGGATCCCTTGACCTGGACCCGTAACAAGGAAGCTTGGCGTTCTGAGGAGATGCCATGAGATCCAGTTCTGGTTTGCCCCATAGTTGAATCAGCTGGGCAAATAGCTCCGGATGGAGCTCCCACTCCCCCGGATGAAAAGTCTGCCGACTTAGAAAATCCGCCTCACAGTTCTCTACTCCTGGGATATGGATAGCTGAGAGATGGCAAGAGTGAACCTCTGCCCATAGAATTATCTTTGAAACCTCCAACATTGCCAGGGGGCTTCTTGTTCCCCCCTGATGATTGATATAGGCTACAGTCGTGACATTGTCCGACTGAAATCTGATGAACCTGACCGCAGCTAGTTGAGGCCAAGCCTGAAGAGCATTGAATATCGCTCTCAGTTCCAGAATGTTTATCGGAAGGAGGGCTTCCTTCTGAGTCCACGAAACCTGAGCCTTCAGGGAGTTCCAGACTGCGCCCCAGCCCAGAAGGCTGGCATCTGTTGTCACTATAGTCCACTCTGGCCTGCGGAAACTCATTCCCCTGGACAGATTGACCCGAGATAACCACCAGAGAAGAGAATCCCTGGTCTCTTGATCCAGATGTAGCAGAGGGGACAAATCTGTGTAGTCCCCATTCCACTGATTGAGCATGCAAAGTTGCAGTGGTCTGAGATGTAGGCGGGCAAACGGAACTATGTCCATTGCCGCTACCATTAGGCTGATTACTTCCATACAATGAGCCACTGACGGCCGAGAAGTGGAATGAAGAGCACGGCAGGAAGTTAGAAGCTTTGATAACCTGACCTCTGTCAGAAAAAAATTATTTTCTACTGAATCTATCAGTGTTCCTAGGAAGGAAACTCTTGTGAGGGGAGAGAGAACTCTTTTCTTCATTCACCTTCCACCCGTGAGACCTCAGAAAGCCAAAAACAATGTCCGTATGGGACTTGGCAATTTGAAAAGTCGCCGCCTGTATCAGAATGTCGTCTAGGTAAGGAGCCACCGCTATGCCCCGTGGCCTTAGAACCGCCAGTAGGGACCCTAGAACCTTCGTAAAGATTATTGGTGCCGTGGCTAACTCGAAGGGAAGAGCCACAAACTGGTAATGCTTGTCTAAGAAGGCGAACCTGAGGAACTGATGATGATCTCTGTGAATTCGAAATGAACGAAAATTATTCTGTTTGGTCCTTAATTTATTGGACCTATCCTGAGGAAGGGCGTGACCTTTTCCTCCAGTAATATCAGAAATGATCTCCTTCAGGCCTGGCCCGAATAGGGTCTGTCCTTTGAAGGGGATGTTAAGAAGCTTAGACTTTGAAGTAACGTCTGCTGACCAGGACTTAAGCCATAGCGCCCTGCGCGCCAGAATGGCGAAACCTGAATTCTTAGCTGTTAGTTTGGTTAAATGAAAAACAGCGTCAGAAATAAAGGAATTAGCTAACTTGAGAGCTTTAATCCTGTCTAAAATATCATCTAACAGGGTCTCCACCTGTAGAGCCTCCTCAAGAGGCTCGAACCTAAAAGCCACTGCAGCAGTAACTGGGGCAATGCATGCAAGAGGCTGTAGAATAAAACCTTGATGGATAAAAATTTTCTTAAGGAGACCCTCCAATTTTTTATCCATAGGATCTAAGAAAGCACAACTGTCCTCGACAGGGATAGTTGTACGCTTAGCTAGGGTAGAAACAGCACCCTCCACCTTATGGACTGTCTGCCACGAGTCCCGTATAGCGACATCTATGGGAAACATCTTTTTTAAAAGCAGGAGGGGGAGAGAACGGAACACCTGGTCTATCCCATTCCTTAGTAATAATTTCCGAAAACCTCTTAGGGACTGGAAAAACATCAGTGTAAACAGGCACTGCAAAGTGTTTGTCCATTTTACACAATTTCTCTGGAACTACAATGGGGTCACAGTCATCCAGAGTCGCTAAAACCCTCCCTGAGCAATAAGCGGAGGTGTTCAAGCTTAAATATAAAGGCTGTCATTTCAGAATCGGACTGAAGTAACGTCTTCCCTGAATCTGAAATCTCACCCTCAGATAGCAACTCCCTTGCCTTCGGAGCATTGTGAGGGCATATCGGACATAGCTACTAAAGCGTCAGAAAGCTCTGTATTTGTTCTAGCCCCAGAGCTGTCTCGCTTTACTTGTAACCCTGGCAGTTTGGACAATACCTCTGTGAGAGTATTAGTCATAACTGCCGCCATGTCTTGGTAAGGTAAACGCATTGGAAGCGCTAGATGTACTTGGCGTCACTTGAGCGGGAGTTATAGGTTCTGACACGTGGGGAGAGCTAGATGGCATAACCTCCCTTTTGTCAGTCTGAGAAACCTCTGGTGATAAATTTTTAAATGCCATAATATGGTCTTTATAATTTATAGAAATTTCAGTACATTTGGTACACATTCTAAGAGGGGGTTCCACAATGGCTTCTAAACATATTGAACAAGGAGTTTCCTCTATGTCAGACATGTTTAACAGACTAGTAATGAGACAAGCAAGCTTGGAAAACACTTTAATAAATGTGAAACAGCAATTAAATAAAAACGGTACTGTGCCTTTAAGAAAAAAAAAAAAATATCACATAAACTGCAAAACAGTGCTAAAAAGTAGTAAACTCTTCGAAATCTTTACAGTGTGTATAAGGGACTAAAGCAGCATTGCATCCGCTTGCAAATGGATGACTAACCCTTTAGGCCCCAAACCGGATTTGAAAAACGTTAAAAAAAAGTTAATAAACAGTTAAACACCTTGTCACAGCTCTGCTGTGGCTCCTACCTGCCCTCAAATACGATTTAGGAAAGAAATAAGCCCTCTATAGTGGTCCTCAGATGCCAGAGGACTCTTTTAGGGAAGCTGGATGTCTCAGTCTGAATATAAACTGCACAGCTAGAGCGCAAAAATAGGCCCCTCGCACCATGCACTCAATGTCAAAGGGCCTTAAGAAAATACTCCTAGGAGTATCTGACTAGCCATGTGGAGACTAGGCCCCAAAAAAACGATTTATCACCCTCAGAGAAAAAAAGTTATTTCTATATAACATGTAAACGTTTTGTCACTAAGAAATATGAGTATTAACATGAATATTACCCTTTTTTGTAAGCATGATCCAAGGTTTTGTTAAATCACTGCATCAGGCTTACCTCAATTATACAAGGCTCTGTCAGCATTTTCTAGATCTTATCATCCCTCTAGAAATAAATAAACTGAACATACCTCAAAGCAGGTAAACTGCAAACCGTTCCCCCAACTGAAATCTTTCCCATACTCTTCAGTTATGTGTGAGAACAGCAATGGACCTTAGTTACAAACCGCTAAGATCATCAACCTCCAGGCAGATTCTTCTTTTAATTTCTGCCTGAGAGTAAAACAGTACAACGCCGGCACCGTTTAAAAATAACAAACTTTTGATTGAAGGTAAAACTACACTAAGTCACCTCATATCTCTTGATACTTCCTATCTTGTCGAGAGCTGCAAGAGAATGACTGGGAGTGGCAGTTAGGGGAGGAGCTATATAGACAGCTCTGCTGTGGGTGTCCTCTTGCAGCTTCCTGTTGGGAAGGAGAATGTCCCACAAGTAATGGATGAACCCGTGGACTGGATACACCTTACAAGAGAAAAGAAAGAATCCTCTATTTTCAGACCTCTGTCAAATATTATCCCTAAGAAACTACCCCATGTAGCTGGACAAGGTAACTCATTTTCAGATTCACTTCCATCCATGGGAATGAAGAAGACAACAATATCTCTGTATGAGAGTTTGCTTGTTGAAAAGATGGTGCCTGACCCATTATGTCGCCCAGGAAGGGCAAACTTGAATACGCATCCTCCAGGTCAATGGTCACCATGAACTGACATCTTTTGAACCAAAGGAAGAATGAAACCACTGGTTTTCATCAAAAAAGACGGTACCCTGAGTCAATTTGTTTAGACACTTTAGATTTAAAGTTAACAACCAGCACCCAGAGGTGGATTTGAATCCTTGACCTTGATACTGTGTCCGCAGCCTATCTGTGACATCTCATATCAATTATACGAAATATTCCTGTCAAATCAGGAGACAAACAAGGTCTTAACCTTTTAGGGAAGCGCCAGAAGCTTGGAGTCCACTGAACACCATGCAATGCAGGCTAGCTTAAGAGCCTTAATTCTGTTCTGGATCTCCTACAAAGGAATCAAACAAGGCGTTTCACCAGTGGCATACAAACTTCCATGTAAACCTCCAGCCTAGTCAATTGACCCTGAAAAGAACAGCTATCCTCTCTGGGAATTGTTGTTCTTTTAGCCAGAGTAGAAATGCCCTACTACTTAAGGCACCATGCACCATGATATTTAAAGGAGACAGCAACAGGAAACATTATTTTAAAGACAGGAGATGGGAAAAACTAGGAATCCTAGTATATATAAAAGTTTTACTAGATTCTTGAGGGTTGACAACAACAGACATATCAGAGTCGCTCCAAAGTAGCTAAAACCTCCTATCCATACACAAAGGTGTATAAGATAAAATCTGAAATATACCACTTTAGCATCAGATGAAGGAATTATACTGTCCAAATCTGAGAGTTTTAACCAACGTATTCCCCTCATCAGACCTATGAGGAAGGGCAACCTGCGTAGCAGTAGGAGAAACAAAAACCTTACTATCTGAATCTCTTATATTCCTCTTGCCCATTAGCATAGGGAAGGCAGATAATGCCGCAGAGATCACAGAAGATACCTGAGCAAAAATAAACCTGCATGCAAATAAGCTCCTCCAGGAGACAGAGGAAAAATGCAGGGCACAGTATGTGACGCCATAAGGCTAGGGAAATTTTAAGGAGAAACTGTGGCTTTGCCCAACAGTATCATCCTAAAAGACACTGACTCAGATTAGTAATCTCTAATTATGGAGCACAGCATTTTGTATGTTAAACAAATTGTGCCGCAGGCTCTATATTAATTTACTCACAGAGAACCCCATGTATAGGCATTTAGTACTTATTTATTTATAAAATATTTTACCAGGAAGGATACATTGAGATTTCTCTCGTTTTCAAGTATGTCCTGGATCCACAAAACATTGCATTGATACAATAGGGTACAATAAAAATTAAAAAACAATAATAATACACAATAGATGCAAAAATTTTACATAGAACAGGTAAGAAATATATAATCAACCATGACAGGTGCATTCTGTTTTGAGATATGTAGAGAGGGATCTCTTAAAGGATATTAGTCTTGGGGAAGGTTTGAAAGTGTGCGGGAGGTCATTCCATAATTGTGGTTCTCTGTAGGAAAAGGAGGATTGAGCTGCTTTCTTTTTGTATTGAGGCAAACTAAATAATGTGCTGGTATGGGATCAGAGGTTATAGGAGATGGGAATAGCCGGGGAGAGCATTCTGCTCAGGTAGGGTGGGAGCATCCCAGAATGGCTCTTAAACACAAGGCAGGAAAGATGAAGGGTGCGTCTGGATTCCAGCGACAGCCAGTTTAGTTCTTTTAGCATGTCACAATGGTGGTTCCTGTAGTTACATTGTAGCACAAAGCGGAAGAACGAGTTATACAACCTATTAAGGTGATTTTGCGGTGCAGGTGCATATACTACGTCCCCGTAATCCATGATAGGCATCAGCATTTGCTGTACAATCTTTTCCTTTACTGTAGGGCTGAGGCAGGATTTGTTTCGGTACAGGGCACCTAGTTTTGGATAAAGTTTAGATGCAAGTTTTTCTATGTGGAGGCCAAAAGATAGATTGGGGTCTAACGACATACCAAGTATTTGAAAGAGTGGACTGCAGTCAGTGTGCAATTGGATTTTGTTTTGATGCGTAAATGGGAATTTTTTCATTTGTGTATTTCGGTCCCGTTCCAAAGATCATTGTGACAGTTTTGTCAGTGTTTAGGAGTTTGTTTTTTGAGATCCACTTTTCTACCTTGGAACTGGTCTTGGTGCACTGCTTCAAGCTGCGGCATATTGGAAATGTTTGCTTAGATTACTGTGTCATCTACGTACATGTGTACAGTTGAGTATTTGCAGACATTAGGCAGATCATTTATAAATAATGTGAATAGTAGGGGCCGAGAATGGAACCTTGGGGAACACCACACGTGACTGGGAGAGTGAGGGAGTCGCTGTCAGAAATGGAGACATATTGTGATCGATCTGATACATATGATCGAAACCAGGTTAACGGATGATCAGCAACACCAGTTTTTTAGTTTGAGCAGTAGTATGTCGTGGTCTACTGTGTCAAAGGCCTTTGCAAAATCAAGGAAAATAGCTCCAGTTAGGTCTCCTTGTTCCATGCCAGTTTGGATGTCGTTGCAAACTTTTAGGAGGGCAGTTGTAGTGGAGTGATTTGGGCGAAAACCTGATTGATCAGGGGTCAGATAGTTAGATTTTTGGTAATACTCACATAGTTGCGTATGGACGCATTTTTCTAAGATTTTTGACAATACTGGGAGCAATGATATAGGGCCATAATTAGAAACCAAGGTTAACGTCCCACTTTTATGGATAGGCACTACTCTTGCAGTTTTCCAAAGTTTGGGTATGTATCCAGACACCAAGGATACATTAATTAGGGTTGTGACAGATTTAGCAATTGCCGGCGCACTGAGCTTCAACAGCATTGCTGGGATTTGATCAGGTACAGACTGGTTATTCATTTTTAGATTATTAAGGCGTTTCTTAATGACATTGATGGGTACAGGTCTAAAATTGAACTTCTCTATATTGGGTCTTTGCTGATTTAGTGGGGCCTGATCCACATTTGTAGTGTCATTAGTTTGTCAATCAGGGTGGTGGAGCATCCAACAAAATAACTATTAAAGGCATTTGCTACTTCTAAGGGGAGTTGCAGGGTTTGGTTGTCCACATTGACAGAGGAGGGTTGGGAGTGGATTGATAGATTTTGCAAGTTATTTATGACTTTACAAAACTTTCTAGGGTTTGATATGTTATTGTACAGATTTTCACAGAAATATTGGGCCTTGGCCAATTTTGTTTGTTTAGTGCATATATTTCGCCATTGTCTATATACACAGTGATTGTTCATAGAGCTAGTATGCTTGAACTTTGACCACAATGAATCCCGAAACTGGTACATTTGAATGAGGTGAGCTGTAATCCAATTCAAGTGTGCTCCTTTTACTCTCACCTTACACAGCGGGGCATGTAAATTCCAAACTGGTAGGAGTTAAGACTGAAAGAATTCAACTGCAGAGTCTAGATCTGGGATTAGGTTTAATCTGTACCAGGGGAGGTTCTTGATGTCATTTAGAAATGATTGAAGATTACATTTTTTGAAGGACCTGGTGATTTTAACCTTGGGAGAGGATTTAGTTGCCTTTATTTTGTGCACGCAGTACACTAAGCAGTGGTCACTAAAATTGTTAGGGAGAACACCTGCCTCCTGGATTCGGTCGGGAGAAGTGGAGAGAATCCAGTCGAGCAGAGTGTGATTATGGCTTTTGATGTTTATGCGAGTTGGGGAGGAGATTAATTGTGTTAGCTGCAAAGATTTAAACAGCGAGCAAAAAATGTCAACATAAATTACAATGCCGCCTCCTCTCTTTGCTCTATCATTTCTATGGCATGAATACCCATGTATTGCAATGGCAGAGTCAAGTATTTTTACGGTTAGTCACGATTCAGAGATCACAATGATTTTGGGCTTGTATTGTAAACACCATGCTTGCAGTGCATCAATTTTTGGTAGTAAGCTGCGGATATTACAGTGCACAAAGGAGAGGCCTTTTTTTATCTGGAAGGCTAGGAATGGGATTTGTTGGTGGACCAGGGTTAGACTCTACATCATTTGCAAGGGCAAGTAACATAAGGAATAGGAATTTGGAAATAATTTTTTATGCCCATATAGTGAATGTGATACTTTATAATTTTGTGAGGTGGGGGTAGGAGGGTTATTTTTTATAACTCTCCACCAGCATTCAGCAGATAAGTTACAGCAACAGACCAGGCCATGGTGTATGATAATTTGTTTTCCAGTTAGAGGTGTGTGCTTATGGTGGAAGTGATGTGAACAAAATAGGAGTAAGAAAACTTATCACGAATAACGGTATGTTCATATTTGGATTCATGTTAGTGGTATGAGGTATGTAGATGAAAATAAAAAAAATAAATTTTTTTTTTAAAAAGAAATAAAAGTATATACTATTGATGTGTGATATATAGCTATATGTAGGAACAGAGGGTATGTATACCGGACAGAAAAGAGGTATGAGAATCCAGTAGATATACTCTCTATATCACTAGAGGCAAATTTCTAAATACTATAAAAACAAGTCTCTGTTCCAGGATGCTGTCCCATGTACAAAGAAAAAAGTTTAGACTCAATTATATTTTCAATAAAAGCTTAATACCCCCATCAGTGGAGATTAACTTTATTGTGAGCACTCTTCTATAGAGACAGTATTTGTAGATGTCAGCGACATTTAGTAGAGCAGTAGCGCTCTCTTATAGGTCACTAAAAACCCGAAAACCATAAAACCCAAAACCATGTCTCAACTACACGATACAGGACTAAGAAAACTATCCGCTAATCAAGCTTCTAACAATACAGGAAGCATAACTCCATAGTTCCCTCTATATTTAAACATACAAATCTATAGCAACATCGCTCCGATCTTATAGAGAAGAAATGAGGCATGGTCACCTAACCGGCTCAGAGAGAGACAAAAATGGCGCTTCACATCATACAATAAATAAGGAGGAGGGACATAAGCATAGAAAGGAAGGGCAAAGCTATAACAAACTTTGCGCCCCTTCTGTTAGCCGATACAAACTAAAGCCCACAAATGCAAATACCTCCTCTGCCTAGAAAAGCATGAGCCCTAATCAATAAGTCTCATAATGGAGCTGCTCCAACTATTGTAAAAACAGAGCACACTCTTACGCACCAGACTCCTCTGATAGGAGTATACTGTGCAGGACCCACTTGGTAAAAATTCACAAAGAAAAGTACCAGGATTCAAAGAATCAACGCTTATATCTTGTATGGAGACTGAGTAGACTGATGCTGCAGTTATCAGTCCATTGCTAAACATAATGAATTGGAGCAATTAACCCCTAAAGAGCCAACACAATTGAGTCACAATAAATTGAGGGAATACTTTACACATAAAAGAATAAACCCCTAGTCTCTGAATCACAAAAGTGCCTGCGACCTGCCTAAACATCCTTCTCAAGGATATAATGTCCCACCTAAAGTTGCAGAGAGGCTTCTTAACCCACCCAAAAGACGATAAGGCACTTACCTGCAGTCTGGCCATCCGGCAAGAGGACAGCTCACACAGCGTGGAAGGACGCCAACTCCTTACAGAGAAGAAAGAAAGAAAGAAAGAAAGAAAGGAAAAGAAAGAAAAGAAAGAAAAGAAAGAAAAGAAAGAAAAGAAAGAAAAGAAAGAAAAGAAAGAAAAGAAAGAAAAGAAAGAAATGATAATAAAGAAAGGAAAGAAAGGAAAAGAAAGAAAGAAAGAAAGAAAGAAAGATAGATCAGAGGAAACCTACTCTTGCTTTCTATACTAGGGCAGCAAATATGTAAGGAAAACGCAGCAAGGCCCACCTTACAAGATCCTAACTGCTTTAAAGCCCTACTAAAGAGACTAACGTGGAGTACGGCTAGACCCAAATTTGAAAGGAAAGATCAGAGCAAACCTACGCTGGCTTTCAAAATAATAAAATCTTGATTGAAGTGAAATAAATCCAATCTTCTTCAGACACCAGAAACTTCACCTCCTCCTGGCACTGAAGGCAAAAATAATGACTGGGGGAAGTGATACTTAACAGTTTTGCTGTGGTGCTCTTTGGCTCCTCCTGCTGGCCAGGAGTGATATTCCCAACAGTAATTGATGAAGCCATGGACTTTTAGAAAAGAAATTGGCTTAAGAGCAATAATTCTAACCTGGATCTCGCAAAGAATTCTCTACCAATTGGAATCAGACAAGGCGTCGCACCCAAAAGATGCCACGCTTGACACAGGAGCAATAACAAGTTCAATAAGCCTCCAGCTTAGTCCATTGATCCTTAAAAGAGCAGCTATCCTCTATAGGGATTGTAGTTCTCGTAGCCAGAGTAGAAAAAAAACCTTCTACTGTAGGCACCGTGCGCCATGAATCTTTAATGAAGTCAGCGACAGGCGACATCTTCTTTGATACAGGAGATGGGGAAAAGGTATCCCTAGCTTCTCTAACTCCTGAGAAATAACTTCCGTTGCACAGTCTGGAACAGGAAACACTTCCACCTAGGAAGGAACATCGTAGTAACTAAAAAGTTTAGTCGCCCAAAGAAGCCAAAACTTCCCTTAATACCCAGAGGTGTTCAAGCTTAACTCTGAAAAATACTACTTCAGCATCCGATGAAGGAATTATACTGTCCAAATCTGAGATTTCTCCCTCAGAGGCTACCGACATATCCTCCTCATCAGCCTATGAGGAAAGGCAACCTAAGTAGCAGCAGGTGGAACAGAAACCTTACTATCTGAATCTCTAATATTACTCTTGCGATTTCCCTTTAGAAAACCAGATAATGCAGCAGATACCGCAGAAGATACCTGGGCAACAAATTCTGCAGGCAAATAACTCCTCCAGGAGATAGAGAGGAACCGCAGGGCACTGCATGTGACGCCATAAAGGCATGGAACGTTAGAGGAGAAAGGTGTGGCATTGCCTAAACAGCATCATCATGAGAGACATGAGGCTAGCAAAATATATTTGCTATAATTCTTGAAAATTAAAATACATAAAAATGAACACGGTCACTTTAAGATTATAGAGACTTAAAGAGACTTGCAGTTAGCGTTTTCTCTAGATACTTGGAACAAAGCCATTAGCATAACAAAAACGGCAACCCACTGTGTCACCCTGTATGAATTATACTTCAAGGTAATCACCAGATGGCACTTAGTGCCCACTAAGCTACAAAAACTTTACCCTGAGCACTCACCACAGTGCTGGAGAGAATGTGGAGAATTAGGAACCCCCATACATATTTGGTGGACCTGTCCGAGACTAACGGACTACTGGCAGAAAGTGGGAAAGGTCTGTAAAGACTTAGGACTAACAACATCTTTACACCCGGCCCTTGCCATATTGCATTTGGACATAGACAAAATCCCCCAAAACAAACAAAACTTACTGATATATGTCCTTATCTCTGCCAAGCTCCTTATAGCCAGGAACTGGAAAAAGAGCCAACCCCCAAGGCTACAGAGTGTCCTTGATAACGTAAACTACATTAAAAACATGGAAAACTTTGTAGCCAGAGAACTGAGTAACTATTGTATTACATGGGAACCCTGGGAAACTATGCAACACCGCCCAGTCCCTGCCTAACTATTTTCAGAACTCATGATCATGCCTTTTACTCCTCCCTCTCCCACAATCAGCCCATTACCCTTCTTCGGGAGTTACGTTTAATCTCCCACTTACCCCCTGAAATCACCTAAATCGCCTAAATGAGACTAGTTTGTTAGACACTAAAAGCTACAAGTTAAAAATCAAAAAACAAAATTGAACATGAGACCTAATCTACAAGAAAGCAAGTCACAGGCAGAGAGGGGTCTGTGGGCCCCCCGCACTGATACTGTTAGGATTGTGTAATTTAAACTTGAGCTTAAATTCAATACATTTTCCTAAAAAGTTATGTTATGGAGTTACCGCTATAGACTGGTTTGTTACCTTTAAGACCACTTCAATGTAGACCACTGTATTAAGATTTTATTCTTTCGAAAGATCATTGCATATTTATAAGCTACCTCTGTAAAAACGAGGGCCTCCGTATGAGTGAAAATTATACTCTATCATTTATCACCCATGCATACAAAGTTCCTTTAGCACCTTTGTACTATTCATATATGCCTAGATGTTTGCATGTTGTTTTCACTTTATTTGCGCAAGATTGTATATCATAACTATGTCCTCAATAAAAACAGAATTTATGCTTACCTGATAAATTACTTTCTCCAACGGTGTGTCCGGTCCACGGCGTCATCCTTACTTGTGGGAATATCTCTTCCCCAACAGGAAATGGCAAAGAGTCCCAGCAAAGCTGGCCATATAGTCCCTCCTAGGCTCCGCCCACCCCAGTCATTCGACCGACGGACAGGAGGAAAAATATAGGAGAAACCATATGGTACCGTGGTGACTGTAGTTAGAGAAAATAATTCATCAGACCTGATTAAAAAACCAGGGCGGGCCGTGGACCGGACACACCGTTGGAGAAAGTAATTTATCAGGTAAGCATAAATTCTGTTTTCTCCGACATTGGTGTGTCCGGTCCACGGCGTCATCCTTACTTGTGGGAACCAATACCAAAGCTTTAGGACACGGATGAAGGGAGGGAGCAAATCAGGTTACCTAAACGGAAGGCACCACGGCTTGCAAAACCTCTCTCCCAAAAATAGCCTCCGAAGAAGCAAAAGTATCAAATTTGTAAAATTTGGCAAAAGTGTGCAGTGAAGACCAAGTCGCTGCCTTACATATCTGGTCAACAGAAGCCTCGTTCTTGAAGGCCCATGTGGAAGCCACAGCCCTAGTGGAGTGAGCTGTGATTCTTTGAGGAGGCTGCCGTCCGGCAGTCTCATAAGCCAATCGGATGATGCTTTTAAGCCAAAAGGAAAGAGAGGTAGAAGTCGCTTTTTGACCTCTCCTTTTACCAGAATAGACAACAAACAAAGAAGATGTTTGTCTGAAATCTTTTGTAGCCTCTAAATAGAATTTTAGAGCACGGACTACGTCCAAATTGTGTAACAAACGTTCCTTCTTTGAAACTGGATTCGGACATAAAGAAGGTACAACTATCTCCTGGTTAATATTCTTGTTAGAAACAACCTTTGGAAGAAAACCAGGCTTAGTACGCAAAACCACCTTATCTGCATGGAACACCAGATAGGGCGGAGAACACTGCAGAGCAGATAACTCTGAAACTCTTCTAGCAGAAGAAATAGCAACCAAAAACAAAACTTTCCAAGATAGTAACTTAATATCTATGGAATGTAAAGGTTCAAACGGAACCCCTTGAAGAACTGAAAGAACTAGATTTAGACTCCAGGGAGGAGTCAAAGGTCTGTAAACAGGCTTTATCCTAACCAGAGCTTGAACAAATGCTTGAACATCTGGCACAGCTGCCAGTCTTTTGTGTAGTAAGACAGATAAAGCAGAGATCTGTCCCTTTAGAGAACTTGCAGATAATCCTTTCTCCAAACCTTCTTGTAGAAAGGAGAGAATCTTAGGAATTTTTATCTTATTCCATGGGAATCCTTTGGATTCACACCAATAGATATATCTTTTCCATATTTTATGGTAAATCTTTCTAGTTACCGGTTTTCTGGCCTGAACCAGAGTATCTATCACAGAATCTGAAAACCCACGCTTCGATAGAATCAAGCGTTCAATCTCCAAGCCGTCAGCTGGAGGGAGACCAGATTTGGATGTTCGAATGGACCCTGAACAAGAAGGTCCTGTCTCAAAGGTAGCTTCCATGGTGGAACCGATGACATATTCACCAGGTCTGCATACCAAGTCCTGCGTGGCCATGCAGGAGCTATCAAGATCACCGAGGCCCTCTCCTGTTTGATCCTGGCTACCAGCCTGGGAATGAGAGGAAACGGTGGAAATACATAAGCTAGGTTGAAGGTCCAAGGAGCTACTAGTGCATCTACTAGACTCGCCTTGGGATCCCTGGATCTGGACCCGTAGCAAGGAACCTTGAAGTTCTGACGAGGCGCCATCAGATCCATGTCTGGAATGCCCCATAATTCAATTAGTTGGGCAAAGATCTCCGGGTGGAGTTCCCACTCCCCCGGATGAAATGTCTGACGACTCAGATAATCCGCTTCCCAGTTTTCCACACCTGGGATGTGGATCGCAGACAGGTGGCAGGAGTGATCCTCCGCCCATTGAATTATTTTGTTCACTTCTTTCATCGCCAGGGAACTCCTTGTTCCCCCTGATGATTGATATACGCAACGGTCGTCATGTTGTCTGATTGGAATCTTATGAATCTGGCCTTTGCTAGCTGAGGCCAAGCCCTGAGAGCATTGAAGATCACTCTTAGTTCCAGAATGTTTATCGGGAGAAGAGACTCTTCCCGAGACAATAGTCCCTGAGCTTTCAGGGATTCCCAGACCGCGCCCCAGCCCACTAGACTGGCGTCGGTCGTGACAATGACCCACTCTGGTCTGCGGAAGCTCATTCCCTGGGATAGATGGTCCAGGGTCAGCCACCAACGGAGTGAATCTCTGGTCTTCTGATCTACTTGAACCATTGGAGACAAGTCTGTATAGTCCCCATTCCACTGTTTGAGCATGCACAGTTGTAATGGTCTTAGATGAATTCGTGCAAAAGGAACTATGTCCATTGCTGCAACCATCAACCCTACTACTTCCATGCACTGCGCTATGGAAGGACGTGGAACAGAATGAAGAACTTGACAAGTGCTTAGAAGTTTTGACTTTCTGACCTCTGTCAGAAAAATCCTCATTTCTAAGGAATCTATTATTGTTCCCAAGAAGGGAACTCTTGTTGACGGAGACAGAGAACTTTTTTCTATGTTCACCTTCCATCCGTGTGATCTGAGAAAGGCCAGAACGATGTCTGTATGAGCCTTTGCTTCTGACAGGGACGACGCTTGTATTAGAATGTCGTCCAAGTAAGGTACTACTGCAATGCCCCTCGGTCTTAGAACCGCTAGAAGGGACCCTAGTACCTTTGTGAAAATCCTTGGAGCAGTGGCTAACCCGAATGGGAGGGCCACAAACTGGTAATGTTTGTCCAGAAAGGCGAACCTTAGGAACTGATGATGTTCTTTGTGGATAGGAATATGTAGGTACGCATCCTTTAGATCCACGGTAGTCATAAATTGACCTTCCTGGATAGTGGGTAGAATCGTTCGAATGGTTTCCATCTTGAACGATGGTACCCTGAGAAATTTGTTTAGGATCTTCAAATCCAAAATTGGTCTGAAAGTTCCCTCTTTTTTGGGAACTACGAACAGATTGGAATAAAATCCCCTTCCTTGTTCCTTTATTGGAACTGGGTGTATCACTCCCATCCTTAACAGGTCTACACAATGTAAGAACGCCTGTCTCTTTATTTGGTTTAAGGATAAGTGAGACATGTGGAACCTTCCCCTTGGGGGTAGTTCCCTGAATTCCAGGAGATAACCCTGAGAAACTATTTCTAGCGCCCAGGGATCCTGAACATCTCTTGCCCAAGCCTGAGCAAAGAGAGAGAGTCTGCCCCCTACTAGATCGGGTCCCGGATCGGGGGCTACTCCTTCATGCTGTTTTGTTAGCAGCAGCAGGCTTCTTGGCCTGCTTACCCTTGTTCCAGCCTTGCATTGGTTTCCAGGCTGGTTTGGGTTGTGAGGCATTACCCTCTTGCTTAGAGGATGCAGAATTAGAGGCCGGTCCGTTCCTGAAATTGCGAAAGGAACGAAAAACATAATTTATGTAAGAACTTACCTGATAAATTCATTTCTTTCATATTAGCAAGAGTCCATGAGCTAGTGACGTATGGGATATACATTCCTACCAGGAGGGGCAAAGTTTCCCAAACCTCAAAATGCCTATAAATACACCCCTCACCACACCCACAATTCAGTTTAACGAATAGCCAAGAAGTGGGGTGATAAAAAAGTGTGAAAGCATATAAAATAAGGAATTGGAATAATTGTGCTTTATACAAAAATCATAACCACCACAAAAAAAGGGTGGGCCTCATGGACTCTTGCTAATATGAAAGAAATGAATTTATCAGGTAAGTTCTTACATAAATTATGTTTTCTTTCATGTAATTAGCAAGAGTCCATGAGCTAGTGACGTATGGGATAATGATTACCCAAGATGTGGATCTTTCCACGCAAGAGTCACTAGAGAGGGAGGAATAAAAAAAAAGACAGCCAATTCCTGCTGAAAATAATCCACACCCAAAATAAAGTTTAATGAAAAACATAAGCAGAAGATTCAAACTGAAACCGCTGCCTGTAGAATGAGCTGTAATCCTTTGAGGCGGAGTTTTACCCGACTCAACATAGGCAAGATGAATTAAAGATTTCAACCAAGATGCCAAAGAAATGGCAGAAGCTTTCTGGCCTTTTCTAGAACCGGAAAAGATAACAAATAAACTAGAAGTCTTTCGGAAAGACTTAGTAGCTTCAACATAATATTTCAAAGCTCTAACAACATCCAAAGAATGTAACGATTTCTCCTTAGAATTCTTAGGATTAGGACATAATGAAGGAACCACAATTTCTCTACTAATGTTGTTGGAATTCACAACTTTAGGTAAAAATTCAAAAGAAGTTCGCAACACCGCCTTATCCTGATGAAAAATCAGAAAAGGAGACTCACAAGAAAGAGCAGATAATTCAGAAACTCTTCTGGCAGAAGAGATTGCCAAAAGGAACAAAACTTTCCAAGAAAGTAATTTAATGTCCAATGAATGCATAGGTTCAAACGGAGGAGCTTGAAGAGCCCCTAGAACCAAATTCAAACTCCAAACTCCAAGGAGGAGAAATTGACTTAATGACAGGTTTTATACGAACCAAAGCTTGTACAAAACAATGAATATCAGGAAGATTAGCAATCTTTCTGTGAAAAAGAACAGAAAGAGCAGAGATTTGTCCTTTCAAGGAACTTGCGGACAAACCTTTATCTAAACCATCCTGAAGAAACTGTAAAATTCTTGGAATTCTAAAAGAATGCCAAGAAAAATGATGAGAAAGACACCAAGAAATATAAGTCTTCCAGACTCTATAATATATCTCTCTGGATACAGATTTACGAGCCTGTAACATAGTATTAATCACAGAGTCAGAGAAACCTCTTTGACTAAGAATCAAGCGTTCAATCTCCATACCTTTAAATTTAAGGATTTGAGATCCTGATGGAAAAAAGGACCTTGCGAATGAAGGTCTGGTCGTAGCGGAAGAGTCCACGGATGGCAAGAGGCCATCCGGACAAGATCCGCATACCAAAACCTGTGAGGCCATGCCGGAGCTACCAGCAGAACAAACGAGCATTCCTTCAGAATCTTGGAGATTACTCTTGGAAGAAGAACTAGAGGCGGAAAGATATAAGCAGGATGATACTTCCAAGGAAGTGATAATGCATCCACTGCTTCCGCCTGAGGATCCCAGGATCTGGACAGATACCTGGGAAGTTTCTTGTTTAGATGAGACGCCATCAGATCTATTTCTGGAAGCTCCCATATTTGAACAATCTGAAGAAATACCTCTGGGTGAAGAGACCATTCGCCCAGATGCAACGTTTGGCGACTGAGATAATCCGCTTCCCAATTGTCTATACCTGGGATATGAACCGCAGAGATTAGACAGGAGCTGGATTCCGCCCAAACCAGAATTCGAGATACTTCTTTCATAGCCAGAGGACTGTGAGTCCCTCCTTGATGATTGATGTATGCCACAGTTGTGACATTGTCTGTCTGAAAACAAATGAACGATTCTCTCTTCAGAAGAGGCCAAGACTGAAGAGCTCTGAAAATTGCACGGAGTTCCAAAATATTGATCGGTAATCTCACCTCCTGAGATTCCCAAACTCCTTGTGCCGTCAGAGATCCCCACACAGCTCCCCAACCTGTGAGACTTGCATCTGTTGAAATTACAGTCCAGGTCGGAAGCACAAAAGAAGCCCCCTGAATTAAACGATGGTGATCTGTCCACCACGTTAGAGAGTGTCGTACAATCGGTTTTAAAGATATTAATTGAGATATCTTTGTGTAATCCCTGCACCATTGATTCAGCATACAGAGCTGAAGAGGTCGCATGTGAAAACGAGCAAAGGGGATCACGTCCGATGCAGCAGTCATAAGACCTAGAATTTCCATGCATAAGGCTACCGAAGGGAATGATTGTGACTGAAGGTGTCGACAAGCTGAAATCAATTTTAGACGTCTCTTGTCTGTTAAAGACAGAGTCATGGACACTGAATCTATCTGGAAACCCAGAAAAGTTACCCTTGTCTGAGGAATCAATGAACTTTTTGGTAAATTGATCCTCCAACCATGATCTTGAAGAAACAACACAAGTCGATTCGTATGAGATTCTGCTAAATGTAAAGACTGAGCAAGTACCAAGATATCGTCCAAATAAGGAAATACCACAATACCCTGTTCTCTGATTACAGACAGAAGGGCACCGAGAACCTTTGTAAAAATTCTTGGAGCTGTAACTAGGCCAAACGGCAGAGCCACAAACTGGTAATGCTTGTCCAGAAAAGAGAATCTCAGGAACTGATAATGATCTGGATGAATCGGAATATGCAGATAAGCATCCTGTAAATCTATTGTGGACATATAATGCCCTTGCTGAACAAAAGGCAAGATAGTCCTTACAGTTACCATTTTGAACGTTGGTATCCTTACATAACGATTCAATATTTTTAGATCCAGAACTGGTCTGAAGGAATTCTCCTTCTTTGGTACAATGAAGAGATTTGAATAAAACCCCATCCCCTGTTCCAGAACTGGAACTGGCATAATTACTCCAGCCAACTCTAAATCTGAAACACAATTCAGAAATGCTTGAGCTTTCACTGGATTTACTGGGACACGGGAAAGAAAAAATCTCTTTGCAGGAGGTCTCATCTTGAAACCAATTCTGTACCCTTCTGAAACAATGTTCTGAATCCAAAGATTGTGAACAGAATTGATCCAAATTTCTTTGAAAAAACGTAACCTGCCCCCTACCAGCTGAGCTGGAATGAGGGCCGCACCTTCATGTGGACTTAGAAGCAGGCTTTGCCTTTCTAGAAGGCTTGGATTTATTCCAGACTGGAGATGGTTTCCAAACTGAAACTGCTCCTGAGGATGAAGGATCAGGCTTTTGTTCTTTGTTGAAACGAAAGGAACGAAAACGATTATTAGCCCTGTTTTTACCCTTAGATTTTTTATCCTGTGGTAAAAAAGTTCCTTTCCCACCAGTAACAGTTGAGATAATGGAATCCAACTGAGAACCAAATAATTTGTTACCCTGGAAAGAAATGGAAAGTAGAGTTGATTTAGAAGCCATATCAGCATTCCAAGTTTTAAGCCATAAAGCTCTTCTAGCTAAGATAGCTAGAGACATAAACCTGACATCAACTCTGATAATATCAAAAATGGCATCACAGATAAAATTATTAGCATGCTGAAGAAGAATAATAATATTATGAGAATCATGATCTGTTACTTGTTGTGCTAAAGTCTCCAACCAAAAAGTTGAAGCTGCAGCAACATCAGCCAAAGATATAGCAGGTCTAAGAAGATTACCTGAACACAGATAAGCTTTTCTTAGAAAGGATTCAATTTTCCTATCTAAAGGATCTTTAAACGAAGTACCATCTGACGTAGGAATAGTAGTACGTTTAGCAAGGGTAGAAATAGCCCCATCAACTTTAGGGATTTTGTCCCAAAATTCTAACCTGTCAGACGGCACAGGATATAATTGCTTAAAACGTTTAGAAGGAGTAAATGAATTACCCAATTTATCCCATTCTCTGGAAATTACTTCAGAAATAGCATTAGGAACAGGAAAAACTTCTGGAATAACCACGGGAGATTTAAACACCTTATTTAAACGTTTAGAATTAGTATCAAGAGGACCAGAATCCTCAATTTCTAAAGCAATTAGTACTTCTTTAAGTAAAGAACGAATAAATTCCATTTTAAATAAATATGAAGATTTATCAGCATCAATCTCTGAGATAGAATCCTCTGAACCAGAAGAGTCATCAGAATCAGAATGATGATGTTCATTTAAAAATTCATCTGTAGAGAGAGAAGTTTTAAAAGAATTTTTATGTTTACTAGAAGGAGAAATAACAGACATAGCCTTCTTGATGGATTCAGAAACAAAATCTCTTATGTTATCAGGAACATTCTGCACCTTAGATGTTGAGGGAACTGCAACAGGCAATGGTACATTACTAAAGGAAATATTATCTGCTTTAACAAGTTTGTCATGACAATTAATACAAACAACAGCCGGAGGAATAGCTACCAAAAGTTTACAGCAGATACACTAAGCTTTGGTAGTTCCAGCACTAGACAGCGATTTTCCTGAAGTATCTTCTGACTCAGATGCAACGTGAGACATCTTGCAATATGTAAGAGAAAAAACAACATATAAAGCAAAATTGATCAAATTCCTTAAATGACAGTTTCAGGAATGGGAAAAAATGCCAATAAACAAGCTTCTAGTAACCAGAAGCAAAGAAAAAATGAGACTGAAATAATGTGGAGACAAAAGCGACGCCCATATTTTTTGGCGCCAAATAATACGCCCACATTGTTTGGCGCCTAAATGCTTTTTGGCGCCAAAAATGACGCCACATCCGGAACGCCGACATTTTTGGCGCAAAAGGACGTCAAAAAATGACGCAACTTCCGGCGACACGTATGATGCCGGAAAAGAAAAGATTTTTTGCGCCAAAAAAGTCCGCACCAAGAATGACGCAATAAAATGAAGCATTTTCAGCCCCCGCGAGCCTAACAGCCCACAGGGAAAAAATTTTTAAGGTAAGAAAAAATGATTGATTCAAACGCATTATCCCAAATATGAAACTGACTGTCTGAAAATAAGGAATGTTGAACATTCTGAGTTAAGGCAAATAAATGTTTGAATACATATATTTAGAACTTTATAAATAAAGTGCCCAACCATAGCTTAGAGTGTCACAGAAAATAAGATTTACTTACCCCAGGACACTCATCTACATGTTTGTAGAAAGCCAAACCAGTACTGAAACGAAAATCAGCAGAGGTAATGGTATATAAATAAGAGTATATCGTCGATCTGAAAAGGGAGGTAAGAGATGAATCTCTACGACCGATAACAGAGAACCTATGAAATAGACCCCGTAGAAGGAGATCACTGCATTCAAATAGGCAATACTCTCCTCACATCCCTCTGACATTCACTGCACGCTGAGAGGAAAACCGGGCTCCAACTTGCTGCGGAGCGCATATCAACGTAGAATCTAGCACAAACTTACTTCACCACCTCCATAGGAGGCAAAGTTTGTAAAACTGAATTGTGGGTGTGGTGAGGGGTGTATTTATAGGCATTTTGAGGTTTGGGAAACTTTGCCCCTCCTGGTAGGAATGTATATCCCATACGTCACTAGCTCATGGACTCTTGCTAATTACATGAAAGAAATTAGACTTATTCTTGGCCTTGAAAGGCCTATCTTGTGGAAGGGCGTGGCCCTTTCCCCCAGTGATGTCTGAAATAATCTCTTTCAATTCTGGTCCAAATAGAGTTTTACCTTTGAAAGGGATGTTAAGCAATTTTGTCTTGGATGACACATCCGCTGACCAAGACTTTAGCCAAAGCGCTCTGCGCGCCACGATTGCAAACCCTGAATTTTTCGCCGCTAATCTAGCTAATTGCAAAGCGGCATCTAAAATAAAAGAGTTAGCCAACTTAAGTGCGTGAACTCTGTCCATAACCTCCTCATATGGAGTCTCTCTACTGAGCGACTTTTCTAGTTCCTCGAACCAGAACCACGCTGCTGTAGTGATAGGAACAATGCACGAAATGGGTTGTAGAAGGTAACCTTGCTGTACAAAAATGTTTTTAAGCAAACCCTCCAATTTTTTATCCATAGGATCTTTGAAAGCACAACTATCCTCGATAGGAATAGTAGTGCGTTTGTTTAGAGTAGAAACTGCCCCCTCGACCTTAGGGACTGTCTGCCATAAGTCCTTTCTGGGGTCGACCATAGGAAATAATTTCTTAAATATAGGGGGGGGGGAACAAAAGGTATGCCGGGCTTTTCCCACTCCTTATTCACTATGTCCGCCACCCGCTTGGGTATAGGTAAAGCGTCGGGGTGCACCGGAACCTCTAGGAACTTGTCCATCTTGCATAATTTCTCTGGAATGACCAAGTTGTCACAATCATCCAGAGTAGATAACACCTCCTTAAGCAGTGCGCAGAGATGTTCTAATTTAAATTTAAATGTCACAACATCAGGTTCAGCTTGTTGAGAAATTTTTCCTGAATCTGAAATTTCCCCATCTGACAAAACCTCCATGGCCACTTCAGATTGGTGTGAGGGTATGACAGAACAATTATCATCAGCGCCCTCCTGCTCTTCAGTGTTTAAAACAGAGCAATCGTGCTTTCTCTGATATGTAGGCATTTTGGATAAAATATTTGCTATGGAGTTATCCATTACAGCCGTTAATTGTTGCATGGTAATAAGCATTGGCGCGCTAGATGTACTAGGGGCCTCCTGCGTGGGCAAAACTGGTGTAGACACAGTAGGAGATGATGTAGTATCATGTTTACTCCTCTCATCTGAGGAATCATCTTGGGCAATTTCATTATCTGTGGCAGTACTGTCCTTACTTTGTTTGGACGCTATGGCACAATTATCACACAAATTTAAATTGGAAGACACATTGGCTTTCATACATATAGAACATAGCTTATCCGAAGGCACAGACATGTTAAACAGGCTTAAACTTGTCAATAAAGCACAAAAAACGTTTTAAAACAAAACCGTTACTGTCTCTTTAAATTTTAAACAGAAAACACTTTATTACTGAATATGTGAAAAAGTATGAAGGAATTGTTCAAAAATTACCAAAATTTCACCACAGTGTCTTAAAGCATTAAGAGTATTGCACACCAAATTTCAGAGCTTTAACCCTTAAAATAACGGAACCGGAGCCGTTTACAAATTTAACCCCTATACAGTCCCAGCTATAGCCTTTGCTGAGACCTAACCAAGCCCAGAGGGGAATACGATACCAAGTGACGCCTTCTAGAAACTTTTCCAGCTACTTTCAGATCCTCACACATGCATCTGCATGTCCTGCTCTCAAAAAACAACTGCGCAGTAATGGCGCGAAAATGAGGCTCAGCCTACAACTGGGAAGGCCCCCTGACTGGAAAAGGTGTCTAACATAGTGCCTGCCGTTAATAAACGTTCCCCAAGTTTATAAATGTGAATTATCAGCATAAACATGAATAAAAAGCCCAAATAAAGCAATCGATTTAGCCCATAAAAGTGTCTACCAGTTTTATAGCCCATATTAAGCCCTTGTTTGACTAAGAAAATGGCTTACCGGTCCCCATGAGGGGAAATGACAGCCTTCCAGCATTACATGGTCTTGTTAGAAATATGGCTAGTCATACCTTAAGCAGAAAAGTCTGCTGTTTCCCCCAACTGAAGTTACTTCATCTCAACAGTCCTATGTGGAAACAGCAATCGATTTTAGTTACTGTCTGCTAAAATCATCTTCCTCTCACAAACAGAAATCTTCATCCTTTTCTGTTTCAGAGTAAATAGTACATACCAGCACTATTTTAAAATAACAAACACTTGATAGAAGAATAAAAAAACTACATTTAAACACCAAAAAAAACTCTTAACCATCTCCGTGGAGATGTTGCCTGTGCAACGGCAAAGAGAATGACTGGGGTGGGCGGAGCCTAGGAGGGACTATATGGCCAGCTTTGCTGGGACTCTTGGCCATTTCCTGTTGGGGAAGAGATATTCCCACAAGTAAGGATGACGCCGTGGACCGGACACACCAATGTTGGAGAAAAGAATAATTTAAAAAAAAAAGATTATAGAGACTTGCCTTAGAAAAGGATCAATATATATATATATATATATATATATATATATATATATATATATATATATATATATATATATAGGGTCAGACCTCTGTTCCAATCTTATACACCTGTAGCATAAACATGAAAATAACCCCAATTCTCTAACTATATAAAGTTCTGGGACATATATGAATTAAATAATTCCTTAACCTTTTAACGCCGTTATGCCGTTCTATTCCGTCATATTTACACTGGGCTTTAAAGCCGTTATGACGAAATAGAACGTCATAACAAACGGCTGTCCTGAAGCCTTCTGTGCTTCAAGGACTTGATCGCGGTCTGGAGGGTGTTCCTAGGGTTGTAGGGACGCCCCCCAGATGTGATCCAATAATTGAAATTGTCTGATGTAGGCACTTTAACCCTGTCACGAAAGGGTTAAGTGAAGGAAATCCTATCATGAGCATAAGTACATAAAAGTCTTGGCTGGTTGTGTATATCCTCCTCAGGTAACGCCAGATCCATTTGGCACTTTATCAGAATGTAGTGCTATTAACAGGCATGTTAGCTCAGATACCTTCATATGCTGGCGACATGTAAGCATAAATACTTGGAACATTGTGTGTCCCTATAAAAAACATAATTTATGCTTACCTGATAAATTCCTTTCTTCTGTTGTGTGATCAGTCCACGGGTCATCATTACTTCTGGGATATAACTCCTCCCCAACAGGAAATGCAAGAGGATTCACCCAGCAGAGCTGCATATAGCTCCTCCCCTCTACGTCAGTCCCAGTCATTCGACCAAGAATCAACGAGAAAGGAGTAACCAAGGGTGAAGTGGTGACTGGAGTATAATTTAAAAGATATTTACCTGCCTTAAAACAGGGCGGGCCGTGGACTGATCACACAACAGAAGAAAGGAATTTATAAGGTAAGCATAAATTATGTTTTCTTCTGTTATGTGTGATCAGTCCACGGGTCATCATTACTTCTGGGATACCAATACCAAAGCAAAAGTACACGGATGACGGGAGGGATAGGCAGGCTCATTATATAGAAGGAACCACTGCCTGAAGAACCTTTCTCCCAAAAATAGCCTCCGAAGAAGCAAAAGTGTCAAATTTGTAAAATTTGGAAAAAGTATGAAGCGAAGACCAAGTTGCAGCCTTGCAAATCTGTTCAACAGAGGCCTCATTCTTAAAGGCCCAAGTGGAAGCCACAGCTCTAGTGGAGTGAGCTGTAATTCTTTCAGGAGGCTGCTGACCAGCAGTCTCATAGGCTAAACGTATTATGCTACGAAGCCAAAAAGAGAGAGAGGTAGCAGAAGCTTTTTGACCTCTCCTCTGTCCAGAATAAACGACAAACAGGGAAGAAGTTTGGCGAAAATCTTTAGTTGCCTGCAAGTAGAACTTGAGGGCACGAACTACATCCAGATTGTGTAGAAGACGTTCCTTCTTTGAAGAAGGATTTGGACACAAGGATGGAACAACAATCTCTTGATTGATATTCCTGTTAGTGACCACCTTAGGTAAGAACCCAGGTTTAGTACGCAGAACTACCTTGTCTGAGTGAAAAATCAGATAAGGAGAATCACAATGTAAGGCTGATAACTCAGAGACTCTTCGAGCCGAGGAAATAGCCATTAAAAACAGAACTTTCCAAGATAACAATTTTATATCAATGGAATGAAGGGGTTCAAATGGAACACCCTGTAAAACGTTAAGAACTAAGTTTAAACTCCATGGCGGAGCAACAGCTTTAAACACAGGCTTGATCCTAGCTAAAGCCTGACAAAAAGCCTGGACGTCTGGATTTTCTGACAGACGCCTGTGTAACAAGATGGACAGAGCTGAAATCTGTCCCTTTAATGAACTAGCTGATAAACCCTTTTCTAACCCTTCTTGTAGAAAAGACAATATCCTAGAGATCCTAACCTTACTCCAGGAGTAATGTTTGGATTCGCACCAGTATAGGTATTTACGCCATATTTTATGGTAAATCTTTCTGGTAACAGGCTTCCTAGCCTGTATCAGGGTATCAATAACCGACTCAGAAAAACCACGTTTTGATAAAATCAAACGTTCAATTTCCAAGCAGTCAGCTTCAGAGAAGTTAGATTTTGATGTTTGAATGGACCCTGTATCAGAAGGTCCTGTCTTAGAGGTAGAGACCAAGGCGGACAGGATGACATGTCCACTAGATCTGCATACCAAGTCCTGCGTGGCCATGCAGGCGCTATTAGAATCACTGATGCTCTCTCCTGCTTGATTTTGGCAATCAATCGAGGAAGCAGCGGAAAGGGTGGAAACACATAAGCCATCCCGAAGTTCCAAGGTGCTGTCAAAGCATCTATCAGAACCGCTCCCGGATCCCTGGATCTGGACCCGTAGCGAGGAAGTTTGGCGTTCTGGCGAGACGCCATGAGATCTATCTCTGGTTTGCCCCAACGTCGAAGTATTTGGGCAAAGACCTCCGGATGAAGTTCCCACTCCCCCGGATGAAAAGTCTGGCGACTCAAGAAATCCGCCTCCCAGTTCTCCACTCCCGGGATGTGGATTGCTGACAGGTGGCAAGAGTGAGACTCTGCCCAGCGAATTATCTTTGATACTTCCACCATTGCTAGGGAGCTTCTTGTCCCTCCCTGATGGTTGATGTAAGCTACAGTCGTGATGTTGTCCGACTGAAACCTGATGAACCCCCGAGTTGTTAATTGGGGCCAAGCTAGAAGGGCATTGAGAACTGCCCTCAATTCCAGAATGTTTATTGGAAGGAGACTCTCCTCCTGATTCCATAGTCCCTGAGCCTTTAGAGAATTCCAGACAGCGCCCCAACCTAGTAGGCTGGCGTCTGTTGTTACAATTGTCCAGTCTGGCCTGCTGAATGGCATCCCCCTGGACAGGTGTGGCCGATGAAGCCACCATAGAAGAGAATTTCTGGTCTCTTGATTCAGATTCAGAGTAGGGGACAAATCTGAGTAATCCCCATTCCACTGACTTAGCATGCATAATTGCAGAGGTCTGAGGTGTAGGCGTGCAAAAGGTACTATGTCCATTGCCGCTACCATTAAGCCGATCACCTCCATGCATTGAGCTACTGACGGGTGTTGAATGGAATGAAGGACACGGCATGCATTTTGAAGCTTTGTTAACCTGTCCTCTGTCAGGTAAATCTTCATTTCTACAGAATCTATAAGAGTCCCCAAGAATGGAACTCTTGTGAGAGGAAAAAGAGAACTCTTCTTTTCGTTCACTTTCCATCCATGCGACCTTAGAAATGCCAGAACTAACTCTGTATGAGACTCGGCAGTTTGAAAGCTTGAAGCTTGTATTAGAATGTCGTCTAGGTATGGAGCTACCGAAATCCCTCGCGGTCTTAGTACCGCCAGAAGGGCACCCAGAACCTTTGTGAAGATTCTTGGAGCCGTAGCCAATCCGAATGGAAGAGCTACAAACTGGTAGTGCCTGTCTAAGAAGGCAAACCTTAGATACCGGTGATGATCTTTGTGGATCGGTATGTGAAGGTAAGCATCCTTTAAATCCACTGTGGTCATGTACTGACCCTCTTGGATCATGGGTAAGATTGTCCGAATAGTTTCCATTTTGAACGATGGAACTCTTAGGAATTTGTTTAGAATCTTTAAATCTAAGATTGGCCTGAAAGTTCCCTCTTTTTTGGGAACCACAAACAGGTTTGAGTAGAACCCTTGTCCTTGTTCCGACCGCGGAACCGGATGGATCACTCCCATTATTAACAGATCTTGTACGCAGCGTAGAAACGCTTCTTTCTTTATCTGGTTTGTTGACAACCTTGACAGATGAAATCTCCCTCTTGGGGGAGATAATTTGAAGTCTAGAAGGTATCCCTGAGATATGATCTCTAGTGCCCAGGGATCCTGAACATCTCTTGCCCAGGCCTGGGCGAAGAGAGAGAGTCTGCCCCCCACTAGATCCGGTCCCGGATCGGGGGCTCTCGGTTCATGCTGTCTTTGGGGCAGCAGCAGGTTTCCTGGCCTGCTTGCTCTTGTTCCAGGACTGGTTAGGCTTCCAGCCTTGCCTGTAACGAGCAACAGCTCCTTCCTGTTTTGGTGCAGTGGAGGTTGATGCTGCTCCTGTTTTGAAGTTCCGAAAGGGACGAAAATTAGACTGTCTAGCCTTAGCTTGGCTTTGTCTTGAGGTAGGGCGTGGCCCTTACCTCCTGTAATGTCAGCGATAATCTCTTTCAAACCGGGCCCAAATAAAGACTGCCCCTTGAAAGGTATATTAAGTAATTTGGACTTAGAAGTAACATCAGCTGACCAGGATTTTAGCCACAGCGCCCTACGTGCCTGTATGGCGAATCCTGAGTTCTTAGCCGTAAGTTTGGTTAAATGTACTACGGCCTCCGAAATGAAGGAATTAGCTAGTTTAAGGACTCTAAGCCTGTCCGTAATGTCGTCTAGCGTAGATGAACTAAGGTTCTCTTCAAGCGACTCAAACCAAAATGCTGCCGCAGCCGTAATCGGCGCGATACATGCAAGGGGTTGTAATATAAAACCTTGTTGAACAAACATTTTCTTAAGGTAACCCTCTAATTTTTTATCCATTGGATCTGAGAAAGCACAGCTATCCTCCACCGGGATAGTGGTACGCTTAGCTAAAGTAGAAACTGCTCCCTCCACCTTGGGGACCGTTTGCCATAAGTCCCGAGTGGTGGCGTCTATTGGAAACATCTTTCTAAATATTGGAGGGGGTGAGAACGGCACACCGGGTCTATCCCACTCCTTAGTAACAATTTCAGTTAGTCTCTTAGGTATAGGAAAAACGTCAGTACTCGCCGGTACCGCAAAGTATTTATCCAACCTACACAGTTTCTCTGGTATTGCAACGGTGTTACAATCGTTGAGAGCTGCTAAGACCTCCCCTAGTAATACACGGAGGTTCTCCAATTTAAATTTAAAATTTGAAATATCTGAGTCCAATCTGTTTGGATCAGAACCGTCACCCACAGAATGAAGCTCTCCGTCCTCATGCTCTGCGAGCTGTGACGCAGTATCAGACATGGCCCTAGCATTGTCAGCGCACTCTGTTCTCACCCCAGAGTGATCACGCTTGCCTCTTAGTTCTGGTAATTTAGACAAAACTTCAGTCATAACAGTAGCCATATCTTGTAATGTTATCTGTAATGGCCGCCCAGATGTACTAGGCGCCAAAATATCACGCACCTCCCGGGCGGGAGATGCAGGTACTGCCGCGTGAGGCGAGTTAGTCGGCATAACTCTCCCCTCGCTGTTTGGTGAAATTTGTTCACATTGTACAGATTGACTTTTATTTAAAGTAGCATCAATACAGTTAGTACATAAATTTCTATTGGGCTCCACCTTGGCATTGGAACAAATGACACAGATATCTTCCTCTGAGTCAGACATGTTTAACACACTAGCAAAAAAACTTACAACTTGGTTATAATCTTTTTTAGCAAAAAACGTACTGTGCCTCAAAGAGGTACTAACGATTAAATGACAGTTGAAATAATGAACTGAAAAACAGTTATAGCATCAAACTTTAAAACAACAAAACTTTTAGCAAAGGTTTGTTCCCATTAGTAAAATAACAATAATTAAATTTGACATAAAAAATACAAAGCAACGTTTTTATTCACAGTCACTATAAGAATTCTCACAGCTCTGCTGAGAGAATTTACCTCCCTTCAAAGAAGTTTGAAGACCCCTGAGATCTATCAGAGATGAACCGGATCATGCAGGAAATATAAAAGTAACTGACTGGTATTTTTTGATGCGTAGCAAAGAGCGCCAAAAACGGCCCCTCCCTCTCCCACACAGCAGTGAAGAGAAACGAAACTGTCACAATTAAAGCAAAAAAACTGCCAAGTGGAAAATAATGCCCAAATATTTATTCACACAGTACCTCAGCAATGTAAACGATTCTACATTCCAGCAAAAACGTTTAACATGATAAATAGTTATTAAAAAGGATTAGTGACCTTTAACAGAGTAGTTCCGGTGAAATACCATCCCCAGAATACTGAAGTGTATACATACATGTCATTTTAACGGTATGGCAGGATTTTCTCATCAATTCCATTCAGAAAATAAAAACTGCTACATACCTCAATGCAGATTCATCTGCCCGCTGTCCCCTGATCTGAAGCCTTTACCTCCCTCAGATGGCCGAGAACAGCAATATGATCTTAACTACTCCGGTTAAAATCATAGTAAAAAACTCTGACAGATTCTTCCTCAAACTCTGCCAGAGAAGTAATAACACGCTCCGGTGCTATTTTAAAATAACAAACTTTTGATTGAAGTCATAAAAACTAAGTATAATCACCATAGTCCTCTCACACATCCTATCTAGTCGTTGGGTGCAAGAGAATGACTGGGACTGACGTAGAGGGGAGGAGCTATATGCAGCTCTGCTGGGTGAATCCTCTTGCATTTCCTGTTGGGGAGGAGTTATATCCCAGAAGTAATGATGACCCGTGGACTGATCACACATAACAGAAGAAATACAGTCGCTAAATACACCGACTGTATACAAGCCCCTCCGCTCCGTTCTCATGTCAGAGAAGGAGCCGGGCTCACGTGAACGCTATAGCCACAAAAATGGCCGTTCTTCACTGACAAAGGAGGACAAATCTTAACTAGGATATATTTAGTCCCAATTAAAGTCTCTCATACTTACCTGTATCTAGCCGGCGGTGTGAGAGGATGCCACTCCTCACAGAGACCTGTAAAAAAAAAAAAAAAAAAGAACAGCATAAACCTACTCTGGCTTTCTGTACCCTGGGCAGCAAATCTGTTAGGAAAACGCAGCAAGGCCCACCTTACAAGTTCCTAACTGCTTAAAAGCCACCACTACTCTACTGAAGAGATTAATGTGGACTACAGCTAGACCTAAAAACTTGCTTGTAGCAAAAGAAATCCAATTTTCTTCAGACACCAGAACTTCACCTTCTCCATTGACAGAGGCAAAGAGAATGACTGGGGTTTGTGGGAAGGTAAGTAATACTTAACAGCTTTGCTGTGATGCACTTTGCCTCCTCTTGCTGGCCAGGAGTGATATTCCCACTAGTAAATGAGGACGTTGTGGGCTCACCATATCTTAGGAAAGAAAAAATTCCAGTACACTTTGCATCAGAGCTACACCCATATACACTTTCATAGCTCTGCCCACTCAGATAGCTCCCCAAAACAAGCTCGTGAAATACTAGTAGTATAATTTAACCATACTGATTACTTAAATGATTCAGATAAAGCATGTACTGTTTAAATTCACTTCTATTATGAAATGTTGTTTGTTCTCCTCAGTACCGTTGTTGAAAAGAAACTTAAATTATGCTTACCTGATAAAAAAAAATTCTACAGATGTAAAGAGAGTCCACAGCTGCATTAGTTACTTTTGGGAACTCAGAACCTAGCCACTAGGAGGAGGAAAAGACACCCCAGCCAAAGGCTTAAATACCGGAAGCCATGAAGAACTCCAGAAAAAAAAAAAAACTAAAAAGGGCACAACTAGTCCTAAACAAAAACACAAAAACCAGAGAAACCGGGTCAGGCTAACAGAGACCCAACCAGTCTCGTAGAAACAAGGGGAGGCAACGCCCAGACCCCAGAGATACAGAAACCACAGGCTAAGACTATGATTCTGAAACAGAGAAGAGAATCTTCCCCTAAAGGCAGTGCAACCGCACTTTAGCGACAACTGAAGACGGAGGTCCCCAAATTCGCAAAAAGGTAACTCAGAATATCCAAATATTCAGATATAATCAGTACCCAAAGGTGGACTTGAACCCTGGCCTTCCTACTTGCAAGCCCAATGAGCTAGCCCCTATGTCATAACAGTGTCCCTGGAAAACTGGGTCGTCCCGAACCAGTTCGCAGGCTCATAAATCTCCAGACATCCAAGAAGGATCTAGACAAGAACCTTGGACCCAGGACCCAGAATCGTCTTATAATGAACAACAACCCCAGGGAACAAGATACCCCGTCTGAAGTCAGAACTCATAGGGTATGATAACCGGGCTAACCCGAAGAACAGGTAAAGGACTCACTCGTAATTCCCAGCCCCAACGGGAAGAGCACATTCTTAGCAGGAGGACAACACCTCCCCAACCAGGTGCTAGGCAGTGACAAAGTCACGCAATTACTCTAGAGCCCAAAGGCCCCAAGGACAACGCACACAAAGTTCAAGACTAAGGGAAATGGTAACGAGAGCAAAGTCACCCGAAGAGAGAGTCTGAAGAAAGCTAGTCTCCATAATCGTCTCAGATTACCCTTCCAGAGGACAATACCCAAGGAAAGAATGCAGAGCATCCCAAACCCTGGGAGAAACCTTTTGGAAAAGGAGACAACACAGCCTATTGTCCCTGATATGGAGACAATGAACTCCCAGAAGTAGAAAAAGCTGCATGGCCCTCACTTCCTAATTAAACGGCTAAAGCCAGCAGAAAAAAACAGACGAAGTCCAGGAACAAGTGCTAAAAAGGACACTCCTAAAGAGACCATAAAAAGGCAAGGTCGCCAAAAACCGGCAGCATGAAGGACCTAAAGCCTCCAAAACTCCGACCCACAACGGGAAGGAAACGCTCTAGTTTCCGCAAAGAACAGAAAACAACTGAATATGTCACAGCGGATCCCAATGGAGACACGGCTGACTAGATTTGAAAGGCTAATGGGGACCAAACTTAATACCCCATGCCCCTAGGCAAACCATGGAACATCAAGTCCTCCCAGAATGCTAGCTGAAACTTGTAAAATAAAAACAAAGAAAACAACACAAATCATAGTGAGAGCACTCAGCGTCCTCACCGGACCAGACAGGTATAAAAGGCACCACATGCCTGAGCTAGGCCTCAAAGACAGAAGGATTTGTACCTAGTCAGGGCCAGCCTAAAACCAAGGGCCTCAGCACTGTCAAGGCCACATAGAGACACCCCCTAAGATGGAGGGATAAAAAAACAGACAGACAACCATAGGACTAGCACGTCCTCACACTTGCACAACTTTTGTATAAGTAAACAGTGCGACCACAAAATCACGAGTATCAATTCCAGAGAAAGAAAGTTCCCATAGGAAATTGCAACAACATAAACTTTAAACAAAAAAAATCTATCCTCACCAGATTAAAATAAAAGATAAGGCAACGGGTAGGTTATCGCCCAGGAAGAACGGACACACCCGCAGGACCAGCCCAACAGGGATCAGAGTCTACCAAGCTCAGAACTGGAAAAGGATACTCAATAACAAAGACTATAAGAAGATTACCTCATCCCCTTATGTCTAATTATGCAAGCCATTCGAAGAGGAAGACTGAAAATTCCCAGACCCATTAAGAGCGGGATCCTCCAGCAACACTAAAACGTTCCTTATTAGAACACAAAGGCGTGCCAGTCTATAACGAAAAGCGCAACATATCTCTGCCAGGACAAATTAAGACACCGGCCCCGAAGGTTGACCCCCTGAAGCCTCAGGGACAGTCGCTTCCCCGGAGGGCTGAACTGGACCAGGCGATCCCACGCCTGACTAAACCCGGTTAAGGGAACACTGACAATATCGCAAACACACTCCCGGGAGGTGCAGATGCGCCAGAGTGATGGCCATGCGAAACCGTGTTGAAACCTCCGGTGGGAACAGGCCACTCTCCATAGAAGGATAAGCAGCGTTTGGGTTACCTGCATGTGTAGTAAGAGTTGGAGGTAGGGAACTCGCCTCGTGGGAAATAGAATCCCCAGAGGCGGATGGCTCAGCGGGCCTGATTCCCTGAGGAACGGAGCACTCTAAAACGGCATTCAGAACATAACGGATTGGCATGTATCACCCGGGCCAATTCATATTCTTCGCAAGAAGTATAATCTGAGTCCAAGACATCTGTCTCCAAAAAATCATAATCCTCCATAACTAGGATATTGCTTTAAAAAAAAATGGACCAATAAAAAAAAAATCTAAACGGCACCTCACACCCCCAATGGCTGGGGCACTATAAATCAGACACCAGCGGACCAGAATTTCTCTGTAGCCACACGGTCAGGAATGCGGAAATGGAGAGCCAAAACGTGACCACGCCCGGTCACAAGGTAAACTGTGCAGTCCATGAAAAAGCGCGCCTGACCGTAAAGGCTGCGTCACTAGACATAGGCCATTATGTTCCAAAATAGCCATGAGCCTAAGTATCACTACACAGTAGCAGACAGAATCACAAACATGATTTAAAAAAAATAACCCCCCTCAGGAGATATTAACCCTTGATTCCAAGATACCTAAGGAGCCTCACTGAGAACCTGTTAAAATGTTTTAATCCCGTGAGGTGGTAGACTCTTGGATAAACAGTTGTAAATACAATACATTCATGACGAAAGTAAATTGAAACGATCTTACCGGAATCTACGCCGTGGAACAAGAACACGGCCCTTCAAGTGTGACTGATAGTAGCATCGCTTCTGCCATGGACTTGAGAGAAGAAGCAGGCAGAGAAACGCTGATTGCTTGTGGAGCTCTTAATATGAGTGGGGATGCTTTCGCAGAATGCCTCTCCCTGCATCTCCGGACTTTAACTTTCCTCCATGCTTACCGAGAGACTGACAGGACTACTTAAAACTCCAGTCCCATGCCAAAGAGTACTGTCCTCCATAAGAGACTATCAAAAACTTCTGACACTTCTCTGCCAACCTCCTGGGACGAAAGGCAAAGAATGACTGGGAAATGGGGGAAGTGGTGGAGGTATTTAAGCCTTTGGCTGGGGTGTCTTTGTCTCCTCCCGGTGGCCAGGTTCTGAATTCCCAAAAGTAATAAATACAGCTGTGGACTCTTTCCATTTATGAAGAAAATATATACATATCCTCAACAGCAGCAATGCAACACTGGTGATTGGAAGCTACACATATTTGTAATTGACTTACTAAAGGGGCTCAGCTAGCTCCCAGTAGTGCACTGCTGCACTGGAGATGACTGGATATATTCGAGGATTTTCTTTTTGTAAGGTTATTGACTTTTAATGCAGGTTAAACCATTAAGCTCCTGACCACCTCCCTTACTCTAAAGCAGATATTTGGCATTGGAAGAATACATTTACAACAAAAACTAAAATAAGCAAGCAAGGGTTCAATTATTAAAGGGATACTAAATCCAAAATTTTAAAGCAAAAAATTAGGTTTAGTATCCCTTTAACCTTTCAGCATCTGTAGCAGGACACCACAACACATCCTAGCTTATATAGATGTTATACAGCATAAAATTAGACAATAATATTACTTCAATGTTTAAAGTGACACTCAAGTCAAAAACATAATTTATGTAAGAACTTACCTGATAAATTCATTTCTTTCATATTAGCAAGAGTCCATGAGCTAGTGACGTATGGGATATACATTCCTACCAGGAGGGGCAAAGTTTCCCAAACCTCAAATGCCTATAAATACACCCCTCACCACACCCACAAATCAGTTTAACGAATAGCCAAGAAGTGGGGT
This sequence comes from Bombina bombina, assembly GCF_027579735.1. Classification (NCBI taxonomy): domain Eukaryota; kingdom Metazoa; phylum Chordata; class Amphibia; order Anura; family Bombinatoridae; genus Bombina; species Bombina bombina. The sequence goes on along the minus strand of NC_069501.1, from coordinate 290,094,291 downwards.
GATAAGAAAAAAGTGCGAAAGCATAAAAAATAAGGAATTGGAATAATTGTGCTTTATACAAAAAAATCATAACCACCATAAAAAGGGTGGGCCTCATGGACTCTTGCTAATATGAAAGAAATGAATTTATCAGGTAAGTTCTTACATAAATTATGTTTTCTTTCATGTAATTAGCAAGAGTCCATGAGCTAGTGACGTATGGGATAATGACTACCCAAGATGTGGATCTTCCACGCAAGAGTCACTAGAGAGGGAGGGATAAAATAAAGACAGCCAATTCCGCTGAAAATAATCCACACCCAAAACAAAGTTTAAATCTTATAATGAAAAAAAACTGAAATTATAAGCAGAAGAATCAAACTGAAACAGCTGCCTGAAGTATTTTTCTACCAAAAACTGCTTCAGAAGAAGAAAACACATCAAAATGGTAGAATTTAGTAAAAATATGCAAAGAAGATCAAGTTGCTGCTTTGCAAATCTGATCAACCGAAGCTTCATTCCTAAACGCCCAGGAAGTAGAAACTGACCTAGTAGAATGAGCTGTAATCCTTTGAGGCAGAGTTTACCCGACTCGACACAAGCATGATGAATTAAAGATTTCAACCAAGATGCCAAAGAAATGGCAGAGGCCTTCTGACCTTTCCTAGAACTGGAAAAGATAACAAAAAGACTAGAAGTCTTTCGGTAAATCTTAGTAGCTTCAACATAATATTTGCAGTGATCTCTCCTTAGAATTCTTAGGATTAGGACAAAATGAAGGAACTACAATTTCTCTACTAATGTTGTTAGAATTCACAACCTTAGGTAAAAATTTAAAAGAAGTTCGCAACACCGCCTTATCCTGATGAAAAATCAGAAAAGGAGACTCACAAGAAAGAGCAGATAATTCAGAAACTCTTCTAGCAGAAGAGATGGCCAAAAGAACAAAACTTAAGAACAAAACAAGTTTTATACGAACCAAAGCTTGTACAAAACAATAAAAATCAGGAAAACTAGCAATCTTTCTGTGAAAAAGAACAGAAAGAGCAAAGATTTGTCCTTTTAAGGAACTTGCAGACAAAACTTATCCAAACCATCCTGAAGAAACTGTAAAATTCTAGGAATTCTAAAAGAATGCCAAGAAAAATGATGAGAAAAACACCAAAAAATGCAAGTCTTCCAGACTCGATAATATATCATCCTAGATACAGATTTACGAGCCTGCAACATAGTATTAATTACGGAGTCAGAGAAAACCTCTATGACTGAGAATCAAGCGTTCAATCTCCATACTTTCAATTTAAGGATTTGAGATCCTGATGGAAAAAAAGGACCTTGTGATAGAAGGTCTGGTCTTAACGGAAGAGTCCACGGATGGCAAGGAGCCATCCGGACAAGATCCGCAAACCAAAACCTGTGAGGCCATGCTGGAGCCACCAGCAGAATAAACGAACGCTCCTTTAGAATTTTGGAAATCACTCTTGAAAGAAGAACTAGAGGCGGAAAGATATAGCAGGATGATATTTCCAAGGAAGTGACAATGCATCCACTGCTTCCGCCTGAGGATCCCTGGATCTGGACAGATACCTGGGAAGCTTCTTGTTTAGATGAGAAGCCATCAGATCTATTTCTGGAAGTCCCCATATTTGAACAAACTGAAGAAATACCTCTGGGTGAAGAGACCATTCGCCCGGATGTAGCATTTGGCGAATGAGATAATCCGCTTCCCAATTGTCTATACCTGGGATATGAACCCATATATATATATATATATGCATAGAAGTTTTAACAGCATTGGATTCAATTCCCTTTGCTCATTTTCAATGGAAAGATCCTTTCCAGCTTTTTATGAGTGTTGTTTCTTCAAGAACATGGTTGGAGGATCAATTAACCAATCAGTTTGTTGATTCCTCAGACAAGAGTAACCGCAGAAATTAGACAGGGGCTGGATTTCGCCCATACAAGTATTCGAGATACTTCCTTTATGGCCAGAGGACTGTGAGTCCCTCTTGATGATTGACATATGCTACATTTGTGACATTGTCCGTCTGTAAACAAATGAACGACTCTCTCTTTAGAAGAGGCCATGACTGAAGAGCTCTGAAAATTGCACGGAGTTCTAAAATGTTGATTGGAAATCTCACCTCCTGAGATTCCCAAACCCCTTGTGCTGTCAGAAACCCCCATACAGCTCCCCAACCTGTCAGACTTGCATCTGTTGAGATCACAGTCCAGGTTGGAAGAACAAAAGAAGCCCCCTGAACTAAATGATGGTGGTCTGTACCACGTCAGAGGGTGTCGAACAATCTGTTTTAAAGATATTAAATGAGATATCTTTGTACAATCCTTGCACTGGTTCAGCATACAGAGCTGAAGAGGTCGCATGTGAAAATGAGCAAAGGGGAACACGTCCAATGCAGTAGTCATAAGAACCTAGAATTTCCATGCATAAGGCTACCGAAGGGAATGATTGAGACTGAAGGTTTCGATAAGCTGAAACCAAATTCAGACTTCTCTTGTCCGACAGAGACAGAATCTAACTGGAAACCTAAAAAAAGGTTACTCTTGTCTGAGGAATCAACAAACTGATTGGTTAATTGATCCTCCAACCATGTTCTTGAAGAAACAACACTCGTAAAAAGCTGGAAAGGATCTTTCCATTGAAAATGAGCAAAGTATCCAAAATATATAGGACAGAAACACACTTAAAGAAAGTGTTAGCCTTACTGGAATAAAATCAAAGAAATTTGGACAAAATAGAACCAAATAAATTTCAAAGAAGTCTTAACCTGCCCCTTACCAGCCAAGCTGGAATACGGCACGTACATCGCAATATTAGGGAGCTGATTTCGAACCCCAATTATAAACATGTTACTTGGGAAAGAACTCAGGAATTTGTTCCTTAATAAGAACAACCAAACTAGTATAAGCTTAAAGTTTTAGTCTTAGAACTCAATCTTGAAGCCCATAGTAACAGTTAAGAATTGAATCCAATTATAAAACAAATAATTGATTTATCTTAGAACAAAAGAAACATGGATTTTCTTTTTTTTTTTTTTTTTTTAAAACACAAAATTCTTCTAGCTAAAATAGCTAAAGACATAGATTAACCCTCATTTGCGAATATATTCAATAAAAACATAATTTATGCTTACCTGATAAATTCCTTTCTCCTGTAGTGTGGTCAGTCCACGGGTCATCATTACTTCTGGGATATTAACTCCTCCCCAACAGGAAGTGCAAGAGGATCACCCAGCAGAGTTGCTATATAGCTCCTCCCCTCTACGTCACACCCAGTCATTCGACCGAGAACCAACGAGAAAGGAGAAGCTAAAGGGTGCAGTGGTGACTGGAGTATAATTTAAAAATTTAGACCTGCCATAAAAAACAGGGCGGGCCGTGGACTGACCACACTACAGGAGAAAGGAATTTATCAGGTAAGCATAAATTATGTTTTCTCCTGTTAAGTGTGGTCAGTCCACGGGTCATCATTACTTCTGGGATACCAATACCAAAGCAAAAGTACACGGATGACGAGAGGGACAGGCAGGATCTTATACGGAAGGAACCACTGCCTGAAGAACCTTTCTCCCAAAAACAGCCTCAGAAGAAGCAAAAGTGTCAAATTTGTAAAATTTGGAAAAAGTATGAAGAGAAGACCAAGTTGCAGCCTTGCAAATCTGTTCAACAGAGGCCTCATTCTTAAAGGCCCAAGTGGAAGCCACAGCTCTAGTAGAGTGAGCTGTAATTCTTTCAGGAGGCTGCTGTCCAGCAGTCTCATAAGCTAAACGTATTATGCTACGAAGCCAAAAAGAGAGAGAGGTAGCAGAAGCTTTTTGACCTCTCCTCTGACCAGAATAAACGACAAACAGGGAAGACGTTTGTCGAAAATCTTTAGTTGCCTGTAAATAAAATTTCAGAGCACGGACTACATCCAGATTGTGTAGAAGACGTTCCTTCTTTGAAGAAGGATTAGGACACAAGGATGGGACAACAATCTCTTGATTGATATTCCTGTTAGTGACCACCTTAGGTAAGAACCCAGGTTTAGTACGCAGAACTACCTTGTCTGAATGAAAAATCAGATAAGGAGAATCACAATGTAAAGCGGATAACTCAGAGACTCTCCGAGCCGAGGAAATAGCCATTAAAAACAGAACTTTCCAAGATAACAGCTTGATATCAATGGAATGAAGAGGTTCAAACGGAACACCCTGTAAAACGTTAAGAACTAAATTTAAGCTCCATGGTGGAGCAACAGTTTTAAACACAGGCTTAATCCTGGCCAAAGCCTGGCAAAAAGCCTGAACGTCTGGAACTTCTGACAGACGCTTGTGTAAAAGAATGGACAGAGCTGAGATCTGTCCCTTTAAGGAACTAGCAGATAAACCCTTTTCTAAACCTTCTTGTAGAAAGGATAATATCCTAGGAATCCTAACTTTACTCCATGAGTAACTCTTGGATTCGCACCAATGTATCAATAACTGACTCCGAAAAACCACGCTTTGATAAAATCAAGCGTTCAATTTCCAAGCAGTCAGCTTCAGAGAAATTAGATTTTGATGTTTGAAAGGACCCTGAATTAGAAGGTCCTGTCTCAGAGGCAGAGACCAAGGTGGACAGGATGACATGTCCACTAGATCTGCATACCAGGTCCTGCGTGGCCACGCAGGCGCTATAAGAATCACCGATGCTCTCTCCTGTTTGATTCTGGCAATCAATCGAGGAAGCATCGGGAAGGGTGGAAACACATAAGCCATCCCGAAGGTCCAAGGTGCTGTCAAAGCATCTATCAGGACCGCTCCCGGATCCCTGGATCTGGACCCGTAACAAGGAAGCTTGGCGTTCTGTCGAGACGCCATGAGATCTATCTCTGGTTTGCCCCAACGTCGAAGTATTTGGGCAAAGACCTCCGGATGAAGTTCCCACTCCCCCGGATGAAAAGTCTGACGACTTAGGAAATCCGCCTCCCAGTTCTCCACTCCCGGGATGTGGATTGCTGACAGGTGGCAAGAGTGAAACTCTGCCCAGCGAATTATCTTTGATACTTCCATCATCGCTAGGGAGCTTCTTGTCCCTCCTTGATGGTTGATGTAAGCTACAGTCGTGATGTTGTCCGACTGAAACCTGATGAACCCCCGAGTTGTTAACTGGGGCCAAGCCAGAAGAGCATTGAGGACTGCTCTCAATTCCAGAATGTTTATAGGCAGGAGACTCTCCTCCTGAGTCCATGATCCCTGAGCCTTCAGAGAATTCCAGACAGCGCCCCAACCTAGAAGGCTGGCGTCTGTTGTTACAATTGTCCAATCCGGCCTGCTGAATGGCATCCCCCTGGACAGATGTGGCCGAGAGAGCCACCATAGAAGAGAATTTCTGGTCTCTTGATCCAGATTCAGAGTAGGGGACAAATCTGAGTAATCCCCATTCCACTGACTTAGCATGCACAATTGCAGCGGTCTGAGATGTAGGCGTGCAAAGGGTACTATGTCCATTGCCGCTACCATTAAGCCGATCACCTCCATGCATTGAGCTACTGACGGGTGTTGAATGGAATGAAGGACACGGCATGCATTTTGAAGCTTTGTTAACCTGTCTTCTGTCAGGTAAATCTTAATTTCTACAGAATCTATAAGAGTCCCCAAGAAGGGAACTCTTGTGAGTGGAAAGAGAGAACTCTTCTTTTCGTTCACCTTCCATCCATGCGACCTTAGAAATGCCAGTACTAACTCTGTATGAGACTTGGCAGTTTGAAAGCTTGAAGCTTGTATCAGAATGTCGTCTAGGTACGGAGCTACCGAAATTCCTCGCGGTCTTAGTACCGCCAGAAGAGCACCCAGAACCTTTGTGAAGATTCTTGGAGCCGTAGCCAATCCGAATGGAAGAGCTACAAACTGGTAATGCCTGTCTAGGAAGGCAAACCTTAGATACCGGTAATGATCTTTGTGAATCGGTATGTGAAGGTAAGCATCCTTTAAATCCACTGTGGTCATGTACTGACCCTTTTGGATCATGGGTAGGATTGTCCGAATAGTTTCCATTTTGAACGATGGAACTCTTAGGAATTTGTTTAGGATCTTTAAATCCAAGATTGGTCTGAAGGTTCCCTCTTTCTTGGGAACCACAAACAGATTTGAGTAAAACCCCTGTCCGTGTTCCGACCGCGGAACCGGATGGATCACTCCCATTAGAAAAAGATCTTGAACACAGCGTAGAAACGCCTCTTTCTTTATTTGGTTTGTTGACAACCTTGACAGATGAAATCTCCCTTTTGGGGGAGAGGATTTGAAGTCCAGAAGATATCCCTGAGATATGATCTCTAACGCCCAGGGATCCTGGACATCTCTTGCCCAAGCCTGGGCGAAGAGAGAAAGTCTGCCCCCCACTAGATCCGTTCCCGGATCGGGGGCCCTCACTTCATGCTGTCTTAGGGGCAGCAGCAGGTTTTCTGGCCTGCTTGCCCTTGTTCCAGGACTGGTTGGGTCTCCAGCCTTGTCTGTAGCGAGCAGCAGCTCCTTCCTGTTTTGGTGCAGAGGAAGTTGATGCTGCTCCTGCCTTGAAATTACGAAAGGAACGAAAATTAGACTGTCTAGCCCTAGGTTTGGCTCTGTCTTGAGGTAGAGCATGGCCCTTACCTCCAGTAATGTCAGCGATAATTTCTTTCAAACCGGGCCCGAATAAGGTCTGCCCTTTGAAAGGTATGTTAAGTAATTTAGATTTAGAAGTAACGTCAGCTGACCAGGATTTTAGCCACAGTGCTCTGCGTGCCTGAATGGCGAATCCGGAAGTCTTAGCCGTAAGTTTAGTTAAATGTACTACGGCATCTGAAACAAATGAATTAGCTAGCTTAAGAGTTTTAAGCTTGTTTGAAATCTCATCTATAGTCATTGAGTCAAGAGTCTCTTCCAGAGACTCGGACCAAAAAGCGGCCGCGGCCGTGACAGACGCAATACATGCAAGGGGTTGCAATATAAAACCTTGTTGCACAAACATTTTCTTAAGGTAACCCTCTAATTTTTTATCCATAGGATCTGAAAAGGCACAGCTATCCTCCACTGGGATAGTGGTACGCTTAGCCAGAGTAGAAACCGCTCCCTCCACCTTAGGGACCGTCTGCCATAAGTCCCGTGTGGTGGCGTCTATTGGGAACATTTTTCTAAATACAGGAGGGGGGGGAAAGGGTACACCGGGCCTATCCCACTCCTTAGTAATTATCTCTGTAAGCCTCTTAGGTATAGGAAATACGTCAGTACTCGCCGGTACCGCATAGTATCTATCCAGCCTACATAATTTCTCTGGAATTGCAACGGTGTTACAATCATTCAGAGCCGCTAATACCTCCCCTAGCAGTACACGGAGGTTTTCCAGCTTAAACTTAAAGTTAGAAATGTCTGAATCCACTCTATTGGGATCAGAACCGTCGCCTGCAGATTGAAGCTCTCCGTCCTCATGTTCTGCATACTGTGACGCAGTATCTGACATGGCCCTAATATTATCAGCGCACTCTGTTCTCATCCCAGAGTGATCACGCTTACCTCTAAGTTCTGGTAATTTAGACAAAACTTCAGTCATAACATTAGCCATGTCCTGTAATGTGATTTGTAATGGCCGCCCTGAAGTACTCGGCGTTACAATATCACGCACCACCCGAGCGGGAGATGCAGGTACTGACACGTGAGGCAAGTTAGTCGGCATAACTTTCCCCTCGTTGTTTGGTGAATGATGTTCAATTTGTACAGATTGACTTTTATTTAAAGTAGCATCAATGCAATTAGTACATAAATTTCTATTGGGCTCCACTTTGGCTTTAGCACATATAGCACAGAGATATTCCTCTGAGTCAGACATGTTTAACACACTAGCAATAAACTAGCAGACTTGGAAATACTTTTCAACTCAATTTACAAGTAATATGAAAAAACGTACTGTGCCTTTAAGAAGCACAGAAAAAAGTTATGACAGTTGAATAACAATGAACCGGAGAAATTATAAATTCAAATTCTTTCCGGTAAAAACACAATTTAGCAAAGGATTGCTCCCATAGTAATGAATAACAAACCCTTACATAGCAGAAAAAAAGTACATAATAAAAACGTTTTTTATCACAGTCAAAGCACAATCTCACAGGTCTGCTGTGAGTGATTACCTCCCTCAAAATAACTTTTGAAGACCCTTGAGCTCTGTAGAGACGAACCGGATCATGCAGGGAAGAAAACAGACTTGTGACTGAATTTCTGATGCGTAGCAAAAGCGCCAAAATAGGCCCCTCCCCCTCACACACATCAGTGAGGGAGATCAGTAAACTGTCTTAAATTAAATAAAACTACCGCCAAGTGGAAAAAAACAGTGCCCAAAACAATTTTTCACCCAGTACCTCAGATAATTAAACGATTTAATATGCCAGCAAAACGTTTAACATTAATAAATGAAGTGTCATTAGAAAGCCTGTTGCTAGTCGTTCTCACTGCAAGTTAGGCTAAAAAAAATTTATGCATACAGTATTATCCCAGTGAAGTACCATTCCCCAGAATACTGAAATGTAAATATACATACATGACAGCCTGATACCAGTTGCTACTACTGCATTTAAGGCTGAGCTTACATTATATCGGTATTGGCAGTATTTTCTCAGTCAATTCCATTCCTCAGAAAATAATATGCTGCTACATACCTCATTGCAGGTGAACCTGCCCGCTGTCCCCTGATCTGAAGTTTACCTCACTCCTCAGATGGCCGAGAACAGCAAAATGATCTTAACTACGCCGGCTAAAATCATACAAAAACTCAGGTAGATTCTTCTTCAAATTCTACCTGAGAAGAAACAACACACTCCGGTGCTGTTTTAAAATAACAAACTTTTGATTGAAGATATAAAAACTAAGTATAATCACCACAGTCCTCTCACACATCCTATCTATTAGTTGGGTGCAAGAGAATGACTGGGTGTGACGTAGAGGGGAGGAGCTATATAGCAACTCTGATGGGTGATCCTCTTGCACTTCCTGTTGGGGAGGAGTTAATATCCCAGAAGTAATGATGACCCGTGGACTGACCACACTTAACAGGAGAAATGAAGACACAAATGAAATCATTAGCATGATAGTCCAGTTTAAAGGACCAGTCAAAACAGAGGACTTGCAAAATGCAAAACAACAAGACAAAATGCAACAGCACCTAGTCTAGTAAGTGTTGTCCCTTTAACAATGCTAAAATAAATCATAATCTGATACTTGATCTTAAAGTAAACAGAAAAAATGAAGCAATTGCAATATCACAGGACCAAGAAAAGTACCTGAAACTAAATAATTTTCCATAAATAAGATACAACTATATAAAGGAAAATAAATATTATTTTGCTATAGAAACAATAGCATAATTAGTAGGAGTAGAGATAGCCCCAATAAATTGGAGAACCCTCCAAATTGAATTTAACTGCTGGCAAAGAATATAGTTTAAAACCTTGAAGAAGGAATAAAAGAGAATTCTCAGCCTATTCCATTCCCTAGTATGGGGCATTGGAAAGAAAACCTCTGAAATCACAGAAGAAAAAAAGGCAGAAATAGTGTCAGCTAGTCTTAAAGAACTAGTTACCTTAATATCCAAAATAATCAACACCTCTTCAACAAAGAACAAATGTACTTTAATAAAAAAAAAAATTATAAAAAAGTAGATTTGTTAGTGTCAATATCTGATGAAGAGAATTTCTGAAAGAGAAAAAAACATCATCAGAGAAGGATAAATCAGTATGTTGTTGGTCATTTGAAACTTCAATAATTAAAAAAGAAGTGAAAAAAGACCTAAAAATTGTATTAGAAGGCACGAAGTCAGACAAAGCCTTAATCAGAAAAAATATTTCTTATAAATCTTCTAAACATTTCTTGTACTTAAGAATGGAAATGTATAAAGCATAAATACTAATGGAATCTGCATGTAAAAGTATATCATAATAACTTATTACAAACCATAGCTAAAGATAAACATTTATAACATTTAAAATAAATGAACTTAGCTTTGGTAGAACTGAAACTCAGTTAAGCATTTTTCCAGAAGTGGCTTCTGACTCAGGGTTACTCGCAGACATCTTGCAATATGTAATAGAAAAAACAACATATAAAGCAAAATTGATCAAATTCCTTAAATGACAGTTTCAGGAATGGGAAAAAATGCTAGTAAACAAGCTTCTAGCAACCAGAAGCAATAATTAATGAGACTTAAATAATGTGGGACAATAGTGACGCCCATATTTTTTAGCGCCAAAAAAGACACCCACATTATTTGGCGCCTAAATGCTTTTGGCGCCAAAAATGACGCCACATCCGGAACGCCGACACTTTTGGCGCAAAAAAAGTGTCAAAAAAATGATGCAACTTCCGGCGTCACGTATGATGCCGGAAACAGAAAAAAAATTTGCGCTAAAAAAGTCCGCGCCAAGAATGACGCAATAAAATGAAGCATTTTCAGCCCCCGCGAGCCTAATAGCCCACAGGGAAAAAGTCAAATTTTAAGGTAAGAAAAAAATGATTAATTCATATGCATTATCCCAAATATGAAACTGACTGTCTGAAATAAGGAACGTTGAACATCCTGAGTCAAGGCAAATAAATGTTTGAACACATATATTTAGAACTTTATATAAAAGTGCCCAACCATAGCTTAGAGTGTCACAGAAAATAAGACTTACTTACCCCAGGACACTCATCCACAAGTAGTAGAAAGCCAAACCAGTACTGAAACGAGAATCAGTAGAGGTAATGGTATATATATATATAAGAGTATATCGTCGATCTGAAAAGGGAGGTAAGAGATGAATCTCTACGACCGATAACAGAGAACCTATGAAATAGACCCCGTAGAAGGAGATCATTGAATTCAAACAGGCAATACTCTCCTCACATCCCTCTGACATTCACTGCACGCTGAGAGGAAAACCGGGCTCCAACCTGCTGCGGAGCGCATATCAACATAGAATCTAGCACAAACTTACTTCACCACCTCCATAGGAGGCAAAGTTTGTAAAACTGATTTGTGGGTGTGGTGAGGGGTGTATTTATAGGCATTTGAGGTTTGGGAAACGTTGCCCCTCCTGGTAGGAATGTATATCCCATACATCACTAGCTCATGGACTCTTGCTAATTACATGAAAGAAATTAAACTTTCATGATTCATATAGAGCATGCAATTTTAAACAACTTTCCAATTTACTTTCAGTAACAAATGTGCACTCTTTATATTTAAACTTTTTGAGTCACTAGCTCCTACTGAGCATGTGCAAAAATTCACAGAATATACGTATATGCATTTGTGATTGGCTGAAGGTTGTCACATGATACAGGGGGAGTTGAAACTTTAAAATTTTCCAGAAAAAAAAAACCTACTCATTTCAAGTTCAGACTAAGTGTTATTGTATTGTCTTGTTATCACACAGTTGATTATGCAAATTTTCTACTGTATTGACTGGTCCTTTAATCTGCTGTCTACTGTGTTGGGGCTGCTGGAATGGAAAAAATATATGTAGATATATTGAGGTTTTGTATTTTATTTTTTACTTTCACTAGATCATTATTGAACATTTCACAGGTAGGTGGAATAGTATGAGGTAAATAGTAATGTTTGATCTTTGCTGCAGCAGTGATTGTGGGCAGTAGGTTAATAGATGCAAAAATGCCCCAGTAAACCTAGATTATTTTTTTTGTATGTTCTCTGAATTCCAGTCCTATCACATGAAGAGCCTGATATCTTAAGCCCCTGCTCAGCAAAGCCTCAGTGTATAAATGGGGGAAATAACATATGTTCCCAACTGTGCAACACTATTGAGATGCCTTGCTTCATCAACCCTTGTCTCCTACTCTCCCTAGTATTATATATCACATGACTTCCACTTACCTAAAATCTGTCACACTTCAACATGACAGAGGATCACAGATAAAGTTTAAGAAAAAAAAAACAAATTAATATTACTCATTGCTTACTTTATGTAACTAGTTGGATCCATATGGTTCCATAGATTTACTCTAACTATTGCTAAATATTAGCATATGCATTAGATTACAGACTATTTCATGCATGTTTAATCAACATGCTGTCACAAACTACAACATATCAGTCACTTATTAGAGACAGGTGCTTTAAACATACTCACCTTTCCAGTTGACAACTTTGCCTGCAGATTACGACACTCTTGTTTTAATGTTTCAATTTGTTTATCTTTGGCCAGTAAAGCACTAGCTTGATCGCTCATATCCTTGGCACGCTGGCGTGCATATGCTTTCTTACATACTTCTAGACCAACTCCCTTAAGATGAACAGGAGTACTGACCTAAAAGTAAAGACAAAATAAAGACAGAATGATTTTGCAACACAACATAAACCTTTAGAACTGGTTCAAGTCAGCAGTAAATATTAGCTTTTCATAACACACATTTTTTTCCAATAGCTTACAAGCATTGTTTGTAAGTGAATAGCGATTACCATTTTTAGATTTGCTTCTTGAAGCTTCTGAGCTCTCTCTTCTAATCGTTTGGCAATAAGAGCTAACTCTGTATTCTTTTTCTTTAGCCGTTTCACCTTTTCCTCTGTCTCAGGAAAGATGCCCTTCCTCTAAGGACAAAAAAGAAAAAGCATGAGTATATGGTCAACAAACATTAGCAGAATAAAGATTTGAACGTACATAGGCATCTTCTATAGTTTTAAATCTGCCTATAATGATCCTATTTATTTATTTTTAAAGACAAAGAAAGTAGCAAAATGGGACTAATCAGTGGGTATAAGAAATAAGCAACTTTAGTATTTTAGGATTATTCTTATTATTCTTTTGCAAAGAGCAGAAGATACAAAGATTTATGTGCTTAGTAATAAAGTAAAGGGATTCAGATAGAGCATGACATTTTACAAAATGTTTAATTCACTTCCATTACCACTGTTATTTTTAAGTGCACATTTTATTTGACAACTACTCGGAGTGTGTGCAAGAGTTCACAGTATATACATATGAGTGATTGGCTGATATCTGTCATATGACACAGGGAAATTAAACTTTTAAATTTACCAGGAAAAATGTACTGCTTGTTTGAATAAAGTAATGATTATTGCATTCTCTTTTTTTTATGAATGTGTTGATCATACAATTCTACTGTCCTTTAAATTTATTTATTTTATTTCCTGTTATTGACATATTCATGTATTAGTGGGGTATACACACACACACACCTCCAATTCCAAAAAAGTTGGGACAGTATGGAAAATATAAAAAAAACATAATTTATGTAAGAATTTACCTGATAAATTATTTTCTTATATATTGACAAGAGTCCATGAGCTAGTGATGTATGGGATATACAATCCTACCAGAAGGGGCAAAGCTTCCCAAACCTCAAAATGCCCACAAATACACCCCTCACCACACCCACAATTCAGTTTAACAAATAGCCAAGAAGTGGGGTGATAGAAAAAAAAAGAGAGTAAAAAGCATCAAACAAAAAGGAACTGGAAATTGTGCTTTATACAAAAAAACATAACCACCATAAAAAGGGTGAGTCTCATGGACTCTTGAAAATATGAAAGAAATTAATTTATCAGGTAAGTTCTTACATAAATTATGTTTTCTTTCATGTAATTGGCAAGAGTCCATGAGCTAGTGACGTATGGGATATTAATACCCAAGATGTGGCACTCCACAGAAGAGTCCCTAGAGAGGGAGGGATAAAAATAAAAACAGCCTTTTTTTCCGCTGAAAAAATGAAATCCACAACCAAAAAAATTACTTTTTCTCATAATTAAAAAGAAAAGCTTAAAACATAAGCAGAGGAATCAAACTGAAACAGCTGCCTGAGGAACATTTCTACCAAAAACCGTTTCCGAAGAGGCAAATAAATCAAAACGGTAGAATTTAGTAAATGTATGCAAAGAAGACCAAGTTGCTGCTTTGCAAATCTGTTCAACTGAAGCTTCATTCTTAAAAGTCCACGAAGTAGAAACTGATCTAATAGAATGAGCTGTGATTCTCTGAGGCGGAGCCTAACCAGACTCCAAATAAGCCTGATGAATCAAAAGCTTTAACCGGGATGCCAAGGAAATGGCAGCAGCTTTCTGACCTTTCCTAGGACCAGAAAAGACAACAAATATACTAGTCTTCCTGAAATCTTTAATAGCTTCAACATAATCTTTCAAAGCTCTTACAACATCCAGAGAATGTAAAGATCCCTCCAAAGAATTCTTAGGATTAGGACACAAAGAGGGAACAACAATTTCCATATTAATGTTGTTAAAATTCACAACGTTAGGTAAAAATTGAAATGAAGTCCGCAAAACTGCCTTATCCTGATAGAAAATCAGAAAAGGAGACTCACAAGAAAGAGCAGATAATTCGGAAACTCTTCTAGCAGAAGAGATAGCCAAAAGGAACAACACTTTCCAAGAAAGTAGTTTAATATCCAAAGAATGCATAGGCTCAAAAGGAGGAGCCTGTAAAGCCTTCAAAACCAAATTAAGACTCCAAGGAGGAGAGATTGATTTAATGACAGGCTTGATACAGACCAAAGCCTGCACAAAACAGTGAATATCAGGAAGCTTAGCAATCTTTCTGTGAAATAAAACGGAAAGAGCAGAGATGTATCCCTTTAAGGAACTTTCAGACAAACCATTATCCAAACCATCCTGAAGGAACTGTAAAATTCTAGGAAAAGAATGCCAGGAGAATTTATGAGAACACCATGAAATATAAGTCTTCCAAACTCGATAATAAATCTTCCTAGAAACAGATTTACAAGCCTGTAATAAAGTATTAATCACTGAGTCAGAGAAATCTCTATGACTAAGAACTAAGCGTTCAATTTCCATACCTTCAAATTTAATGATTTGAGATCCTGATGGAAAAACGGTCCTTGAGACAGAAGGTCTGCTCTTAAAGGAAGTGGCCAAGGTTGGCAACTGGACATCTGGACAAGATCCGCATACCAAAACATGTGAGGCTATGCTGGTGCTACCAGAAACACTAAAGATTGTTCCATGATGATCTTGGAGATCACTCTTCGAAGAAGAACTAGAGGCAGGAAGATATTAGCACATTGGTAAAACCAAGGAACTGCCAACGCATCCACCGACTCCGCCTGAGGATCCCTGGACCTGGACAAGTACCTGGGAAGTTTCTTGTTTAGATAGGAAGCCATCAGATCTATTTCTGGAACACCCCACATCTGAACAATCTGAAAAAACACATCTGGATGGAGAGACCACTCCCCAGATGTAAAGTCTGACGGCTGCGATAATCTGCTTCCCAATTATCTACACCTGGGATATGTACTCCAGAAATTAGACAAGAGCTAGATTCCGCCCAAGAAAGTATCCAAGATACTTCTTTCATAGCTAGGGGACTGTGAGTCCCACCCTGATGATTGACATATGCCACAGTTGTGATATTGTCTGTCTGAAAACAAATGAATGGTTCTCTCTTCAACAGAGGCCAAACCTGAAGAGCCCTGAAAATAGCACAGAGTTTTAAAATATTGATTGGTAACCTCGCCTCTTGAGGTTTCCAAACCCCTTGTGCTGTCAGAGATCCCTAGACAGCTCCCTAACCTGAAAGACTTGCATCTGTTGTGAATACAGTGACGAACAAAAGAGGCCCCCTTGATGACGAACAAATGACGAACAAAAGAGGCCCCTTGAACTATACGATGGTGGTCTAACCACCAAGTCAAATAGAGGAGAGAGTCGAAAAATGGGATTTAAGGATATTAACTGTGATATCTTTGTATAATCCCTGCACCATTGGTTCAGCATGCAAAGCTGGAAAAGTCTCATATGAAAACGAGCAAAGGGGATTGCGTCCGATGCTGCAGTCATGAGACCTAAAATCTCCAGACACATAGCCATTGAAGGGAATGATTGAGACTGAAGGTTCCAGACAAGCTGAAACCAATTGTTTTCGTTTCTTGTCTGTTAGAGATAGCGTCATGGACACTGAATCTATCTGGAAACCTAAAAACGTGACCCTTGTCTGAGGAATCAAGGAACTTTTTAGTAAATTGATCTTCCAACCATGTGTTTGAAGAAAAAACACTAGTTGATTTGTGTGAGATTCGGCAGAATGTAAAGACTGAGCTAGTACCAAGATATCGTCCAAATAAGGAAACACTGGAATACCCCTTTCTCTGATTACAAAGAGTAGGGCACCGAGAACCTTTGAAAAACTTCTTGGAGCTGTCGCTAGGCCAAATGGAAGAATGACAAATTGGTAATGCTTGTCTAGAAAAGAGAATCTCAGAAATCGATAGTGGTCTGGATGAATCAGAATATGAAGATATGCATCCTGTAACTCTATCGTGGACATATAATGATCTTGCTGAACAAAAAGGCAGAAAAGTCCTTATAGTCACCATTTTGAAAGTTGTCACTCTTTCAAAACGATTCAAAATTCTCAGATCCAGAACTCACCTGAATTAATTTTCTTTCTTTGGGACAATGAATAGATTTGAATAAAACCCGAGACCCTGATCCTGAAACGGAACTGGTATGATTACCCCTGAAAGCTCTAGATCTGACACACTTCAGAAAAGCCTGAGCCTTCACTGGATTTGCTGGAACGCGTGAGAGAAAAAATCTTCCTACAGGAGTTCTTACTCTGAATCCAATGATTTTGGACAGAATCTGCCCAAAAGTTTTGGAAATTATTCTGTCGAAAAGAACGAAAACAATTAGAAGCTTTAGATTTACCCTTGGATCTTTTATCCTGAAGTAAAAAAACTCCCTTCCCCCCAGTGACAGTTGAAATAATTGAATCCAACTGAGAACCAAATAAATTGTTACTTTGGAAAGAAAGAGATAGTAATCTAGACTTAGAAACCATGCCAGCATTCCAATACTTGAGCCACAAAGCTCTTCTAGCTAAAATAGCTAAAGACATAGATTTAACATCAATTTTGATTATATCAAAAACAGCATCACAGATAAAATAATTAGCATGTTGAAGCAAGCGAACAATGCTAGACAAATCAGGATCTGTCTCCTGTTGCGCTAAGCTTTCCAACCATAAAGTTGATGAAGGTGCAACATCAGGCATAGAAATGGCAGGCCTGAGAAGATAGCCAGAATATAAATAAGCTTTCCTGTGATAAGATTCAAGTTTCCTATCTAAAGGATCCTTAAAGGAAGTACTATCTTCCATAGGGATAAAAGTACGTTTGGCAAGAGTAGAAATAGTGGAGTAACCACAGGAGGTTTATAAACAGAATTTAAACGTTTACTAGTTTTAGTATCAAGAGGACTAGTTTCCTCAATATCCAAAGTAATCAACACCTCTTAACAAGGAACGAATATACTCCATCTTAAAGAGATAAGTAGATTTGTCAGTGTCAATATCTGAGGTAGGATCTTCTGAATCAGAAAGATCCTCATCAGAGGAGGATAATTTAGTATATTGTCGGTCATTTGAAATTTCATCGACTTTATGAGAAGTTTTAAAAGACCTTTTACGTTTATTAGAAGGCGGAATAGCAGGCAAAGCCTTCTAAATAGCATCAGCAATAACATCTTTTATATTCACAGGGATATCATGTACATTAGATGTTGAAGGAACAACAGGCATTGTACTAGTACTGATGGATACATTCTGTTACATACTACAGCTGGAGATATAATCTCCGCTAACTTACAACAGATACACTTATCTTTGGTAGAACAGATATCAGGCAGCAGGGATCCAACAGTGGTTTCTGAGACAGGATCAGATTGAGACATCTTGAAAATGTAAGAGAAAAAACAACATATAAAGCAAAATTATCAATTTCCTTATATGGCAGTTTCAGGAATGGGAAAAAAATGCAAACAGAAAAGCCATCTGAGCATAGAAAAAGGCAAGAGGCATATCGGAAGTGGGGTTTAAATAATTAAATTATTTGGCGCCAAATATGACGCGCAACGCAAAATGAAATTTTGTGGCGCTAACAACATCCAGAAATGACGCAACACGCGTCATGGCAGACGCAACCTTGTGCAAGGAGACCTGGCTTCAACTAAGACGCCGGAAATTACGAATTTGCATCACCAAACGTACCTTTGCGCCAAAAAAATTATCGCGCCAAGAATGATGCAATAAAAATCAGCATTTTGCAACCTCGCAAGCATAATTTGCCAGCGAAAATTAATGAAAAACAGTCAATTTTGAAGAAAAAGCTATACCCTAGGTAAGAAAAAATAACTTCCTAAATATGTTTTCCCAATTTTGAAACTGCAAGTCTGCAAAAGGAAATATACATAAACCTGACTCATGGCAAAAATAAGTACAATAAATATATTTAGAACTTTATATAAATACATAAAGTGCAAAACCATAGCTGAGAGTGTCTTAAGTAATGAAAACATACCGAAAGGAACCCATCCACATATAGCAGATAGCCAAACCAGTACTGAAACAGTTATCAGTAGAGGTAATGGAATATGAGAGTATATCGTTGATCTGAAAAGGGAGGGAGGAGATGAATCTCTACGACCGATAACAGAGAACCTATGAAAAGATTTCCCCAAAGGAAAACCATAGAATTCAATAGGTGATACTCCCTTCACATCCCTCTGACATTCACTGTACTCTGAGAAGCGCATGTCAACGTAGAAATCTCAGCACACACTTACTTCACCACCTCCATAGGAGGCAAAGTTTGTAAAAAAAAATGAATTTTGGGGGTGGTGAGGGGTGTATTTATAGGCATTTTGAGGTTTGGGAAGCTTTGCCCCTCCTGGTAGGATTGTATATCCCATACGTCACTAGCTCATGGACTCTTGCCAATTACATGAAAGAAAACAGTCTTTTGGAAATAAAATTCAGTCAGTACTATATATTGAAAACACATTAACATATTACTTGATGTTTTACTTTGTGAATTTAATGTATTTTTGAAAATAAACACTCATTTAAAACATGATGACTGCAACAAATTCCCAAAAAGTTAGAACGGGGCAATTTAGGACTAATAGCGATGTGACAAGATGAAATAAGAAGAAATCTTGGTTGGAGACTACAAAGTCTGGATGCTTCAGGTGTTTGGGATGTACGACCTGTAATGGTCTACAAACAGGACAATACTTTTCTCATTCTACGAAAAATAAAAACGCTTCTTCCAGACATATTGACTGACCTGCACAACCACATTTATAGTATACCTGCTTCATTGCACATGTGGCCTTTTCTATGTAGGAAAGACGAATGACGATCTTCATATTCTCATGGCTAACCAAAGGTCAGCCATAAGTATGGCTATACGGAAAGGGTCATCTGATTAACCTGTAGCAAGCCACTTTGCACAAAAAGGACATACAGTAGAAGATTTAATGGACTTTTACCGTAGAGACTTTGGCACCAAAAGTGTTAAATAAGGTGTTAAATACCCATCTGGACTGGCACTGTTTTCTCACCAATATTTTTTTCCTACTTTAACAGATTTACTAATCTAACACGTTTAATACAAACAGCTTCCACCTAGGAGTCGAGTTATAGCTAGGAAGAATTAACATAATTTACTTAAAGGGACAGTCAATACCAGTATTTTTGCTGTTTAAAAAAGAAAGATAATCCCTTTATTGCCCATTCCCCAGTTTTGCATAACCAACACTATTATAGAAATACACTTTCTACCTCTGTGATTACCTTGTATATATGCAAACTGCACCCTTATTTCAGCTCTTTTGACAGACTTGCATTTTTGTCAATCAGTGCTCACTCCAGGGTAACCACGTGCATGAGCTCAATGTTATCTATATGAAACACATGAACCAACGCCCTATAGTATTCAAAATGCATTCGATTAGAGGCAGTCTTCAAGGTCTAAGAAATTAGCATACGAACCTCCTAGGTTTAGCTTTCAAATAAGAATACCAAGAGAAAAAATCAAAATTGGTGATAAAAGTAAATTGGAAAGTTGTTTAAAAACATAATTTATGTAAGAATTTACCTGATAAATTAATTTCTTTCATATTGGCAAGAGTCCATGAGCTAGTGACGTATGGGATATACAATCCTACCAGGAGGGGCAAAGTTTCCCTAACCTCAAAATGCCTATAAATACACCCCACACCACACCTACAATTCAGTTTAACGAATAGACAAGTAGTGGGGTGATAAAGAAAGGAGTAAAAAGCATCAACAAAGGAATTTGGAAATATTTGTGCTTTATAAAAAAAAAAATCATAATCGTCATAAAAAGGGTGGGCCTCATGGACTCTTGCCAATATGAAAGAAATGAATTTATCAGCTAAATTCTTACATAAATTATGTTTTTTTTTCATGTAATTGGCAAGAGTCCATGAGCTAGTGATGTATGGGATATCAATACCCAAGATGTGGAACTCCACGCAAGAGTCACTAGAGAGGGAGGGATAAAAATAAACAACAGCCATTTACCGCTGAAAAAATAATCCATAACCCAAAATATAAGTTTATTCTTTAAATGACAAGAAAAACTTAAAACATTAGCAGAAGAATCAAACTGAAACAGCTCCCTGAAGAACTTTTCTACCAAAAACTGCTTCTGAAGAAGCAAATACATAAAAATGGTAGAATTTAGTAAATGTATGTAAAAGTTGCTGCATTGCAAATCTGATAAACTGAAGCTTCATTCTTAAAAGCCCACGAAGTGGAGACTGATCTAGTAGAATGAGCTGTAATTCTCTGAGGCGGAGCCTGACCTGACTCCAAATAAGCTTGATGAATCAAAAGCTTTAACCAAGAAGCCAAGGAAATAGCAAAGAAAGAGCTCTGAGAATTGCACGGAGTTCTAAAATATTTATTGGTAATCTCGGCTCTTGAGATTTCCAAACTCCTTGTGCTGTCAGAGATCCCCAAACAGCTCCCCAACCTGAAAGACTTGCATCTGTTGTGATCACAGTCCAGGTTGGCCGAACAAAAGAAGCCCCTTGAACTAAAAGATGGTGATCTATCCACCACGTCAGAGTGTGTCGAACATTGGGATTCAAGGATATTAATTGTGATATCTTTGTATAATCCCTGCACCATTGGTTCAGCATACAAAGCTGTAGAGGTCTCATGTGAAAACAAGCAAAGGGGATTGCGTCCGATGCTGCAGTCATGAGACCTAAAACTTCCATGCACATAGCCACTGAAGGGAATGACAGACTGAAGGTGCCGGCAGGCTCCAACCAATTTTAAATATCTCTTGTCTGTTAGAGACAGAGTCATGGACACTGAATCTATCTGGAAGCCTAAAAAGGTGACCCTTGTCTGAGGAATCAAGAAACTTTTTGGTAAATTGATTCTCCAACCATGTTTCTGAAGAAACAACACTAATTGATTTGTGTGAGATTCTGCACAATGTAAAGACTGAGCTAGTACCAAGCTATCGTCCAAATAAGGAAACACCGCAATACCCTGTTCTCTGATTACAGAGAGTAGGGCACCTAGAACATTTGAAGAGATTCTTGGAGCTGTTGCTAGGCCAAATGGAAAAGCAACAAATTGGTAATGCTTGTCTAGAAAAGAGAATCTCAGGAACTGATAATGTTCTGGATGAATCGGAATATGAAGGTATGCATCCTGCAAGTCTATTGTGGACATATAAATGTCCTTGCTGAACAAAAGGCAGAATAGTCCCTATAGTCACCATCTTGAAAGTTGGTACTCTTACATAACGATTCAAAATTTTCAGATCCAGAACTGATCTGAATAAATTTTCCTTCTTTGGGACAATGCATAGATTTGAATAAAACCCTAAACCTTGATCCTGAAAATGAACGGGCATGATTACCCCTGAAGACTCCATGTCTAAAACACACTTCAGGAAAGCCTGAGCTTTAACTGGATTTGCTAGGATACGTGAGAGAAAAAAATCTTCTCACAGGAGGTCTTACTCTGAATCCTATTCAATACCCTTGAGAGACAAAGCTCTGAAATCCATTGATTTTGGACAGAATGTATCCAAATATCCTTGAAAAACCTTAATCTGCCCCCTACCAGCTGAGCTGGAATGAGGGCCGCACCTTCATGCGGACTTAGGGGCTGACTTTGGTTTCTTAAATGGCTTGGATTTATTCCAATTTGAGGAAGGCTTCCAATTGGAAACAGATTCCTTGGGGGAAGGATTGAGTTTTTGTTCCTTATTTTGACGAAAGGAACGAAAACGGTTAGAAGCCTTAGATTTACCCTTAGGTTTTTTATCCTGAGGCAGAAAAACTCCCTTTCCCCCCCAGTGACAGTTGAAATAATAGAATCCAACTGAGAACCAAATAAATTATTACCTTGGAAAGAAAGAGATTGTATTCTAGATTTAGATGTCATATCAGCATTCCAAGATTTAAGCCACAAAGCTCTTCTAGCTAATATAGCTAAAGACATGGATCTAACATCAATTTTGATAATATCAAAAATGGCATCACAAATAAAATGATTAGCATATTGCATTAAGCGAATAATGCTAGATATGTCAGAAACCAATTCTTGATGCGCTAAATTCTCCAACCAGAAAGTTGATGCAGCTGCAACATCAGCCAAAGAAATTGCAGGTCTGAGAAGATGACCTGAATATAAATAGGCTTTCCTTAGATAAGATTCAAGCTTCCTATCTAAAGGATCCTTAAAGGAAGTATTATCTTCCATAGGAATAGTGGTACGTTTAGCAAGAGTAGAAATAGCCCCATCAACTTTGGGGATTTTTTTCCAAAACTCTATAGATTTTGCTGGTAAAGGATACAATTTTTTAAACCTTGAAGAAGGAATAAAAGAAGTACCTGGCTTATTCCATTCCTTAGAAATCATATCAGAAATAGCCTCAGGAATAGGAAAACCCCCTGGAGAAACCACAGGAGGTTTAAAAACAGCATTTAAACGTTTATTTGACTTAACGTCAAGAGGACTGGTTACTTCAATATCCAAAGTAATTAACACTTCTTTTAATAAAGAATACTCAATTTTAAATAAATAAGTAGATTTGTCAGTGTCAATGTCTGAGGAAGGATCTTCTGTATCAGATAGATCCTCATCAGAGGCGGATAAATTATGTTGTTGGTCATTTGAAATTTCATCAACTGAATGAGAAGTTTTAAAAGACCATTTACGTTTATTAGAAGGTGGAAATGCAGACAAAGCCTTCTGGATAGAATCAGAAACAAATTCTTTAAAATTCATAGGTATATCATGTACATTATTAGTTGAAGGAACTGCAACTGGCAATGTACTATTACTGATGGACACACTATCTGCATGTAAAGGTTTATCATGACAACTATTACAAATGAAATTCGGCGAAATAATTTCCACAATCTTACAACAAATGCACTTAGCTTTGGAAGAACCAATGTCAGGCAGCAATGTTCCAGCAGAAACAGGATCAGATTGAGACATCTTGCAAAATGTAAAAGAAAAAACAACATATAAAGCAAAATTATCAATTTCCTTATATGACAGTTTCAGGAATGGGGAAAAAATGCAAATAGCATAGCCCTCTGATAGAGAAAAAGGCAAGAGGCAAACATCAATGGGGTATTAAAATAATGAAAAAGTTTGGAGCCAAGTATGACGCACAACGTAACTGAAAACGTTTTTGGCGCCAATAATAACCGGAAATGACACACTCGCGTCACTGACGCAACCGTGTGTAAGGCTTCGGCGTCAACTATGACCCCGGAAATGACGAAGTTGCGTCATAGACTTATTTTTCACGCCAAAAAAATTCTCGCGCCAAGAATGACGCAATAAAGTTTAGCATTTGGCGCACCCGCGGGCCTAATACCGCCCGCAATTTGCACAAAGTGGTCAATTGAAAAAAAGACTAAACCCCAGGTAAGAAAAACATTTCTTAAAATTTTTTTATTTTTTTCCCAAATATGAAACTGACAGTCTGCAGAAGGAAATACATGAACCTGACTCATGGCAAATATAAGTACAATACATATATTTAGAACTTTATATAAATGCATAAAGTGCCAAACCATAGCTGAGGTGTCTTAAGTAATAAAAAAACATAATTTATGCTTACCTGATAAATTTATTTCTCTTGTAGTGTATTCAGTCCACGGGTCATCCATTACTTATGGGATATATTCCCTTCCCAACAGGAAGTTGCAAGAGGATCACCCAAGTAGAGCTGCTATATAGCTCCTCCCCTCACATGTCATATCCAGTCATTCGACCGAAACAAGACGAGAAAGGAGAAACCATAGGGTGCAGTGGTGACTGGAGTATTAATTAAAATTTAGATCTGCCTTAAAAAAGACAGGGCGGGCCGTGGACTGAATACTCTACAAGAGAAATAAATTTATCAGGTAAGCATAAATTATGTTTTCTCTTGTTAAGTGTATTCAGTCCACGGGTCATCCATTACTTATGGGATACCAATACCAAAGCTAAGTACACGGATGATGGGAGGGACAAGGCAGGAACTTAAACGGAAGGAACCACTGCCTGTAGAACCTTTCTACCAAAAACAGCCTCCGAAGAAGCAAAAGTGTCAAATTTGTAAAATTTTGAAAAGGTGTGAAGCGAAGACCAAGTCGCAGTCTTGCAAATCTGTACAACAGAGGCCTCATTCTTAAAGGCCCAGGCGGAAGCCACAGCTCTAGTGGAATGAGCTGTAATTCTTTCAGGGGGCTGCTGTCCAGCAGTCTCATAGGCTAAACGTATTATGCTACGAAGCCAAAAGGAGAGAGAGGTTGCCGAAGCTTTTTGACCTCTCCTCTGTCCAGAGTAAACGACAAACAGGGAAGAAGTTTGACCAAAATCTTTAGTTGCCTGTAAATAGAATTTCAGAGCACGGACTACGTCCAGATTATGCAAAAGTCGTTCCTTCTTTGAAGAAGGATTAGGACATAATGATGGAACAACAATCTCCTGATTGATATTCCTGTTAGAGACTACCTTAGGTAAAAACCCAGGTTTAGTACGCAGAACTACCTTGTCTGAATGGAAAATCAGATAAGGAGAATCACAATGTAAGGCGGATAACTCCGAGACTCTTCGAGCCGAGGAAATAGCCATCAAAAACAGAACTTTCCAAGATAAAAGTTTAATATCAATGCAATGAAGGGGTTCAAACGGAACTCCTTGAAGAACTTTAAGAACCAAGTTTAAGCTCCACGGAGGAGCAACAGTTTTAAACACAGGCTTAATCCTAGCCAAAGCCTGACAAAAAGCCTGGACGTCTGGAACTTCTGCCAGACGCTTGTGCAAAAGAATAGACAGAGCAGAAATCTGTCCCTTTAAAGAACTAGCTGATAAGCCTTTTTCCAAACCCTCTTGGAGAAAGGACAATATCCTAGGAATCCTAACCTTACTCCATGAGTAACTCTTGGATTCGCACCAATACAGGTATTTACGCCATATCTTATGGTAGATTTTCCTGGTAACAGGCTTTCGTGCCTGTATTAAGGTATCAATAACTGACTCGGAGAAGCCACGCTTTGATAGGATCAAGCGTTCAATCTCCATGCAGTCAGTCTCAGAGAAATTAGATTTGGATGATTGAAAGGACCTTGTATTAGAAGGTCTTGCCTCAAAGGTAGAGTCTATGGTGGACAGGACGACATGTCCACTAGGTCTGCATACCAGGTCCTGCGTGGCCACGCAGGAGCTATCAGAATCACCAATGCTCTCTCCTGTTTGATCTTGGCAATCAGTCGAGGTAGCAGAGGAAACGGTGGAAACACATAAGCCATGTTGAAGAACCAAGGGGCTGCTAGAGCATCTATCAGCGTCGCTCCAGGGTCCCTGGACCTGGATCCGTAACGAGGAAGTTTGGCGTTCTGGCGAGACGCCATGAGATCCAGTTCTGGTTTGCCCCAACGATGGACCAGTTGAGCAAACACCTCCGGATGGAGTTCCCACTCCCCCGGATGAAAAGTCTGACGACTTAGAAAGTCCGCCTCCCAGTTCTCCACGCCTGGGATGTGGATCGCTGACAAGTGGCAAGAGTGAGACTCTGCCCAGCGAATTATCTTTGAGACTTCTAACATCGCTAGGGAGCTCCTGGTTCCCCCTTGATGGTTGATATAAGCCACAGTCGTGATGTTGTCCGACTGAAATCTGATGAACCTCAGTGTTGCTAACTGAGGCCAAGCTAGAAGAGCATTGACTATTGCCCTTAACTCCAGAATATTTATTGGGAGGAGTTTCTCCTCCTGAGTCCACGATCCCTGAGTCTTCAGGGAATTCCAGACTGCGCCCCAGCCTAGAAGGCTGGCATCTGTTGTTACAATCGTCCAATCTGGTCTGTGAAAGGTCATGCCCTTGGACAGATGGACCCGAGATAGCCACCAGAGAAGAGAATCTCTGGTCTCTTGATCCAGATTTAGTAGGGGGGACAAATCTGAGTAATCCCCATTCCACTGAACTAGCATGCATAATTGCAGCGGTCTGAGATGCAGGCGCGCAAATGGCACTATGTCCATTGCCGCTACCATTAAGCCGATTACTTCCATGCACTGAGCCACTGACGGGCGTGGAATGGAATGAAGGACACGGCAAGCATTTAAAAGTTTTGATAACCTGGCCTCCGTCAGGTAAATTTTCATTTCTACAGAATCTATCAGAGTCCCCAGGAAGGAGACTCTTGTGAGTGGTGATAGAGAACTCTTTTCCATGTTCACCTTCCACCCATGCGACCTCAGAAATGCCAGAACTATCTCTGTATGAGACTTGGCAATTTGAAAGCTTGACGCCTGTATCAGGATGTCGTCTAGATACGGAGCCACCACTATGCCTCACGGTCTTAGAACCGCCAAAAGAGAGCCCAGCACCTTTGTAAAGATTCTCGGGGCCGTAGCCAACCCGAAGGGGAGAGCTACAAATTGGTAATGCCTGTCTAGAAAGGCAAATCTTAGGAACCGATGATGATCTTTGTGAATCGGTATGTGAAGGTAGGCATCCTTTAAATCCACTGTGGTCATGTACTGACCCTCTTGGATCATGGGTAGGATAGTCCGAATAGTTTCCATTTTGAATGATGGAACTCTTAGGAATTTGTTTAAGATCTTTAGGTCCAAAATTGGTCTGAAGGTACCCTCTTTCTTGGGAACCACGAACAGATTTGAATAAAATCCCTGTCCTTGTTCCGTCCGCGGAACTGGGTGGATCACCCCCATTACTAGGAGGTCTTGTACGCAGCGTAGGAATGCCTCTTTCTTTATCTGGTTGTCTGATAACCTTGAAAGATGAAATCTCCCTTGAGGAGAAGCCTTGAAGTCCAGAAGATATCCCTGAGATATGATCTCCAACGCCCAGGGATCCTGGACATCTCTTGCCCACGCCTGGGCGAAGAGAGAAAGTCTGCCCCCCACTAGATCCGTTTCCGGATAGGGGGCCATCCTTTCATGCTGTCTTAGGGGCAGTAGCAGGTTTTCTGGCCTGCTTGCCCTTGTTCCAGGACTGGTTAGTTTTCCAGGCCTGTCTGTAACGAGCAACAGTTCCCTCCTGTTTTGGGGCGGAGGAAGTTGACGTTGCTCCTGCCTTGAAGTTTCGAAAGGCACGAAAATTAGACTGTTTGGCCTTCGATTTGGCCCTGTCCTGAGGAAGAGTATGACCCTTACCTCCAGTAATATCAGCGATAATTTCTTTCAAGCCGGGCCCGAATAAGGTTTGCCCCTTGAAAGGAATATTAAGCAATTTAGATTTAGAAGTCACGTCAGCTGACCAGGATTTAAGCCATAGCGCTCTGCGCACCTGGATGGCGAATCCGGAGTTCTTAGCCGTTAGTTTAGTTAAATGTACAATGGCATCAGAAACAAATGCATTAGCTAGCTTAAGTGCTTTAAGCTTGTCCATAATTTCATCCAATGGAGCTGAGTGAATGGCCTCTTCTAGAGACTCAAACCAGAATGCCGCCGCAGCAGCAGTGACAGGCGCAATGCATGCAAGGGGCTGTAAGATAAAACCTTGTTGAACAAACATTTTCTTAAGGTAACCTTCTAATTTTTTATCCATTGGATCCGAAAAAGCACAACTATCCTCCACCGGGATAGTGGTACGCTTAGCTAAAGTAGAAACTGCTCCCTCCACCTTAGGGACCGTCTGCCATAAGTCCCGTGTAGTGGCGTCTATTGGAAACATTTTCCTAAATATAGGAGGTGGGGAAAAGGGCACACCAGGTCTATCCCACTCCTTGCTAATAATTTCTGTAAGCCATTTAGGTATAGGAAAAACGTCAGTACACACCGGTACTGCATAGTATCTATCCAGCCTACATAATTTCTCTGGAATTGCAACTGTGTTACAGTCATTCAGAGCCGCTAAAACCTCCCCTAGCAATACACGGAGGTTCTCAAGCTTAAATTTAAAATTAAAGATCTCTGAATCCGGTTTCCCTGGATCAGATCCGTCACCCACAGAATGAAGCTCTCCGTCCTCATGTTCTGCAAACTGTGACGCAGTATCGGACATGGCTCTCATAGCACCAGCGCGCTCTGTTCTTATCCCAGAGCAATCGCGCTTGCCTCTTAATTCTGGCAATTTAGATAATACTTCTGTCAGGGTATTATTCATAATAGTAGCCATGTCTTGTAAAGTGATTTGTATGGGCATCCCTGATGCACTTGGCGCCACAATATTACGCGCCTCCTGAGCGGGAGGCGAAGGTACTGACACCTGAGGAGAGTTAGTCGGCATAACTTCCCCCTCGTTGTCTGGTGATAATTCCTTTATAGATAAAGACTGACCTTTATTATTTAAAGTGAAATCAATAAAATTTAGTACACATATTTCTATGGGGCTCCACACTGGCCTTCAAACATAGTGAACAAACAGATTCATCTGTGTCAGACATGTTTAAACAGACTAGCAATAAGACTAGCAGACTTGGAAAACACTGTAAATAATTTTACAAGCAATATAGAAAAACGCTACTGTGCCTTTAAGAAGCACAAAAAAACTGTCACAGTTGAAATAACAATGAACCAAATCAGTTATAGCAACCAAAATTTCACAGTAAATGTATTAAGTTAGCAGAGCATTGCACCCACTTGCAAATGGATGATTAACCCCTTAATACCCAAAACGGATATAATAGAGAAAAAAACGTTTTTTAACACAGTCAAACACACTGTCACAGGTCTGCTGTGACTGATTACCTCCCTCAAAATGACTTTTGAAATCCCCTGAGCTCTCTAGAGACGTACTGGGTCATGCAGGAAGAAGTCGGAAGACTGAGACTGAATTTTTACTGCTCAAAAAAGCGCTAAAATAGGCCCCTCCCACTCATTATTACAACATTGGGAGTTTCAGTTAACTGTTTCTATGCAGAAATACAAGTCAGCCATGTGGAAAAATTTATGCCCCAATAAGTTTTATCACCAATGTACCTCACAAAACGATTAAACATGCCAGCAAACGTTTTAAACATCCTTTTTTAAAGAGTATGTATCTCTATTGATAAGCCTGATACCAGTCCTTCCACTGCATTTAAGTCTTATTACATCACTTCAGTATTAATAGCATTTTCTTAGTCAAATTCCATTCCTTAGAAAATTACTTTACAGTATATATTTTAATCAGCCTGATACCAGTCGCTTTCACTGCATTAAAGGCTTTACTTACATTACATCGGTATCAGCAGTATTTTCTTAGTCAATTCCATTCCTTAGAAAAATAATTTACTGCACATACCTTATTTGCAGGAGACCCCGCACGCTATTCCCTTTCTGAAGTTACCCCACTCCTCAGAATGTGCGAGAACAGCCAGTGGATCTTAGTTACTTCTGCTAAGATCATAGAAAACGCAGGCAGATTCTTCTTCCAAATACTGCCTTAGAAAAAACAGCACACTCCGGTGCCATTTAAAATAACAAACTTTTGATTGAAGAAAAAACTAAGTATAAAACACCACAGTCCTCTCACGACCTCCTATCTAGTTGAGGGTTGCAAGAGAATGACTGGGTATGACATGTGAGGGGAGGAGCTATATAGCAGCTCTGCTTGGGTGATCCTCTTGCAACTTCCTGTTGGGAAGGGAATATATCCCATAAGTAATGGATGACCCGTGGACTGAATACACTTAACAAGAGAAAACATAATTTATGCTTACCTGATAAATTCCTTTCTCCTGTAGTGTAGTCAGTCCACGGGTCATCCATTACTTATGGGATTATATCTCCTCCCCAACAGGAAGTGCAAGAGGATCACCCAAGCAGAGCTGCTATATAGCTCCTCCCCTCTACGTCATACCCAGTCATTCGACCGAAACCAAACGAGAAAGGAGAAACTATAGGGTGCAGTGGTGACTGGAGTTTAATTTAAAATTTAGACCTGCCGTAAAAACAGGGCGGGCCGTGGACTGACTACACTACAGGAGAAAGGAATTTATCAGGTAAGCATAAATTATGTTTTCTCCTGTTAAGTGTAGTCAGTCCACGGGTCATCCATTACTTATGGGATACCAATACCAAAGCTAAAAGTACACGGATGACGGGAGGGACAGGCAGGACCTTTACACGGAAGGAACCACTGCCTGAAGAACCTTTCTCCCAAAAACAGCCTCCGAAGAAGCAAAAGTGTCAAATTTGTAAAATTTTGAAAAGGTGTGAAGTGAAGACCAAGTCGCAGCCTTGCAAATCTGTTCAACAGAGGCCTCATTCTTAAAGGCCCAGGTGGAAGCCACAGCTCTAGTGGAATGAGCTGTAATTCTTTCAGGAGGCTGCTGTCCAGCAGTCTCATAGGCTAAACGTATTATGCTACGAAGCCAGAAAGAGAGAGAGGTAGCCGAAGCCTTTTGACCTCTCCTTTGTCCAGAATAAACGACAAACAGGGAAGAAGTTGGTCGAAAATCTTTAGTTGCCTGCAAATAAAATTTCAGGGCACGGACGACGTCCAGATTGTGCAGAAGTCGTTCCTTCTTTGAGGAAGGGTTAGGGCACAATGAAGGAACAACAATCTCTTGATTGATATTCCTGTTGGTGACTACCTTAGGTAAGAACCCAGGTTTAGTACGCAGAACTACCTTGTCTGAATGAAAAATCAGATAAGGGGAATCACAATGTAAGGCTGATAACTCAGAGACTCTTCGAGCCGAGGAAATAGCCATTAGGAATAGAACTTTCCAAGATAACAGCTTGATATCAATGGAATGAAGGGGTTCAAACGGAACACCCTGTAAAACATTAAGAACTAAGTTTAAGCTCCATGGCGGAGCAACAGTTTTAAACACAGGCTTAATCCTGGCCAAAGCCTGACAAAAAGCCTGAACGTCTGGAACTTCAGACAGACGCTTGTGCAAAAGAATGGACAGAGCTGAGATCTGTCCCTTTAACGAACTAGCAGATAAACCCTTTTCTAAGCCTTCTTGTAGAAAAGACAATATCCTAGGAATCCTAACCTTACTCCATGAGTAACTCTTGGATTCGCACCAATGTAAGTATTTACGCCATATTTTATGGTAAATTTTCCTAGCCTGTATTAAGGTATCAATCACTGACTCCGAGAATCCACGCTTTGATAGAATCAGGCGTTCAATCTCCATGCAGTCAGCCTCAGAGAAATTAGATTTGGATGTTTGAAAGGACCCTCCAAAATAGGCCCCTCCCACTCATATTATAGCAGTGGGGAAGCTCAGCAAACTGAAAGTATTCATAAATAACGACAGCCATGTGGAAAATAATGCCCCAATTTTTTTATCACCAAGTACCTCAGATAAAAACGATTAACATGCCAGTAAAAACGTTTTAAAATAAAATTATGAAATGATACTAATAAGCCTGCTGCTAGTCGCTTACACTGCAGTGGGGGCTCAAGTATAAGTTAAATGTACACAGTATTTTCTTAGTGAAGTTCCATTCCCCAGAAATACCTCAGTGTAACATACATACATATCAGCCTGATACCAGTCGCTATTACTGCATTTAAGGCTGCACTTACATTATATGGGTATTAGCATTATTTTCTCAGTCAATTCCATTCCTTAGAAAATAATATACTGCAACATACCTCCTTGCAGGTGAACCCTGCCCGCTGTCCCCTGATCTGAAGTTACCTCTCTCCTCAGAATGGCCGAGAACAGCAAATAGATCTTAGTTACGACCGCTAAGATCATACATAAACTCAGGTAGATTCTTCTTCAAATGCTGCCTGAGAAAAAACAACACACTCCGGTGCTGTTTAAAATAACAAACTTTTGATTGAAGATATAAAAACTAATTTTATTAACCACAGTCCTCTCACACGTCCTATCTATTAGTTAGGTGCAAGAGAATGACTGGGTATGACGTAGAGGGGAGGAGCTATATAGCAGCTCTGCTTGGGTGATCCTCTTGCACTTCCTGTTGGGGAGGAGATATAATCCCATAAGTAATGGATGACCCGTGGACTGACTACACTTAACAGGAGAAACATACTTACCAAAAGACACCCATCCACATATAGCAGATAGCCAAACCAGTACTGAAACCGTTATCAGTAGAGGTAATGATAAATTGAGAGTATATCGTCGATCTGAAAAGGGAGTTGGAGATGAATCTCTACGACCGATAACAGAGAACGTATGAAATAGACCCCCATTAGGGAAATCATCGTATTCAATAAGTGATACTCCCTTCACGTCCCTCTGACATTCGCTGTACTCTGTGAGGAATTGGGCTTCAACAATGCTGAGAAGCGCATATCAACGTAGAAATCTTAGCACAAACTTACTTCACCACCTCCATAGGAGACAAAGTTTGTAAGACAGAATTGTGGGTGTGGTGAGGGGTGTATTTATAGGCATTTTTGAGGTTTGGGAAACTTTGCCCCTCCTGGTAGGATTGTATTTCCCATACGTCACTAGCTCATGGACTCTTGCTAATTACATGAAAGAAATGTAGGTATGCATCCTTGAGGTCTATAGTAGACATGAATTGACCCTTTTGGATTAAGGGTAAAATTGTGCGAATTGTTTCCATCTTGAAAGTGGGGACCCTGACAAACTTGGGGTTTCAGATTTAAAATGGGTCTGTAAGTCCCTTTCTTCTTTGTTTAACATTCCTACTGAGTTACTATGTGTATATACCTTTAAGAAGCATCACCAGGTAACAGACAGCTGGTGATGACATCTCGCCTGCTTCAGAAGCCTCCCTCTCTCCATGCACAATTTACTTGGTTAATATTTCAACCTCCTGAATCAGGTCATTTCGCCACCTGACTCTGTGTTTTGCTCTAACCTTTGATAAGGAAGGAATTCTTCCACCTGATCTGATATTGCATTTTAAACACACAAGGATGAACAGTGGCACTACTTAGACTTTTCCTCTTATAATAAGTGTTATCTCCTTCAAAATTCTTATAATAAGTCAAATTCAGAGGTAAGAGTTAGATTAATTCTACTGTATGTTAGAGGAAATGGTGCTTGTGCACAAATATAAATATGAACACAAAGGAAGAATGGTATAAAGGATACCAGACTACCCAAAGTATGCACTTACAGCACTCTAGGTCTGAACTAAAGGTTGGGATTCCTTAACAGGATATTAAAATATAACTTTTATTGGTATTAAAATTAAAAAACCAAAGTTGTTTGGTTAATACATACACGATTAAAATTTGCTCCAGTGCTCAAATCAGTATAGTGAGTTTCACATTAGATCACAATTTATGATAATTCGGCCTGAATAAATTCACTAGTAATAGTGATCTAAATAGTTCAATAAATCAACTCGGTAATGGTTACCATCAGAGTGTTCATCTGAATAGTAGAGCTCATGTATAAATTCTGATCAAGGTTGTGTACTCTCAGCTATATAAACTTATGCTATCATCATTCAATATAATGGGTGATAGCAGAGTAATGATTATTGTATATTAATAATGGTTATCCACGAATAGGGGTACTGGTGAATTAAATATTCACAAAAACGAGGGTTTGATCAGTTATAACCTGGGTTATAATTTTAGCCTGTATATTTGTATAAATAGTAATGTGTGCGTGCTTGGTGCTACTGTAGTTTTCAAAATTTCATTAGGTATATATTCCTAAAAATTCCTAAAAATTGGAATACAGTTATAATCACAATAAGCCTAGTTCTGTGTAGCCCAGACCTCCGATCTGGCCACTTTTGTTCACTTAGAGTTATTAAATAGTTAGACCCTGATTAGTCCATATAGTAATTGCTGCAAAAGTTACTATGGCTTATGTTAATCCACCTTTATAAATTTTAGGCGTATGTTTCATAGAAAACTAAATCTGCTATCCCGGCGTCTCCCAGATTTTATCAATTGACAAATGTCCCAGAGTTTATTCACAGTGTCAAAAATTATTATTCTGGGCCAGTGTGTGGTAATTCGAATTAAGTGCCCTTTGGCACAGCCACTGTTATGATCCACAAGTATTACAATTATCAGTCATCAGTTTGTAACATTCTTCTCATACATATTCATTTATATACTGGGTTTTATAGCTTTAGTTAAATTTGGCACAACCCACTTTCAATAAATGCTTTCTATGATTTCGTTTCAGTTAAATATCCGTGTTACAATATCTATTAATTTTGAAAGCTCTGAAAGCTGTGTTTGAAGTTAAAGCTCGGTCTGGCACAACCCAGATTATATGTATAGAGTTAATAGTCCATTAATTTGTAATATGAATCTCCGTTGAAACACCCATTCATTTTCAAACTTCAATTTAACAATTAGAGTAAATATAATCTGGTACAACCCAGGTTATATACGTAATGAATATCTGTCAGTTTTTGTTTAATTCGCAACAATGTTGCAGGTTGATATATATGTTTCAGTTTAAGCGCTGTGTGGTACAGCTAATGCTGTCACTATCGGGCAGTATCAATCACACTCATACGTTTGTGAGATCTTACAATACACGCACATTCACACACCAGTTAGGTAGTTTAAGTTAAAACTGGCACAACCCAGTTACTATAGCAATATCCACGATGTGGCGTATAATTATTAAGAGACTTAGTTAACTATTAATGAAATAAAGTCTGGCACAACCCAGGCTATATGGTTATAACTCGTTATTGCATATATGGTAAGAGAGGTTTTTCTATAAACACCATGTAACGGTCCCTATTAGGTACCCTGACCAGATAGGTCAAATATCAATGTTTTAGCTCTATGATTGCGGTAACCCTGTGCTCCACATGATTTAGCGGTACTGGGCTAGTTTAAAATACATAGAAAATAGAGCGTGAACGAGTTCAACACTCTCCCCTGACGCGTTTCGCCCGATTGGGCTTTATCAAAGGCAGCGAGCCGCCGTGTTTATGGGGATATATACCCTGTGGCGCCGGAAGTCCCGCCCCCGCTCCACTCTGATAGGTATTCTGATTGGTTCTGAGTAAATTGATAGACAGCTATTTGCTCTAATCGCAAAGTCATGTTTACGAACCTACATGAGCCATACTCATGGGTACTGTGATTGGTTCTGAATAAATTGATAGACAGTTAGTTACTCCAATAGCGAGGTCATGTTTACAACACTACATGGCCCGTATTGTGAAGAAGGATAGTTATATTGTATGTATTATAGTAAGATGATTTGACAATCATAAACTGTATCTCAAGTATTTATGTCAAACCATTATTGATAGAAATTGGATATTCGTTATAGGATAATGATCATCGAAATTCCTAAGATTCAATGCGCTAAAAATAATAACTATGGGGTGCCACTGACAGATATTCATTACGTTGTACCAGATTATATTTACTCTAATTGTTAAATTGAAGTTTGAAAATGAATGGGTGTTTCAACGGAGATTCATATTACAAATTAATGGACTATTAACTCTATACATATAATCTGGGTTGTGCCAGACCGAGCTTTAACTTCAAACACAGCTTTCAGAGCTTTCGAAATTAATAGATATTGTAACACGGATATTTAACTGAAACGAAATCATAGAAAGCATTTATTGAAAGTGGGTTGTGCCAAATTTAACTAAAGCTATAAAACCCAGTATATAAATGAATATGTATGAGAAGAATGTTACAAACTGATGACTGATAATTGTAATACTTGTGGATCATAACAGTGGCTGTGCCAAAGGGCACTTAATTCGAATTACCACACACTGGCCCAGAATAATAATTTTTGACACTGTGAATAAACTCTGGGACATTTGTCAATTGATAAAATCTGGGAGACGCCGGGATAGCAGATTTAGTTTTCTATGAAACATACGCCTAAAATTTATAAAGGTGGATTAACATAAGCCATAGTAACTTTTGCAGCAATTACTATATGGACTAATCAGGGTCTAACTATTTAATAACTCTAAGTGAACAAAAGTGGCCAGATCGGAGGTCTGGGCTACACAGAACTAGGCTTATTGTGATTATAACTGTATTCCAATTTTTAGGAATTTTTAGGAATATATACCTAATGAAATTTTGAAAACTACAGTAGCACCAAGCACGCACACATTACTATTTATACAAATATACAGGCTAAAATTATAACCCAGGTTATAACTGATCAAACCCTCGTTTTTGTGAATATTTAATTCACCAGTACCCCTATTCGTGGATAACCATTATTAATATACAATAATCATTACTCTGCTATCACCCATTATATTGAATGATGATAGCATAAGTTTATATAGCTGAGAGTACACAACCTTGATCAGAATTTATACATGAGCTCTACTATTCAGATGAACACTCTGATGGTAACCATTACCGAGTTGATTTATTGAACTATTTAGATCACTATTACTAGTGAATTTATTCAGGCCGAATTATCATAAATTGTGATCTAATGTGAAACTCACTATACTGATTTGAGCACTGGAGCAAATTTTAATCGTGTATGTATTAACCAAACAACTTTGGTTTTTTAATTTTAATACCAATAAAAGTTATATTTTAATATCCTGTTAAGGAATCCCAACCTTTAGTTCAGACCTAGAGTGCTGTAAGTGCATACTTTGGGTAGTCTGGTATCCTTTATACCATTCTTCCTTTGTGTTCATGATCTGATATTGCATCCTGCTACTCCTAAACAGGACTTTTCTTAATTGCTGCCATTTACATTGGGTTCTCTTCTGTCTGTCAGCTCAACAAGACACTGTAGTTTGCCTTACTTCTGTGTTCAGTTGCCTCTCTGAATTTTACACAGCTCCTCCCCTTCAGCGTGCACACAGAGTGAGCTGAAATCATCATTCTGCTTCCACAGACTGTTCTCTGGCTGTTACAGGAAGCAACTACAACTATCCCTGCTCAGTCAATAAACTAGATACTAATACATCTAGTATCTTAGAGGTTAGTAATCTCTTTACTATATATATATATATATATATATATATATATATATATATATATATATATATAATATAGCAGACCTATAATTAGTAATTTTAAACATCCATAAGCATTTGTTATTCAGGTCTGCAAAATTACATCAAACATATCTTATGCAACATCCTTCTTTCAACCTTTATTGTGGAACACTGCCACCTTGTGGTTTATATGTAACATAAATAAACTTTCTATACAGTATATACAAAATGATTAAAATGATTAGCTAAAATCATTCTTGCTACATAGTAGCTACCTAAATATATGAAGAGCTATAAGTCTGCAGTTGTGATCCACTTAAAGTCAAAGAACCTGAAAAGGAAACCTTAAATTGGGACAATGAATAGATTGGAGTAAAACCCTTGACCCTGATGAGAGACATGAACAAGGACAATTACTCCCATATCCTCTAAATCCTGAGCACATTGCAGAAGGCAGACGTCTCTGCAGGATTTTTGAGGACATGAGACAGAAGGAATTATCATCGAGAAGGCCTGCAGCAATAGCCTATACTGTAACCCTTGGGTAAGGTGTTTTGAACCCAGGAGACCTGGACTGACGGGAACAGGCCTTCCGAAAAAGTCAGTCTGTCCCCTACCAGAACAGACTCTGGGGGGGCACCTTCATACAGATTTGATATTGGCGTTTGACTTCTTGTATTTCGCCTAGGAAGAACCAGGCTTCCAGGCCGCCTTGGAGGACTCAGGCTTTTGAGAAGAGGACGACTTCTGATCTCCTGAGGAACAAAACCAGAAACAATTATTTGGTCTGTTCTTTTCCTGTAGATTTCTTGTCCTGAGGGAAGCTCCTTTCCCACCAATAAAATTCTTAATAATTGAGTCCAAATAACAACCAAATAGAATCTTCCCTTGGAAGGAAATAGACAACTTATTATTATTTTTTTAAACCATGACTGCAGACCATGATTTTAACCATAAGGCCCGTCTTGCAATAACTGCCATAAACATGTTTTTGACATCAATCTTGATGATGTCCATTACTGTATCACATATAAAGGCGTTATCTATTTTAAGGACTTTAATGCAATTCTGGAGGTCCTCAGAGGATTGTTCAAAAACCAAATTTTAGATAAGGAATCACATCAGAGAGCTACTGTCGCAGCCACACATGTCAAGGACACTGCTGGTTTAAGCAGAACACCTGTTTGAAGAAAGCGCTTTCTCTGGAAAAACTATTTGCAGGCCATTGGATCCCTGAAAGAGGTGATATCCTTCATGGGGATAGTAGTGAATTTGTCAAGAGTGGAAATAGCTCCAACAGCCTTGGGAATGGTTTCCCATAATTCCACATTCTGTTCTGGAGCCAGGAACATTCTCTTAAACCTGGAAGAAAAGCAAATTAAATACCATTTTTTTTTCTAATCTTTGGCTAAATACCCAGAAACCAAATCTAAAACCTTAGCTTTCAAAACAAAATGTAACTTATTGACAGGCTGGTTTTCAGGAAGTTTTTCCTCAGAAATAACCATAGTTCTCAGTACCTCATGCAACAAGGTGCGGATATACTCCCCTTTAAATCTGAAAGCATTGTCAAATTAAGGTTCAGGAACATGGTTCTGTTCATCAGATAACACTTTCCCATTTGAAATGGATGATTTTGAGTCCTAAGAATCAGAGTTCTGAATCATGACAGGAATTTGAGGTCAAGGAGTTTGCATGTTCCCATCAAGGAAGTAAAGTAAATACCCAGAATTGCGTTTACTTTTACTTGGCTTGGGGATAGGCCTCTAAATATTCTGAGACAGCCCCATTATCTTTAAACTCAAGAGAAAAGTCAATAGAGGCTCCCTAAATAATATATTCTGGACCAGGACATAATTCCTTAGAGTAAATAGAGAGATGTGGCTGATTTACATGCAGAAATTGAGGCACAAAACTATTGCAAAGTTGATTGACCTGGCACATTGGAACAATTTTGTAAAAAAGACACAAAACCATACAGGGAGAGATAACAATTTATGTAAGAACTTACCTGATAAATTAATTTCTTTCATATTGGCAAGAGTCCATGAGCTGGTGACGTATGGGATATATAATCCTACCAGGAGGGACAAAGTTTCCCAAACCTCAAAATGCCTATAAATACACCCCTCACCACACCCATAATTCAGTTTAACATATAGCCAAGTAGTGGGGTGATAACGAAAAGAGTAAAAAGCATCAACAAAGGAATTTGGAAATAATTGTGCTTTATACAAAAATATTATAACCACCATAAAAAAAGGGGTGGGCCTCATGGACTCTTGCCAATATTAAAGAAATGACTTTATCAGGTAAGTTCTTACATAAATTATGTTTTCTTTCATGTAATTGGCAAGGGACCATGAGCTAGTGACGTATAGGATAGCAATACCCAAGAAGTGGGTATTGCTATCCTATA
The DNA here is from genome assembly GCF_027579735.1 of Bombina bombina. Lineage (NCBI taxonomy): Eukaryota > Metazoa > Chordata > Amphibia > Anura > Bombinatoridae > Bombina > Bombina bombina. The sequence goes on along the minus strand of NC_069501.1, from coordinate 290,054,708 downwards.
TAGAACTCCACAGAAGAGTCACTGGAGAGGGAGGGAAAAAATTTAAAAAAAACAGCCATTTCGCTGAAAAAAATTAATCCACAACCCAAATATAAGTTTATTCTCATAAATAAAAGGAAAAACTTAAATCATGAGCAGAAGAATCAAACTGAAACAGCTGCCTGAAGAACTTTTCTACCAAAAACTGCTTCTGAAGAAGCAAATACATAAAAATGGTAGAATTTAGTAAATGTATGCAAAGAAGACCAAGTTGCTGCTTTGCAAATCTGATCAACTGAAGCTTCATTCTTAAAAGCCCAAGAAGTGGAAACTGATCTAGTAGAATGAGCTGTAATTCTCTGAGGTGGGGCCTTACACAACTCTAAATAAGCTTGATGAATCAAAAGCTTTAACCACGATGCCAAAGAAACGGCAGAAGCCTTCTGACCTTTCCTGGAACCAGAAAAGATAAATAGACTAGAAGTCTTCCTGAAATCTTTAGTAGATTCAACATAATATTTCAGAGCTCTCACCACATCCAAAGAATGTAAAGATCTCTTCAAAGAATTCTTAGAATTAGGACACAAAGAAGGGACAACAATTTCTCTATGTTGTTAGAATTCACAACCATAGGTAAGAATTTAAATGAAGTCCGCAAAACTGCCTTATCCTGATGAAAAATCAGAAAAGGAGAGCAGATAATTCAGAAACTCTTCTAGCAGAAGAGATGGCCAAAAGGAACAACACTTACCAAAAAAGTAGATTAATGCCCAAAGAATGCATAGGCTCAAATGGAGGAGCCTGTAAAGCCATCAAAACCAAATTAAGACTCCAAGGAGGAGAGATTGATTTAATGACAGGCTTGATACGAACCAAAGCCTGTACAAAACAGTGAATATCAGGAAGTTTAGCAATTTTTCTGTGGAATAAAAAAGAAAGAGCAGAGATTTGTCCTTTCAAGGAACTTGCAGACATACCTTTATCCTTACCATCCTGAAGAAACTGTAAAATTCCAGGGATTCTAAAAGAATGCCAAAAGAATTTATGAGAGGAACACCATAAAATGTAAGTCTTCCCAACGCGATAATAAATCTTTCTAGAAACAGATTTACGAGCCTGTAACATAGCATTAATCACTGAATCAGAGAAACCTCTATGACTAAGCACTAGGCATTCAATTTCCATACCTTCAAATGTAATGATTTGAGATCCTGATGGAAAAACGGACCTTGAGACAGAAGGTCCGGTCTTAATGGAAGTGGCCAAGGTTGGCAACTGGACATCCGAACAAGATCCGCATACCAAAACCTGTGAGGCCATACTGGAGCCACCAGCAACACAAACAATTGTTCCATGATGATTTTGGAGATCACTCTTGGAAGAAGAACTAGAGGCGGGAAAATATAAGCAGGTTGGTAACACCAAGGAACTGTCAACGCATCCACTGCTTCCGCCTGAGGATCCCTGGACCTGGACAGGTACCTGGGAAGTTTCTTGTCTAGATAAGATGCCATCAGATCTATTTCTGGAAGACCCCACATCTGAACAAATTGAGAAAACACATCTGGGTGGAGAGACCACTCTCCCGGATGTAAAGTCTGATGACTGAGATAATCTGAGAAATTAGACAGGAGCTGGATTCTGCCCAAACAGTATCCGAGATACTTTTTTCATAGCTTGAGGACTGAGTCCCACCCTGATGATTGACATATGCCACTGTTGTGATATTGTCTGTCTGAAAACAAATGAACGGTTCTCTGTTCAATAGAGGCCAAAACTGAAGTGCCCTGTGAATCGCAAAATATTTATTGGTAATCTCGCCTCTTGAGATTTCCAAACACCTTGTGCTGTCAGAGATACCCAAACAGTTCCCCAACCTGAAAGACTCGCATCTGCTGTGATCACAGTCCAGGTTGGACGAACGAAAGAGGCCCCTAGAACAATACAATGGTAATCTAACCACCAAGTCAGAGATAGTCTAACATTGGTATTTAAGGATATTCATTGTGATATCCTTGTATAATCCCTGCACAATTGGTTCAGCATACAAAGCTGGAGAGGTCTCATATGAAAACAAGCAAAGGGGATCGCGTCCGATGCTGCAGTCATGAGACCTAAAACTTCCATGCACATAGCTACTGAAGGGAATGACTGAGATTGAAGGTTCCGACAGGCTGCAACCAATTTCAAACGTCTCTTGTCCGTTAGAGAAAAGCAATGGACACTGAATCTATCTGGAAACCGAAAAAGGTTACCCTTATCTGAGGAAACAAAGAACTTTTTGGTAAATTGATCCTCCAACCATGTTTTTGAACAAACAACACTAGTTGATTCGTGTGAGATTCTGCAGAACGTAAAGACTGAGCAAGTACCAAGATATCGTCCAAATAAGGAAACCCCGCAAAACCCTGCTCTCTGATTACAGAAAGTAGGGCACCGAGAACCTTTGAAAAGATTCTTGGAGCTGTCGGCAGGCCAAAAGGAAGAGCAACAAATTGGGGTGAGGTCCGCCCACACCAGTTGTTATCCGATCCCGTGAGGCCGCCAAAGTTCCGGGTCTGCAGCTAGGAACTACTTTGTTTGTGTGCCGAGGATCGTATGTAATACCTTTTTGTTGATTCACATAATACCGGCTCGGCTGAAATCATCCCCGTTCGTCATCTGGACAGTTCGGAAATAAAGAGGCTGACAGATCTCCCGAGTAACTCACTACCAACTTGGTTTGGTGATTGTGGAGAGACACAGAGGGACAGCTGACTGTTTGGAGCTGTCTTTGGAAACATACGCTGTGTGGATAAGTTGCATGTGTACACGATACACATTGTATCAATTGCTGTTTTAAGTTTTATATCTTGTGAGTTGCCATTTGTCGTGTGTGTGACACATATTAAAGTATTATTACTCTGCATTTGAGTTTGCGCTCCTCTCCTTTCTCTCTAGAAATCCTACCAAAATCAAGGTCTGTGGACTCACCTGTTCAAGAGCAGCAGCTGGACTCTTGTGCACGTATTTGAATCTCACCATTTTATATCCTATCCGGACTTTGTCTCTTATAGAAATTGCATTGCAGTATATGAAATGGTTGTTTCTATCAATTAACCATACTATTTATCGGCTGTTATATATTGAATTTATATATAAGATAGTATTGCCTTTGATTTATAGGATTGGCGCTACTTTGGCGTTCTTTGTCAGACCAGTTTTTGCTTTGTTAACAAATTGGTAATGCTTGTCTCGAAAAGAAAATCTCAGGAACTGATAGTAATCTGGATGAATAGGAATATGAAGATATGCATCCTGTAAGTCTATTGTGGACATATAATGCCCTTGCAGAATAGTCCTTATAGTCAACATTTTGAAAGTTGGTAGTCATACATATTGATTCAAAAATTTTAGATCCAAAACTGGTCTGAATGAATTTTCTTTCTTTGGGACAATGAATAGATTTGAATAAAACCCCAGACCCTGTTCCTGAAACGGAACTGGCATGATTACCCCTGATAACTCCAGGTCTAAAACACACTTCAGGAAAGCCTGAGCCTTTACTGGGTTTGCAGGGATACGTGAAAGAAAAAATCTTCTCACAGGCAGTCTTACTCTGAATCCTATTATGTACCCCTGAGAGTCAATACTCTGAATCCATTGATTTTGGACCGAATTGGTCCAACCATATTTGAAAAATCTTAATCTGCCCTCTACCAGCTGAGCTGGAATGAGGGCCGCACCTTAATGTGGACTTGGGGGCTGGCTTTGATCTCTTAAATGGCTTAGATTTATTCCAATTTGAGGAAGGCTTCCAATTGGAAACAGATTCCTTGGGGGAAGGATTAGGTTTCTGTTCCTTATTTTGTCAAAAGGAACGAAAACGGTTAGAAGCTTTAGATTTACCCTTAGGTCAATTATCCTGAGGCAAAAAACACAATTTATGCTTACCTGATAAATTTATTTCTCTTGTGGTGTATCCAGTCCACGGATCATCCATTACTTGTGGGATATTCTCATTCCCAACAGGAAGTTGCAAGAGGACACCCACAGCAGAGCTGTTATATAGCTCCTCCCCTAACTGTCATAGACAGTCATTCGACTGAAAACAAGCCGAGAAAGGAGGAACCATAGGGTGCAGTGGTGACTGTAGTTTAAATTTAAAAATTACCTGCCTTAAAACGACAGGGCGGGCCGTGGACTGGATACACCACAAGAGAAATAAATTTATCAGTTAAGCATAAATTGTGTTTTCTCTTGTAAGGTGTATCCAGTCCACGGATCATCCATTACTTGTGGGATACTAATACCAAAGCTAAAGTACACGGATGAAGGGAGGGACAAGGCAGGTACTCAAACGGAAGGTACCACTGCCTGTAAAACCTCTCTCCCAAAAATAGCCTCCGAAGAAGCAAAAGTATCAAATTTGTAGAATTTTGAAAAAGTGTGAAGAGAAGACCAAGTCGCCGCCTTGCAAATCTGTTCAACAGAAGCCTCATTTTTAAAGGCCCAAGTGGAAGCCACAGCTCTAGTAGAATGAGCTGTAATCCTTTCAGGAGGCTGCTGTCCAGCAGTCTCATAGGCTAAGCGGATTATGCTTCTTAGCCACAAAGAAAGAGAGGTTGCCGAAGCCTTTTGACCTCTCCTCTGTCCAGAGTAGACAACAAACAAAGCAGATGTTTGACGAAAATCTTTAGTAGCTTGTAAGCAAAACTTTAAAGCACGAACCACGTCCAGATTGTGTAATAGACGTTCCTTCTTTGAAGAAGGATTAGGACACAAGGATGGAACAACAATCTCATGATTGATATTCTTGTTAGATACCACCTTAGGTAAAAACCCAGGTTTGGTACGTAGGACTACCTTATCCAAATGAAAAATCAGATAAGGAGAATCACATTGTAAGGCAGATAACTCGGAGACTCTACGAGCCGAGGAAATAGCTACCAAAAAAAGAACTTTCCAAGATAAAAGTTTGATATCTATGGAATGAAGAGGTTCAAACGGACCTTCTTGAAGAACCTTAAGAACCAAATTTAAGCTCCATGGCGGAGCAACAGGTTTAAACACAGGCTTGATTCTAACTAAAGCCTGACAAAATGCCTGAACGTCTGGAACATCTGCCAGACGCTTGTGCAAAAGAATAGACAAAGCAGAAATCTGTCCCTTTAAGGAACTAGCTGACAATCCTTTTTCCAAACCTTCTTGGAGAAAGGATAATATCCTGGGAATCCTGACCTTACTCCATGAGTAACCCTTGGATTCACACCAGTAAAGATATTTACGCCATATCTTATGATAAATTTTCCTGGTGACAGGCTTTCGTGCCTGTATTAAGGTATCAATGACTGACTCGGAGAAGCCACGCTTTGATAAAATCAAGCGTTCAATCTCCATGCAGTCAGTCTCAGAGAAATTAGATTTGGATGGTGGAAAGGACCCTGAAGTAGAAGGTCCTGACTCAGAGGCAAAGTCCATGGTGGAAAGGATGACATGTCCACTAGATCTGCATACCATGTCCTGGGTGGCCACGCAGGCGCTATCAAAATCACTGATGCTCTCTCCTGCTTGATCTTGGCAATCAGTCGAGGGAGCAGAGGAAACGGTGGAAACACATAAGCCAGGTTGAAAGACCAGGGCGCTGCTAGAGCATCTATCAGCGTCGCCTTAGGATCCCTGGACCTGGATCCGTAACAAGCAAGTTTGGCGTTCTGGCGAGACGCCATGAGATCCAGTTCTGGTTTGCCCCAACGATGAATCAATTGTGCAAACGCCTCCAGAAGGAGTTCCCACTCCCCCGGATGAAAAGTCTGACGACTTAGAAAATCCACCTCCCAGTTCTCTACACCTGGGATATGGATAGCTGATAGGTGGTAAGAGTGAATCTCTGCCCAGCGAATTATCTTTGAGACTTCTAATCACTAGGGAACTCCTTGTTCCACCTTGAGGGTTGATGTAAGCCACAGTCGTAATGTTGTCCGACTGAAATCTGACGAACCTCATTGTCGCTAGCTGAGGCCAAGCCTGAAGAGCATTGAATAACGCTCTCAGTTCCAGAATATTTATTGGAAGGAGTGTCTCCTCCTGAGTCCACGATCCCTGAGCCTTCAGGGAGTTCCAGACTGCACCCCAACCTAGAAGGCTGGCATTTGTTGCTACAATTGTCTAATCTGGCCTGCGAAAGGTCATACCTTTGGACAGATGGACCCGAGATAGCCACCAGAGAAGAGAATCCCTAGTCTCTTGATCCAGATTTAGTAGAGGGGACAAATCTGTGTAATCCCCCTTCCACTGACTAAGCATGCATAGTTGCAGCGGTCTGAGATGTAAGCGTGCAAATGGCACTATGTCCATTGCCGCTACCATTAAGCCGATTACTTCCATACACTGAGCCACCGAAGGGCGCGGAATGGAATGAAGAACAATGCAGGAATTTAGAAGCTTTGATAACCTGGACTCTGTCAGGTAAATTTTCATTTCTACAGAATCTATTAGAGTCCCTAGGAAGGAAACTCTTGTGAGTGGGGATAAAGAAACTCTTTTCCTCGTTCACTTTCCACCCATTCAACCTCAGAAATGCCAGTACTATGTCCGTATGAGACTTGGCAATTTGGAAGTTTGACGCCTGTATCAGGATGTCGTCTAAATAAGGGGCCACTGCTATGCCCCGCGGCCTTAGGACCGCCAGAAGCGACCCTAGAACCTTCGTAAAGATTCTTGGGGCTGTAGCTAATCCAAAGGGAAGAGCTACAAACTGGTAATGCCTGTCTAGAAAGGCAAACCTGAGAAACCGATGATGATCTTTGTGTATCAGAATGTGAAGATAAGCATCCTTTAGATCCACTGTAGTCATATATTGACCCTCCTGGATCATAGGTAGGATGGTACAAATAGTGTCCATCTTGAATGATGGAACTCTGAGGAATTTGTTTAAGATCTTTAGATCCAAAATTGGTCTGAAGGTTCCCTCTTTTTTGGGAACCACAAACAGATTTGAGTAAAAACCCTGTCCCTGTTCCTCCTTTGGAACTGGATGGATCACTCCCATAACTAGGAGGTCTCGTAAACGGTGTAAGAATGCCTCTCTCTTTATCTGGTTTGCAGATAATTGAGAAAGGTGAAATCTCCCTTTTGGGGGGGAAGCTTTGAAGTCCAGAAGATATCCCTGGGATATAATTTCCAACGCCCAGGGATCCTGGACATCTCTTGCCCACGCCTGGGCGAAGAGTGAAAGTCTGCCCCCTACTAGATCCGTTACCGGATAGGGGGCCGTTCCTTCATGCTGTCTTAGAGGAGGCAGCAGGCTTTTTGGCCTGCTTACCTTTGTTCCAGGTCTGGTTTGGTCTCCAGACCGTCTTGGACTGAGCAAAAGTTCCCTCTTGTTTTGCATTAGAGGAAGTTGATGCCGCACCTGCCTTGAAGTTTCGAAAAGGCACGAAAATTAGACTGTTTGGCCCTTGATTTGGACCTGTCCTGAGGAAGGGCATGACCTTTTCCTCCAGTGATATCAGCAATAATCTCCTTCAAACCAGGCCCGAATAGGGTCTGCCCCTTGAAGGGAATGTTAAGCAGCTTAGATTTTGAAGTCACGTCAGCTGACCATGATATAGCATGTATAGCAAAACCAGAATTCTTAGCCGTTAGTTTAGTCAAATGAACAATGGCATCAGAAACAAAAGAATTGGCTAGCTTAAGTGCTCTAAGTTTGCCAAGTATGTCATCCAATGGAGTTGCTACCTGTAAAGCCTCTTCCAGAGACTCAAACCAGAACGCCGCAGCAGCAGTGACAGGAGCAATGCATGCAAGGGGCTGTAGGATAAAACCTTGTTGAATAAACATTTTCTTAAGGTAACCTTCTAATTTTTTATCCATTGGATCGGAAAAAGCACAACTGTCCTCGACAGGGATAGTAGTATGCTTTGCTAGAGTAGAAACTGCTCCCTCTACCTTAGGGACTGTCTGCCATAAGTCCCGTGTGGTGGCGTCTATTGGAAACATTTTTCTAAAAATAGGAGGGGGAGAGAACGGCACACCTGGTCTATCCCATTCCTTATTAATAATTTCTGTAAACCTTTCAGGTATTGGAAAAACATCAGTACACACCGGCACTGCATAGTATTTATCCAGTCTACAAAATTTCTCTGGCACTGCAATTGTATCACACAGTCATTCAGAGCAGCTAAAACCTCCCTGAGCAACACGCGGAGGTGTTCAAGCTTAAATTTAAATGTAGAAATATCAGAATCAGGTATCTTTCCTGAGTCAGAAATATCACCCACAGACTGAAGCTCTCCTTCCTCAGCTTCTGCATATTGTGAGGCAGTATCAGACATGGTTCTTAAAGCGTCAGTAAGCTCTGCATTTCGTCTAACCCCAGAGCTATCTCGCTTACCTCTAATTTCAGGTAGTCTGGCTAATACCGCTGACAGTGTATTATCCATGACTGCCGCCATGTCTTGTAAAGTAATCGCTATGGGCGCCCTCGATGTACTTGGCGCCATTTGAGCGTGAGTCCCTTGAGCGGGAGTCAAAGGATCTGACACGTGGGGAGAGTTAGTCGGCATAACTTCACCCTCGTCAGATTCCTCTGGTGATAAATTTTTTAAAGACAGAATATGATCTTTATTGCTTAAAGTGAAATCAGTACATTTGGTACACATTCTAAGAGGGGGTTCCACCATGGCTTTTAAACATAATGAACAAGGAGTTTCCTCTATGTCAGACATGTTTGTACAGACTAGCAATGAGACTAGCAAGCTTGGAAAACACTTTAAATCAAGTTAACAAGCAAATATAAAAAACAGTACTGTGCCTTTAAGAGAAACAAATTTTGTCAGAATTTGAAAAACAGTGAAAAAAGGCAGTAAATCAAGCGAAATTTTTACAGTGTATTTAATAAGCTAACAGAGCATTGCACCCACTTGCAAATGGATGATTAACCCCTTAGTTCAAAAAACGGATAAAAAAAAACGATATAGACGTTTTTTAACAGTCACAACAAACTGCCACAGCTCTGCTGTGGCCCTACCTTCCCCAATAAACGACTTTGAGCCCTTCAGAGATGTCCTATAGAATTCAGGGGACTTCTGAGGAAAGCTGGATGTCTCAGTCTGTAATTTTAACTGCGCAGAAAAGCGCTAAAATAGGCCCCTCCCACTGATACTATAACAGTGGAAAGCCTCAGGAAACTGTTTCTAGGCGAAAATAAAGTGTGGAAATGTGGAAAAAACTAGGCCCCAATAAAGTTTCATCACCAAAGCATATATAAAAACGATTAAACATGCCAGCAAACGTTTTATATTTCATTTTTATAAGGGTATTACCCCTGAGAGTAAGCATGATACCAGTCGCTATTAAATCACTGTATTCAGGCTTAACTTACATTAATCCGGTATCAGCAGCATTTTCTAGCATTTCCAATTCTAGAAAAAATTGTAACTGCACATACCTCATAGCAGAGTAAACTGCACGCCATTCTCCCGCTGAAGTTACCTCTCTCCTCAGACATATGTGAGAACAGCAATGGATCTTAGTTACAACCTGCAAAGATCATAGAAAACTCAGGCAGATTCTTCTTCTATTTTCTGCCTGAGATAAAATAGTACAACTCCGGTACCATTTAAAAATAAACTTTTGATTGAAGAAAATAAACTAACTATTTTTCACCACTCTCTCTTACTACCTCCATGCTTGTTGAGAGTTGCAAGAGAATGACTGGCTATGACAGTTAGGGGAGGAGCTATATAACAGCTCTGCTGTGGGTGTCCTCTTGCAACTTCCTGTTGGGAATGAGAATATTCCACAAGTAATGGATGATCCGTGGACTGGATACACCTTACAAGAGAAAAACTCCCTTTCCCCCAGTGACAGTTGAAATTATTGAATCCAACTGAGAACCAAATAACTTATTACCTTGGAAAGAAAGATAGCAATATGGAAGTCATGTCAGCATCCCAAGATTTAAGCCACAAAGCTCTTCTAGCTAAAATAGCTAAAGACATCGATTTAACATCAATTTTGATGATATCAAAAATGGCATCACAAATAAAATTATTAGCATGTTGAATCAAGATAACAATGCTAGACAAATCATGATCCAATACTTGTTGCGCTAAAGTTTCCAACCAATATGTTGAAGCAGCTGCAACATCAGCCAAATAAATTGCAGGCCTGAGAAGATGACCTGAATATAAATAGGCTTTCCTTAGATAAGATTCAAGTTTCATATCTAAAGGATCTTTAAAAGAAGTACTATCTTCCGTAGGAATAGTTGTACGTTTAGCAAGAGTAGAGGTAGCCCCATCAAAAACTCTAAAGTAACTGCTGGCAAAGGATACAATTTTTTTAAACCTTGAAGAAGGAATAAAAGAAGTACCAGGCCTATTCCATTCCTTAGAAATCATATCAGAAATAGCATCAGGAACTGGAAAAACCTCTGGAATAACCACAGGAGGTTTATAAACAGAATTTAAATGTTTACTAGTTTTAATATCAAGAGGACTAGTTTCCTCCATATCCAATGTAATCAACACTTCTTTTAACAAAGAACAAATATACTATGGGCAGTTAACTTAGAGGGGTATACTTTATCTAGGAGGGACAGGAATAATAAAAGGGGTGAAAGAATCTGTATGTATATTAAACCTAACCTTAAACCTACAATAAGGGAAGATATTTATGATACAAGTGACAATGTAGAGACCCTGTGGGTTGAAATAAAGAGTGGGGGTTAAATCCTAAAAAAAAAAATATTACTAGGAACATGCTACAAGCCCCCTAACATTAGTGACCTGGAGGAAACTCAACTACTAATGCAAATAGGTAAGGTTGCTAATAACAGTGCTGTAATTATGGGAGATTTTAACTACCCTGATATAAACTGGGCCAATGAAACTAGTAATTCAGCTAAGGGGCATAGATTTTTAAATGTTCTCAGGGATAACTTCTTGTCACAATTAATAGAGGAACCAACTAGGAGTAAAGCTATATTGGATTTAGTGCTATCAAACAATACAGATATAATATCAAACATAGAAGTCAAAGAACATTTGGGTAACAGTGATCATAACATGGTTACATTTGAAATCTTTTCATATGCAGTGTCTTAAAGGTTTAACTAAGACTTAACTTCAAAAAAGCAAAATTCAACGATTTAAGGAAATCATTAAATAATATAAGTTGGGACAATGTATTCTCTAATAAAAATACAGAGGATAAATGGATAATATTTAAAACTTTGTTAAATAAATATACATATCAACAAATACCATATGGTTATAAAAATAAAAAATCAAAGCCGTTGTGGCTAAATAAAAATGTGTTAAGAGAAATTAGGAAAAAATGTCGGGCATTTAAATTATTCAAAGAAAATAGTACAGACTCAACATACAATATTTACAAGGAATGTAACACTGCATGCAAAAAAGCAATCAAATTATCCAAAATTGAAAATGAAAAATTAATTGCAAAGGATTCTAAAACCCTAAAAGGTTCTTTAAGTACATAAATAGCAAAAAATCTAAGAAGGATAATATAGGTACATTAAAATGCGTGGAGGGTAGCATGATAAATAATAACAGGGAGAAGGCTGAGGTACTAAACCAGTTTTTTTCTTCAGTATACACAAGAGAGGAACCTTTGGATGATACTTTGGAACAAAATAGAACATGTCAGTCCATACCATTAACTGGGTTAACTGATATATAGAGGACATCAGGAAAAAACTGGATAATATTAAGGTAAATAAAACTCCAGGCCCAGATGGAATACACCCAATGGTGTTAAAGGAACTTAGCACTGTTATAGACAAACCTCTACTCTTAATTTTTCAAGACTCATTATCCTCAGGCATGGTACCCCAGGATTGGCGTAAAGCTGATGTGGTGCCACTCTTCAAAAAGGGAAGCAGGGATGATCCAGAAAGCTATAGACCAGTTATAGTCTGACATCAATAGTGGGGAAGATATTTGAAGGGATTATAAAGGATTATATTGATGAGCATATTCGTGTAAACAAGATTTTGAGTTCTAATCAGCATGGATTTAGGAGAAATAGATCATGACAAACTAATCTAATTAGATTCTACGAGGAAGTAAGTAAAAATATAGATAAAGGGGAATTAGTTGATGTGATATACTTAGATTTTGCAAAGGCATTTGATACAGTGCCACATGAAAGATTAATGCACAAAATTAAGGGACTGGGAATAGCTGAAAATGTTAGCTCATGGATAAATAACTGGATAAAAGATAGGGAGCAACGAGTAGTAGTAAATGGATCAAACTCAGATTGGACAAAGGTAATCAGTGGAGTCCCCAGGGATCAGTACTGGGCCCAGTTCTTTTTAATATTTTTATAAATGACTTGGAGCAAGAATTAAATAGCGACATCTCTATTTTTGCAAATGATACTAAGTTAAGTAAGGTCATTAGGTCAGAGCAGGATGAACTTTCATTACAAAGGGATCTGCAAAAATTAGAAGTACGGGCAAGTAAATGGAAAATGAGACGGAAAAATGCAAGGTTCTACATTTTGGAAGTAAAAATAAGCAGGCAACATATTTTTTAAATAGGACAAAACTTAGCCAAACAGAGGAGGAAAGGGAATTGGGAGTAGTAATAGATAACAAGCTAAAGAAGGGTGCACAATGCAGGGCAGCGGCTTCAAAGGCTAATAAGATACTAGCATGTTTTAAAAGAGGCATTGATTCAAGGGAGGAAAGCATAATTCTGTCACTATATAAAGCCCTGGTAAGACCTCACCTTGAGTATGGAGTGCAGTTCTGGGGACCGATTGCAAAAAAAGATATTGCAGAACTAGAAAAAGTTCAGAGAAGGGCCACAAAGCTAATAAGGGGATTGGAGAAATTAACCTATGAGGAGAGGCTAGCCAAACTGGGTCTGTTTTCTTTAGAAAAAAGGTGCTTGAGAGGTGACACGATTACTTTATATAAATATATTCAAGGCCCATATTCAGAGATGGCAGAAGCTCTGTTTATTCCAAGAAAATTGTTTCTGACAAGAGGTCACAATTTAAGGTTGGAGGAAAGGAGATTTAATCTCCTGCAACGGAAACGTTTGTTCGCTGTAAGAGCAATAACACTGTGGAACTCATTACCAAAGGAGGTAGTGAATGCCAATACCCTAGATACATTTAAAAATAGTCTGGATACATTTCTGTATATAAACAAAATTCATGGATATGATTGCTAGTATTAAATGGGTCACCTTTTAGTGGGGTTATTTAAGCTTAACTGGAGCTTTTTGTAAGTATTTTAGATTTGTATAGGTTGAACTTGATGGACTTCAGTCTTTTTTCAACCTTATCTACTATGTTACTATGTTACTCCATTTTAAATAAATAAGAAGATTTTTCAGTGTCAATATCTGAGGCAGGATCTTCTAAACCAGATAGATCCCTATCAGAGAAGGATAATTCAGCATGTTGCCGGTCATTTGAAATTTCATCAACCTTATGAGAAGTTCTAAAAGACCTTTTACGTTTATTAGAAGGCGGGATGGCAGACAAAGCCTTCTGAATAGAATCAGAAATAAATTCTTTTAAATTTACAGGTATATCTTGTGCATTAGATGTTGAGGGGACAGCAACAGGTAATGAACTACTACTGATGGATACATTCTCTGCATGTAAACGTTTATCATGACAACTATTACAAACCACAGCAGGAGATATAACCTCCACAAGTTTACAACAAATGCACTTAGCTTTGGTAGAACTGTTATCAGGCAGCAGGGCTCCAACAGTGATTTCTGAGACAGGATCAGATTGAGACATTTTTTGGCGCCAAAAACGTCCGGAAATGACACACTCGTGTCACAGATGACGCAACCTTGTGAAGGACTCGGCGTCGACTAAGACGCCTGAAATGACGAATTTGCGTCAACGAATGTAACTTTGCGCCAAAAAAATCTTGCGCCAAGAATGACGCAATAAACTTTTGCATTTTGAGCCCTCGCGAGCCTTATTCTGCCCACGAATATAAAAGACAGTCAATTGAAAAAGAGACTATACCCCAGGTAAGAAATAATATTTTTCCAAAAAAAAAAAGCATTTCCCAGATATGAAAATGACAGTCTGCAAAAGGAAATATACTGAAAACCTGAATCATGGCAAATATAAGTACAATACATATATTTAGAACTTTATATAAATACATAAAGTGCCAAACCATAGCTGAGAGTGTCTTAAGTAATGAAAACATACTTACCAAAAGACACCCATCCACATATAGCAGATAGCCAAACCAGTACTGAAACGGTTATCAGTAGAGGTAATGGAATATGAGAGTATATCGTCGATCTGAAAAGGGAGGTAGGAGATGAATCTCTACGACCGATAACAGAGAACCTATGAAATAGATCCCCCGTGAGGAAAACCATTGCATTCAAATAGGTGATACTCCCTTCACATCCCTCTGACATTCACTATACTCTGAGAGGAATCGGGCTTCAAAATGTAGAGAAGCGCATATCAACGTAGAAATCTTAGCACAAACTTACTTCACCACCTCCATAGGAGGCAAAGTTTGTAAAACTGAATTGTGGGTGTGGTGAGGGGTGTATTTATAGGCATTTTGAGGTTTGGGAAACTTTGCCCCTCCTGGTAGGATTGTATATCCCATACGTCACTAGCTCATGGACTCTTGCCAATTACATGAAAGAAATTAGTAGGACATTGTTTCAAAGGGTTTAACATAGTTTCAGTGGGGACAGATTCACTGGGTTCCATTGTGTGCAAAACTTACATGTATATGAACAAACACACATACACTAATAGCAATGGCAGATAGCCCTCTACACTTACCAATTTAAACCCCTGACACCTGCAAATTGTATAAAAGGGTAAGGTAACACATAGGCTCTATAATAAACAAAACTGACATAATGCCCCCAAGTGAATCACTGGCAGTTCCTGCATGGGTACTCACCCCTCTCCAGTGAAAGGACACAAATTAAGTGATGAAATTTGCAGAAAATAGCAGGCAGATGCTTTGAAGACCTTTTTCTCTCCAGCTCCAACTACAGGGTGAGGAGAGAAAAAGCGCTAAGCTATGGGGACAGGGCTACCTCTCATAACGCTGCCAGTGCCTCAGAGGCTAAAAATTTATAAAAAGTGCCATAAATAAATTTTAGTGCAAAAAACCCTAAAACATATCCCCCAAAATAATCCTGATATTCCGAAGAGATAAACCGCATACTCCCATTTTTAGTCTAAAAATGAGTATCCCAGGGCTGCCAAAAAGGTGTCAGTGACCTGTGAATGCCCTCTTAAGCGATGGAGGACAGTTACTGTATGTTCTTGATTCAGGCAAAAAAGTGAGTGGGAGAGCTGGTTCAGTTCCATGGCTATGCCCTACCTGTGTCAGAGTACCTTCTCATAGCTCATAGAACTACTGCAATATGTATTAGAGAGCACAGCCAGTGCTTTTACAAATACAGCAGAGGATTTTTGAGGAAATACCAGTATACCACAGGGGGAGGCTAAGGGACATGTCCCTGCGACGCCTGAGGGTAATTGCGGCTAATATCAGTATGGTGATTCTGCGTATATCCAATATGTGCAACCAAAGAAAGTTACAAAAAAAAGTGTACACAAATATAGCACTCACTCCCTCAATTATTAGGTTATTTGTGTGTGGTGTGGTATATATATGAAAAAAACAGAATTTATGTTTACCTGATAAATTACTTTCTCCAACGGTGTGTCCGGTCCACGGCGTCATCCTTACTTGTGGGATATTCTCTTCCCCAACAGGAAATGGCAAAGAGCCCAGCAAAGCTGGACACATGATCCCTCCTAGGCTCCGCCTACCCCAGTCATTCGACCGACGTTAAGGAGGAATATTTGCATAGGAGAAACCATATGATACCGTGGTGACTGTAGTTAAAGAAAATAAAATATCAGACCTGATTAAAAAACCAGGGCGGGCCGTGGACCGGACACACCGTTGGAGAAAGTAATTTATCAGGTAAACATAAATTCTGTTTTCTCCAACATAGGTGTGTCCGGTCCACGGCGTCATCCTTACTTGTGGGAACCAATACCAAAGCTTTAGGACACGGATGAAGGGAGGGAGCAAATCAGGTCACCTAAATGGAAGGCACCACGGCTTGCAAAACCTTTCTCCCAAAAATAGCCTCAGAAGAAGCAAAAGTATCAAACTTGTAAAATTTGGTAAAAGTGTGCAGTGAAGACCAAGTCGCTGCCCTACATATCTGATCAACAGAAGCCTCGTTCTTGAAGGCCCATGTGGAAGCCACAGCCCTAGTGGAATGAGCTGTGATTCTTTCAGGAGGCTGCCGTCCAGCAGTCTCGTAAGCCAATCTGATGATGCTTTTAATCCAAAAAGAGAGAGAGGTAGAAGTTGCTTTTTGACCTCTCCTTTTACCAGAATAAACAACAAACAAGGAAGATGTTTGTCTAAAATCCTTTGTAGCATCTAAATAGAATTTTAGAGCGCGAACAACATCCAAATTGTGCAACAAACGTTCCTTCTTCGAAACTGGTTTCGGACACAAAGAAGGCACGACTATCTCCTGGTTAATGTTTTTGTTAGAAACAACTTTTGGAAGAAAACCAGGTTTAGTACGTAAAACCACCTTATCTGCATGGAACACCAGATAAGGAGGAGAACACTGCAGAGCAGATAATTCTGAAACTCTTCTAGCAGAAGAAATTGCAACCAAAAACAAAACTTTCCAAGATAATAACTTAAGATCAACGGAATGTAAGGGTTCAAACGGAACCCCCTGAAGAACTGAAAGAACTAAGTTGAGACTCCAAGGAGGAGTCAAAGGTTTGTAAACAGGCTTGATTCTAACCAGAGCCTGAACAAAGGCTTGAACATCTGGCACAGCTGCCAGCTTTTTGTGAAGTAACACAGACAAGGCAGAAATCTGTCCCTTCAAGGAACTTGCAGATAATCCTTTCTCCAATCCTTCTTGAAGAAAGGATAGAATCTTAGGAATTTTTACCTTGTCCCAAGGGAATCCTTTAGATTCACACCAACAGATATATTCTTTCCATATTTTGTGGTAAATTTTTCTAGTTACAGGCTTTCTGGCCTGAACAAGAGTATCAATAACAGAATCTGAGAACCCTCGTTTTGATAAGATCAAGCGTTCAATCTCCAAGCAGTCAGTTGGAGTGAGACCAGATTCGGATGTTCGAACGGACCTTGAACAAGAAGGTCTCGTCTCAAAGGTAGCTTCCATGGTGGAGCCGATGACATATTCACCAGATCTGCATACCAAGTCCTGCGTGGCCACGCAGGAGCTATCAAGATCACCGATGCCCTCTCCTGATTGATCCTGGCTACCAGCCTGGGGATGAGAGGAAACGGCGGGAATACATAAGCTAGTTTGAAGGTCCAAGGTGCTACTAGTGCATCTACTAGAGTCGCCTTGGGATCCCTGGATCTGGACCCGTAGCAAGGAACCTTGAAGTTCTGCCGAGAGGCTATCAGGTCCATGTCTGGAATGCCCCACAGTTGAGTAATTTGGGCAAAGATTTCCGGATGGAGTTCCCACTCCCCCAATTTTCCACTCCTGGGATGTGGATTGCAGACAGGTGGCAGGAGTGAGTCTCCGCCCATTGAATGATTTTGGTCACTTCTTCCATCGCCAGGGAACTCCTTGTTCCCCCCTGATGGTTGATGTACGCAACAGTCGTCATGTTGTCTGATTGAAACCGTATGAACTTGGCCTTTGCTAGCTGAGGCCAAGCCTTGAGAGCATTGAATATCGCTCTCAGTTCCAGAATATTTATTGGTAGAAGAGATTCTTCCCGAGACCAAAGACCCTGAGCTTTCAGGGATCCCCAGACCGCGCCCCAGCCCATCTGACTGGCGTCGGTCGTGACAATGACCCACTCTGGTCTGCGGAAGGTCATCCCTTGTGACAGGTTGTCCAGGGACAGCCACCAACGGAGTGAGTCTCTGGTCCTCTGATTTACTTGTATCTTCGGAGACAAGTCTGTATAGTCCCCATTCCACTGACTGAGCATGCACAGTTGTAATGGTCTTAGATGAATGCGCGCAAAAGGAACTATGTCCATTGCCGCTACCATCAAACCTATTACTTCCATGCACTGCGCTATGGAAGGAAGAGGAACGGAATGAAGTGTTTGACAAGAGTGTAGAAGTTTTGTTTTTCTGGCCTCTGTCAGAAAAATCCTCATTTCTAAGGAGTCTATTATTGTTCCCAAGAAGGGAACCCTTGTCGACGGAGATAGAGAACTCTTTTCCACGTTCACTTTCCATCCGTGAGATCTGAGAAAGGCCAGGACTATGTCCGTGTGAGCCTTTGCTTGAGGAAGGGACGACGTTTTAATCAGAATGTCGTCCAAGTAAGGTACTACTGCAATGCCCCTTGGTCTTAGCACCGCTAGAAGGGACCCTAGTACCTTTGTGAAAATCCTTGGAGCAGTGGCTAATCCGAAAGGAAGCGCCACGAACTGGTAATGCTTGTCCAGGAATGCGAACCTTAGGAACCGATGATGTTCCTTGTGGATAGGAATATGTAGATACGCATCCTTTAAATCCACCGTGGTCATGAATTGACCTTCCTGGATGGAAGGAAGAATTGTTCGAATGGTTTCCATTTTGAACGATGGAACCTTGAGAAACTTGTTTAAGATCTTGAGATCTAAGATTGGTCTGAACGTTCCCTCTTTTTTGGGAACTATGAACAGATTGGAGTAGAACCCCATCCCTTGTTCTCCTAATGGAACAGGATGAATCACTCCCATTTTCAACAGGTCTTCTACACAATGTAAGAATGCCTGTCTCTTTATGTGGTCTGAAGACAATTGAGACCTGTGGAACCTCCCCCTTGGGGGAAGCCCCTTGAATTCCAGAAGATAACCTTGGGAGACTATTTCTAGTGCCCAAGGATCCAGAACATCTCTTGCCCAAGCCTGAGCGAAGAGAGAGAGTCTGCCCCCCACCAGATCCGGTCCCGGATCGGGGGCCAACATTTCATGCTGTCTTGGTAGCAGTGGCAGGTTTCTTGGCCTGCTTTCCCTTGTTCCAGCCTTGCATTGGTCTCCAGGCTGGCTTGGCTTGAGAAGTATTACCCTCTTGCTTAGAGGACGTAGCACTTGGGGCTGGTCCGTTTCTACGAAAGGGACGAAAATTAGGTTTATTTTTGGCCTTGAAAGACCTATCCTGAGGAAGGGCGTGGCCCTTACCCCCAGTGATATCAGAGATAATCTCTTTCAAGTCAGGGCCAAACAGCGTTTTCCCCTTGAAAGGAATGTTAAGGAGTTTGTTCTTGGAAGACGCATCCGCTGACCAAGATTTCAACCAAAGCGCTCTACGCGCCACAATAGCAAACCCAGAATTCTTCGCCGCTAGAAACACGCGGCTGTAGTGACAGGGACAATGCATGAAATTGGTTGTAGAAGGTAACCTTGCTGAACAAACATCTTTTTAAGCAAACCTTCTAATTTTTTATCCATAGGATCTTTGAAAGCACAACTATCTTCTATGGGTATAGTGGTGCGTTTGTTTAAAGTAGAAACCGCTCCCTCGACCTTGGGGACAGTCTGCCATAAGTCCTTTCTAGGGTCGACCATAGGAAACAATTTTTTAAATATGGGGGGAGGGACGAAAGGAATACCGGGCCTTTCCCATTCTTTATTTACAATGTCCGCCACCCGCTTGGGTATAGGAAAAGCTTCTGGGAGCCCCGGGACCTCTAGGAACTTGTCCATTTTACATAGTTTCTCTGGGATGATCAAATTCTCACAATCATCCAGAGTGGATAATACCTCCTTAAGCAGAGAGCGGAGATGTTCCAACTTAAATTTAAATGTAATCACATCGGGTTCAGCTTGTTGAGAAATTTTCCCTGAATCTGAAATTTCTCCCTCAGACAAAACCTCCCTGGCCCCCTCAGACTGGTGTAGGGGCCTTTCAGAACCATTATCATCAGCGTCCTCATGCTCTTCAGTATCTAAAACAGAGCAGTCGCGCTTACGCTGATAAGTGGGCATTTTGGCTAAAATGTTTTTGATAGAATTATCCATTACAGCCGTTAATTGTTGCATAGTAAGGAGTATTGGCACGCTAGATGTACTAGGGGCCTCCTGAGTGGGCAAGACTCGTGTAGACGAAGGAGGGAATGATGCAGTACCATGCTTACTCCCCTCACTTGAGGAATCATCTTGGGCATCATTTTCAGTGTCACATAAATCACATTTATTTAAATGAGAAGGAACCTTGGCTTCCCCACATTCAGAACACAGTCTATCTGGTAGTTCAGACATGTTAAACAGGCATAAACTTGATAACAAAGTACAAAAAACGTTTTAAAATAAAACCGTTACTGTCACTTTAAATTTTAAACTGAACACACTTTATTACTGCAATTGCGAAAAAGTATGAAGGAATTGTTCAAAATTCACCACAGTGTCTTAAAGCCTTAAAAGTATTGCACACCAAATTTGGAAGCTTTAACCCTTAAAATAACGGAACCGGAGCCGTTTTTAACTTTAACCCCTTTACAGTCCCTGGTATCTGCTTTGCTGAGACCCAACCAAGCCCATAGGGGAATACGATACCAAATGACGCCTTCAGAAAGTCATTTCTATGTATCAGAGCTCCTCACACATGCGATTGCATGTCATGCTTCTCAAAAACAAGTGCGCAATACCGGCGCGAAAATGAGGCTCTGCCTATGATTAGGGAAAGCCCCTAGAGAATAAGGTGTCTAAAACAGTGCCTGCCGATATTATTTAACAAAAATACCCAGATTAAATGATTCCTCAAGGCTAAATATGTGTAATATATGAATCGATTTAGCCCAGAAAATGTCTACAGTCTTAATAAGCCCTTGTGAAGCCCTTATTTACTGTCTGAATAAAAATGGCTTACCGGATCCCATAGGGAAAATGACAGCTTCCAGCATTACATCGTCTTGTTAGAATGTGTCATACCTCAAGCAGCAAAAGACTGCTCACTGTTCCCCCAACTGAAGTTAATTCCTCTCAACAGTCCTGTGTGGAACAGCCATGGATTTTAGTAACGGTTGCTAAAATCATTTTCCTCATACAAACAGAAATCTTCATCTCTTTTCTGTTTCAGAGTAAATAGTACATACCAGCACTATTTTAAAATAACAAACTCTTGATTGAATAATAAAAAACTACAGTTAAACACTAAAAAACTCTAAGCCATCTCCGTGGAGATGTTGCCTGTACAACGGCAAAGAGAATGACTGGGGTAGGCGGAGCCTAGGAGGGATCATGTGTCCAGCTTTGCTGGGCTCTTTGCCATTTCCTGTTGGGGAAGAGAATATCCCACAAGTAAGGATGACGCCGTGGACCGGACACACCTATGTTGGAGAAACACACATTAAAATATAAACTTTAATAAGAATTAATTTAAAAATTGGGCTCACATTAAAAACCCTAGAAGACTAGTAGTTGAAATAAGTGTATACGTCTGGATATACCAGGCGAATTGGATATAATGTCAATTACCAGATAGTTGTGTTACACCACTCAGGGTGATGATACTATATATTTATTGTGGATGACCACCAATATATTGGTACTCCCAATAAGACTTAAATAGGGTCTCTATTAAGTACCTATAAATATTGAGTAAAATGCTCCATTCGTTATGGTTCAACCAATTAGGATAATAAATAAAGTATCATAAGAGTCCTGTAGATAATCATTACTGGAATAGTTAAATAGTTCATTAGTTGTGTAACTATTTGCAGTAAAGTTAGGAAAAAATGCTGTGACATCTACTGCATGATGTATCAGTATGTATATGATTGAATATACCAGTAGCACTAATAATATCACAAAGGGTAATGTTCTGCAGTGTATCAGGAAAGTTTAACTGATAAATCTCCTCCAGTAATAACCAAAAGATAACACTAGAGTGTGGTGGTATATATACACTATATAAATATTGTGTATGCTACCTACGATTATGCTAAGATCTAATACTGAATGAGTCTAATATAATCACTCAGTGCTACCTTACAAATGTTTGATCCTAAATGATAAATGTGGTTACTGTATCATTTTGATTTATGCGTCATATTATTGTACAGGAATGTTAAATTGACTAGGTAGCGTCTTAATGAAAAGTTATCCCTTAGGTGAGTGTTCTGATCTGAGCAAAAGAAGCTTAATTATTTTGCATAAAAATTAAAACGAAGCGAACTGCTCGTTTATACATTGTGAGCACATTTACAAAATTTGTAGAATTTGGAAAAAGTATGCAGAGGACCATGTTGCCGCCTTGCAAATCTGCTCCACAGAAGCTTCATTTAAGAAAGCCCAGGATGAAGAGACATCCCTAGTGGAATGAGCCGTAATTCTCTTAGGAGGCTGCTGTCCAGCTGTCCCATAAGCTAAACGGATAACACTTCATAACCAGGAGGGGAAGAGTAGTAGAAGTAACCTTCTGATCTTTACGCTTACCAGAAAAAAACACAAACAGGGCAGAACACTGCCGAAAATCTTTAGTTGCTTGGAGGTAAAATTTTAGAGCATGCACAACATCTAGGTTATGCAAAAGACGTTCCTTGTGGGAATAAGGATTAGGACAAAAAGGAACAACAATTTCATGATTAATGTTTTAATCCGACACAACCTTAGGGAGAAAACCCAACTTAGTACGAAGGACCACCTTATCTGCATGAAAAATAAGGTACGGGGAATCACACTGCAGAGCGGAAAGCTCAGAAACTCTGCGATCGGAAGAAATAGCAAGAAGAAACAAAATAATCCAAGATAACAATTTTATATCAACAACATGCATCGGCTCAAACGGAGCCTGCTGCAAAACTTTAAGAATGAGGTTAAGACTCCAAGGAGGAGCAACAGGTTTAAACACAGGCCTGATTCTGACCAGGGCCTGAACAAAAGCTTGAACATCTGGCAAATCAGCCAGATGTGTGTGCAAAAGAATAGACAGTGCAGATATCTGAACCTTCAGAGTACTGACTGACAAACCTTTCTCCAGGCAATCCTGAAGAAAAGATAAAATGCAGGGAAATCCTCACCCAGCTCCAGGAGAAACCCTTAGATTTGCACCAATAAAAGTTATTTACGCCATACCTTATGGCAAATCTTGCGAGTAACAGGTTTACGATCCTGAAGCATGGTATCAATGACCGCCTCAGAAAAACCATGTCTAGTCAAATAGGTGGTCAATCTCCAAGCAGTCAGCATCAGAGAATCCAGATTTGGATGGAGGAATGGACCCTGAAGTAGAAGGTCCTTCCTCAAAGGTAACCTCCAAGGCGGAAGAGATTACATCTTCACCAGATTCTGCAAGGCCATGCAGGAGCTATTAGAATTACAGATGCCTGTTTGATATGAGCAATGACTCGCGGAAGAAGAGCAAACAGAGGAAACAGGTATGTCAGAGAGAAGATTCAAGGAACCGCTAGAGCGTCTATCAGAGCTGCCTGAGGATCTCTTGACCTTGAAACGTATTGTGGGAGCTTGGCGTTTTGACAAGACCCCATCAGATCCAACTCTGGAACCACCCCACCTGAGAGTTATCTTTGAGAACACTTACAGATAGAGAGCTCAGTCCCCAGGATGAAAAGTCTGTCTGCTCAGAAAATCCACCCCCGGAATGTAGATAGCAGATAGGAGACAATTGTAAGCTTCCACCCACTGCATAATGCGAGTCACCTTGTTGATAGTCAAGGAGCTCTGAGTTCCTCCCTGGTGGTTGATGTAAGTCACTGAGGTGATGTTATCGGATAAACCGGACTAAAGATAATTGACACCAAGCTGTCAAAGCATTGAAGATTGCTCTTAACTCTAAGATGTTTATGGGAAGAGAAGACTCCTCCCAAATCCACAGGCCCTGAGCTTTTATGGAGCACCAGACTGCTCTCCAACCTAACAGGCTGGCGTCCGTAGTCACAATCACTCAGGAAGCAAGTGCCAGAGACAGATGTTCCTGTGAACTCCACCACGAGAGAGTGTCTCTTGTTAGGGGATCCAGATCTATCCTCTGGGAGAGATCTGAATGGTCTCCATTCCAGTGACTGAGCATGTATAGTTGCAGGGGTCTCAGATGGAACTGAGCAAAAGGATGTCCATGGAAGCAACCATCAGTCCAATCACCTCCATGCATTGAGCCACTGATGGACGAATAGCAGATTTGAGAGAAAGGCACAAAGAGAGATGTTTGGATTTTCTGAGATACGTCAGGAAAATCTTCATGGACAGGGAATCTATGATTGTCCCTAAGTAACACACCTTTGTAGCTGGAACAAGGGAACTCTTTTCCAGATTCACTTTCCATCCATGGGAACGTAGAAAATGTGAAGAGATAATGCCTGAACCAAGATGTTGTCTAAGTAAGGTGCCACTGCAATTCCCTGGGATCTGACCTCTGCCAAAAGAGCCCCCAGAAATGTTGTAAATAATCTGGGAGCCATGGCAAGACCAAACAGAAGTGCAGCAAACTGGAAATGTTTGTCCAGAAAGGCAAACCTTAGAAACTGGTGATGATCCCTGTGAATGGGAACATGTAGATGTGCGTCCTCTTGGGTCTATGGTCGTCATAAACTGACCTTCCTGAACCAATGGTAGAATGGAACGAATAGTTTCCATCTTGAAGGATGGAACCCTGAGGAATTTGTTTATGCACTTTAGATCTAGAATGAGACAGAATGTTCCCTCCTTTTTGGGAACCACAAAAATATTTGAATAGAATCCTTGTCCCTGTTCCTCTACTGGAACTGGAATAATTACTTCCAGGGAGGATAGGTCCTCTACACGGTTTAAGAAGGCTTCCCTCTTTACTAGGTTTGTGGATAGTCTTGAAAGAAGAAATCTGACCCTTGGAGAGCAAGACTTGAATCCTATTCTGTAACCCTGGGATACAATGTCCACAGACCACAGATCTGGGACATTGCGTATTCAAGACTGCTGAAAAAGATAAAACCTGCCCCCCACTTGATCCAAAATTGGACAGGGATGGACCCTTCATGCTGATTTAGAATCAGTGGACGGCTTCTTGTTTTGATTCCCCTTATTCAAAGGCTGACTGGACTTCCAAGAGGTCTTGGACTGCTCTGATTTGGAAGAGGAGGAAGACTTCGGTCCTTTAAAGTTATGAAAGGAGCAAAAATTTGAATTCTGACGACTCTTAGGTCAATTCTTCTTGTCCTGAGGTAGGAAAGATCCCTTTCCACACGTAATTTCATTACTTGCCGCAGGTTGCCACTGTAATCCTTGGCGGATGTACATCTCTTTTAAGTAAGCATCTAGCTTCTTATCCATGGGATCCTTAAAGGAACAACTATGCTCTATAGGAATGGTAGTTCTTTTAGCTAGAGTAGAGATAGCTCCTCCTACTTTAGGCACAGTGCGCCATGAGTCACAAATTGAGTCAGCAACAGGAACCATCTTTTTAAAAACAGAGGAAGAAGAAAAAGGAACCCCTGGCTTATCCCATTCCTGAGCAGCTATAATTTCAGATATCTTGTCTGGAACAAGAAAAACATCCACAGAAGAGGAAGAATCAAACTCTATTAAGTTAGTAGACTTTTAGGATTGACAACAAGGTTCAGAGTCGTCCAAAGTAGCTAGAACCTCCTTCAGAAGCAACTGGAGATGTTCAAGCTTAAATCTGAAATTAACTTCTTCAGGATTCTGAAGATTGTTCCGCCATTGTGTCAGAGTCTGAGATCTCACCTTCAGAAGCTACTGAAGTTTTCTCCTCATCAGACATTAGGGAAAGGTTGACCAGAGCAGATTTAGAGGGGTCAGAATCCTTTCTAGCAGAAATATGTTTAAACTTCCTCTTATCCGAAGTAGGGAAAGCAGATAAAGCTGCAGACTCCGCAGAAGTTATCTGTGCAGTAAAATCTCGTGGCAAATAAACACCCCCAAGAGAGTGGGAGGAACCGCAGGGCACTGTATGTGAAACCCTTAAGGCTTGCAACGTTTGAGGAGAAAGCTGTGGCATATCCTGAACAGCATGATCCTGAGAGATAATTAGCTCAGAAGGGAGTAATTTATCCTTACATTTTAGATTCTTAGCTAAGCATGAGGAACAAAATTGCATAGGCAAAACAATTTGGGCCTCTAAACATAATACACATTTATCCAAAGAAACAGAATCTTGGTCTGTGTCCATAGCTGAAATGGTCCCCAATTATAAGGAGAATAATAAAAGTAACTTATGTCACTTTAAGAGAGGAGAGTAAACCCTTGAAGTGTATAAATGCTAAAATTTATGTAAGATTATTTAAAACAAAGTCCATCACACCTCTATACCTCAGACTAGCTGAGGAGTCTTACCGCACCAGGACCGGAGTTGTCACTAGTAACTGCAGGGAGACTGTCACTTGCTACAGATCCGTTGTCCAAGTTGGCTGTCAGACCTAGAAAGCTGGGAGCTCAAACAGATCCGGATCAATAAACGATTAGCAGAGCCAGAATATGCGATCGCAGTTCGCACCACATAATTTACTCCACTCTACAATGAATAAAAAACGGAAGAGCGGAGGTCACGTGATCGGACTCAGAAAAGAAACTGCGCCACTGGTAAAAGCGTGCGTTTCTGTCCGACCCAAATTAAAGTCTTACACATGGTTCACTCCTATTTAACCCAATCCTTAGTAGACTTTTTAGGGTAGCAGAAATAAAGAAAGTATAATGCTTAAGACCCTAATTAACTCTTCAGCCAGTCTGTCTGTTAAAAGGTGAAAATTAACCCTTTAAAGTTTCACACACATCAGTGCCTGCCCAACTAATAACCCCTAAAGGTCATATACATGTCCCAGATTATGATCCATTATAGGAATTAACCCCCAAAGTGCAGTCCTTCAGTATCTAGAAGGCAAAGGCACTTACCTGTGGATCGAGCTGCAGGGCAGGAACAGCTTCTTAGGTGTGCTAGACACTTCACTCTCTATCAGGGACTTAAAGAAAAAGAAAGAGCAGCGTAACCAACCCTAGCTTTCTATAAAGGGGTAGCAATAATGTTAGAAATAAAGCAAAGACCACCTTGCCACTTTCTAACTGCTAATAGCCACCATTACTCTTACTAAAGAGATTGACATGGACACAGCATAGCCCCAAGCCTTGCTTGCAGGGAAAAGTACCCATAAAAGGATTAAATATCTTCAGACACCATCTTCGCACATCCTCCATTGACAGAGGCAAAGAGAATGACTGGGTAAGAGAAGTTACACTTAACATCTTTGCTGGAGTGCTCTTTGCCTCCTCCTACTGGCCTGGAGTTAAATATTCCACTAGTGATTGGAATGAAGTTGTGGACTCTCCATGCCATAGGAAAGAAAAATGAAAATGTATGCTTACCTGATAAATTTATTTCTTTTTTGACACAGTGAGTCCACGGATCATCCAAGCAAAGGAGATAAAAGAAGCAACAAGGTGCAGAGGTGTCTGAAGTTTATAACATACCAACAAAACCTGTCCTTAAGAGAGCAGGGTGGGCTTAAATTAAATTTTCTAATGACACAGTGAGTCCACGGATCATCTAATTACTATTGGGAATCAATACCCAAGCTAGAGTACACAGATAAGGGAGGGACAAGACAGGTAACCTAAACGGAAGGCACCACTGCTTTTAGAACCTTTCACCCAAACGAAGCCTTAGCCGAGGCAAAGGTATCAAATTTATAGAATTTTGAAAAAGTGTGAAGAGAGGACCAAGCTGCAGCCTTGCAAATCTGTTCCACAGAAGCTTCATTTTTGAATGCCCAGGAAGAGCCCTTGTAGAATGAGCCGTAACTCTCTCAGGAGGCTGCTGACCAAGGCCTGGCAAAACGATTGCACATATGGGACTACCGCCAGATGTTTATATAGCAAAAGAGACAAGGCAGATATTTGACCCTTTAGGGAACTTGCCGATAAACCCTTCTCCAAACCTTCTTGGAGAAAGGACAGAATTCTAGGAATCCTGACTCTACTGCAAGAGTAGCCTCTGGATTCACATCAATACAGATATTTACGCTATATCTTATGGTAAATCTTTCTAGTCACAGGCTTACGAGCCTGAATCATGGTCTCAATGACCAATTCTGAAAATCCACACTTGGATAAAATTAAGCGTTCAATCTCCAAGCAGTCAGCTTCAGAAAAACTAGATTTGGATAAAGGAAGGGCCCTTGAAGTAGAAGGTCCTTTCTCAATTGAAGTCGCCAAGGTGGAAGAGATGACATGTTCACCAGGTCTGCATACCAAATCCTGCAAGGCCACACCAGTGCAATGAGGATCACTGACGCCCTCTTGATTCGAGCAATAACTCGAGGTAGAAGAGCAAACAGGGGAAATAGGTATGCAAGACTGAAATTCCAAGGTACCGCCAAAGCGTCCATCAGTACAGCCTGAGGGTCCCTTGACCTCGACCCGTACCTCGGGAGCGTGGCGTTCTGCCGAGATGCCATGAGATCCAATTCCGACTGTCCCCATTTGAGAATCAAGCTGGAAAACTCTTCCGGATGGAGTTCTCACTCACACAAGTGAAAGGTCTGTCTGCTCAGAAAATCCACCTCCCAGTTGTCCACTCCTGGGATGTGGATCACCGACAGACAGCAGTTGTGTGTCTCCGCCGACTGAATTATCTTGGCTACCTCTGTCATGGCCAAGAAACTCAGAGTTCCTCCCTGATGGTTGATGTAAGCCACTGAATTTATGTTGTCCGACTGGAACCTGATGAACTGGGCCGAGGCTGAGGCCAGGCCAGAAGAGCATTGAAGATTGTTCTCAGCTACAAAATTTTTATGGGTAGAACAGACTCCAACCGAGCCCATGTCCCCTGAGCCTTTAGAGAGCCCCAGACTGCTCCCTATCCCAGAAGGCTGGCGTCCATTGTCATAATCACCCAGTGGGTCTGCGGAAGCAAGTTGCCTGGGATAGATGATCCTGAGACAACCACCAAAGAAGAGAATCCCTTGTCTCCAGTTCCAGATGTAATCTTGGAGACAGGTCAGCATAATCTCCGTTCCACTGCCTGAGCATGACTAACTGCAGAGGTCTGAGGTGGAAACGTGCAAACGGATGATGTCCATAGCCGCTACCATCAGACCGATTACTTCCATACATTGATCCACTGACGGCCAAGACAAGAATCGACAATCTTTAATTTCCTGACTTCTGTCAGAAATATCTTCATAGTTAAGGAATCTATTATGGTTCCCAAGAAAACTACCCTTGAAGTTGGAACCAAGGAACCCGTTTCCAAATTCACCTTCCATCTGTGAGATCGCAGGAAGGATAACATTTCCGTGTGGGATTTTGCCTGTTAATAGGATGGCACCTGAACCAGAATGTCGTCCAGATAAGGCGCCACTGCAATGCCCCGCAGCCAAGGAACTGCCAACAGTGATCCCAGAACCTTTGAAAAAATTCTGGGAGCTGTGGCGAGGTCAAATGGAAGAGCCACAAATCGTAAGTGTTTGTCTAGAAAAGCAAACCACAGAAACTTGTAATGGTCCTTGTGGATGGGAACATGCAGGTACGCGTCCTTTAAATCTACCATTGTCGTAAATTGACCGTCTTAAACCAAGGGAAAAATGGAACGAATAGTTTCCATTTTCAAGGATGGTACTCTGAGGAACTTGTTTAGGCTTTTGAGATCTAGTATTGGTCTGAAAGTTCCCTCTTTTTTGGGAACCACAAACAGATTGGAGTAAAATCCCAGACCCTGCTCCTGTCTTGGAACAGGAACTATTACTCCCAGGTCGGAAAGGTCTTGAACACAGTGTAAGAACACCTCTTTTTTTGCCTGGTCTACAGATAATCTTGAAAGTAGAAACCTGCCCCTGGGAGGAAAGGTCTTGAACTCTAGTTTGTATCCCTGGGACACGATGTTCACCGCCCAGGGATCCTGAACATCTCAAAACCCAAGCTTGAGTGAAGAAAGAAAGTCTGCCCCCCACAAGATCTGGTCCCAGACCCTTCATGCTGTTTTTGAGTCAATAGCAGGCTTCTTGTATTGTTTTCCCTTGTTCCAACTTGCAAGGCCTCTTGGTCCATCATTATTCACCAACAAACTGAATAAATAGATAGAGGCTTCCAAGAGGCCCTGCGCTTTCCCTGCAGCATGGGAAAAGCAGACAACGCATCAGAAACCGCAGAGGACATGAGGGAAGCGATGTATTGCAAAGTAAATCCAGGTGGCGTAAGAGAGGAAGAGCAGGGCACTGGAAGAGTGAACAATAAATTTTGGGAAATATGAGGAGAAAGCTGCGGCTTATCTTGAACATTGTCAGAAGACTCCTGAACAGCATCCGCCCTAGACAATGTTGGCTCAGAAAAGTCTATCCCTGTAATGTAAAGTTATCTCAATACATGAGGAACACTGGAGTGTATACTCTGTTAGACGATCCAGACTCAACCTCTTTATTCTTTCAATTGAAGTCCATTATCCGCAACACGGCCAAAAACTGCGACAAAGCTTTCTTTGCTATGGAACACAGGAAGTGTATGGGAGAAAAGTGTGCAAAAAAAATTGCCGCTTACGCTAACCCCGCCCATCGTGAGCGTTACAAGAAAAACCTCCCATTTCTCCAAATGTATAGTAATGCCGTTGTATCAATACTAAAGTAAAAAACACCACCTCTGAGCCTGCTCTCCTTGTCCCCAGTGCCTGCTATTATTGCCCGTAATAAAAGATCCTCCAAGTCATAGGAGAATTTTTCTTTTGTCCCAGTAGTAGTTTAACTTATTTTAAAGTGCCATCTTTTATTCTGAATAACGTTTCCCAGAAAATAAAAAGTCAGCACTTACCTTTATAAATCTGCCCGGCAGCAAGGCAGCTCACTAGGTTTGAGAGGCATGATCCCTCACATGGACCTGTGGAAAAAAATGCAAAGACTGAATAATCTTACTCAGGCTTTAGTAGTTTAAATGTATTATGAGCTAGGGTGCTTGTGCACAGGAACAATTGCCAAGTTAAGTCTAAAGAACCCTGGAGTAGCACTTGAGTAGCACTTCTTTTACCCTTTAATTATGACACATCATCCTCAAAAGGCAAACAAAGAGTGGAGGTTTAATGAGTTAAAACTTAACTTTTATTTTCTGTTTTTATAAAATAAAATGTATATGTATGTGTGTAAAATAGTTAAAATCACAAAGAGACTCTAATTTGCATCGATTTCAATAGAGTTTGAACACTGTTATTTCTACACAAAGGTAAAAAATTGATCCTGTATTTAGGATTCACTCCCAAGTTAGAAAACAAAATGTATGCTTACCTGATAAATTTATTTCTCTTGTGGTGTATCCAGTCCACGGGTTCATCCATTACTTGTGGGATATTCTCCTTCCCAACAGGAAGCTGCAAGAGGACACCCACAGTAGAGCTGTCTATATAGCTCCTCCCCTAACTACCACCCCCAGTCATTCGACCGAAGACAAGCAAGAAAAAAGAGAAACTATAGGGTGCAGTGGTGACTGTAGTTTAAAATAAAAAACACCTGCCTAAAAATGACAGGGCGGGCCGTGGACTGGATACACCACAAGAGAAATAAATTTATCAGGTAAGCATAAATTTTGTTTTCTCTTGTAAAGGTGTATCCAGTCCACGGGTTCATCCATTACTTGTGGGATACCAATACCAAAGCTTTAGGACACGGATGAAGGGAGGGACAAGGCAGGCCCTTACACGGAAGGCACCACTGCCTGTAAGACCTTTTTCCCAAAAATAGCCTCCGAAGAAGCAAAAGTATCGAATTTGTAGAATTTAGAAAAAGTATGAAGCGAAGACCAAGTCGCCGCCTTTCAAATCTGTTCAACAGAGGCCTCATTTTTAAAAGCCCATGTGGAAGCTACCGCTCTAGTGGAATGAGCTGTAATTCTTTCAGGAGGCTGCTGGCCAGCAGTCTCATAAGCTAAGCGTATTATACTTCTTAGCCAAAAAGATAGAGAAGTTGCCGAAGCCTTTTGGCCTCTCCTCTGTCCAGAGTAGACAACAAACAAAGCAGATGTTTGACGAAAATCCTTTGTAGCTTGTAAATAAAACTTTAAAGCATGAACCACATCAAGATTGTGTAAAAGACGTTCCTTCTTTGAGGAAGGATTAGGACATAATGAAGGAACAACAATCTCCTGATTGATGTTCTTATTAGATACTACCTTAGGAAGAAACCCAGGTTTGGTACGCAAAACTACCTTATCTGCATGGAAAATCAGATAAGGGGAATCACACTGTAAAGCAGATAACTCCGAAACTCTTCGAGCCGAAGAGATAGCTACCAGAAACAGAACTTTCCAAGATAAAAGTTTAATATCTATGGAATGCAGAGGTTCAAACGGAACACCTTGAAGAACCTTAAGAACTAAATTTAAACTCCATGGCGGAGCAGGTTTAAACACAGGCTTAATTCTAACTAAAGCCTGACAAAACGCCTGAACGTCTGGAACCTCAGCCAGACGTTTGTGCAAAAGAATAGACAGAGCAGAAATCTGTCCCTTTAAGGAACTAGCAATCCCTCCTGGAGAAAAGATAATATTCTAGGAATCCTGACTTTACTCCATGAGTAACCCTTGGATTCACACCAATGAAAATATTTACACCATATCTTATGATAGATTTTCCTGGTGACAGGCTTTCGAGCCTGAATTAAGCTATCAATGACCGACTCGGAAAAACCACGCTTTGATAGAATCAAGCGTTCAATCTCCAAGCAGTCAGACGCAGAGAAATTAGATTTGGATGTTTGAAAGGACCTTGAAGTAGAAGGTCCTATCTCAGCGGCAGAGTCCATGGTGGAAAGGATGACATGTCCACCAGATCTGCATACCAAGTCCTGCGTGGCCACGCAGGAGCTATCAAAATCCTTGAAGCTCTCTCCTGCTTGATCTTGGCAATCAGACGAGGGAGGAGAGGAAATGGAGGGAACACATAAGCCAGGCTGAAGGACCAGGGCGCTGCTAGAGCATCTATCAACGCTGCCTTGGGATCCCTGGACCTGGGCCCGTAATAAGGAAGCTTGGCGTTCTGACGAGATGCCATGAGATCCAGTTCTGGTTTTCCCCATAGTTGAATCAGCTGGGCAAATACCTCCGGATGGAGCTCCCACTCCCCTGGATGAAAAGTCTGCCGACTTAGAAAATCCGCCTCCCAGTTCTCTACTCCTGGGATATGGATAGCTGAGAGATGGCAAGAGTGAACCTCTGCCCATAGAATTATCTTTGAAACCTCCAACATCGCCAGGAGGCTCTTTGTACCCCCCTGATGGTTGATATATGCTACAGTCGTGATGTTGTCTGAGTGAAATCTGATGAACCTGACCGCAGCTAGCTGAGGCCAAGCCTGAAGAGCATTGAATATCGCTCTTAGTTTGCTTTCCTAGAGTGCTTCCTCCTGAGTCCACGAAACCTGAGCCTTGCTTTCCTAGAGTGCTTCCTCCTGAGTCCACGAACCCTGAGCCTTCAGGGAGTTCCAGACTGCGCCCCAGCCCAGAAGGCTGGAATCTGTCGTCACTATAGTCCATTCTGGCCTGCGGAAGCTCATTCCCCTGGACAGATGGACCCGAGATAGCCACCAGAAAAGAGAATCTCTGGTCTCTTGATCCAGATTTAGCAGAGGGGACAAATCTGTGTAATCCCCATTCCACTGATTGAGCATGCAAAGTGGCAGTGGTCTGAGATGTAGGCGGGCAAACGGAACTATGTCCATTGCAGCTACCATTAAGCCGATTACTTCCATACACTGAGCCACTGACGGCTGAGAAGTGGAATAAAGAGCACGGCAGGAAGTTAGAAGCTTTGACAACCTGACCTCTGTCAGAAAAATCTTCATTTCTACTGAATCTATCAGAGTTCC
This sequence comes from Bombina bombina, assembly GCF_027579735.1. Taxonomy (NCBI): domain Eukaryota; kingdom Metazoa; phylum Chordata; class Amphibia; order Anura; family Bombinatoridae; genus Bombina; species Bombina bombina. The sequence continues at coordinate 290,020,933 of NC_069501.1, read as the reverse complement.
TAGGAAGGAAACTCTTGTGAGAGGGGAGAGACAACTCTTTTCTTCGTTCACCTTCCACCCGGTGAGACCTCAGAAAGGCCAGAACAATGTCCGTATGTGACTTGGCGATTTGAAAAGTCGACGCCTGTATCAGAATGTCGTCTAGGTAAGGGGCCACCGCTATGCCCCGTGGCCTTAGAACCGCCAGTAGGGACCCTAGAACCTTCGTAAAGATTCTTGGTGCCGTGGCTAACCCGAAGGGAAGAGCCACAAACTGATAATGCCTGTCTAGGAAGGCAAACCTGAGAAACCGATGATGATCTCTGTGTATCGGAATGTGGAGATAAGCATCCTTTAAGTCCACGGTAGTCATATATTGACCCTCCTGGATCAAAGGTAGGATGGTTCGAATAGTCTCCATCTTGAAGGATGGGACCCTGACAAATTTGTTTAGGATCTTGAGATCCAAGATTGGTCTGAAAGTTCCCTCTTTTTTGGGAACTATAAACAGATTTGAATAGAATCCTTGCCCCTGTTCCTCCCTTGGAACTGGGTGGATCACTCCCATGACCAGAAGGTCTTGAACGCAACGTAAGAATGCCTCTCTCTTTATCTGGTTTGCAGATAATTGTGAGAGATGAAATCTCCCTTTTGGAGATGAGGCTTTGAAATCCAGAAGATATCCCTGGGAAACAATCTCCAGAACCCAGGGATCCTGGACGTCTCTTGCCCAAGCCTGGGCGAAGAGAGAAAGTCTGCCCCCTACTAGATCCGGTCCCGGATCGGGGGCTACTCCTTCATGCTGTCTAAGAGGCAGCAGCAGGTTTGTTTGGCCTGCTTTCCCTTGCTCCAAGCCTGGTTAGGCCTCCAGACTGGCTTGGACTGGGCACAATTTCCTTCATGTTTTGCATTAGAGGAAGTTGAAGCTGCGCCACTCTTGAAGTTCCGAAAGGAACGAAAATTAGTCTGTTTGGTCCTTAATTTGTTGGACCTATCCTGGGGAAGGGCGTGGCCTTTCCCTCCAGTAATATCAGAAATGATCTCCTTCAGTCCAGGCCCGAATAGGGTCTGCCCTTTGAAGGGAATGTTGAGAAGCTTAGACTTTGAAGTAACGTCAGCTGACCAGGATTTAAGCCATAGCGCCCTACGCGCCTGAATGGCAAAACCTGAATTCTTAGCCGTTAGCTTAGTTAAATGAAAAATGGTGTCAGAAATAAATGAATTGGCTAACTTAAGAGCTTTAAGCCTGTCTAGGATATCATCCAATGGGGTCTCCACCTGAAGAGCCTCTTCAAGAGACTCAAACCAGAAAGCCGCTGCAGCAGTGACTGGTGCAATGCATGCAAGAGGCTGGAGAATAAAACCTTGTTGTATTAAGATTTTCTTAAGGAAACCCTCTAATTTTTTATCCATTGGATCTAGGAAAGCAAAACTGTCCTCGACGGGGATAGTTATACGCTTAGCTAGGGTAGATACTGCTCCCTCCACCTTAGGGACCATCTGCCTCGAGTCCCGTGTAGCGGCATCTATGGGAAACATCCTTTTAAACGCAGGAGGGGGAGACGACGGTACACCTGGTCTATCCCATTCCTTCGTAATAATTTCTGAAAACCTCTTAGGGATTGGAAAAACAGTGTAAATAGGCACTGCAAAGTATTTGTCCATTTTACACAATTTCTCTGGGACTACAATGGTGTCACAGTCATCCAGAGTTGATAAAACCTCCTTGAGCAACAAGCGGAGGTGTTCAAGCCAAAATTTAAATGCTGTCATTTCAGAGTCAGACTGGAGTAACGCCTTCCCTGAATCAGAAATGTCACCAACAGATAGAAGCTCTCCTGCTTCGGCTTCTGTACATTGTGAGGGTATATCAGACATAGCTACTAAAGCGTCAGAAAGCTCTGTATATGTTCTAGCCCCAGAGCTGTCTCGCTTTCCTTGTAACCCTGGCAGTTTGGACAATACCTCTGTGAGGGTACGATTCATAACTGCCGCCATGTCTTGTATGGTAAACGCATTGGACGCGCCAGATGTACTTGGCGTCACTTGCGCGGGAGATATAGGTTCTGACACATTGGGAGAGCTAGGTGGTTTAACCTCCCTTTTGTCAGTCTGAGAAACCTCTGGTGATAAATCCTTAAAACCCATAATATGGTCTTTATAACTTATAGAAAGGTCAGTGCATTTGGCACACATTCTAAGAGGGGGTTCCACAATGGCTTCTAAACATAATGAACAAGGAGTTTCCTCTATGTCAGACATGTTTAACAGACTAGTAATGAGACCAGCAAGCTTGGAAAACACTTTAATAAATGTGAAAAAGCAATTAAATAAAAACGGTACTGTGCCTTTAAGAGAAAAAAACTACCTCATAAACTGCAAAACAGTGATAAAAAGTAGTAAACTCTACGAAATTTTTACAGTGTGTATAAGAGACTAAAGCAGCATTGCACGCACTTGCAAATGGATGATTAACCCCTTAGGCCCCAAAACGGATTAGAAAAACGGAAAAACCGTTAAAAAACAGTCAAACACACTGCCACAGCTCTGCTGTGGCCCTACCTGCCCTTAAACACAATTTTTTGTAGGAAAAACACCCTCTATAGTGGTCCTAGATGCCAGAGGACTCCTTTAGGGAAGCAGTATGTCTCAGTCTGAAGATCAATTGCGCATAAAGTGCGCGAAAATAGGCCCCTCCCACCATGCACTTAATGTCAGAGGGCCTTTTTTAGGAGTGAGCTAACAAACCATGTGGAAAACTAGGCCCCAAAAACAGAATTTATGTTTACCTGATAAATTACTTTCTCCAACGGTGTGTCCGGTCCACGGCGTCATCCTTACTTGTGGGATATTCTCTTCCCCAACAGGAAATGGCAAAGAGCCCAGCAAAGCTGGTCACATGATCCCTCCTAGGCTCCGCCTTCCCCAGTCATTTGACCGACGTAAAGGAGGAATATTTGCATAGGAGAAATCATATGATACCGTGGTGACTGTAGTTAAAGAAAATAAATTATCAGACCTGATTGAAAAACCAGGGCGGGCCGTGGACCGGACACACCGTTGGAGAAAGTAATTTATCAGGTAAACATAAATTCTGTTTTCTCCAACATAGGTGTGTCCGGTCCACGGCGTCATCCTTACTTGTGGGAACCAATACCAAAGCTTTAGGACACGGATGAAGGGAGGGAGCAAATCAGGTCACCTAGATGGAAGGCACCACGGCTTGCAAAACCTTTCTCCCAAAAATAGCCTCAGAAGAAGCAAAAGTATCAAATTTGTAAAATTTAGTATAAGTGTGCAGTGAAGACCAAGTCGCTGCCTTACATATCTGATCAACAGAAGCCTCGTTCTTGAAGGCCCATGTGGAAGCCACGGCCCTAGTGGAATGAGCTGTGATTCTTTCAGGAGGCTGCCGTCCGGCAGTCTCGTAAGCCAATCTGATGATGCTTTTAAGCCAAAAAGAGAGAGAGGTAGAAGTTGCTTTTTGACCTCTCCTTTTACCAGAATAAACAACAAACAAGGAAGATGTTTGTCTAAAATCCTTTGTAGCATCTAAATAGAATTTTAGAGCACGAACTACATCCAAATTGTGCAACAAACGTTCCTTCTTTGAAACTGGATTCGGACACAAAGAAGGCACGACTATCTCCTGGTTAATGTTTTTGTTAGAAACAACTTTCGGAAGAAAACCAGGTTTAGTACGCAAAACCACCTTATCTGCATGGAACACCAGATAAGGAGGAGAACACTGCAGAGCAGATAACTCTGAAACTCTTCTAGCAGAAGAAATTGCAACCAAAAACAAAACTTTCCAAGATAATAACTTAATATCAACGGAATGTAAGGGTTCAAACGGAACCCCCTGAAGAACTGAAAGAACTAAATTGAGACTCCAAGGAGGAGTCAAAGGTTTGTAAACAGGCTTGATTCTAACCAGAGCCTGAACAAAGGCTTGAACATCTGGCACAGCTGCCAGCTTTTTGTGAAGTAACACAGACAAAGCAGAAATCTGTCCCTTCAAAGAACTTGCAGATAATCCTTTCTCCAAACCACCTTGAAGAAAGGATAGAATCTTAGGAATTTTTATCTTGTCCCAAGGGAATCCTTTAGATTCACACCAACAGATATATTTTTTCCATATTTTATGGTAGATTTTTCTAGTTACAGGCTTTCTGGCCTGAACAAGAGTATCAATGACAGAATCTGAGAACCCTCGCTTTGATAAAATCAAGCGTTCAATCTCCAAGCAGTCAGTTGGAGTGAGACCAGATTCGGATGTTCGAACGGACCTTGAACAAGAAGGTCCCGTCTCAAAGGTAGCTTCCATGGTGGAGCCGATGACATATTCACCAGGTCTGCATACCAAGTCCTGCGTGGCCACGCAGGAGCTATCAAGATCACCGATGCCCTCTCCTGATTGATCCTGGCTACCAGCCTGGGGATGAGAGGAAACGGTGGGAATACATAAGCTAGTTTGAAGGTCCAAGGTGCTACTAGTGCATCTACTAGAGTCGCCTTGGGATCCCTGGATCTGGACCCGTAGCAAGGAACCTTGAAGTTCTGACGAGAGGCCATCAGATCCATGTCTGGAATGCCCCACAACTGAGTAATTTGGGCAAAGATTTCCGGATGGAGTTCCCACTCCCCCGGATGAAATGTCTGACGACTCAGAAAATCCGCTTCCCAATTTTCCACTCCTGGGATGTGGATTGCAGACAAGTGGCAGGAGTGAGTCTCCGCCCATTGAATGATTTTGGTCACTTCTTCCATCGCCAGGGAACTCCTTGTTCCCCCCTGATGGTTGATGTACGCAACAGTCGTCATGTTGTCTGATTGAAACCGTATGAATTTGGCCTTTGCTAGCTGAGGCCAAGCCTTGAGAGCATTGAATATCGCTCTCAGTTCCAGAATATTTATCGGGAGAAGAGATTCTTCCCGAGACCAAATACCCTGAGCTTTCAGGAGTCCCCAGACCGCGCCCCAGCCCACCAGACTGGCGTCGGTCGTGACAATGACCCACTCTGGTCTGCGGAAGCTCATCCCCTGTGACAGGTTGTCCAGGGACAGCCACCAACGGAGTGAATCTCTGGTCCTCTGATCTACTTGTATCGTCGGAGACAAGTCTGTATAATCCCCATTCCCCTGACTGAGCATGCACAGTTGTAATGGTCTCAGATGAATTCGTGCAAAAGGAACTATGTCCATTGCCGCGACCATCAAACCTATTACTTCCATGCACTGCGCTATGGAAGGAAGAGGAACAGAATGAAGTACTTGACAAGAGTTTAGAAGTTTTGATTTTCTGGCCTCTGTCAGAAAAATCCTCATTTCTAAGGAGTCTATTATTGTTCCCAAGAAGGGAACTCTTGTTGACGGAGATAGAGAACTTTTTTCTACGTTCACTTTCCACCCGTGAGATCTGAGAAAGGCCAGGACAATGTCCGTGTGAGCCTTTGCTTGTGGAAGGGACGACGCTTGAATCAGAATGTCGTCCAAGTAAGGTACTACTGCAATGCCCCTTGGCCTTAGCACCGCTAGAAGGGACCCCAGTACCTTTGTGAAAATTCTTGGAGCAGTGGCTAATCCGAACGGAAGTGCCACAAACTGGTAATGCTTGTCCAGAAAGGCGAACCTTAGGAACCGATGATGTTCCTTGTGGATAGGAATATGTAGATACGCATCCTTTAAATCCACCGTGGTCATGAATTGACCTTCCTGGATGGAAGGAAGAATTGTTCGAATGGTTTCCATTTTGAACGATGGAACCTTGAGAAACTTGTTTAGGATCTTGAGATCTAAGATTGGTCTGAATGTTCCCTCTTTTTTGGGAACTATGAACAGATTGGAGTAGAACCCCATCCCTTGTTCTCCTAATGGAACAGGATGAATCACTCCCATTTTTAACAGGTCTTCTACACAATGTAAGAATGCCTGTTTTTTTATGTGGTCTGAAGACAATTGAGACCTGTGGAACCTCCCCCTTGGGGGAAGCCCCTTGAATTCCAGAAGATAACCTTGGGAGACTATTTCCAGCGCCCAAGGATCCAGAACATCTCTTGCCCAAGCCTGAGCGAAGAGAGAGAGTCTGCCCCCCACCAGATCCGGTCCTGGATCGGGGGCCAACATCTCATGCTGTCTTGGTAGCAGTGGCAGGTTTCTTGGCCTGCTTACCTTTGTTCCAGCCTTGCATTGGCCTCCAGGCTGGCTTGGCTTGAGAAGTATTACCCTCTTGCTTAGAGGATGTAGCACTTGGGGCTGGTCCGTTTCTGCGAAAGGGACGAAAATTTGGTTTATTTTTAGCCTTGAAAGACCTATCCTGAGGAAGGGCGTGGCCCTTGCAACCAGTGATATCAGAAATAATCTCTTTCAAGTCAGGGCCAAACAGCGTTTTCCCCTTGAAAGGAATGTTAAGCAATTTGTTCTTGGAAGACGCATCCGCTGACCAAGATTTTAGCCAAAGCGCTCTGCGCGCCACAATAGCAAACCCAGAATTTTTCGCCGCTAATCTAGCCAATTGCAAAGTGGCGTCTAAGGTGAAAGAGTTAGCCAATTTGAGAGCATGAATTCTGTCCAAAATCTCCTCATAAGAAGAATCTTTATTGAGCGCCTTTTCTAGTTCATCGAACCAGAAACACGCTGCTGTAGTGACAGGAACAATGCATGAAATTGGTTGTAGAAGGTAACCTTGCTGAACAAACATCTTTTTAAGCAAACTCTCTAATTTTTTATCCATAGGATCTTTGAAAGCACAACTATCTTCTATGGGTATAGTGGTGCGTTTGTTTAGAGTAGAAACCGCCCCCTCGACCTTGGGGACTGTCTGCCATAAGTCCTTTCTGGGGTCGACCATAGGAAACAATTTCTTAAATATAGGGGGAGGGACGAAAGGTATGCCGGGCCTTTCCCATTCTTTGTTTACAATGTCCGCCACCCGCTTGGGTATAGGAAAAGCTTCGGGGGGCCCCGGGACCTCTAGGAACTTGTCCATCTTACATAATTTCTCTGGAATGACCAAATTCTCACAATCATCCAGAGTAGATAACACCTCCTTAAGCAGAGCGCGGAGATGTTCCAATTTAAATTTGAATGTAATCACATCAGGTTCAGCTTGTTGAGAAATTTTCCCTGAATCTGAAATTTCTCCCTCAGACAAAACCTCCCTGGCCCCCTCAGACTGGTGTAGGGGCACTTCAGAACCAATATCATCAGCGTCCTCATGCTCTTCAGTATTTTCTAAAACAGAGCAGTCGCGCTTTCGCTGATAAGTGGGCATTTTGGCTAAAATGTTTTTGATAGTATTATCCATTACAGCCGTTAATTGTTGCATAGTAAGGAGTATTGGCGCACTAGATGTACTAGGGGCCTCCTGTGTGGGCAAGACTGGCGTAGACGAAGGAGGGGATGATGCAGTACCATGCTTACTCCCCTCACTTGAGGAATCATCTTGGGCATCATTTTCTCTAAATTTTGTGTCACATAAATCACATCTATTTAAATGAGAAGGAACCTTGGCTTCCCCACATACAGAACACAGTCTATCTGATAGTTCAGACATGTTAAACAGGCATAAACTTGATAACAAAGTACAAAAAACGTTTTAAAATAAAACCGTTACTGTCACTTTAAATTTTAAACTGAACACCCTTTATTACTGTAAATGTGAAAAAGTATGAAGGAATTGTTCAAAATTCACCAAAATTTCACCAGAATGTCTTAAAGCCTTAAAAGTATTGCACACCAAATTTGAAAGCTTTAACTCTTAAAATAACGGAACCGGAGCCGTTTTTATATTTAACCCCTATACAGTCCCTGGTATCTGCTTTGCTGAGACCCAACCAAGCCCAAAGGGGAATACGATACCAAATGACGCCTTCAGAAAGCTTTTTCTATGTATCTGAGCTCCTCACACATGCATCTGCATGTCATGCTTGCCAAAAACAACTGCGCAATAGAGGCGCGAAAATGAGGCTCTGCCTATGATTAGGGAAAGCCCCTAGAGAAAAAGGTGTCCAATACAGTGCCTGCCGGTTATTTTACATAATTCCCAAGAATAAAATAATTCCTCAAAGCTATGAAGTATTAAAAATGCTTATATATCAATCGTTTTAGCCCAGAAAATGTCTACCAGTCTTAAAAGCCCTTGTGAAGCCCTTTATTCTTATGTAATAAAAATGGCTTACCGGATCCCATAGGGAAAATGACAGCTTCCAGCATTACATAGTCTTGTTAGAAATGTGTCATACCTCAAGCAGCAAAAGTCTGCTCACTGTTTCCCCCAACTGAAGTTAATTCCTCTCAACAGTCCTGTGTGGAAACAGCCATCGATTTTAGTAACGGTTGCTAAAATCATTTTCCTCTTACAAACAGAAATCTTCATCTCTTTTCTGTTTCAGAGTAAATAGTACATACCAGCACTATTTTAAAATAAACTCTTGATTGAAGAATAAAAACTACATTTAAACACCAAAAAACTCTAAGCCATCTCCGTGGAGATGTTGCCTGTACAACGGCAAAGAGAATGACTGGGGAAGGCGGAGCCTAGGAGGGATCATGTGACCAGCTTTGCTGGGCTCTTTGCCATTTCCTGTTGGGGAAGAGAATATCCCACAAGTAAGGATGACGCCGTGGACCGGACACACCTATGTTGGAGAAATAAAGATTTATCACCCTCAGAGAAAAAATGTTTTTACTATAAAACATGCAAACGTTTTTACACTAAGTAATATGAGTATTAACATGAATATTACCCTTTTTTGCAAGCATGATCCCAGTTGCTGTTAAATCACTGTATCAGGCTTACCTCAAATATACCAGGCACTGTCAGCATTTTCTAGACCTTATCTCTCTAGAAAAAAATATACTGAACATACCTCAAAGCAGGCAATCTGCAGACCGTCCCCCCAACTGAAGTTTTCTTTCCATACTATTCAGTTATGTGTGAGAACAGCAATGGACCTTAGTTACAAACCGCTAAGATCATCAAACCTCCAGGCAGAATTCTTCTTCCAATTTCTGCCTTAGAGTAAAAACAGTACAATGCCAGTACCGTTTAAAAATAAACTTTTGATTGAAGGTAAAAAACTACACTAATTCACCACATCTCTCTTGATACTTCCTTTCTTGTCGAGAGCTGCAAGAGAATGACTGGGGGTGGCAATTAGGGGAGGAGCTATATAGACAGCTCTGCTGTGGATGTCCTCTTGCAGCTTCCTGTTGGGAAGGAGAATATCCCACAAGTAATGGATGAATCCGTGGACTGGATACACCTTTACAAGAGAGAGAGTTTTAACTTTAGTTTCTGCTAGTGGTTAAAGGGATACTAAACCCAATTGTGTTATTTCATGATTCAGATAGAGCATGAGATTTTAAGCACCTTTCTAATTTACTCCTATTATCAATTTTTCTTTGATCTCATGTGTTACAAACTGCTATTTGTAACTGGCCCTTTAAATGGAAAATTGCCCTGCTTCCCTGGATTTTGGAGAAGCCTATTTGCCAGCCTCCTTCCACATGACTATGGCCCCTGGAAGATTGTGCCCCTGAAAACACATTAACTTTTATTGGGTGTGTATGGCCCTTTAAGAACCGTCTGGGGACATATTGTGACTTTGGTGAACAATGCCCCTTTAAGACTATGTCCCCAGACCTGTGAAATGACTTGTCCCTGGCTTTCTCCCACTTGGTTCAGTTTCATTGTGTGCCATTAAGTGCTATGTGACAGACCCTTCAGTCAGAACTACAGAGATAACTTTGTTCAGCTTCAAGAAGCATTCTAAATACAAGTTTGCTGGGATTAGCTCTAATTAGGTTTAGTGATCAACTTTCCCATTGTCTAATCAGACTAGTATTGATAAGGTGGACTGCATTGTTTTATTGTGTGTAATGTTATCTGCTGAAGTAAATGTTGTGGCCTGTCAAAGGGAGTGTCTCTATCTAATATCAAATGTGTGATGGGGGATTTTATGCCTCCCCCTGAGAGTGTCCTGTTTTGCATGTAACCTCAATAAAAGCAGGCTGTGTGCTCCAGCACATCAGACCTATTTTTGACCCTCTAACTTGCAGCTTTGACTCATGTTTGTAGGGGACAGCTTATAATCACTACAGGGATTGCTATGTTTTTCATACTCCCTTAGCTACAGGGATTGCTACAGAAGGAAGAGGTTCGCCTACTGGAGCCTGGTCGTAGGTCCAGGGCGCAGAGCAGACGGCGAGATACCAGCCCAGCAGCGGTGGTTCATATAGTCTGCATTACTGATGGTGGCTACGCAGTAGTTATAGTGTCCACGGTGCTGCTGCTCCTTTGGTGAGCGCTAGGAGCATCCTTTTCTACGGTCCAACTTCCAGCCAGCCTGGAGGCAACCGTAACATCATGCTATCTTGATTTGAAAAAGAGGTACTGTAAGCTTTAGAGCCAGACCATTTTTTGTTCAGCACATGGGTAGCACTTGCTGATTTGTGGCTAAATGTAGCAGCTCTACCAAGGTGCTGAACTAAAAAATGGGATGGCTCTTAACCTTTTATTACTGCTTTTTCAAATCAAGATAACATGAGAAAAATTGATAATAGGAGTAAATTAGAAAGTTGCTTAAAATTGTATGCTCTATCTGAATCATGAAAGAAAAAAATGAGGGGTTAGTATCCCTTTAATGCTGTAATATCTTATATTTATTAACACATAGTCATGAGTGTGTATTTGGCACTGCTCCAACTGGATAAGTGACTTGATAAGTTACAATATAAGTGTGTATTTAGCATTGGTACATCTTTGTATTGTTACTTGGTAAGTTGGTGTGCCTAAATTTTGTATCTGACTCTATATTGTGTTTTTAAGTGTTCTTATAATAGAGCACTTTTTAGTTTTGAGATGGTCTCAACATTTGGCACTCTGTATTTCCAGCGTTATAGTTTAGTAAAGATTACCAAATCTTATGCAACACACTCTCTTAAATAGCATAGAACCTTGTTGTTTCTTAGGGGCTATTATGTCATAGCATCTTTAGCATAAATATATATATATGTGGTACTAGGCTACATATAGGTATTACTTGGTAAGTCGGTGTACCCACATCACTCCCTCTTACACATTCTTATAGTTTTGAATGTTCTTGAATTGAACACTTGTTAAATTAATAAAGGTCTCGAAGTTTGACACCATATATTTTCAATGTTATAATTTTACAAAACTTGTGTATATATTCAGCAATCATGCATACTTATTTTACTGTTATGTGCGTTTATATGCATGTATGTATGCTTTAATAGGTTTTGTAGTCTTACAGATATTATGCCTATTTGTATTACAATTAATGATTTTTCATTTGAGATCAGGGGTTGAAATATAAAATGATAAGTATTATTGGCTATTGTGGCTAGCCTTTGTTTGACATTTAATAATATATCAGATATTTTATTTCACCCTGTATTGTATTCATATAAAAGTAGATGGTATGTAATGTTTCATACAATAGGCAGCAAAAGATTATGCTAAAAATGCTATGACATAATAGCCCCTAAGAAACAACAAGGTTCTATGCTATTTAAGAGAGTGTGTTGCATAAGATTTGATAATCTTTACTAAACTATAACGCTGGAAATACAGAGTACCAAATTTTGAGACCATCTCAAAACTAAAAAGTGCTCTATTATAAGAACACTTAAAAACACAATATAGAGTCAGATACAAAATTTAGGCACACCAACTTACCAAGTAACAATACAAAGATGCACCAGTGCTAAATACACACTTATATTGTAACTTATCAAGTCACTTATCCAGTTGGAGCAGTGCCAAATACACACTCATGACTATGTGTTAATAAATATTACAATTAATAGATATTACAGCATTAACCACTAGCAGAAACTAAAGTTAAAACTCTCTTTTCTAACTTGGGAGTGAATCCTAAATACAGGATCAATTTTTTACCATTGTTTAGAAATAACAGTCTTCAAACTCTATTGAAATCGATGCAAATTAGAGTCTCTTTGTGATTTTAACTATTTTACACACATACATATACATTTTATTTTATAAAAACAGAAAATAAAAGTTAAGTTTTAACTCATTAAACCTCCACTCTTTGTTTGCCTTTTGAGGATGATGTGTCATAATTAAAGGGTAAAAGAAGTGCTACTCAAGTGCATTCTTTTGAGTCCAAATCCCCTCCAGGGTTCTTTAGACTTAACTTGGCAGTATTAGTATATGGGAGGCGCAGTGACGATTATACCCCACAAGTTTCCATTGCTCTAAAGCCACCACTGCTCTACTGAAGAGACTGAAATGGACTACTGATACGCCCTAGGACAAAGCAACACAATCTTGCACTACTTAAAAATAATAAAATCTTGCTTGAAGTATCTTCCTTCTAACACCTAAACTTTACCACTTCCTTGCTCTAATGTAGGCAAAGAGAATGACTGGGGTTGGAGGGAAGGGAGGTGATGTTTAACAGCTTTGCTGTGGTGCTCGTTGCCGCCTCCTGCTGGGCAGGAGTGATATTCCTAATAGTAATTAGATGATCCATGGACTCAACATGTCATTAGAAACGTTTTGTTTTTTAAAAGTGCCCAAAGGTGCTATAAACTGCTAATATAAGGTGTATGTGGATAAATATATGTCCCCAGTTTATGTGAACATAAACATACTTATAGCTGGTGGTCTATGAAGGACCAAGTACTTACCGCTCAGTACCTTTTTGCCACTATGCTTACATCAGCTGCAGCAATTTGTATCCAGTAGACAAACTTATTCTAGGCAGTATCTATGCCAAGTATCTAAGTCAGTAACAGCATTAACAAACCCAATTAGTGGACAAGACCACATTTCACATGGGGACAGCTGTGGATACTCAAGAGGCAGCTCACTGTAGATCAGGGGATTAGTGAAAAAGTCCCCATTTCACATGCGAGGCCTATGATATTTACCACTGAGAAAAGACCTTTTCACAGTTGGGCTGATAACACTTGTCATTTTCCCCAGCACAAGGGTGAGTGTAGTAGAGTACTGTTTTAGTAACTAAAATAACATGCATACAAATGTTGTCCTCTATATCAGAGGATATATGAGTAATGTAAAGCTTCCCATTTAAATAATATGTCAGTTTTAGGTTTCATTCACTACCTCATATAAAACATGTTGTGCATGATGCATATTTATTTCAATAGGAGTTTAATGAAAGGACTTCAAAAACCATCTGTCTCGCCATAATTAGCATTTTGTCTCAGAATCAATATTTTTCAAGGTAATGTACTGTTTTAGGAGAAAGACAGAGAGAAAAAAATTATGCTTACCTGATAAATGTATTTCTTTCTTGACACGATAAGGCCCATTTATCAAGTTCCGAATGGAGCTTGAGGGCCCAGTGTTTCTGGTGAGTCTTCAGACTCGCCAAAAACAGCAGTTATGAAGCAACGGTCTAAAGACTGCTGCTCCCTAACCCTGTCTGCCTGCTCTGAGCAGGTGGACAGGAATCGCCACAATTCAACCCGATCGAGTACGATCGGGTTGATTAACAACCCCCTGCTGGCGGCCCATTGGCCGCGAGTCTGCAGGAGGCGGAGTTGCACCAACAGCTCACAAGCGTATCGCTCTCCACATTCAGCAATGTCTGTCGTACCTGATCCGCACTGTCGGATCAGGTCCGACAGACATTTGATAATTTGGCCTCAATGTGTCCACGGATCATCTAATTACTATTGGGAATATCACTCCTGCCCAGCAGGAGGCGGCAAAGAGCACCACAGCAAAGCTGTTAAATATCATCTCTCTTCCCTCCAACCCCAGTCATTTGACCGAAGTAAAGGAGAGAAAGGAAGCAACAAGGTGCAGAGTTGTCTGAAGCTTATAACATACCAACAACCTGTCTAAAGAACAGGGTGGGCCGTGGACTCATCGTGTCAAGAAATAAATAAATTTATCAGGTAAGCATAAATTTTATTTTATTTCTAATGACACGAGTCCACGGATCATCTAATTACTATTGGGAATCAGTACCCAAGCTAGAGGACACAGATGATAAGGAAAAGACAAGGAACCTAAACGGAAGGCACCAGTGCTTGAAGAACCTTTCTCCCAAAAGTGGCCTCAGCCGAGGCAAAAGTGTCAAATTTGTAGAATTTTGAAAAAGTGTGAAGAGAGGACCAAGTTGCAGCCTTGCAAATCTGTTCCTGGGCATTCAAAAATGAAGCTTCTGTGGAAGAGGAAACAGCCCTCGTAGAATGAGCCGTAACTCTCTCAGGGGGCTGCTGCCCAGCAGTTCATAGGCAAAGCTAATAATACTCTTCAGCCACAAAGAAAGAAGCAGCCGTAGCTCTCTGTACCACAAACAGAGCAGAAGATTGACAAAAATCCTTAGTCGCCTGTAAATAGAGTTTTAGTGCACGAACCACATCCAGATTGTGTAGAAGCCGTTCCATCTGAGAAGAAGGATTAGGACACAAGGAAGGATCAACAATCTCCTGATTAATGTTCCGGTCAGAAACTACTTTAGGGAGGAACCTTAACTTTGTATGTAAAACTACCTTATCCTAATGAAAAATAAGGTAAGGAGACTCATACTGTAATGCCGAGAGCTCTGACACTCTACGAGCAGATGAAATAGCAACAAGAAACAAAACTTTTCAAGATAACAACTTAATTTCTAAGGAATGCATAGGCTCAAACGGAGCCCCTTGAAGAACCTTAAGAACTAAATTAATACTCCAGGGAGGAGTAACTGGTTTGGACACAGGCCTGATCCTGACCAAGGCCTGACAAAACTATTGCACGTCTGGTACGTCCGCCAGATGTTTATGTAACAAAATAGACAAAGCAGATATTTGACCCTTTAGGGAACTCGACGATAATCCCTTCTCCAAACCTTCTTGGAGAAAGGACAGAATTCTAGGAATCCTAACTCTAATCCAAGCGTAGTCTTTGGATTCACACCAATACAGTTATTTACACCATATCTTGTGGTAAATCTTTCTAGTCACAGGTTTACGAGCCTGAATCATAGTCTCAATGACCGATTCTGAAAATCCACGCTTAAATAAAATTAAGCGTTCAATCTCCAAGCAGTCAGCTTCAGAGAAACTAGATTTGGATGAAGGAAGGGCTCTTGAAGTAGAAGGTTGTTCCTCAACGAAAGTCTCCAAGGTAGAAAAGATGACATGTCCACCAGATCTGCATACCAAATTCTGTGAGGCCACGCCGGTGCAATGAGGATCACCGACGCCCTCTCCTGCTTGATTCGAGCAATGACCCAAGGTAGAAGAGCAAACTGAGGAAATAGGTATGCAAGACTGAAATTCCAAGGTACTGCCAGGGCATCTATCAGTACCGCCTGAGGGTCCCTTGACCTCGACCCGTACCGCGGAAGCTTGGCATTCTGTCGAGATGCCATGAGATCCAATTCCAGCTGACCCCATTTGAGAATCAGGCTGGCAAACACTTCCGGATGGAGTTCCCACTCCCCCGGGTGAAAGGTCTGCCTGCTCAGGAAGTCCACTTCCCAGTTGTCAACTCCTGGGATGTGGATCGCCGACAGACAGCAATTTTGGGTCTCCGCCCACTGAATTATCTTGGCTACCTCTGTCATGGCCAAGGAACTCCATGTTCCTCCCTGATGGTTGATGTAAGCCACAGAAGTTATGTTGTCTGACTGGAACCTGATGAACCGGGCTGAGGCTAACTGGGTCAGGCCAGATGAGCATTGAAGATTGCTCTCAGCTCCAGAATGTTTATGGGCAGAACAGACTCTGACTGAGCCTTTAGAGAGCCTCAGATTGCTCCCCATCCAAGAAGATTGGCGTCTGTTGTCACAATCACCCAAGAGGGTCTGCGAAAGCAGGTTCCCTAGGAGAGATGATTCTGAGACAACCACCAAAGAAGAGAATCCCTTGTCTCCTGCTCTAGCTGTATTCGTGGAGAAAGATCCGCATAATCTTCGTTCCACTGACTGAGCCTGTTTAACTGCAGAGGTCTGAGGTGGAAACAGGCGAACGGGATGATGTCCATTGCCGCTACCATCAGACCAAATACCTCCATGCACTGAGCCACTGATGGCCGGAGAGAGGACTGAAGCGCTAGGCAAGAATCGAAAATCTTTGATTTCCTGACTTCTGTCAAAATAATCTTCATTGATAAGGAATCTATTATGGTTCCCAAGAAAATTACCCTTGTATTTGGAACTAAGGAACTCTTTTTCAAATTTACCTTCCATCCGTGAGATCGCAGGAAAGATAACATTTTCCGTGTGGGATCTTGCTTGTTGAAAGGATGGCGCCTGGACCAGAATGTCGTCCAGATAAGGTGCCACTGCAATGCCTCACAATCGGAGCAGCGCCAACAGGGATCCCAGAACCTTTGAGAAAATTCTGGGAGCTGTGGCAAGGCCGAATGGAAGAGCCACGAACTGGAAGTGTGTCTAGAAATGCAATCCTTAGAAACTTGTGATGGTTCCTGAGGATGGGAACATGCAGGTATGCGTCCTTTAAATCCACGGTTGTCATAAATTGACCCTCTTGGATCAAAGGAAGAATGGAACAAATAGTTTCCATCTTGAAGGACGGTACTCTGAGGAATTTGTTCAGACTCTTGAAGTCTAAAATTGGCCTGAAGGTTCCCTCCTTTTTGGGAACTACAAACAGATTGGAATAGAACCCCAGACCCCGTTCCTGCATCGGAACAGGAACTATCACTCCCAGGTCAGAGAGGTCCCATACACAGTGTAAGAGCGGCCCTCTTTTTGTCTGGTCTACATATAATCTTGAAAGCAGAAACCTGTCCCTGGGAGGAGAGTTCTTGAACTCTAGTTTGTATCCCTGGGACAGGATGTCCACCGCCCAGGGATCCTGAACATCTCGAACCCAAGCCTGAGTGAAGAAGCAAAGTCTGCCCCCCACAAGATCCGATCCCGGATCGGGGGCAGGCCCTTCATGCTGTCTTTGATTCAATAGCAGGCTTTTTGGATTGTTTTCCCTTGTTCCAAGACTGATTGGGTCTACAGGAAGGTTTGGACTGCTTCTGCTTGGAAGAGGGAGTGGAAGGATTTCCCTTGAAATTTCAAAGGGAACAAAAATTACTTCGACGTCCCTTTTGTTTGTTTCTCTTATCCTGAGGAAGAAGATGACCCTTTCCTCCCGTAATATCAGAGATTATTTCCATCAAACCCGGTCCAAACAAGGTCTTTCCTTTGTAAGGAATCTGTAAAAGTTTAGACTTAGATGACACATCCGCAAACTAAGATTTTAACCATAAAGCTCTGCAGGCTAGCACAGCAAAACCCAAAATCTTTGCTCCCAGTTTAATAACCTGTAGGGATGGATCCGTAATAAAGGAATTGGCCAACTTAAGGGCCTTTATCCTATTCTGGATCTCATCGAGGGGAGTGTGTCCTAATAGAATTAGACATCAAACCAGTATGCCGCCACACTAGTGACGATAGCAATGCACACTGCAGGTTGCCATTGTAAACCCTGGTTTTTAAGTAACCCCTCCAATTTTTTGTCCATAGGATCCTTAAAAGCACAACTATCCCCTATGGGGATTGTAGTCCTCTTAGCCAGAGTGGAAATTGCCCCTTCCACCTTGGGTACTGTTTGCCAAGACTCCTTGATAGAAGGTACATCAAAATATTTGTTCGGCTTACTGGATTTTTTAGGATTAACTACGACCGTGGTGTCACTGTCGTCCAGAGTAGCTAAAACCTCCTTAAGTAACAGAGAGAGGTGTTATAGCTTAAACCTGAAAAAACATAATTTATGAAAGAACTTACCTGATAAATTCATTTCTTTCATATTAGCAAGAGTCCATGAGCTAGTGACGTATGGGATATACATTCCTACCAGGAGGGGCAAAGTTTCCCAAACCTCAAAATGCCTATAAATACACCCCTCACCACACCCACAATTCAGTTTAACGAATAGCCAAGAAGTGGGGTGATAAAAAAGTGCGAAAGCATATAAAATAAGGAATTGGAATAATTGTGCTTTATACAAAATCATAACCACCACAAAAAAAGGGCGGGCCTCATGGACTCTTGCTAATATGAAAGAAATGAATTTATCAGGTAAGTTCTTACATAAATTATGTTTTCTTTCATGTAATTAGCAAGAGTCCATGAGCTAGTGACGTATGGGATAATGATTACCCAAGATGTGGATCTTTCCACACAAGAGTCACTAGAGAGGGAGGGATAAAATAAAGACAGCCAATTCCTGCTGAAAATAATCCACACCCAAAATAAAGTTTAATGAAAAACATAAGCAGAAGATTCAAACTGAAACCGCTGCCTGAAGTACTTTTCTACCAAAAACTGCTTCAGAAGAAGAAAATACATCAAAATGGTAGAATTTAGTAAAAGTATGCAAAGAGGATCAAGTTGCTGCTTTGCAAATCTGATCAACCGAAGCTCCATTCCTAAACGCCCAGGAAGTAGAAACAGACCTAGTAGAATGAGCTGTAATCCTCTGAGGCGGAGTTTTACCCGACTCAACATAGGCAAGATGAATTAAAGATTTCAACCAAGATGCCAAAGAAATGGCAGAAGCTTTCTGGCCTTTTCTAGAACCGGAAAAGATAACAAATAGACTAGAAGTCTTTCGGAAAGATTTAGTAGCTTCAACATAATATTTCAAAGCTCTAACAACATCCAAAGAATGCAACGATTTCTCCTTAGAATTCTTAGGATTAGGACATAATGAAGGAACCACAATTTCTCTACTAATGTTGTTGGAATTCACAACTTTAGGTAAAAATTCAAAAGAAGTTCGCAACACCGCCTTATCCTGATGAAAAATCAGAAAAGGAGACTCACAAGAAAGAGCAGATAATTCAGAAACTCTTCTGGCAGAAGAGATGGCCAAAAGGAACAAAACTTTCCAAGAAAGTAATTTAATGTCCAATGAATGCATAGGTTCAAATGGAGGAGCTTGAAGAGCCCCCAGAACCAAATTCAAACTCCAAGGAGGAGAAATTGACTGAATGACAGGTTTTATACGAACCAAAGCTTGTACAAAACAATGAATATCAGGAAGAATAGCAATCTTTCTGTGAAAAAGAACAGAAAGAGCAGAGATTTGTCCTTTCAAGGAACTTGCGGACAAACCCTTATCTAAACCATCCTGAAGAAACTGTAATATTCTCGGTATTCTAAAAGAATGCCAAGAAAAATGATGAGAAAGACACCAAGAAATATAAGTCTTCCAGACTCTATAATATATCTCTCTAGATACAGATTTACGAGCCTGTAACATAGTATTAATCACAGAGTCAGAGAAACCTCTTTGACCAAGAATCAAGCGTTCAATCTCCAAACCTTTAAATTTAAGGATTTCAAATCCTGATGGAAAAAAGGACCTTGAGACAGAAGGTCTGGTCTTAACGGAAGAGTCCACGGTTGGCAAGAGGCCATCCGGACAAGATCCGCATACCAAAACCTGTGAGGCCATGCCGGAGCTACCAGCAGAACAAACGAGCATTCCTTCAGAATCTTGGAGATTACTCTTGGAAGAAGAACTAGAGGCGGAAAGATATAGGCAGGATGATACTTCCAAGGAAGTGATAATGCATCCACTGCCTCCGCCTGAGGATCCCGGGATCTGGACAGATACCTGGGAAGTTTCTTGTTTAGATGAGACGCCATCAGATCTATTTCTGGAAGTTCCCACATTTGAACAATCTGAAGAAATACCTCTGGGTGAAGAGACCATTCGCCCGGATGCAACGTTTGGCGACTGAGATAATCCGCTTCCCAATTGTCTATACCTGGGATATGAACCGCAGAGATTAGACAGGAGCTGGATTCCGCCCAAACCAGAATTCGAGATACTTCTTTCATAGCCAGAGGACTGTGAGTCCCTCCTTGATGATTGATGTATGCCACAGTTGTGACATTGTCTGTCTGAAAACAAATGAACGATTCTCTCTTCAGAAGAGGCCAAGACTGAAGAGCTCTGAAAATTGCACGGAGTTCCAAAATATTGATCGGTAATCTCACCTCCTGAGATTCCCAAACTCCTTGTGCCGTCAGAGATCCCCACACAGCTCCCCAACCTGTGAGACTTGCATCTGTTGAAATTACAGTCCAGGTCGGAAGTACAAAAGAAGCCCCCTGAATTAAACGATGGTGATCTGTCCACCACGTTAGAGTGTCGAACAATCGGTTTTAAAGATATTAATTGAGATATCTTTGTGTAATCCTTGCACCATTGATTCAGCATACAGAGCTGAAGAGGTTGCATGTGAAAACGAGCAAAGGGGATCGCGTCCGATGCAGCAGTCATAAGACCTAGAATTTCCATGCATAAGGCTACCGAAGGGAATGATTGTGACTGAAGGTTTCGACGTCTCTTGTCTGTTAAAGACAGAGTCATGGACACTGAATCTATCTGGAAACCCAGAAAGGTTACCCTTGTCTGAGGAGTCAAAGAACTTTTTGGTAAATTGATCCTCCAACCATGATCTTGAAGAAACAACACAAGTCGATTCGTATGAGATTCTGCTAAATGTAAAGACTGAGCAAGTACCAAGATATCGTCCAAATAAGGAAATACCACCATACCCTGGTCTCTGATTACAGACAGAAGGGCACCGAGAACCTTTGTAAAAATTCTTGGAGCTGTAGCTAGGCCAAACGGTAGAGCCACAAACTGGTAATGCTTGTCCAGAAAAGAGAATCTCAGGAACTGATAATGATCTGGATGAATCGGAATATGCAGATATGCATCCTGTAAATCTATTGTTGACATATAATTCCCTTGCTGAACAAAAGGCAAGATAGTCCTTACAGTTACCATCTTGAACGTTGGTATCCTTACATAACGATTCAATATTTTTAGATCCAGAACTTGTCTGAAGGAATTCTCCTTCTTTGGTACAATGAAGAGATTTGAATAAAACCCCATCCCCTGTTCCGGAACTGGAACTGGCATAATTACTCCAGCCAACTCTAGATCTGAAAAACAATTCAGAAATGCTTGAGCTTTCACTGGATTTACTGGGACACGGGAAAGAAAAAATCTCTTTGCAGGAGGTCTCATCTTGAAACCAATTCTGTACCCTTCTGAAACAATGTTCTGAATCCAAAGATTGTGAACAGAATTGATCCAAATTTCTTTGAAAAAACGTAACCTGCCCCCTACCAACTGAGCTGGAATGAGGGCCGCACCTTCATGTGGACTTAGAAGCAGGCTTTGCCTTTCTAGCAGGCTTGGATTTATTCCAGACTGGAGATGGTTTCCAAACTGAAACTGCTCCTGAGGATGAAGGATCAGGCTTTTGTTCTTTGTTGAAACGAAAGGAACGAAAACGATTATTAACCCTGTTTTTACCTTTAGATTTCTTATCCTGTGGTAAAAAAGTTCCTTTCCCACCAGTAACAGTTGAGATAATAGAATCCAACTGAGAACCAAATAATTTGTTACCCTGGAAAGAAATGGAAAGTAGAGTTGATTTAGAAGCCATATCAGCATTCCAAGTCTTAAGCCATAAAGCTCTTCTAGCTAAAATAGCTAGAGACATAAACCTGACATCAACTCTGATAATATCAAAAATGGCATCACAGATAAAATTATTAGCATGCTGAAGAAGAAGAATAATATCATGAGAATCATGATTTGTTACTTGTTGCGCTAAAGTTTCCAACCAAAAAGTTGAAGCTGCAGCAACATCAGCCAATGATATAGCAGGTCTAAGAAGATTACCTGAACACAGATAAGCTTTTCTTAGAAAGGATTCAATTTTCCTATCTAAAGGATCTTTAAACGAAGTACCATCTGACGTAGGAATGGTAGTACGTTTAGCAAGGGTAGAAATAGCCCCATCAACTTTAGGGATTTTGTCCCAAAATTCTAACCTGTCAGACGGTACAGGATATAACTGCTTAAAACGTTTAGAAGGAGTAAATGAATTACCCAATTTATCCCATTCTTTGGAAATTACTGCAGAAATAGCATTAGGAACAGGAAAAACTTCTGGAATAACCACAGGAGATTTAAATACCTTATCTAAACGTTTAGAATTAGTATCAAGAGGACCAGAATCCTCTATTTCTAAAGCAATTAATACTTCTTTAAGTAAAGAACGAATAAATTCCATTTTAAATAAATATGAAGATTTATCAGCATCAATCTCTGAAACAGAATCCTCTGAACCAGAAGAGTCATCAGAATCAGAATGATGATGTTCATTAAAAAATTCATCTGTAGGGAGAGAAGTTTTAAAAGATTTTTTACGTTTACTAGAAGGAGAAATAACAGACATAGCCTTCTTGATGGATTCAGAAACAAAATCTCTTATGTTATCAGGAACATTCTGCACCTTAGATGTTGAAGGAACTGCAACAGACAATGGTACTTTACTAAAGGAAATATTATCTGCATTAACAAGTTTGTCATGACAATTAATACAAACAACAGCCGGAGGAATAGCTACCAAAAGTTTACAGCAGATACACTTAGCTTTGGTAGATCCAGCACTAGACAGCGATTTTCCTGTAGTATCTTCTGACTCAGATGCAACGTGAGACATCTTGCAATATGTAAGAGAAAAAACAACATATAAAGCAAAATTGATCAAATTCCTTAAATGACAGTTTCAGGAATGGGAAAAAATGCCAAAGAACAAGCTTCTAGCAACCAGAAGCAATGAAAAATTAGACTTAAATAATGTGGAGACAAAAGCGACGCCCATATTTTTTAGCGCCAATTAAGACGCCCACATTATTTGGCGCCTAAATGCTTTTGGCGCCAAAAATGACGCCACATCCGGAACGCCGACATTTTTGGCGCAAAATAACGTCAAAAAATGACGCAACTTCCGGCGACACGTATGATGCCGGAAACGGAAAATAATTTTTGCGCCAAAAAAGTCCGCGCCAAGAATGACGCAATAAAATGAAGCATTTTCAGCCCCCGCGAGCCTAACAGCCCACAGGGAAAAAACTAAATTTATGCTTACCTGATAAATTCATTTCTCCTGTAGTGTGGTCAGTCCACGGGTCATCATTACTTCTGGGATATTATCTCCTCCCCTACAGGAAGTGCAAGAGGATTCACCCAGCAGAGCTGCTATATAGCTCCTCCCCTCTACGTCACCTCCAGTCATTCGACCAAAGGACCAACGAGAAAGGAGAAGCCCAAGGGTGTAGTGGTGACTGGAGTATAATCCAAAAAAAATTTTTTTTTAGCCTGCCATAAAAAACAGGGCGGGCCGTGGACTGACCACACTACAGGAGAAATGAATTTATCAGGTAAGCATAAATTTTGTTTTCTCCTGTTAAGTGTGGTCAGTCCACGGGTCATCATTACTTCTGGGATACCAATACCAAAGCAAAAGTACACGGATGACGGGAGGGACATGCAGGCTCTTTATACGGAGGGAACCACTGCCTGAAGAACCTTTCTCCCAAAAACAGCCTCCGAAGAAGCAAAAGTGTCAAATTTGTAAAATTTGGAAAAAGTATGAAGAGAAGACCAAGTTGCAGCCTTGCAAATCTGTTCAACAGAAGCCTCATTCTTAAAGGCCCAAGTGGAAGCCACAGCACTAGTAGAATGAGCTGTAATTCTTTCAGGAGGCTGCTGTCCAGCAGTCTCATAGGCTAATCGTATTATGCTATGAAGCCAAAAAGAGAGAGAGGTAGCCGAAGCTTTTTGACCTCTCCTCTGGCCAGAATAAACGACAAACAGGGAAGACGTTTGACGAAACTCCTTAGTTGCCTGTAGGTAAAATTTCAGGGCACGGACTACATCTAGATTTTGTAGCAGACGTTCCTTCTTCGAGGAAGGATTAGGACACAAGGATGGAACAACAATCTCTTGATTGATATTCCTGTTAGTGACCACCTTAGGTAGGAACCCAGGTTTAGTACGCAGAACTACCTTGTCTGAATGAAAAATCAGATAAGGAGAATCACAATGTAAGGCAGATAACTCAGAGACTCTTCGAGCCGAGGAAATAGCCATTAAAAACAGAACTTTCCAAGATAACAACTTGATATCAATGGAATGAAGGGGTTCAAACGGAACACCCTGTAAAACATTAAGAACTAAGTTCAAACTCCATGGCGGAGCAACAGTTTTAAACACAGGGATCCTAGCTAAAGCCTGACAAAAAGCTTGAACGTCCGGAACTTCTGACAGACGTTTGTGTAAAAGAATGGACAGAGCTGAAATCTGTCCCTTTAAAGAACTAGCGGATAACCCCTTTTCTAAACCTTCTTGTAGAAAAGACAATATCCTTGGAATCCTAACCTTACTCCATGAGTAACTCTTGGATTCGCACCAATATAAGTATTTACGCCATATTTTATGGTAAATCCTTCTGGTAACAGGCTTCCTAGCCTGTATTAAGGTATCAATAACTGGCTCAGAAAACCCACGTTTTGATAAAATCAAGCGTTCAATTTCCAAGCAGTCAGCTTCAGAGAAGTTAGATTTTGATGTTTGAATGGACCCTGGATCAGAAGGTCCTGTTTCAGAGGTAGAGACCAAGGCGGACAGGATGACATGTCCACTAGATCTGCATACCAAGTCCTGCGTGGCCATGCAGGTGCTATTAGAATCACTGATGCTCTCTCCTGTTTGATTCTGGCAATCAATCGAGGAAGCATCGGGAAGGGTGGAAACACATAAGCCATCCCGAAGGTCCAAGGTGCTGTCAAAGCATCTATCAGAACCGCTCCCGGATCCCTGGATCTGGACCCGTAGCGAGGAAGCTTGGCGTTCTGACGAGACGCCATGAGATCTATCTCTGGTTTGCCCCAACGTCGAAGTATCTGGGCAAAGACCTCCGGATGAAGTTCCCACTCCCCCGGATGAAAAGTCTGACGACTTAAGAAATCCGCCTCCCAGTTCTCCACTCCCGGGATGTGGATTGCAGACAGGTGGCAAGAGTGAGACTTTGATACTTCCATCATTGCTAGGGAGCTTCTTGTCCCTCCCTGATGGTTGATGTAAGCTACAGTCGTGATGTTGTCCGACTGAAACCTGATGAACCCCCGAGTTGTTAACTGGGGCCAAGCCAGAAGGGCATTGAGAACTGCTCTCAATTCCAGAATGTTTATTGGAAGGAGACTCTCCTCCTGATTCCATAGTCCCTGAGCCTTCAGAGAATTCCAGACAGCGCCCCAACCTAGTAGGCTGGCGTCTGTTGTTACAATTGTCCAGTCTGGCCTGCTGAATGGCATCCCCCTGGACAGGTGTGGCCGATAAAGCCACCATAGAAGAGAATTTCTGGTCTCTTGATTCAGATTTAGAGTGGGGGACAAATCTGAGTAATCCCCATTCCACTGACTTAGCATGCACAATTGCAGCGGTCTGAGATGTAGGCGTGCAAAAGGTACTACGTCCATTGCCGCTACCATTAAGCCGATCACCTCCATGCATTGAGCTACTGACGGGTGTTGAATGGAATGAAGGACACGGCATGCATTTTGAAGCTTTGTTAACCTGTCTTCTGTCAGGTAAATCTTCATTTCTACAGAATCTATCAGAGTCCCCAAGAAGGGAACTCTTGTGAGTGGAAAGAGAGAACTCTTCTTTTCGTTCACCTTCCATCCATGCGACCTTAGAAATGCCAGTACTAACTCTGTATGAGACTTGGCAGTTTGAAAACTTGAAGCTTGTATCAGAATGTCGTCTAGGTACGGAGCTACCGAAATTCCTCGCGGTCTTAGTACCGCCAGAAGAGTACCCAGAACCTTTGTGAAGATTCTTGGAGCCGTAGCCAGTCCGAATGGAAGAGCTACAAACTGGTAATGTTTGTCTAGAAAGGCAAACCTTAGATACCGGTAATGATTTCTGTGAATCGGTATGTGAAGGTAAGCATCCTTTAAATCCACTGTGGTCATGTACTGACCCTCTTGGATCATGGGCAAAATTGTTCGAATCGTTTCCATTTTGAACGATGGAACTCTTAGGAATTTGTTTAGGATCTTTAAATCCAAGATTGGCCTGAAAGTTCCCTCTTTTTTGGGAACTACAAACAGATTTGAGTAAAACCCTTGTCCTTGTTCCGACCGCGGAACTGGATGGATCACTCCCATTAATAAAAGATCTTGTACGCAGCGTAGGAACGCTTCTTTCTTTATTTGGTTTGTTGATAACCTTGACAGATGAAATCTCCCTCTTGGGGGAGAGGAATTGAAGTCCAGAAGGTATCCCTGAGATATGATCTCTAACGCCCAGGGATCCTGAACAACTCTTGCCCAAGCCTGGGCGAAGAGAGAAAGTCTGCCCCCTACTAGATCCGGTCCCGGATCGGGGGCCCTCGATTCATGCTGTCTTAGGGGCAGCAGCAGGTTTCCTGGCCTGCTTGCCCTTGTTCCAGGACTGGTTAGGTTTCCAGCCTTGTCTGTAGCGAGCAACAGCTCCATCCTGTTTTGGTGCAGAGGAGGTTGATGCTGTTCCTGCTTTGAAATTACGAAAGGAACGAAAATTAGACTGTCTAGCCCTAGGTTTGGCTTTGTCCTGAGGCAGGGCATGGCCTTTACCTCCTGTAATGTCAGCGATAATCTCCTTCAACCCGGGCCCGAACAAGGTTTGCCCTTTGAAAGGTATATTAAGCAATTTAGATTTAGAGGTAACATCAGCTGACCAGGATTTTAGCCACAGTGCTCTGCGTGCCTGAATGGCAAATCCGGAATTCTTAGCCGTAAGTTTAGTTAAATGTACTACGGCATCTGAAATAAATGAGTTAGCTAACTTAAGGGCTTTAAGTTTGTCTGTAATCTCATCTAGTGTAGATGATTGAAGTGTCTCTTCCAGAGACTCAAACCAAAATGCTGCTGCAGCCGTGACAGGTGCAATACATGCAAGAGGCTGCAATATAAAACCTTGTTGAACAAACATTTTCTTAAGGTAACCCTCTGAAAAGGCACAGCTATCCTCCACCGGGATAGTGGTACGCTTAGCTAAAGTAGAAACTGCTCCCTCCACCTTAGGGACCGTTTGCCATAAGTCCTGTGTGGTGGCGTCTATTGGAAACATTTTTCTAAATATCGGAGGGGGTGAGAACGGTACACCGGGCCTATCCCACTCCTTAGTAACAATTTCAGTAAGTCTCTTAGGTATAGGAAAAACATCAGTACTCGCCGGTACCGCAAAATATTTATCCAACCTACACATTTTCTCTGGTATTGCAACTGTGTTACAATCATTCAGAGCCGCTAACACCTCTCCTAGTAATACACGGAGGTTTTCCAGCTTAAATTTAAAATTTGAAATATCTGAATCCAATCTATTTGGATCAGAACCGTCACCCACAGAATGAAGTTCTCCGTCCTCATGTTCTGCCGCCTGTGACGCAGTGTCTGACATGGCCCTAATGTTATCAGCGCACTCTGTTCTCACCCCAGAGTGATCACGCTTGCCTCTAAGTTCTGGTAATTTAGCCAAAACTTCAGTCATAACAGTAGCCATATCCTGTAATGTGATTTGAAATGGCCGCCCAGATGTACTCGGCGCTACAATATCACGCACCTCCCGAGCGGGAGATGTAGGTACTGACACGTGAGGCGAGTTAGTCGGCATAACTCTCCCCTCGTTGTCTGGTGAAATATGTTCAATTTGTACAGATTGACTTTTATTTAAAGTAGCATCAATACAGTTAGTACATAAACTTCTATTGGGCTCCACTTTGGCATTAGCACATATAGCACATGTATCTTCCTCTGAATCAGACATGTTTAACACACTAGCAATTAACTAGCAACTTGGAAATGCTTTTTTTAAGAATTTACAATAATATGAAAACGAACTGTGCCTATAAGAAGCACAGAAAAAATTATGACAGTTGAAAATAATTAAGTTATAGCATCAATCTTTGTCAGAAATACACAATTTTAGCAAAGGATTGTTCCCATTAGCAAAGGATAACTAACCCAGGCAGCAGAAAAAAATACACAAATAAACGTTTTTTATCACAGTCAACTACAATCTTCACAGCTCTGCTGTGATGATTACCTCCCTCAAAAAAGGCTTTGGAGATCCCTGAGTTCTGTAGAGATGAACCGGATCATGCAGGAAGAAAATAAACCTCTGACTGAGTTTTTTGATGCGTAGTAAAAGCGCCAAAAAAAGGCCCCTCCCCCTCACACATAACAGTGAGAGAGATCAGTGAACTGCTTTAATTTAAACAAAAACTATTGCCAAGTGGAAAAAATAGTGCCCAAAACATTTTTTCACCCAGTACCTCAGAGAAATAAACGTTTTTACATGCCAGCAAAAAAACGTTTAACCTCAATAAATTAATTGTTATTTAAAACCTATTGCAAGTCCCTGCAAATTAGGTTAAGTCTATGCATACAGTATAAATCCAGTGAAGTACCATTCCCCAGAATACTGAAGTGTAAAATATACATACATGACAGCCTGATACCAGCTACATCTACTGCATTTAAGGCTGAGTTTACATTATAACGGTATGGCAGGATTTTCTCATCAATTCCATGTCAGAAAATAACAAACTGCTACATACCTCTTTGCAGATTAATCTGCCCGCTGTCCCCTGATCTGAAGTTTACCTCTCCTCAGATGGCCGAGAAACAGCAATATGATCTTAACTACTCCGGCTAAAATCATAGAAAAAACTCCGGTAGATTCTTCTTCAAATTCTACCAGAGAATGAATAACACACTCCGGTGCTATTATAAAATAACAAACTTTTGATTGAAGTTAATAAACTAATTAAATCACCACAGTCCTCTCACACATCCTATCTATTCGTTGGGTGCAAGAGAATGACTGGAGGTGACGTAGAGGGGAGGAGCTATATAGCAGCTCTGCTGGGTGAATCCTCTTGCACTTCCTGTAGGGGAGGAGATAATATCCCAGAAGTAATGATGACCCGTGGACTGACCACACTTAACAGGAGAAAAGAGTCAAATTTTTGAAGGTAAGAAAAAATGAATAATTCAAATGCATAATCCCAAATATGAAACTGACTGTCTGAAAAATAAGGAAAGTTGAACATTCTGAGTCAAGGCAAATAAATGTTTGAATACATATATTTAGAACTTTATAAACAAAGTGCCCAACCATAGCTTAGAGTGTCACACAAAATAAGATTTACTTACCCCAGGACACTCATCTACATGTTTGTAGAAAGCCAAGCCAGTACTGAAACGAGAATCAGCAGAGGTAATGGTATATATAAGAGTATATTGTCGATCTGAAAAGGGAGGTAAGAGATGAATCTCTACGACCGATAACAGAGAACCTATGAAATAGACCCCGTAGAAGGAGATCACTGCATTCAAATAGGCAATACTCTCCTCACATCCCTCTGACATTCACTGCACGCTGAGAGGAAAACCGGGCTCCAACTTGCTGCGGAGCGCATATCAACGTAGAATCTAGCACAAACTTACTTCACCACCTCCATCGGAGTCAAAGTTTGTAAAACTGAATTGTGGGTGTGGTGAGGGGTGTATTTATAGGCATTTTGAGGTTTGGGAAACTTTGCCCCTCCTGGTAGGAATGTATATCCCATACGTCACTAGCTCATGGACTCTTGCTAATTACATGAAAGAAATACAATTTCAGTATCCGCAGGAGGAATTACACTGTCAGAATTTGAGATTTCACCCTCAGATGCTACTGAATTATCCTCCTCCTCATGCTTCTGGGAGGGGGCATTCGAAATAGCAACAACTTTGTCAGTAACCTCACTTACTGAACGTTTATTTTTCCTCTTGTGCTTTCCCTGCAGCATGGGAAAAGCAGACAGCACATCAGAAACCGCAGAGGACATGAAAGAAGCGATGTCTTGCAACGTAACTCCAGGAGGAGTTAGAGAGGAAGCGCAGGGCACAGTATGTGTGGGCGATAAAAATTGGGACGCTTGAGGAGAAAGCTAGGGCATATATTGAACATTGTCAGACTCCTGAACAGCATACGCCTTAGACAATGTTGGCTCAGAAAAAAGTCTATCCCTATAATTTAAAGTTCTCTCAATACATGAGGAACAGAAAGGGATTGGTGGTTCCACATTGGCATCAAAACATAAAGAACAAGTGACATTTTGCAGGGCCTCTTGGTCCATTTTGATTCAAAGTGGAACAAATTACCAAATAAAAAGCTTAAATTATTCAATAAAAATTAAAACAGAAAAAACGTTACTGTCTCTTTAAATTTTCAAACATAACTTTTTTATTTCTTTTTGTAGTAAGGCCTAAATAGTGCTACACAAGTACTGTTGATCACCTCTACACCTTAGCTTTGCTGAGGTGCCTACCTGCCCTGCTGACACCGCAAGAATTCTCCTCAGCAAAAGATCCGGAACTATGCCTGCACAACAATGAAACGCTGTCCAATAAATGCATGCCTTGAGCCTAAATATGAGTTATCCTGACAGACTGCTAATTCGGTCACCGGAAGTGAAAGCAACAGTGGCGCGCAACACAAAGTGCCGCCTCAGTTAGCTCCGCCCATCGTGGGCGTCTAAAATATGCCGACCGGAGATTAATTTTTTAAAGTCAAGCCGCCAGGAGCAGTGAAACCACATTAAAACTGAGCCTTATTTTCCTCAGCTCCACTGCCTGCATAATACACTGCCTACATAAGTCCTCTCAAATATATAGAATATAAGTGTCCCTTAATGAATAAAGTGCCCAAACTTACTTTTTATTTTACTAGTCCCAGAAAAAATAAAGTCAGCACTTACCTCATAAATCTGCCAGGCAGGTCTTCTCCCTCACATGGACCTGTGGAAAAAGAGATAAAGACTGAGTAATCTTACTAAGGCTTTCAGAATTAGGGCAGCATAAACTACATGGGAGGCGCAGTGAGAATTATGTCCCACAAGTTCCCATTGCTCTAAAGCCACCACTGCTCTACTGAAGAGACTGATATGGACTACTGCTACACCCTAGAACAAAGCAGCACAATCTTGCACTACTTCAAAAAAAAAAAAAAAATCTTGCTTGAAGAATCTTTTACTAACACCTAACTTAACCACTTCCTTGCTTTAACGTAGGCAAAGAGAATGACTGGGGTTGAAGGGAAGGGAGGTGATATTTAGCTTAGCTGTGGTGCTCTTTGCCACCTCCTGCTGGGCATGAGTGATATTCCCAATAGTAATTAGATGATCTGTGGACTCATTGTGTCATTAGAAAGAAAAACCTACATAAATACACTATTTAGTATAATAGTTAAGTTTACTTTTAAGTAGATGTATAAAAAGAGACAGTTTTGTTTATGCCTGGCCTTTGGTTGGATTGGTGGATTTGTTTTTAAACATAGTTCCTTCCATGCCTACAAATTCAGAGCATCTAGCATCTTTTAAATTACATATACAGTATATCGCAAATATTTCAAAGTTGAGCAAACAAAATGTATAACATAGCACAGACAAGAACGGCTGTGGTAAATATAATAAGATAAGGCATCCGGAAAGGCTTATAGGAAGTTTTAATATACTAAAAAAAAAAATTAAAAAAAATGAATAGAGCACTAAAAAAATACTAGAACATATGTCACTACCAAAGTTTAATGGAAATAAATTTTTAAAATCCTCCATGATATGTGAGGTAACCTATCTGCACCCCACAATTCAGTTCTGCTTAACTACTTGGCAATTTATAAATCAAGGGGGGGGGGGTCAATGAAGTAGACCTCTCTCAGTATAAGCATTTATGCATATGTAAGGTGTCAATGTATATATTTCAACTCATGCACACACTAAATTAAATACTTTTCTAGCCTTGCATGTAATGTATAATAAAATGTTCAGTATATAGATTACAATTGGCAATCAGTATTACAAAACATAACATTTCTCACCAACATGATATTTTCCTCATTCAAAGCATTGCAGCGTTGTTCCAAAGCCCATAAAGTGTTCAACATTTCTTCATCTTGTTTAGATTGGGAATTCTCACTGTCATTCTAAACAATTAAAAAAAAGGTTTATAGACATCTTTCCAATGAACTGCGAAAACCTTATTATTTTCTTTTTTTTTTTTTTAAATATTTTTTTTATTGAGATTCAAGGTAAGGCATACATGAACAAAAAAAACAAGCATAATAATATTAACATATAAGCTGCATATGGTACAAATCCATAAATACATAGTATATTTCAAAAAGACATTTTAGAGAGATAATATGGAGATAGAATGCCTATTGTTCTTGAGTGTCTTCCCAATGCAACAAGAGGCCACTCATGGACCTCAAACCTGTGGATATAAGAATATATGGAAGACAATTGCTAGCAATGGAAACCACTTTTGGATTTCCAGACAAGAACCTCATTTTTAAGATAAAGCTACAACTGGAAACTGTGAAGGAGACACAGGAAACATGGTATAAACACTTGCTGTTTAACAATAAATTGGTGGGGACAGAGATTATGTCAACAAGAAACTTAACTGCTAGTCAGGAGATCTCTAAGATAGTATCAGAAGAAAGGGAAGGGAGGGCCAGGGTAATAAGGTAAGGATCTGAAAGGCTAAATTACCTAATGAAGTTGTTCAAGCATTAATTGCGGCTAGCTTTATTTTACTGTTATAGAACTTAACATGTGGTATATTTATCCCCCCGCTGAAGCTCAGGATAAGTTATTCTGATTTACTGGGTAATACAGGTGGAAAACTAGCTACAGTTTACATGTCCAGTTTACATGTCCAGTAAAATACATAACAAAGGGGGGGCGGAGCTAGCGCCCAAACAGAGCAGACGTGGTGTACCGCAGCTCAGCAAAACAGAATGTATTTTACTAAAATTACTGAGCTTTAATTTTATTTCAGTACGATCTGAGCACTCTAGAGGTGTCCTACAACTGACCGGGAAGCCGTTTGGAGAATTTGGAGTATTACTCTTTGGGCGGAGGAGAGTGAAGATCCCCAAAGTAATTTGGGCCTAGTTGGTGTCAAGGCATTCCGAGACCTGCGGTCTACAAGAAGCGGAAACTGAGCCCCAATGTACAATAAATCTTTTAAAATGGAGGAGCTATATAGTCTGCTGCGGACCTACATGGAGGAAATGGAAAGGGGATTCTGCCAGAGAATAGACGACATCATTATGTCCGTGAATCTACTGAGACACGATCTGAGGTCTAGAAAGACATTAGTAGCTGCAGCATCGTGTGCTGCGGGACCTGCCTCTCACACATTCACCTGTTTGCCGACTGCGGATGATGAGATGAGTCGGGGAGACGAACGTCTTAGCGAGCAGCTGCGGGAGTTGCAAGTTCCCACTGACTTAGCCCCTGAGAGAAGTAGACCAGCTGCAGCAGTGAACTCCACTAGACCGCAAGACGATATGGTGTGTGGCGGTGAGGCTGACGTGACCCTGCAGGTCTGCTCAGAAGAGGAATGTGTCTGGCGCGGTGCTTGGACGGAGGCCTGGGGGAGTGCGGTGGGCCCCCAGGAGTGGTTTCCGGACATATCTGGAGTGTTTGTTGGAGCGGCAGAGGTCTTGCAGTGCGCTCCCTCAACCATCAACACCCCGCATACAGCGGTTACTTTTGTTTTCCTCCGGGGCGATCTGAACTGTCTAGGTGACCCCATAAACTTTCACCCAACGTGCCTCCTCACATCGGGCACAGACCGGAGAGAGACATATATCTTACACTGCCTATGTTTCCATAGGTTGGGTGTAGGTTGAGATCTGCGAGTCGGGTCTCTGCTATCTATGACCAACATATCTCTCTTATTGAACAGCTGTACTGCAGCAGTAGATATCAAACGCTCAAGCTCACAATAGTACTTTGCCTATTAAAAAATGCTCCTAGTTAAGTTTATTGTTCCTCTCTTTAATTATGCCTTTATCATATGAAGTTGTCTCCATTTATGTGTATAAGCTGCCTCTCACATATAGATGTTGAAAATTGTATCCACTCTCGTTAGCATGTGTGTGAGCTTAGGATGTAAAGGGATGACCTGAATGTTGTATGTATTGATTACTTATCTCATATATGTATTGAAATTTGTATGCACCCTCAATAGCTAGTGAAATGATGTCTCGAGTGTCTCACTTTATTACGTTAGCTCTTAGCACTATATAAGTGCACAGTAGGGGAGAGATGTCTATAGAGATGAGTCATTTGCGTTGATTCCTGGTTGTTATATGTGGTTTAGTACTCCAATGTTTTATTTCTTTTTATATATATTATTTGCAAATTTGAAATAGGTCTACAGAGAGGAATGTACTGGAATTTGCTTATGGGGGATTCATTGCATGTATGAAACCATGGGATCTAATGTAAAGCAGGTCTCTCTCACCAAGTTTGCACATAGTACAGCACCTACCTACTAGTGCCAGCCCAAATAACCTGAAAATAATAAACCTAAATTGCAGAATAATAATACTAGTGGGCGTGCAGTATACATAGCTGATTCTCCTGAATGTGGATATTATGAAGATTTAGAGATAACACTAGTTAACGCTTAGATACCTATATACTGTGTTGTGCTACTATTTGTTCCTGTCTCTAACTATGCACCCATTGTAGAAAGCTATTCACTCCTCATATATATAAACCTTGTGCACACAATTCCTTGAGTGCTTCTCAGAAGCCATTCTTATGAATATTTATGTCCATATAGATCTCACTGGACTACATGTATTTATGTCCATCTTTACCTATAGCTTTCTATAACTATTATGGAAGTGTCCATGGCGTAGGCCAGAAGTTAGTGAACACAATACCGCTAGCTGTCACTCATTACTCCGCCCCCCCTCCCCCCCTCCTCCCTCTATGCAGTAGGAGACGAGTAACTTTCCCTCTGCACTTCTACTCCCACCCCTTAATTGTATGGTAGGGGATCACTGGCCAACCCTCCATACTTACTATTTGACAGAGTTTAGTAGTCTCTGTCCTGTCCGTAGAGCTTCTGTTATGGTATGTTCCTGCATGTATGTATGAATGGCTCTCCGGATCTCACTATTGGATGATGTATTCTGATTATTGTTGTGTACTTCAAAAACTGCAATCTGTTTATCTTTGCAATTTTGTATTGATATTGGCTTAGGTTTAAACTTGCTGTATAAGATTGACTTGCTGGAAGGATGCTCTAAAGATATGGGGGTCGGGGCAACTAGCCTTAATGTTTTCAAATTGTGACCCCGATGAGATGTATATAAAAAGAAAAAGTGGTATTGAATTTCTCAGCTAGTGCCTAGATGCACACGGTCCCCTAGGGGGTAAAATATTAGCTCCTGCCCCAGTATCATATGATTGAATTTGCTTATGATTGACCGTATCCTTTTACTTATTAATACCTAGCCATATTGAGGTACCAGTTAAAGCAACCCTATTTCTCCGATATAATACCTTGTGTGTACATCTCCAATATTGTTCTGTCCCAGATTGCCTTCTCCTTTAATCTTACTTCTAGTTTCCCGGACCCTTCCGGGGTCCTAGCAGCCATATGAAGGAGCGAGTAGGTATAGGCCTCGAAAGGGCCTGTATCATTTAACAACCCTCTGATTTGTGAAGTAATTCTATTGGGGTCCAAAAGTGGCCTCAGGTGCCTCTGGGGGAAAAAAGAGGGCGCTTGCTGGTTTGCTCCTCAATTCCTAAACATCTGAACTTTGTTTCGCCTAGGACATGCTCAATAGTCAGGTTAAGGGTCTTACCCCTATATATTCTTATGTATTTCACATGTCCATGTTAACTGTTTGTATGTTTACTATTGTCATAAGTTTGCTGGAGCAAGCGGTTTGCTGTCTTTGTATATGCTATTCCCTCAATAAAAACTTTTAAACAAACAAAAAAAAAAATACATAACAAAATCATGTTCTGAACCCCCAACTCAATCTGGCAAAGCCCCAGATATAGAAAGTTTAACTATGCTCCAGGCCGTACCATGACACTAATGTACCTTCTTGCATATCATAAGGAGCACAATTACTATATTACTCTGACCACTGCTGCTGAAGCAGGTCCAGCCTGCCCCATAAGCTATATCCATATATAAAAACACAATTTATGCTTACCTGATAAATTTATTTCTCTTGTGGTGTATCCAGTCCACAGATCATCCATTACTTGTGGGATATTCTCATTCCCAACAGGAAGTTGCAAGAGGACACCCACAGCAGAGCTGTTATATAGCTCCTCCCCTAACTGCCATATCCAGTCATTCGACCGAAAACAAGCCGAGAAAGGAGAAACCATAGGGTGCAGTGGTGACTGCAGTTTAAAATTAAAAAATACCTGCCTTAAAATGACAGGGCAGGCCGTGGACTGGATACACCACAAGAGAAATAAATTTATCAGGTAAGCATAAATTGTGTTTTCTCTTGTAAGGTGTATCCAGTCCACGGATCATCCATTACTTGTGGGATACCAATACCAAAGCTAAAGTACACGGATGAAGGGAGGGACAAGGCAGGTACTTAAACGGAAGGTACCACTGCCTGTAAAACCTCTCTCCCAAAAATAGCCTCCGAAGAAGCAAAAGTATCAAATTTGTAGAATTTTGAAAAAGTATGAAGCAAAGACCAAGTCGCAGCCTTGCAAATCTGATCAACAGAAGCCTCATTTTTAAAGGCCCAAGTGGAAGCCACAGCTCTAGTAGAATGAGCTGTAATCCTTTCAGGAGGCTGCTGTCCAGCAGTCTCATAGGCTAAGCGGATTATGCTTCTTAGCCAAAAAGAAAGAGAGGTTGCCGAAGCCTTTTGACCTCTCCTCTGTCCAGAGTAGACAACAAACAAAGCAGATGTTTGACGAAAATCTTTAGTAAAGCTTGTAAGTAAAACTTTAAAGCACGAACCACGTCCAGATTGTGTAATAGACGTTCCTTCTTTGAAGAAGGATTAGGACACAAGGATGGAACAACAATCTCTTGATTGATATTCTTGTTAGATACCACCTTAGGTAAAAACCCAGGTTTGGTACGCAGGACTACCTTATCCATATGGAAAATCAGATAAGGAGAATCACATTGTAAGGCAGATAACTCGGAGACTCTACGAGCCGAGGAAATAGCTACCAAAAAAAGAACTTTCCAAGATAAAAGTTTGATATCTATGGAATGAAGAGGTTCAAACGGAACTCCTTGAAAAACCTTAAGAACCAAATTTAAGCTCCATGGCGGAGCAACAGGTTTAAACACAGGCTTGATTCTAACTAAAGCCTGACAAAATGCCTGAACGTCTGGAACATCTGCCAGACGCTTGGATTCACACCAATGAAGATATCTACGCCATATCTTATGGTAAATTTTCCTGGTGACAGGCTTTCGTGCCTGTATTAAGGTATCAATGACTGACTCGGAGAAGCCACGCTTTGATAAAATCAAACGTTCAATCTCCAGGCAGTCAGTCTCAGAGAAATTAGATTTGGATGGTTGAAAAGACCCTGAAGTAGAAAGTCCTGTCTCAGAGGCAGAGTCCATGGTGGATAGGATGACATGTCCACTAGATCTGCATACCAGGTCCTGCGTGGCCAGGCAGGCGCTATCAAAATCACCGATGCTCTCTCCTGCTTGATCTTGGCAATCAGTCGAGGGAGCAGAGGAAACGGTGGAAACACATAAGCCAGGTTGAAAGACCAGGGCGCTGCTAGAGCATCTATCAGCGTCGCCTTGGGATCCCTGGACCTGGATCCGTAACAAGGAAGCTTGGCGTTCTGGCGAGACGCCATGAGATCCAGTTCTGGTTTGCCCCAACGATGAATCAATTGTGCAAACACCTCCGGATGGAGTTCCCACTCCCCGGGATGAAAAGTCTGACGACTTAGAAAATCCGCCTCCCAGGTCTCTACACCTGGGATATGGATAGCTGATAGGTGGCAAGAGTGAATCTCTGCCCAGCGAATTATTTTTGAAACTTCTAACATCGCTAGGGAACTTCTTGTTCCCCCTTGATGGTTGATGTAAGCCACAGTCGTGATGTTGTCCGACTGAAATCTGATGTACCTCAGAGTTGCTAACTGAGGCCAAGCCTGA
This sequence comes from Bombina bombina, assembly GCF_027579735.1. Taxonomy (NCBI): domain Eukaryota; kingdom Metazoa; phylum Chordata; class Amphibia; order Anura; family Bombinatoridae; genus Bombina; species Bombina bombina. The sequence continues at coordinate 289,983,080 of NC_069501.1, read as the reverse complement.
AGAGCATTGAATTTCGCTCTCAGTTCCAGAATATTTATTGGAAGGAGTGTCTCCTCCTGAGTCCACGATCCCTGAGCCTTCAGGGAGTTCCAGACTGCACCCCAACCTAGAAAACTGGCATCTGTTGTTACAATTGTCCAATCTGGCCTGCGAAAGGTCATAACTTTGGACAGATGGACCCAAGATAGCCACCAGAGAAGAGAATCCCTGGTCTCTTGATCCAGATTTAGTAGAGGGGACAAATCTGTGTAATCCCTGTTCCACTGACTGAGGATGCATAGTTGCAGCGGTCTGAGATGTAAGCGTGCAAACGGCACTATGTCCATTGCCGCTACCATTAAGCCGATTACTTCCATGCACTGAGCCACCGAAGGGCGCGGAATGGAATGAAGAACACGGCAGGAATTTAGAAGCTTTGATAACCTGGGCTCCGTCAGGTAAATTTTCATTTCTACAGAATCTATCAGAGTCCCTAGGAAGGAAACTCTTGTGAGTGGGGATAGAGAACTCTTTTCCTCATTCACTTTCCACCCATGCGACCTCAGAAATGCCAGTACTACGTCCGTATGAGACTTGGCAATTTGGAAGTTTGACGCCTGTATCAGGATGTCGTCTAAATAAGGGGCCACTGCTATGCCCCGCGGCCTTAGGACCGCCAGAAGCGACCCTAGAACCTTCGTAAAGATTCTTGGGGCTGTAGCTAATCCAAAGGGAAGAGCTACAATCTGGTAATGCCTGTCTAGAAAGGCAAACCTGAGAAACCGATGATGATCTTTGTGTATCGGAATGTGAAGGTAAGCATCCTTTAAATCCACTGTAGTCATATATTGACCCTCCTGGATCATAGGCAGGATGGTACGAATAGTTTCCATCTTGAATGATGGAACTCTGAGGAATTTGCTTAAGATCTTTAGATCCAAAATTGGTCTGAAGGTTCCCTCTTTTTGGGAACCACAGATTTGAGTAAAAACCCTGTCCCTGTTCCTCCTTTGGAACTGGATGGATCACTCCCATAACTAGGAGGTCTCGTACACAGTGTAAGAATGCCTCTCTCTTTATCTGGTTTGCAGATAATTGTGAAAGGTGAAATCTCCCTTTTGGGGGGGAAGCTTTGAAGTCCAGAAGATATCCCTGGGATATAATTTCCAACGCCCAGGGATCCTGGACATCTCTTTCCAACGCCTGGGCGAAGAGTGAAAGTCTGCCCCCTACGAGATCCGTTACCGGATAGGGGGCCGTTCCTTCATGCTGTCTTAGAGGCAGCAGCAGGCTTTTTGGCCTGCTTACCTTTGTTCCAGGTCTGGTTTGGTCTCCAGACTGAGCAAAAGTTCCTTCTTGTTTTGTATTAGAGGAAGTTGATGCCGCACCTGCCTTGAAGTTTCGAAAGGCACGAAAATTAGACTGTTTGGCCCTTGATTTGGACCTGTCCTGAGGAAGGGCATGACCTTTTCCTCCAGTGATATCAGCAATAATCTCCTTCAAACCAGGCCCGAATAAGGTCTGCCCCTTGAAGGGAATTTTAAGCAGCTTAGATTTTGAAGTCACGTCAGCTGACCATGATTTAAGCCATAGCGCCCTGCGCGCCTGTATAGCAAAACCAGAATTCTTAGCCGTTAGTTTAGTCAAATGAACAATGGCATCAGAAACAAAAGAATTGGCTAGCTTAAGTGCTCTAAGCTTGCCAAATATGTCATCCAATGGAGTCGCTACCTGTAAAGCCTCTTCCAGAGACTCAAACCAGAACGCCGCAGCAGCAGTGACAGGAGCAATGGATAAAACCTTGTTGAATAAACATTTTCTTAAGGTAACCTTCTAATTTTTTATCCATTGGATCTAAAAAAGCACAACTGTCCTCGACAGGGATACTAGTACGCTTTGCTAGAGAAGAAACTGCTCCCTCCACCTTAGGGACTGTCTGCCATAAGTCCTGTGTGGTGGCGTCTATTGGAAACATTTTTCTAATAATAGGAGGGGGAGAGAACGGCACACCTGGTCTATCCCATTCCTTATTAATAATTTCTGTAAACCTTTTAAGTATTGGAAAAACATCAGTACACACCGGCACTGCATAGTATTTATCCAGTCTACACAATTTCTCTGGCACTGCAATTGTATCACAGTCATTCAGAGCAGCTAAAACCTCCCTGAGCAACACGCGGAGGTGTTCAAGCTTAAATTTAAATGTAGAAATATCAGAATCAGGTTCCATCATCTTTCCTGAGTCAGAAACATCACTCACAGACTGAAGCTCTCCTTCCTCGGCTTCTGCATATTGTGAGGCAGTATCAGACATGGTTCTTAAAGCGTCAGTATGCTCTGCATTTCGTCTAACCCCAGAGCTATCTCGCTTACCTCTAAATTCAGGTAGTCTGGCTAATACCGCTGACAGTGTATTATCCATCACTGCAGCCATGTCTTGTAAAGTAAACGCTATGGGCGCCCTAGATGTACTTGGCGCCATTTGAGCGTGAGTCTCTTGAGCGGGAGTCAAAGGATCTGACACGTGGGGAGAGTTAGTCGGCATAACTTCACCCTCGTCAGATTCCTCTGGTGATAAATTTTTTAAAGACAGAATATGATCTTTATTGCTTAAAGTGAAATCAGTACATTTGGTACACATTCTAAGAGGGGGTTCCACCATGGCTTTTAAACATAATGAACAAGGAGTTTCCTCTATGTCAGACATGTTTGTACAGACTAGCAATGAGACTAGCAAGCTTGGAAAACACTTTAAATCAAGTTAACAAGCAAATATAAAAAACGGTACTGTGCCTTTAAGAGAAACAAATTTTGTCAAAATTTGAAAAACAGTGAAAAAAGGCAGTAAATCAAACAAAATTTTTACAGTGTATGTCATAAGCTAACAGAGCATTGCACCCACTTGCAAATGGATGATTAACCCCTTAGTTCAAAAAACGGATCAAAAAAACGATATAGACGTTTTTTAACAGTCACAACAAACTGCCACAGCTCTGCTGTGGCCCTACCTTCCCCAATAAATGACTTTGGAAAGCCCTTTAGAGATGTCCTATAGCATTCAGGGGACTTCTGAGGGAAGCTGGATGTCTCAGTCTGTAATTTTAACTGCCCAAAAAAAGCGCTAAAATAGGCCCCTCCCACTCATACTACAACAGTGGAAAGCCTCAGGAAACTGTTTCTAGGCAAAATTTAAGCCAGCCATGTGGAAAAAACTAGGCCCCAATAAAGTTTTATCACCAAAGCATATATAAAAACGATTAAACATGCCAGCAAACGTTTTATATTGCAATTTTATAAGAGTATTACCCCTGAGAGTAAGCATGATACCAGTTGCTATTAAATCACTGTATTCAGGCTTAACTTACATTAATCCGGTATCAGCAGCATTTTCTAGCATTTCCATTTCTAGAAAAAATTGTAACTGCACATACCTCATAGCAGAGTAACCTGCACGCCATTCTCCCGCTGAAGTTACCTCTCTCCTCAGACATATGTGAGAACAGCAATGGATCTTAGTTACAACCTGCTAAGATCATAGAAAACTCTTCTTCTATTTACTGCCTGGGATAAAATAGTACAACTCCGGTACCATTTAAAAATAACAAACTTTTGATTGAAGAAAAAAACTAACTATATTTCACAACTCTCTCTTACTACCTCCATGCTTGTTGAGAGTTGCAAGAGAATGACTGGGTATGGCAGTTAGGGGAGGAGCTATATAACAGCTCTGCTGTGGGTGTCCTCTTGCAACTTCCTGTTGGGAATGAGAATATCCCACAAGTAATGGATGATCCGTGGACTGGATACACCTTACAAGAGAAAAGAAAAGGTATGATAGATAGTTTAAGAGAGGCTATAACGCCAAGAGGGCAATCCACACAGCATACAGGGTTTGGAGCTAAGCATAATCTAAAAAAAAAAAAAGTAAAGGGATGCAATTAGCATGTATGATGGCGGCAGCTCCTAACTAGGGGTGAGGACGAAGACAGGGATTGCTTGTACTAAGCTCCTAGCACTATTCATTTATTTTATATGTTATGTCCTGAAATGTTGTATGGGGATAAAGTGGTACAATAGATTTTATAGGGCTTGATACATAAAAGCAATAAACCCCACATGGGAGCTCATCACTATAACATCAAACAATTTCAATCTGACCAAGTGCAATCATTTGCTAAACCAGACTCCTGCGCTTAAGTACGATACCTGGTCAGAGCCCAATACAAAAAACAAAGCATTGATATCTGGTGCAATAAAAGCAATGTAACAGAGATATCTATATTATTATCTAGAGGTAAAAATAAAAAAGGCTTAATCCAAGCACCAACACACTTCCAAACGTCCCTTACATACATCCTGGACTAAGATTCTTAAATGTTAACAGGCATCATTTATGTACAAGTGGCATAATGTTACAGCTAAAGGTAAGTTGAGCAAACTGTGACAATAAAGAACTGCAGTTAACTTGTGTAGCAGTAATAATAAGTGACTGAGGGTTCTATGCAGGAAGTCACAGTCAGGGATGATTTGTGCTAAGCTCTTGGGAGTATTCATGGGATTTGTTGTATATATTAAGTCCTGAGATGGGTTGGGAAAACAAAGTGAAATAATGAACTGTTCAGACCATGATATGTGTAAGCAATATATTCTATAAAGGAGCTCCTCGCTATGGCATAAACTAGAACTTTATCTAAACAGGTGCAATCAATGAAAGAACCACCTTCTTCATAGGCAGACTACTTGATCAGAGACTAAATACCAAAGTGGAGTGCAATAAAGGTAAAATAACTGGGATCTATGACAAAATTGAAGGACATTAAATGCTTATTCTATACACATATAGATTCTCATAGGTCCCTTATGAGTAAGATAGGTTCAGAGTCTTACTTGTGGACAGGCATCAGTTCTTGTATAGTTAGCCAGTGTCACTACTTAAGATGATGACTGGTTTAAAGGAGAACATAGTCCCGAAGCTAGGAGCTCCAAGCTGTACTATTGTGTGTCATCAGAGGGTTCCCACACCAGCTTACAGAGTTGACATGAATGGCAGCAGTCAGATTGCCTCCTAACAGCCTCGAGAAAGCAGGCCCTCCCGGGTCCCAAGAAGTGAGAAGCCCTAAATACAGCCACATCAGAGCCGGTAGAGACCAGACTGGGGACCGCAGAGATCCAGAAAACTCCATCATGGCTGTAAAGGGGTAAGTAGTATACACCGCTAGATTTAACCAGCTACAGGCTGAATATTGAGTTGGAGGCTTTTGCAGAGCGCCCCTTATTTCTTCCTGCCTCATCGGCCCCACTACTCGGAACACTTTCATTGCTGTGGGGAAATCCTGAGGCAAAGTAGTGGAGCTGGTCATCCCATTAACTGTGCTCCTCACCGGTGCTGAGTTCTGTCGCACCGGAATCTTCTCAGCACAAGGATCTTCAACTCCGGCTGACACTCTGAAGGTGGGACGCCGACACCGGGGCCCCAAAGTGCCGACATCCCCACCCTCCATCTGGGAAGTCTCAATTTGGGTGAGTTCACAAGAAAAGCCAGCGCTACCACTCCCAAATGCAGTGTGAAGCTTGTTCTCCAAGGTGACATGATGAGTAGCCTGTAAATTACGCAGGACCTCCCAAAAGTTTAAAGGGATCTCCATAGTAGGTATTATACAGCAACAGCTAGACAGAGTTGGAATAGATTGTGTTTTCCTGAGCACAAGCTGCGTCCCAGTGACAGAAGTAATTGCAATGTCTTGTGTAGTAGGTATATGCTGTGTCTTGGTAAAGTTCTAATGATAATATTGCAGTGACTCGTGAGGTAGCACTGCTTCCTAACGACAGGCCCACAAAGGGTACCCGCCGGGGGGGTCAAAAAGTTGGTAACAATCCTCAACGTACGTTGGGAGCCCGGTTGAATTTAAAAACAAATGCTGCAGCCACAAGGTTGTGAAAATGGCCACCACTTATGTAGGCACAAGATGCGGCTCCGGTCCCGATTCAGAGGAGTAACACCCAAGGTTAAATTAGACTTTCGCCAACTGTTAGATACAAGTCTAGGGTTTATTGAAGAAGTTTCTCAGGGTCCAGCTCGTAGATAGGTAGTAAATATAGTTATTGGTAGCATAATCAGGACCAGAGCAGCAAGATTATGCGGCCATTCTCGAGCGCTCCAGGCTCCGCCCCCCAACCTTATTATTTTCTTCAGATAAACTATGCAAACACATTTTCTAAAAAATATTGTTGATTGCATCAAATGAAGTTTACATTATGACATTTTAGTTAACTTCAAGACATACACTAGACTAATAGTTCTGAAAAGTAAGTGTCTCTGAGCAGCATTTATGTCCTGTATAAAAAAATAAAGTTAGAGGTTGCCAAGGGAACAAACCCAGGTTTAAATAGCTTTTTCCTCCTGCAAAATAATCTACTACTTGCAACGGATATGAAATGCTGCAAATGCTATACTATTAAAAAAAAACGTAAGACTCACTATAATCATCTAATTGGGTTAAGAGAAATTAGAAAAAAATATAGGGCATTTACATTTTTTAAAGAAAATAGTACAAACTCAACATTCCAAAACATATAAGGAATGTAACAAAGCATACAAAAAAGCAATCAAATTAACCCAAATTTAAAATGAAAGATTTATTGCAAAGTTAATCCCTAAAAGGTTTTTTTAAGTAGCAGCAAAAAATCTAAAAAGGAGAATATAGCTAAATTAAAATGTGTGAAGGGGAGCAGGATTAACAGTAATAGGGAGAAGGCCAAGGTACTAAACCAGTTATTTTCTGGGATCAATGGGCAATACCTTGAATCAAACTAGAATGTACAAGCCCATACCATTAACTGAGTTATCTCTAGAGGATATCAGGAAAAATAAAAGGATAATATTAAAAGGTAAATTAAACTCCAGGACCAGATGGAATACACACTAGGGTTTTATGGGAATTTAGCACTGTTATAGCCAAACCTATACTCCTAATATTTTCTAAATGTATTATCCATAGGCATAGTACCCCAGGACAGGCGTAAAGCTGATGTAGTGCCACTTTTTAAAAAGGGAAGCGGGCTGATCCAGGAAGCTATACATCAGTTAGTCTGTCATCAAAAGTGGGGAAGATACTTGAAGGGATTATAAGGGATTAAATTGAAGAGTATATTCGTGTAAACAAGATTAGGAGTTAAAATCAGCATGGTCTTATAAGAAATAGATCATGTCAAATTTATCTAATTATATTCAATGAGAGAATCAGTTGATGTGATATATATAGATTTTGCAAAGGCGTTTGATACAGTGCCACATGAGAGATTAATGCACAAAATTAAGGGACTGGGAATATTTTAAAATGTTAGTTCATGGAAAAATAACTGGATAAAAGACAAGGAGCAAAGAGAAATAGTAAACGGATCATACTACGTTTAGACAGAGGTAAATCAGTGGAGTTCCCTAGGGATCAGTACTGGGCCCTGTTCTTTTTAATATTTTTATTAATGACTTGGGGCAAGGATTAAATAGCAACATTTCTATTTTTGCAGAGTATACAAAGTTGAGTATGGTCATTAGGTCAGAGCATGATAAAAAGAAAATTTATGCTTACCTGATAAATTTATTTCCTCTTGGACATGACGAGTCCACGGATCATCTCATTACTTATATTATTATTCACCTTTTGGTCAACAGGAGGCGGCAAAGAGCACCTACAGCAAAGCTGTTAAATAGCTCCTCCCTTCCCCACCAACCCAGTCATTCGATCGAAGTTAGTAAGAGAAAGGGAAAAAAACAAAGGTGCAGAGGTGTCTGAAGTTTTAGTAAAAACATAATTTATGCTTACCTGATAAATTCCTTTCTTCTGTTGTGTGATCAGTCCACGGGTCATCATTACTTCTGGGATATAACTCCTCCCCAACAGGAAATGCAAGAGGATTCACCCAGCAGAGCTGCACATAGCTCCTCCCCTCTACGTCAGTCCCAGTCATTCGACCAAGAATCAACGAGAAAGGAGTAACCAAGGGTGAAGTGGTGACTGGAGTATAATTTAAAAGATATTTACCTGCCTTAAAACAGGGCGGGCCGTGGACTGATCACACAACAGAAGAAAGGAATTTATCAGGTAAGCATAAATTATGTTTTCTTCTGTTATGTGTGATCAGTCCACGGGTCATCATTACTTCTGGGATACCAATACCAAAGCAAAAGTACACGGATGACGGGAGGGATAGGCAGGCTCATTATACAGAAGGAACCACTGCCTGAAGAACCTTTCTCCCAAAAATAGCCTCCGAAGAAGCAAAAGTGTCAAATTTGTAAAATTTGGAAAAAGTATGAAGCGAAGACCAAGTTGCAGCCTTGCAAATCTGTTCAACAGAGGCCTCATTCTTAAAGGCCCAAGTGGAAGCCACAGCTCTAGTGGAGTGAGCTGTAATTCTTTCAGGAGGCTGCTGTCCAGCAGTCTCATAGGCTAAACGTATTATGCTACGAAGCCAAAAAGAGAGAGAGGTAGCAGAAGCTTTTTGACCTCTCCTCTGTCCAGAGTAAACGACAAACAAGGAAGAAGTTTGGCGAAAATCTTTAGTTGCCTGCAAGTAGAACTTGAGGGCACGAACTACATCCAGATTGTGTAAAAGACGTTCCTTCTTTGAAGAAGGATTTGGACACAAGGATGGGACAACAATCTCTTGATTGATGTTCCTGTTAGTGACTACCTTAGGTAAGAACCCAGGTTTAGTACGCAGAACTACCTTGTCTGAGTGAAAAATCAGATAAGGGGAATCACAATGTAAGGCTGATAACTCAGAGACTCTTCGAGCCGAGGAAATAGCCATTAAAAACAGAACTTTCCAAGATAACATTTTTATATCAATGGAATGAAGGGGTTCAAACGGAACACCCTGTAAAACGTTAAGAACTAAGTTTAAACTCCATGGTGGAGCAACAGCTTTAAACACAGGCTTGATCCTAGCTAAAGCCTGACAAAAGGACTGGACGTCTGGATTTTCTGACAGACGTCTGTGTAACAAGATGGACAGAGCTGAAATCTGTCCCTTTAATGAACTAGCTGATAAACCCTTTTCTAAACCTTCTTGTAGAAAAGACAATATCCTAGCGATCCTAACCTTACTCCAGGAGTAACCTTTGGATTCGCACCAGTATAGGTATTTCCGCCATATTTTATGGTAAATCCTTCTGGTAACAGGCTTCCTAGCCTGAATCAGGGTATCAATAACCGACTCAGAAAAACCACGTTTTGATAAAATCAAGCGTTCAATTTCCAAGCAGTCAGCTTCAGAGAAGTTAGATTTTGATGTTTGAATGGACCCTGTATCAGAAGGTCCTGTCTTAGAGGTAGAGACCAAGGCGGACAGGATGACATGTCCACTAGATCTGCATACCAAGTCCTGCGTGGCCAAGCAGGTGCTATTAGAATTACTGATGCTCTCTCCTGTTTGATTTTGGCAATCAATCGAGGAAGCAGCGGGAAGGGTGGAAACACATAAGCCATCCTGAAGTTCCAAGGTGCTGTCAAAGCATCTATCAGAACTGCTCCCGGATCCCTGGATCTGGACCCGTAGCGAGGAAGTTTGGCGTTCTGGCGAGACGCCATGAGATCTATCTCTGGTTTGCCCCAACGTCGAAGTATTTGGGCAAAGACCTCCGGATGAAGTTCCCACTCCCCCGGATGAAGAGTCTGGCGACTCAAGAAATCCGCCTCCCAGTTCTCCACTCCCGGGATGTGGATTGCTGACAGGTGGCAAGAGTGAGACTCTGCCCAGCGAATTATCTTTGATACTTCCATCATTGCTAGGGAGCTTCTTGTCCCTCCCTGATGGTTGATGTAAGCTACAGTCGTGATGTTGTCCGACTGAAACCTGATGAACCCCCGAGTTATTAACTGGGGCCAAGCCAGAAGGGCATTGAGAACTGCTCTCAATTCCAGAATGTTTATTGGAAGGAGACTCTCCTCCTGATTCCATAGTCCCTGAGCCTTCAGAGAATTCCAGACAGCGCCCCAACCTAGTAGGCTGGCGTCTGTTGTTACAATTGTCCAGTCTGGCCTGCTGAATGGCATCCCCCTGGACAGGTGTGGCCGATGAAGCCACCATAGAAGAGAATTTCTGGTCTCTTGATTCAGATTCAGAGTAGGGGACAAATCTGAGTAATCCCCATTCCACTGACTTAGCATGCATAATTGCAGCGGTCTGAGGTGTAGGCGTGCAAAAGGTACTATGTCCATTGCCGCTACCATTAAGCCGATCACCTCCATGCATTGAGCTACTGACGGGTGTTGAATGGAATGAAGGACGCGGCATGCATTTTGAAGTTTTGTTAACCTGTCTTCTGTCAGGTAAATCTTCATTTCTACAGAATCTATAAGAGTCCCCAAGAATGGAACTCTTGTGAGAGGAAAGAGAGAACTCTTCTTTTCGTTCACTTTCCATCCATGCGACCTTAGAAATGCCAGAACTAACTCTGTATGAGACTTGGCAGTTTGAAAGCTTGAAGCTTGTATTAGAATGTCGTCTAGGTACGGAGCTACCGAAATCCCTCGCGGTCTTAGTACCGCTAGAAGGGCACCCAGAACCTTTGTGAAGATTCTTGGAGCCGTAGCCAATCCGAATGGAAGAGCTACAAACTGGTAGTGCCTGTCTAAGAAGGCAAACCTTAGATACCGGTGATGATCTTTGTGGATCGGTATGTGAAGGTAAGCATCCTTTAAATCCACTGTGGTCATGTACTGACCCTCTTGGATCATGGGTAAGATTGTCCGAATAGTTTCCATTTTGAACGATGGAACTCTTAGGAATTTGTTTAGAGTCTTTAAATCTAAGATTGGCCTGAAAGTTCCCTCTTTTTTGGGAACCACAAACAGGTTTGAGTAGAACCCTTGTCCTTGTTCCGACCACGGAACCGGATGGATCACTCCCATTGTTAACAGATCTTGTACGCAGCGTAGAAACGCTTCTTTCTTTATCTGGTTTGTTGACAACCTTGACAGATGAAATCTCCCTCTTGGGGGAGATAATTTGAAGTCTAGAAGGTATCCCTGAGATATGATCTCTAGTGCCCAGGGATCCTGAACATCTCTTGCCCAGGCCTGGGCGAAGAGAGAGAGTCTGCCCCCTACTAGATCCGGTCCCGGATCGGGGGCTCTCGGTTCATGCTGTCTTTGGGGCAGCAGCAGGTTTCCTGGCCTGCTTGCTTTTGTTCCAGGACTGGTTAGGCTTCCAGCCTTGCCTGTAACGAGCAACAGCTCCTTCCTGTTTTGGTGCAGTGGAGGTTGATGCTGCTCCTGTTTTGAAATTCCGAAAGGGACGAAAATTAGACTGTCTAGCCTTAGCTTTGGCCTTGTCTTGAGGTAGGGCGTGGCCCTTACCTCCCGTAATGTCAGCGATAATTTCTTTCAAACCGGGCCCGAATAAGGACTGCCCCTTGAAAGGTATATTAAGTAATTTGGACTTAGAAGTAACATCAGCTGACCAGGATTTTAGCCACAGTGCCCTGCGTGCCTGTATGGCGAATCCTGAGTTCTTAGCCGTAAGTTTGGTTAAATGTACTACGGCCTCCGAAATGAAAGAATTAGCTAGTTTAAGGACTCTAAGTCTGTCCGTAATGTCGTCTAGCGTAGAGGAACTAAGGTTCTCTTCAAGCGACTCAATCCAAAAAGCTGCCGCAGCCGTAATCGGCGCGATACATGCAAGGGGTTGTAATATAAAACCTTGTTGAACAAACATTTTCTTAAGGTAACCCTCTAATTTTTTATCCATTGGATCTGAGAAAGCACAGCTATCCTCCACCGGGATAGTGGTACGCTTAGCTAAAGTAGAAACTGCTCCCTCCACCTTGGGGACCGTTTGCCATAAGTCCCGAGTGGTGGCGTCTATTGGAAACATCTTTCTAAATATTGGAGGGGGTGAGAACGGCACACCGGGTCTATCCCACTCCTTAGTAACAATTTCAGTTAGTCTCTTAGGTATAGGAAAAACGTCAGTACTCGCCGGTACCGCAAAGTATTTATCCAACCTACACAGTTTCTCTGGTATTGCAACAGTGTTACAATCGTTGAGAGCTGCTAAGACCTCCCCTAGTAGTACACGGAGGTTCTCCAATTTAAATTTAAAATTTGAAATATCTGAGTCCAATCTGTTTGGATCAGAACCGTCACCCACAGAATGAAGCTCTCCGTCCTCATGCTCTGCGAGCTGTGACGCAGTATCAGACATGGCCCTAGCATTGTCAGCGCACTCTGTTCTCACCCCAGAGTGATCACGCTTGCCTCTTAGTTCAGGTAATTTAGATAAAACTTCAGTCATAACAGTAGCCATATCTTGTAATGTTATCTGTAATGGCCGCCCAGATGTACTAGGCGCCAAAATATCACGCACCTCCCGGGCGGGAGATGCAGGTACTGTCGCGTGAGGCGAGTTAGTCGGCATAACTCTCCCCTCGCTGTTTGGTGAAATTTGTTCACATTGTACAGATTGACTTTTATTTAAAGTAGCATCAATACAGTTAGTACATAAATTTCTATTGGGCTCCACCTTGGCATTGGAACAAATGACACAGATATCTTCCTCTGAGTCAGACATGTTTAACACACTAGCAAAAAAAAACTTACAACTTGGTTATAATCTTTTTTAGCAAAAAAACGCACTGTGCCTCAAAGAGGTACTAACGATTAAATGACAGTTGAAATAATGAACTGAAAAACAGTTATTGCATCAAACTTTAAAACAACACAACTTTTAGTAAAGGTTTGTTCCCATTAGTAAAAAAAAACAACACTAATTAAATTTGTACATAAGAAAACAAAACAACGTTTTTTATACACAGTCACTATAAGAATTCTCACAGCTCTGCTGAGAGAATTTACCTCCCTTCAAAGAAGTTTGAAGACCCCTGAGATCTGTCAGAGATGAACCGGATCATGCAGGAAATATAAAAGTAGCTGACTGGAATTTTTTGATGCGTAGCAAAGAGCGCCAAAAACGGCCCCTCCCTCTCCCACACAGCAGTGAAGAGAAACGAAACTGTCACAATTAAAGCAAAAAACTGCCAAGTGGAAAATAATGCCCAAATATTTATTCACACAGTACCTCAGCAATGTAAACGATTCTACATTCCAGCAAAAACGTTTAACATGAGAATAGTTATTAAAAGGATTAGTGACCTTTAACACAGTAGTTCCGGTGAAATACCATCCCCAGAATACTGAAGTGTATACATACATGTCATTTTAACGGTATGGCAGGCTTTTCTCATCAATTCCATTCAGAAAATAAAAACTGCCACATACCTCAATGCAGATTCATCTGCCCGCTGTCCCCTGATCTGAAGCCTTTACCTCCCTCAGATGGTCGAGAACAGCAATATGATCTTAACGACTCCGGTTAAAATCATAGTAAAAAATCTCTGTCAGATTCTTCCTCAAACTCTGCCAGAGAAGTAATAACACGCTCCGGTGCTATTTTAAAATAACAAACTTTTGATTGAAGTCATAAAAACTAAGTATAATCACCATAGTCCTCTCACACATCCTATCTAGTCGTTGGGTGCAAGAGAATGACTGGGACTGACGTAGAGGGGAGGAGCTATGTGCAGCTCTGCTGGGTGAATCCTCTTGCATTTCCTGTTGGGGAGGAGTTATATCCCAGAAGTAATGATGACCCGTGGACTGATCACACATAACAGAAGAAATATCATCCTGTCTAAAAAACAGGGCGGGCCGTGGACTCGTCATGTCCAAGAGGAAATAAATTTATCAGGTAAGCATAATTTTTTTTTTTCCTCTTAAGGACATGACGAGTCCACGGATCATCTCATTATTTATGGGATACAATACCCAAGCTTAGAGGACACAGATGATACGGGAGGGACAAGACAGGATACCTAAACGGAAGGCACCACTGCTTGAAGAACCTTTCTCCCAAAAGCCGCCTCAGCCGAGGCAAAAGTATCAAATTTATAGAACTTAGAAAAGGTGAGCAGAGAGGACAAGGTAGCAGCTTTACAAATCTGTTCAACAGATGCTTCCGTCACCCAAAACGGCTCCATAACGATATTGAACTAATATCAATAAAACTAAGCAGTCTCCCACACAAAAAAACGCCCCAGTGCCAGTACATACAGTCAAAAAGAGACCCCTTATAAATGCAGAAGGGGTACTTTGTCCCACAACTGCAATGCAGCCTTTTATACTTGTGAAGTGCCATAATATCCTTGCTCCCAGCATGAATAAAGAAAAGGCACTTAAATCACTGCTGACCGACAGCAAGATCTTCCATCAGGAGTAAGAGGATATCTTCTCCCTCCCATGGTCCTGTGGAAGCAGATCAGCCCGAGTTACCATGCGCTTAGGCTATCTATATAGGGGCAGCAGATATTTAGGAGGCGCAGTGAGAATTATGTCCCATCAGTTCCTAATGCTTTAAAGCCACCAAAAAGCCCTTCTGTAGAGACTGATAAGGTCTAGGCTACACCCCAGATGAAAGTAGCACACTCTGGCACCACTTTTAAAATAAACTCTTGATTGAAGAATCTTTTCTAACACCTCACTTTGCCACGCTCCTATTACTAACACAGGCAAATAGAATGACTGGGTTGGTGGGGAAGGGAGGAGCTATTTAACAGCTTTGCTGTAGGTGCTCTTTGCCGCCTCCTGTTGACCAGGAGGTGAATATCCCATAAGTAATGAGATGATCCGTGGACTCGTCATGTCCTTAAAGGGACACTGTACCCAAATTTTTTTCTTTCGTGATTCAGATTGAGCATGCAATTTTAAGCAACTTTCTAATTTACTCCTATTATCAAATTTTCTTCATTCTCTTGGTATCTTTATTTGAAATGCAAGAATGTAAGTTTAGATGAACAACCTAGGTTGTCCTTGCTGATTGGTGGATGAATTCATCCACCAATAAAAAAAGTGCTGTCCAGAGTACTGAAACAAAAAAAAAAAGCTTAGATGCCTTCTTTTTCAAATAATGATAGCAAGAGAATGAAGAAAAATTGATAATAGGAGTAAATTAGAAAGTTGCTTAAAATTACATGCTCTTTCTGAATTACAAAAGAAAAAAGTTTGGGTTCAGTGTCCCTTTAAGAGGAAATTGCTTTACAAGGGGATCTATAAAAATTAGAAGAATGGGTAGGTAAATGGAAAATTAGATTTAATACTGGAAAATGCAAGGTTCAACATTTTGGAAGTAAAAATAAGCAGGGAACCTATTATTTATATGGGACTAGATTTAGCAAAACAGAGGAGGAAAGGGGTTTGGGAGTAGTAATAGATAAGCTAATAAGATACTAGCTTGTATTAAAACTTAAATTATGCTTACCAGATCATTTTCTTTTCTTCTGATGGGGAGAGTCCACAGCTGCATTCCTTACTTTTGAGAAATACAGAACCTGGCCACCAGGAGGAGTCAAAGACATCCCAGCCAAAGGCTTAAAATACCTCCCCCACTTCTCTCATCCCCCAATCACTCAAGGGAACAAAGAACAGTAGGATAAATATCAAGGTGAAAAAGAAAATTTATGCTTACCTGATAAATTTCTTTCTTTCTTGACACAATGAGTCCACGGATCATCTAATTACTATTGGGAATATCACTCCTGCCCAGCAGGAGGCGGCAAAGAGCACCACAGCAAAGCTGTTAAATATCACCTCCCTTCCCTCTCACCCCAGTCATTCAACCGAAGTAAAGGAGAGAAAGGAAGCAACAAGCTGCAGAGGTATCTGAAGTTTATAACCAACCAACAACCTGTCTTTTGAACAGGGCGGGCCGTGGACTCGTTTCAAGAAAAAAATAAATTTATCAGGTAAGCATGAATTTTCTTTTCTTTCTAATGACACGATGAGTCCACGGATCATCTAATTATTTTTGCAAATCTGATCTACAGAAGCGTCATTTTTGAATGCCCATGAGGAAGAAACAGCCCTCGTGGAATGCGCCGTAACCCTCTCTGGAGGTTGCTGTCCAGCAGTTTCATAAGCAAAACGTATGATACTCTACAACCAAAAAGAAAGAGAAGTAGCCGTAGCTTTCTGTCCCTTACGTTTTCCAGAGAAAACCACAAACAAAGCAGAAGACTGACGAAAATCCTATAGTCGCCTGTAAGTAAAATTTAAGAGCAGGTACCACATCTAAATTGTGCAGAAGCCATTCCTTCTAAGAAGAAGGATTAGGACATAATGAACGAACAACAATCTCCTGATTAATGTTCCGGTCAGAAACTACTTTAAGAAGAAAACCTAACTTTGTACGTAAAACTATCTTATCCGAATGAAAAATAAGGTAAGGAGGCTCATACTGTAATGCCGAGAGCTCTGACACTCTACGAGCAGATGAAATAGCCACGAGAAACAAAACTTTTCAAGATAACAAATTAATATCTAGGGAATGTATGGGCTCAAACGGAGCCCCTTGACGAACCTTAAGAACTAAATTAAGACTCCAGGGAGGAGTAACTGGTTTGAACACTGGCCTAATCCTGACCAAGGCCTGACAAAATGATTGCACGTCTGGAATGTCTGCCAGACGTTTATGTAAAAAAAATAGACGAAACAGATATTTGACCCTTTAGGGAACTTGCCGATAATCCTTTCTCCAAACCTTCTTGGAGAAATGACAGAATTCTAGGAATCCTAACTCTGCTCAAAGAGTAGACCTTGGATTCACACCAATATAGATATTTACGCCATATCTTGTGGTAAATCTTTCTAGTCACAGGTTTACGAGACTGAATCATGGTCTCAATGACCAAATCTGAAAATCCCCGCTTGCATAAAATTAAGCGTTCAATCTCCACGCAGTCAGCTTCAGAGAAACTAGATTTGGATGAAGGATGGGCCCTTGAAGTAGAAGGTCCTTACTCAACGGAAGTCTCCAAGGTGGAAGAGATGACATTTCCACCAGGTCTGCATACCAAGTCCTGCGAGGCCAAGCCGGGCCAATGACCCGAGGAAGAAGAGCGAACGGAGGAAATAGGTATGCAAGACTGAAATTCCAAGGTACCACCAGGGCGTCTATGAATACTGCCTGATGGTCCCTTGATCTCGATCCATACCTCGGAAGCTTGGCATTCTATCGAGTTGCCATGAGATCCAATTCCGGCTGACCCCATTTGAGAATCAGGCTGGAACACACTTCCGGATGGAGTTCCAACTCCACCAGGTGAAAGGTCTGTCTGCTCAGGAAGTCCGCCTCCTAGATCGCCGACAGACAGCAATTCTGGGTCTCCGCACACCGAATTATGCTGGCTACCTCTGTCATTGCTAAGGAACTACACGTTCCACCCCTGATTATTGATGTAAGCCACTGAAGTTATGTTGTCCGACTGGAACCTTATAAACTGGGCCGAGGCTAACTGGGGCCAGGCCAGAAGTGCATTGAAGATCGCTCTCAGCTCCAGTCCAAACTCCCTGAGCCTTTAGAGAGCCCTAGACTGCTCACCATCCTAGAAGGCTGGCGTTTGTTGTCACAATCAAATGGGATGATGTCCATTACCGCCACCATCATCCCGATTACCTCCATGCACTGAGCCACCGATGGCCGAGGAGCGGACTGAAGCACTAGGCAAGAATCGAAAATCTTTGATTTTCTGACTTCTGTCAGAAAAATCTTCATTGATAGGGAATCTATTATGATGCCCAAGAAAGTTACCCTTGTATTTGGAACTAAGGAGCTCTTTTCTAAATTTACAGTCCATCCGTGAGATTGCAGGAAGGATAACAACATTTCCGTGTGGGACCTTGCTTGTTGAAAGGATGGCGCCTGGACCAGGATGTTGTCCAGATAGGGCGCCACTGCAATGCCCCGTAATCGGAGCACCGCCAACAGAGATCCCAGAACCTTTGAGAAAATTCTGGGAGCTGTGGCAAGGCCGTAAGGAAGGGTCACGAATTGGAAGTGTTTCTCTAGAAAAGCAATCCTTAGAAACTTGTGATGATCCCTGTGAATGGGAACATGCAGGTACGCGCCCTTTAAATCCACTGTTGTCATAAATTGACCCTCTTGGACCAAAGGAAGAATGAAACAAATAGTTTCCATCTTGAAGGACGGTACTCTGAGGAATTTGTTTAGACTCTTGAGATATAAAATTGGCCTGAAGGTTCCCTCCTTTTTGGGAACCATAAACAGAATGGAATAAAACCCCAGACCCCGTTCCTGTATCGGAACAGGAACTATCACTCCTAGGTCGGAGAGGTCCCGTACACAGTGTAAGAACGCCTCTCTTTTTGTCTGGTCTACAGATAATCTTGAAAGTAGAAACCTCCCTCTGGGAGGAACATTTTTTAACTAGTTTGTATCCTTGGGACACTATGTCCACTTCCCAGAGATCCTGAACATCTTGAACCCAAGCCTGAGTGAAAAAGGAAAGCCTGCCTCCTACAAGATCCGGTCCCGGATCAGGGGCAGGCCCTTCATGCTGTCTTTGATTCAATAGCAGGCTTCTTGGATTGTTTTTCCTTGTTCCAAGACTGATTGGGTCTCCAGGAAGGTTTAGACTGTTCTTGCTTGAAAGAGGAAGCGGAAGAATTTCCCTTGAAATTTGGAAAGGAACAAAAATTACTCTGACGTCCCTTTTGCTTGTTTCTCTTATCCTGAGGGAGAAGATGACCCTTTCCTCCCATAATATCAGAGATTATTTCCGTCAAACCGGTCCAAACAAGGTCTTCCCTTTGTAAGGAATCGCTAAAAGTTTAGACTTAGATGACACATCTGCAGACCAAGGTTTTAACCATAAGGCTCTGCAGGCTAGAACAGCAAAACCTGAAATCTTTGCTCCTAGTTTGATAACCTGTAGGGAAGCATCAGTAATAAAGAAATTAGCCAACTTAAGGGCTTTTATCCTATCCTGGATCTCATCAAGGGGAGTGTGTCCTAAAAGCATCAGACAACGCATCAAACCAATATGCCGCCGCACTAGTGACGGTAGCAATGCACACAGCAGGTTGCCATTTTAAACCTTGGTGTACATACATCTTCTTGAGTAACCCCTCTAATTTTTTGTCCATAGGATCTTTAAAAGCACAACTATCCTCTATGGGGATAGTAGTTCTCTTGGCCAGAGTGGAAACAGCTCCTTCTACCTTGGGTACTCTTTGTCAAGCCTCCTTGATAGAGTCTGCTATGGGAAACATCTTTTTAAATATAGGAGATGGAGAAAAAGGGATACCTGGTCTCTCCCATTCCTTAGCAATGATCTCAGAAGTTCGGTCTGGTACAGGAAAAATATTTGTTTAGCTTACTGGATTTCTTCGGATTAACTACTACCATAGTGTCGCTGTCGTCCAATGTAGCTAAAACCTCCTTAAGTAACAGACGGAGGTGTCCAAGCTTAAACCTGAAGGATACAACTTCAGTATCAGCAGGAGGGATTATACTGTCAGAGTCTGAGATCTCACCCTCAGATGCTACCGAAAGATCCTCCTCCTCAGGCTTCTGGGAGGGGGCATCCGAAATAGCAACAACTGCGTCAGTAACCTCACCTACTGAATGTCTACTTGGTCCATTCTGATTCACAATGGATCAAATTATCAAATTATAACCTTGAATTTTTAATTAAAACAAAAACGTTACTGTCCCTTTAAATTTAAACTGTAACTTTTTTACTTAGGCTGCAGAAGTGAATTTTTTTTTAATAATAAAATTAACACCTCTACACCTCAGCTTCTTTGCTGAGGTGCCTACCTGATCTGCTACACCAGAGCTTGATATTCCCTCTAGGTAAATGATCAGGAACCCAGCAGCAGAAGAAGTGATCCGTTTTCCGGTCTTAGAAACGCCTGCTTTCTAAAATTCAAGCGTTTCTAGCCAGACCCAGAAAAACTCTTCCTCTGCACCCGGAAGAGAAGAGAAAGTGGCGCGAAACTCAGATTGCCGCCTCACATAGCTCCGCCCATCGTGGGCGTTCCACAAAACAAAACCTCCCGGTCGGTATTTTATTATAAAGTTTAACCGTCGGGAGAAGTGGAACCACCATAGCCTACAAATCTCCTTAGCCCCAGTGCCTGCTAAAATGGCTGTCTTATACATCCTCTCCATATAGGAGAGTTAAAGTGTCCCTTCAACTATAAAGTGCCTTCACTTAAATTGGCCCCTTTGTCATTTGTGTTTGAAACAAAGTGCCCACTTTTTCTGAGTGTCTCTCCTGCCCAGAAATAATAAAGTCAGCACTTACCTCACAAATCTGCCCGACAGCAAGGCAGCTCACCAGGTTTGAGAGGTCCTCTCCCTCACATAGCCCTGTGGAAAGGAAAAAAGGAGGAGTAATTTTACTCAGGCTTACAGAGTTAGGGCACCATAAATTACATGGGAGGTGCAGTGAGAATTATGTCCAACAAGTTCCCCATTGCTCTAAAGCCCCCACTGCTCTACTGAAGAGACTGATGTGGACTACGGCTACACCCTAGTACAATCTTGCACTACTTAAAAAATAATAAAATCTTGCTTGAAGACAATGACTGGGGTTAGAGGGAAGGGAGGTGATATTTAACAGCTTTGCTGTGGTGCTCTTTGCCGCCTCCTGCTGGGCAGGAGTGATATTCCCAATAGTAATTAGATTATCCGTGGACTCATCGTGTCATTAGAAACAAAAAAGAAGAACAAAAAATTAAGGCCGCCCCATGAAAAAAAAGCATGGGCTTGGAGCTGTGGACTCTCCCAGTCAGAAGAAAAGAAAATTATCTGGTAAGCATAATTTAAGTTTTTCATCTTAAAACAAATTGAGTCCACAGCTTTATTTATTACTTTTGGGAAATCAATACCCAAGCTATAGAGGATACTGAATGCAAAACGGGCGGGAACAAAAATTGCGGGCCAAGGCTCTAGCAGAATAAAAGTCGCATAGAAAGTACTCTACTGACAGAGGAGAGCAACGGAAGAAAAATTCCAGACCACCTCCTACATGAATCCCAAGGAACCAGAACCGAAGTCCTAGGAGGACAAAAAGTAGAACCCTCTACCGTACCACAGAGTGCTATCCAGCACTAAGAAATGGAACACCCGATGGTCAAAAAAAACCCGGAAGTAGAACAGACAAAACAGATAGGAACATCCGTTTGTGCCCCAGACAAAAGCAGCAGGCTTCCATCTGATAGGCGGTCCAACTAAGAGTCAAGCCTACAAAACCTAGACAACAAGGTAGATAGGAAAGTCGTACCAGAACCATTCTGGGAGAGAAAAACTTGGAGAGGAGGGTACCACCGTGAGGCCTCCCACGTAAGGAAAGAGCACTCAGTTGCCCCCATGATACGCGATCAATGCTTAAAAGAACAGTCAGAATCCCTGACCCCCTACACCGAGCAAACAGTCCCCGCACGGACGCGACTAGGAAAGTCCAAAGGACAAGGGAAAACAAAAATTACCCGTAAAGATCAGGCCGAGAGATTAGCAACAGATCTCCAGTCACAAGATCCCCAGGAAAGGAAAGAGGAAGAGGCACGAACCCCCAGAGAGACTAGCTCAGGTTCCAAAATACCTATCCATATATACCTTCAGAATCG
Source organism: Bombina bombina (assembly GCF_027579735.1). Lineage (NCBI taxonomy): Eukaryota > Metazoa > Chordata > Amphibia > Anura > Bombinatoridae > Bombina > Bombina bombina. The sequence continues at coordinate 289,961,610 of NC_069501.1, read as the reverse complement.
GAGGGTAAGGTACACTAAACCAGGAGAGACCCTCGACTAACTATCAGATGGTATGCAACATGAAAATCCAACCTTCCAGGTGGACACAAACTCATGACGTCCTGCACACAAAGCAGGGAAACAAACCCCACTGAAACTCCGTGATCAGAGGAGGAAACAACCTCCAGAGTAGCCACAGTATGGATGCAGTAGATCAGATTCTCCCAAATAGAAGGAAATCGAAGACCCAATGACCTGCTAGCCCACGTGCAAGGAGCAAAAAGCTGTTACTGGTCTTCAAACTGCAAATCCGCTTGCTAGGCAGCTAAGGTAACCCTCCGCCGTCATGTCTCTGGAAATAATAAAAAGGAAGCCGCTAGTAGTCAAAAAGATTTTCCCAGGATAGGGAAAGCAAACCTGCTACTTCAACCGGCCAGATCCAACATCTACAAGATCCAAAAAAGCCCATTCAAAGACAAGGACTAGGTTAAAAGACCGGACACCCAGAACCCGGAGTCGGAACACAACTAATAACCTTTGAGGAACATCCACAAGAGTACTCCATCTGAAGATGACCTTGCACCAATGTTGATGCAATCACCTCCATGCCCCCACAGAGTCTTAAACACTGATCTTCCAAGAAAGTATCCCAGGGACTGAACTTATCCCCAACGGGCCTCTCGGATCCTAACAAGTAAGATGAAGGCAGGGCCCAAAAGAGATCAGAACTCAAACTAGAAGTAATCTCGATTTGAGAGAAGACGACAGTCCCTAAAGATCCACTCTGGATCAATCTCCGGAGGCCCCTACAGCTCAAGGAATTGAAGAACGAGCATCCTAAAACTCCTAGCAGGCGACGGAACCCAGCCAAAACGCCCAGCAGGGGCAACCATACATATGTAAAAGAGAAAACATACAATCACCTAGATCCCAAAAATTATAGGATCATAAAAGGATATTGTAAGGACCAGATTTCCTCAATCCGACGACAGGAGGACAGACCCCAAGGAAAGAGGAAACAAAGTACACAACCAACCTCGACCCTAAGGAAGAGGCCCTGTGACGAAAGAGATTGGGACTAATCATGACAATGCAATCCGAAATGAAATATCAAGGGGAAGTAAGCCCCCAAAACCAGGTACGGAAGATCTCTATGGAGTCATCTGAACCCCCTCCTCTATTGAAGGGGAGAACCAAAGGACCTCAGGAAGCCTCAATTATACCGTCATAGCAGGATCCGTAATCCCAGCTAACCCTGCTAGCTATGCAGGAACAGGACACCTAGGACTGAGTACATCAAACATCAGACACTCCACCCGGATGAATAATTAGGACCAGCCTTACATCTAGGATAGAAGGGCCTTCATAACTTGTAGAACAAAAAAACAACTTCTAAACAAGAAGTAAGCAAACTCAGTACCCAAACAGGACCAGCCTGTTGTCAAAGGCACAACATGTCTCATATGGGCCCCAAGGAACAGATACCCAACCAGGACCATCTTGATTTACAGGGCATAACAGAACTGTTTAAGGCCACTGAAAGGTCTAAGCCCTAGCAGGGCTAGACTAAATAAACAGACAAACAGTAGACATGTAGGCTCTGAGACCTAAAACAGGTCTCAATTTTTTTAATTTTTTTTTTATATAACTTCCACGGAAGTAGAGCTATCACAACCACAAAATCACCAATATAAAATCCCAGAGAAGAAAAAGTTTTCAGTCTTGAGCTTACAAAAAGAAATAAAATACATCCAAACCGGATAAAATAAAGGAATGCAGGTGAACGCCCAGGAAGAATGGACACACTAACAGGACCAGCCAGTCAGAGACCCGATTCCTCCAAAAGCTCAGAACTGGAAATGAGACACACAAAAAAAGGTAGACGACAAAAAGAATGATCTTCACCCTCCACACGTCTAACACTGCTTGGCATCTGGGGCACAAGACTGAGGAACCAACGACTCGTCAGAATTGGGCTCCTCCAACGCTGCCAACACATGCCTCCGCAGGACACGAAGGCGCACCCGTCTATATAGAAAGGCAATACACACCTCCGCTGGGGCATCTGACGACCCCGGCCCAGAAGGCTGTACCTCTGAAGCCTCAGGGGACACTGCTTCCCCAGAAGGCTAAACCGATACAGACGATCCCACACCTGACGGGCCCTGGTTAAGAGAACAAGGACAAAATCTTCCAGGAAGATGTATATGCGCTAACGCCATAGATATGGCCATGCGGAACCATGCAGTAACCTCTGGAGGAAACAAGCCACTTTCGGGAGAAGGGGTAACGGCATTTGGGACACCTGCCTGTGTAGCAACTGAAGGTTCTAGGGAACACGCCTCACGGGATACGGAACCCACAGAGGCGGAAGGCTCAGCGGACTCGAAGCTCTCCAAATTGAGAGAAAAGAGAGAGAAAGAGAGAAGAGAGTACTCTAAAACGGCATACAGAACATAACTCATGGGGCTGGATCACCCGGGCCCCCACATATTCTTTGCAAGAAGCAGGATCTGAACCAGAGACGTCCATCTCCAAAAAAATCATAATCTTCCATAACTGGAACATTTGAAATTATAGACAAAAAAAAACTAGCACCTTACACCCCCAATGGATGGGGCACTCTCTACATCCTATGACCCAGACAAGTAGAGAAAGACAGACTCTCTCCGCAGCCACACGGTCAGGAATACGGAAATGGAAAACAAAAACGTGACCATGCCACGTGGGCCATGTAGGCCAAATAAAAAGCGCGCCAATCCACAAGAACTGCGCAGCTCATAAAGGCCGGTATTTTCTGTAATAGCCATGAGCCCAAACATCACTACACATAAGCAGACAGAATCACATAAACATGATTAAAAGTCCCCCACTGTTCAATAACCCCCCTCAGGAGATATTAACCCTTATTTCCATAAAGATAAAGGAGTCCCAATAAGACCCTGTCTTCTACATTTACATACATTCCCACATTGAAAAGGAAAATGAAACGATCTTACCGGAACTTACACCGTGGAACAGTAACACGGCCCTTCAAGTGTGACAGATAGTAGCGTTGCTTCTGACATTGACGTGAGTGAAGAAAGCAGGCAGCGAAACTCGTCAACGCTGATTGCTTATGGAGCTTTTAATATGAGTCGGGATGGTTTCGCAGAAAGACTCTCCCTGCATCTCCAGACTCCAACTTTCATCCCAGCTCTCACTGAAAGGCTGACAGGACTACTTAAAACTCCAGTCCCATTTCGAAGAGTACTACCCTCCATAAGAGACTATCTTGAATCTTCTGACACTTCTCTGCCAACCTCCTGTGACGAAAGGCAAAGAACGACTGGAGGATGAGGGAAGTGGGGGAGGTATTTAAGCCTTTTGCTGGGATGTCTTTATCCTGGTGGCCAGGTTCTGTATTTCCCAAAAGTAATGAATGCAGCTGTGGACTCTCCCCGTTTAAGAAGGGATATGAAACAATTTTTTTTCTTTCATGATCCAGATAGAGCATGCAATTTTAAGCAACTTTCTAATTTACTCCCATTATCAATTTTTATTCGTTCTTTTGAAATCTTTATTTAAAAAAGGTATGTAAGCTTAGGAGCCGACCCATTTTAGGTTCTGCGCCCAGGGTAGCGCTTCCTCATTGGTGGCTATATTGCATAGAATAAAAAGGAGGGGCTTGAAAATCCCACAAAAAAAAAACTAAATTATGCTTACCTGATAATTTAATTTCCATCGTGGGGAGTCCACGGCTTCATCCATTACTTATGGGAATTAAGAATCTGGACACCAGGAGGAGGCAGAGACACCCCAGCCAAAGGTTTAAATACCTCCCCCACTCCCAGAGTCATTCTGCCGAGGGAACAAGGAACAGTAAGAGAAATATCAGGGTACAAATGGTGCCAGAAGAAAATATTACATTTAAGGCCGCCCACCGGAGATACGGGCGGGAGCCATGGACTCTCCTCCCCACGATAGAAATGAAATTATCAGGTAAGCATAATTTATGTTTTCTATCTAAAGGGGAGGAGAGTCCACGGCTTCATTCATTACTTACGGGAAACATATACCCAAGCTTTAGAGGACACTGAATGAAACTGGGAGGGAAAAGGTGGACCCCTAAACTGAGGGCACCACAGCCTGTAGAACCTCTCTCCCAAAAACAGCTTCCGCAGAAGCAAAGACGTCAAATTTATAAAACTTTGTGAAAGTATGCAAGGAGGACAAAGTAGCCGCCTTACAAATCTGCTCCATAGAAACCTCATTTTTGAAGGCCCAAGATGAAGCCACAGCTCTAGTGGAATGAGCCGTAATCCTCTGAGGGGGCTTGTGTCCTGCCGTCTCATAGGCAAGGTGTATCAAGCTCCTCAGCCAAAAAGACAAAGAAGTAGCAGAGGCCCGCTGACCCCTGCGCTTCCCTGAATAGACAACAAAAAGAGTTAGCTTGTCTTAAATCCTTAGTCGCCTGAAGATGGAACTTCAAGGCACGAACCACATCCAGATTATGAAGTAGCCTCTTCTTATGAAGTAGCCTCTTCTTCTTCTTCAAGCCAGTGCGAAGAACAGCTTTATCCGCGTGAAAAAACAGGTACGGGGGATCAGATTGCAAGGCCGCCCTTTTGGAAACTCTGCGGGCCGATGCAATGGCTAACAGGAACAGAACCTTCCAAGACAGGATCTTTATGTCAAGAGAAAAAGGAGCCCTCTGTAAAACCTTAAAAATCAAATTCAAGCTCCACGGGGGAGCTGAATGTCAGGGAGCTCAGCGAGCTTCCTATGCAACAACACTGACAGAGCCGACATCTGTCCCATCAAGGAACAAGCGGCAAGACCCTTCTCCCAGCCCTCTTGGAGAAAGGACAAAATCCTGGATACCTTCACCTATTGCCAAGGATATCCATGTCTCTCACTCCAGGACAAATAAATGCTACACACCTTATGGTAGATGTGACGAGTGACAGGCTTCCTCACCTGAGTATCAATCACTTCCAATTTCCACGCAGTCAGCCTCAGAGAATCTAGATTCTTATGTTGAAAAGGACCCTGCGACAGGGTAACCTCCATGGCGAAGAGGATGACATCTCCGCCAGATCCGCAATCCCCGGCCACGAAGGAGCAATCAAAATGGACAACACTCTTTTCTGCTTTATGCGTGCCACTACACGAGATAGAAGTGGTAATGGAGGAAAAATGTACACTAGACTCCCAAGGAACCGCCAACGCATCTATCAGCTCCGCTTGGGGGTCCCTCGACCTTGATCCGTATCGGGGAAGCTTGCAATTTAATCGGGATGCCATGAGATCGATCTCTGGCGTCCCCCATCTGAGACAAATCTCCGCAAACACCTCAGGGTGAAGAAACCATTCTCCCGAATGAAAAGTTTGCATGCTGAGAAAGTCCGCTTCCCAGTTGTCCACTCAAGGGATATGGATCGCTGAGAGCGAACAGCCGTGGGTCTCCGCCCACTACAGAATCTGAGACACCTTCCTCATTGCAAGAGAGCTCCTCGTACCCCCCTGATGATTGAGGAATGCCACCGAGGGAATGTTGTCCGTCTGTAACCTGATGAATTTGCATTCCCCCAGACAGGGCCACGCCTTCAGAGCATTGTAGATCACTTGCAGTTCCAGGATATTTATTTATCGGAAGAAGAGACTCCAGTCGAGACCATTTTCCATGTGCCATCCTGGCACCCCAAACAGCTCCCCATCCCATCACTCGTGTCCGTGGTCACAATTTCCCAGGATGGTCTCAAGAAGGATGTCCCCATGGACAACTGGACCGGACAGATCCACCAAGAAAGGGAAGATCTAGTCCGCGCATCCATGGATATCAGCTGTTATAAATCGGAATGATGGCCGTTCCACTGCCTCAACATGCACAGTTGAAGAGGTCTGAGATGAAATCTTGCAAATGGAATGATGTCTATGCTGGAAACCATGAGCCCAATCACCTCCATACACTGAGCCACTGAGGGACTCCTTGAGGACTGAAGGGCAAGACAGGCGGACGCAATCTTCCTGCGTCGCTGATCTGTGAGGAATATCTTCATGGACATGGCGTACCCAGAAACTCCACCCTGGTACTGGAAACCAGTGAGCTCTTTCCGGAGTTAATTTTCCAACCATGAGATTGAAGTAACAGAAGCAGAGCCCTTGAGTTGACTTCTGCCAAATGAAAGAACGGCGCCTGAACCAGGATGTCCTCAAGGTAGGGTGCCACCGCAATACCCCTGAATCTGGCCACTGCAAGCAGTGCCCCCAGAACCTTCATAAAGACTCTTGGAGCCATCGCCAGACCGAAGGGAAGGGCAACAAATTGAAAATGTTGGTCCAGAAACGCAAATCTGAGAAACTTGAAGTGGTCCCTGTGAATTGGAACATGCAGGTAGGCATCCTTTAAGTCGATTATGGTCATGAACTGCCCCTCTTGAACTAGAGGCAAAATGGACCTGATCATTTCCATTTTGAACGATGGAACGGACAGGAACTTGTTTAAACACTTTAAATCCAGAATCGGGAGGAAAGTGCCCTCCTTTGGAACCACAAACAGATTTGAATAGTACCCTAGAAACCTTTCTGCATGGGGTACTGGTACGATAACGCCTAGAGATGATAGATCCCTCACACACTCTAGGAAGGACTCTCTTTTCTGGCCTTGAAGACAGGTTTGAAGCAAGGAATCTGCCCCTGGGCGGAAGGGAGCTGAACCCTATCCTGTAACCCTGGGAGACAAACTCCAGAACCCAAGGTTCCTGAACATCCTGCAATCAGGAGTCTGAGAAGAGACAATCTGCCCCCTACTCTGTTTGTAAACCTGTCGGGGGCCGCCCCTTCATGACGATTTTGTTTCAGCAGGCTTCTTGTTCTGCTTAGACTTGTTCCAGATTTCCAGTCTCCCTTAGGTCGGTCCGCCTTCCGGGCGGGCTGTTGGTATTGGGCCTTGTCCACACGAAAGGGACGAAAAACATAATTTATGCTTACCTGATAAATGTATTTCTCTTGTAGTGTATTCAGTCCACGGGTCATCCATTACTTATGGGATATATTCCCTTCCCAACAGGAAGTTGCAAGAGGATCACCCAAGCAGAGCTGCTATATAGCTCCTCCCCTCACATGTCATATCCAGTCATTCGACCGAAACAAGACAAGAAAGGAGAAACCATAGGGTACAGTGGTGACTGGAGTTTTAATTAAAATTTAGATCTGCCTCAAAAAAGACAGGGCGGGCCGTGGACTGAATACACTACAAGAGAAATAAATTTATCAGGTAAGCATAAATTATGTTTTCTCTTGTTAAGTGTATTCAGTCCACGGGTCATCCATTACTTATGGGATACCAATACCAAAGCTAAAGTACACGGATGATGGGAGGGACAAGGCAGGAACTTTAAACGGAAGGAACCACTGCCTGTAGAACCTTTCTCCCAAAAACAGCCTCCGAAGAAGCAAAAGTATCAAATTTGTAAAATTTTGAAAAGGTATGAAGCGAAGACCAAGTTGCAGCCTTGCAAATCTGTTCAACCGAGGCCTCATTCTTAAAGGCCCAGGTGGAAGCCACAGCTCTAGTGGAATGAGCTGTAATTCTTTCAGGGGGCTGCTGTCCAGCAGTCTCATAGGCTAAACGTATTATGCTACGAAGCCAAAAGGAGAGAGAGGTAGCCAAAGCTTTTTGACCTCTCCTCTGACCAGAATAAACGACAAACAGGGAAGAAGTTTGACGAAAATCTTTAGTTGCCTGTAAATAGAACTTCAGGGCACGGACTACGTCCAGATTATGCAAAAGTCGTTCCTTCTTTGAAGAAGGATTAGGACACAATGATGGAACAACAATCTCTTGATTGATATTCCTGTTAGAAACTACCTTAGGTAAGAACCCAGGTTTAGTACGCAGAACTACCTTGTCTGAATGGAAAATCAGATAAGGAGAATCAAAATGTAAGGCAGATAACTCAGAGACTCTTCGAGCCGAGGAAATAGCCATCAAAAACAGAACTTTCCAAGATAACAGCTTAATATCAATGGAATGAAGGGGTTCAAACGAAACACCTTGAAGAACTTTAAGGACTAAGTTTAAGCTCCACGGCGGAGCAACAGTCAAACACAGGCTTAATCCTAGCCAAAGCCTGACAAAAAGCCTAAACGTCTGGAACTTCTGCCAGACGTTTGTGTAGAAGAATAGACAGAGCAGAAATCTGTCCCTTTAACGAACTAGCAGATAAGCCCTTTTCTAAACCCTCTTGTAGAAAAGACAATATCCTAGGAATCCTAACCTTACTCCATGAGTAACTCTTAGATTCGCACCAATATAAATATTTACGCCAAATCTTATGGTAAATTTTTCTGGTAACAGGTTTCCGAGCCTGTATTAAGGTATCAATAACCGACTCCGAGAAGCCACGCTTTGATAGAATCAAGCGTTCAATCTCCATGCAGTCAGCCTCAGAGAAATTAGATTTGGATGGTTGAAAGGACCCTGAATTAGAAGGTCCTGCCTCAGAGGCAGAGACCATGGTGGACAGGACGACATGTCCACTAGGTCTGCATACCAGGTCCTGCGTGGCCAGGCAGGCGCTATCAGAATCACCGATGCTTTCTCCTGTTTGATCTTGGCAATCAATCGAGGAAGAAGCGGAAACGGTGGAAACACATAAGCCATGTTGAAAACCCAAGGGGCTGCTAGAGCATCTACCAGCGCCGCTCCCGGGTCCCTGGACCTGGATCCGTAACAAGGAAGTTTGGCGTTCTGGCGAGACGCCATGAGATCCAGTTCTGGTTTGCCCCAACGATGAATCAGTTGAGCAAAAACCTCCGGATGAAGTTCCCACTCCCCCGGATGAAAAGTCTGGCGACTTAGAAAATCCGCCTCCCAGTTCTCCACGCCTGGGATATAGATCGCTGACAGGTGGCAAGAGTGAGACTCTGCCCAGAGAATTATCTTTGAGACTTCCAACATCGCTAGGGAACTCCTGGTTCCCCCTTGATGGTTGATGTAAGCCACAGTCGTGATGTTGTCCGACTGAAATCTGATGAACCCCAGTGTCGCCAACTGAGGCCAAGCTAGAAGAGCATTGAATATTGCTCTTAATTCCAGAATATTTATTGGGAGGAGTTTCTCCTCCTGAGTCCACAATCCCTGAGCCTTCAGGGAGTTCCAGACTGCGCCCCAACCTAGAAGGCTGGCATCTGTTGTTACAATCGTCCAATCTGGCCTGCGAAAGGTCATACCCCTGGATAGATGGACTCGAGAAAGCCACCAGAGAAGAGAATCTCTGGTCTCTTGATCCAGATTTAGTAGAGGGGACAAATCTGAGTAATCCCCATTCCATTGACTTAGCATGCATAATTGCAGCGGTCTGAGATGCAGGCGTGCAAATGGTACTATGTCCATTGCCGCTACCATTAAGCCGATTACTTCCATGCACTGAGCTACTGACGGGTGTGGAATGGAATGAAGGGCACGGCAAGCATTTAGAAGTTTTGATAACCTGGACTCCGTCAGGTAAATTTTCATCTCTACAGAATCTATAAGAGTCCCTAGGAAGGGAACCCTTGTGAGTGGTAATAGAGAACTCTTTTCCATGTTCACCTTCCACCCATGCGACCTCAGAAATGCCAGAACTATCTCTGTATGAGACTTGGCAATTTGAAAACTTGACGCTTGTATCAGAATGTCGTCTAGGTACGGAGCTACCGCAATGCCTCGCGGTCTTAGTACCGCCAGAAGTGAGCCCAGAACCTTTGTAAAAATTCTCGGGGCCGTAGCTAACCCGAAGGGAAGAGCTACAAATTGGTAATGCCTGTCTAGAAAGGCAAATCTTAGGTACCGATAATGATCTTTGTGAATCGGTATGTGAAGGTAGGCATCCTTTAAGTCCACTGTGGTCATATACTGACCCTCTTGGATCATGGGTAGGATGGTTCGAATAGTTTCCATTTTGAATGATGGAACCCTTAGGAATTTGTTTAAGATTTTTAGGTCCAAGATTGGTCTGAAGGTTCCCTCTTTCTTGGACAGATTTGAGTAAAATCCTTGCCCTTGTTCCGTCCGCGGAACTGGGTGGATCACCTCCATTAGTAAGAGGTCTTGTACACAGCGTAGAAATGCCTCTTTCTTTATTTGGTTTGCTGATAACCTTGAAAGATGAAATCTCCCTTGTGGAGGAGAAACTTTGAAGTCCAGAAGATATCCCTGAGATATGATCTCCAACGCCCAGGGATCCTGGACATCTCTTGCCCAAGCCTGGGCGAAGAGAGAAAGTCTGCCCCCCACTAGATCCGTTTCCGGATAGGGGGCCCTCTCTTCATGCTGTCTTAGGGGCAGAAGCAGGTTTTCTGGCCTGCTTGCCCTTGTTCCAGGACTGGTTAGCTTTCCAGCCCTGTCTGTAACGAGCAACAGTTCCTTCCTGTTTTGGAGCGGAGGAAGCTGATGCTGCTCCTGCCTTGAAGTTACGAAAGGCACGAAAATTAGACTGTTTGGCCTTTGATTTGGCCCTGTCCTGAGGAAGAGTATGACCCTTACCTCCAGTAATGTCAGCAATAATTTCTTTCAAGCCGGGCCCAAATAAGGTCTGCCCTTTGAAAGGAATATTAACCAATTTAGATTTAGATGTCACGTCAGCTGACCAGGATTTAAGCCATAGCGCTCTGCGCGCCTGGATGGCGAATCCGGAGTTCTTAGCCGTTAGTTTGGTTAAATGTACAACGGCATCAGAAACAAATGCATTAGCTAGCTTAAGTGCTTTAAGCTTGTCCATAATCTCATCCAATGGAGCTGTTCGAATGGCCTCTTCCAGAGACTCAAACCAGAATGCCGCAGCAGCAGTGACAGGTGCAATGCATGCAAGGGGCTGTAAGATAAAACCTTGTTGAACAAACATTTTCTTAAGGTAACCTAATTTTTTATCCATTGGATCCGAAAAAGCACAACTATCCTCCACCGGGATAGTGGTACGCTTAGCTAAAGTAGAAACTGCTCCCTCCACCTTAGGGACCGTCTGCCATAAGTCTCGTGTGGTGGCGTCTATCGGAAACATTTTCCTAAATATAGGAGGAGGGGAAAAGGGCACATCGGGTCTATCCCACTCCTTGCTAATAATCTCTGTAAGCCTTTTAGGTATAGGAAAAACGTCAGTACACACCGGCACCGCATAGTATCTATCCAGCCTACATAATTTCTCTGGAATTGCAACCGTGTTACAATCATTCAGAGCCGCAAATACCTCCCCTAGCAATACACGGAGGTTCTCAAGCTTAAATTTAAAATTAGAAATCTCTGAATCCGGTCTCCCTGGATCAGATCAGTCACCCACAGAATGAAGCTCTCCATCCTCATGTTCTGCAAATTGTGACGCAGTATCGGACATGGCTCTCACATCATCAGCGCGCTCTGTCCTTAACCCAGAGCTATCGCGCTTGCCTCTTAATTCTGGCAATTTAGATAATACTTCTGTCATAACAGTAGCCATGTCTTGCAAAGTGATTTGTATGGGCCTCTCTGATGTACTTGGCGCCACAATATCACGTGCCTCCTGAGCGGGAGGCGAAGGTACTGACACGTGAGGAGAGTTAGTCGGCATAACTTCCCCCTCGTTGTCTGGTGATAATTTCTTTACAGATAAAGATTGACTTTTATTTAAAGTGACATCAATGCATTTAGTACACATATTTCTATGGGGCTCCACATTGGCCTTCAAACATAGTGAACAAACAGATTAATTTGTGTCAGACATGTTTAAACAGACCAGCAATGAGACTAGCAAGCTTGGAAAATACTTTCAAATGAATTTACAAGCAATATAAAAAACGCTACTGCGCCTTTAAGAAGCACAAAAAAACTGTCACAGTTGAAATAACAATGAACCAAATTAGTTATAGCAACCAAATTTTCACAGCAAATGTATTAAGTTAGCAAAGGATTGCACCCACCAGCAAATGGATGATTAACCCCTTAATACCCAAAACGGATAATCAATTTAACAATTAACGTTTTTATCACAGTCAAACACACTGTCACAGGTCTGCTGTGACTGATTACCTCCCTCAAAATGGATTTTGAAGACCCCTGAGTTCTCTAGAGACGTCCTGGATCATGGAGGAAGAAGCAGGAAGACTGACTGAATTTTTACTGCGCAAAAAAGCGCTAAAATAGGCCCCTCCCACTCATATTACAACAGTGGGAAACCTCAGTTAACTGTTTCTATGCAGAAATATACGTTAGCCATGTGGAAAAAATCATGCCCCAATAAGTTTTATCACCAAAGTACCTCACAAAAACGATTAACATGCCAGTAAACGTTTTAACATCCATTTTAAAGGTTATGTAGTGTTATTAATAAGCCTGCTACCAGTCGCTTCTACTGCAGTTAAGGCTCATACATTACTTCAGTGTTAACAGTAATTTCTTAGTCAAATTCCATTCCTTAGAAAATTACTTGACTGCACATACACTCATCAGCCTGATACCAGTCGCTACTATTGCATTTAAGGCTGTACTTACATTACATCGGTATCAGCAGTATTTTCTTAGTCAATTCCATTCCTTAGAAAAATAATTTACTGCACATACCTCGTTTGCAGGGGACCCCGCATGCTATTCCCTTTTCTGAAGTTACCCCACTCCTCAGAATGTGCGAGAACAGCCAGTGGATCTTAGTTACTTCTGCTAAGATCATAGAAAACGCAGGCAGATTCTTCTTCTAAATACTGCCTGAGAGAAAAAACAGCACACTCCGGTGCCATTTAAAATAACAAACTTTTGATTGAAGAAATAATTAAGTATAAAAACTCCACACTCCTCTCACACCTTCCTACTATGTTGAGTGTTGCAAGAGAATGACTGGATATGACATGTGAGGGGAGGAGCTATATAGCAGCTCTGCTTGGGTGATCCTCTTGCAACTTCCTGTTGGGAAGGGAATATATCCCATAAGTAATGGATGACCCGTGGACTGAATACACTTAACAAGAGAAATTAGAACAAAATCTTACCTTGAAAAGGCAGGGACAGTAACCTCAGCTTAGAAGTCATGTCCGCCGACCAAGATTTTAGCCACAGCGCCCTGCGTGCTAAAACTGGAAAACTTGACCCCTTAGAGTTGAGGCGAAAAATCTGCATATTGGCGTTGCAAATGAAATAATTGGCAACATTCAGCGCCTTAATCCTTTCCTGAACCTCTTCGAAAGAGGGTTCACCCTCAATCATCTCGCACAGAGAATCACACCAATATGACGCAGCTCCGGAAACTGCGGCGACGGCCCCTGCCGGTTGAAAAATAAACCCTGTATGTTGACACATTTTCCTTAACATGTTTTCCAACTTTTTATCCATGGGCTCCTTGAACGACGAGCTATCTTCTAGAGGAATAGTAGTACGCTTAGTGAGAGTGGAGATAGCCCCATCCACCTTGGGAATGGTTCCCCACAGCTCAACCTGGGCCTCCGGAACGGGGAAAAGCTTTTTAAAAATAGAAGGAAAAAAGAATGAACTTAATCATTCCCATTCATTCTTTATAATATTTGACATCTTTACAGGAACCGGGAAGGTCTGGGGCACCGCCCCTGTCCTCATACAGCCTGTTCAGCTTAGGAACTTAGGAATGGGGGGTTCTTCCGGAAGCTTCAGCTCTGGAACCTCCAGAGTAGAAAGCACTTGCTTCAGCAAAAAAACGCAAATTCTCCATTTTAAACCTATAGCCAGGCTCCTCCGCCGTCGGAGGTTTAGATGACACAGGCTCTGAACCAGAAGGAACCCCCTCCGAAGTGTCGGAGTGGGCCTCACCGTCGTACCACTCCGCAGGAGTTTCCAACATAGATGAATCGGGCCGCTCTGGAAGGCTCTACACTTGCGCTTAACAGAACGCGGTAAAACATGGATCACTTTACAGATTGCCTTTTGAAGTTGGTCCGCAAAATCTGGCGGCCAGCAAATCTCCCACGAAGGGGTAACAGTCGGACCCTGGGGCACTGCATGTGGAATAGGGGATGCAATTAGGGAACGTACCTCATGGGACGGAGAGCCATCAGAGGTGGACTGCTCAGTAGTACTAGACATTCTCTTATTTTTAGATGTCGTAGCTCTTTCAAGGCATGTGGAACATAGTTGCGCAGGTTGGTCTACCGGAACCTCACAATAAACACAGGTAAAAGACTTAGATAAAGAGGGAGTACCCTCCAACGCGTCAGAATCCTCCATAGCTTTATCTTATTTAGCAAATTAAGAACAGACACCTTTATAATCGCCAATGGCCGGGACACTCACCAACTCCTCAGACCCGGACTAGAGAAACTGCTTTGTCTCCTCCATCACAGATCAGACCAGAAGTGAAGCCCTAACAGGACCTGCCTAAAGTAGAAAACATAAATGCAAAGGGTATACTCAGGCGCCAACAATACGGAGGCTAAGGTTAAAATAAGGATTTATTAATATATTTATCTATAATATTACAACTGCATGGATCCACGCTAAAATTATAAAAACAATAATCTAAAAATCTAAAAACATTCTATCTCTATAGTGAGGAACAGATTGTCATGGAGTAACCCTATATGGTACAGTATGTCCCAATGGGTTACCAAAGGGACAGATAAAAACAATAAGTACAATTGGAAATTAAAAATGAATATGGTAAAAAATGGTAAAAAATGTGATTAAAAAATGAATGTTCAATGGATGATGTCCAAATGAGTTACTAAAAAATTCAACTCTTAGTAGTGAGTGTCCGTGTAAGAATATAAAAATGAAAAAAATTTGTAAAATATAAAAAAGGGAAATCCGAATGTGAAAAAATATATATAGTCAGTGAAAAAATGATAAGTGCGGTGTCCTGGGAAATTCAGAAAAATCAAAAACAATCAAAAACAATCCTGTGAGTGTCTCAAAGTGTTTAAAGAGAAAATCCTATGAGTGTCCAAAAGGAATCCAATGATAGTCTGTTTACTCTGTGCTGTCCAGTGTAAAAGAAGGCTCAGTGTACAAAAATAATCAATACACCAAAAATAGTGCACCAAAAATTAAACAACAGAAAAAACCTGCAAGGAAAGAAACAAGACACAATGTGTAAAAACTTCACAATAATATCCTCCTAATGGAATAGAGCTTACCAGGTCTACGCGTTTCGGCCTCTCATAGGCCTTTATCAAGACTGGTGGTAAGCTGTTTGTGTTGGCCTTTTATAGGGGCTTTGATTTTTGTGACCGGAAGTCTAACTATTTGGTGACTTCCGGTTTTCCGTTTTTCATTAATATTATAGATTCTATTTTTATTATGCTTCCTATGACTCATGTTAGACTCTGTGTAATATAATATTATCATGCAAGAATTTTGTTAACGCCTTATGGCTATAGGCATTCTGCTCATAGTTCTTAGCCTCCGTATAGTAGTGACGTCACTTCCGGTTTGGGTCTCATCGTAAGCATTCTGGCTGCTAGTTTCACTTACGTCTGGTATAATTTTACCCTCCTGTTAGTGACACTCGCCAGATGCTTATGTTATTAGAATTTGCTATAATTTATTCGTAGTTTTAAAGGATTTTTCATATATTAAAAAATTTTCCTTGTTCCGATTTTTAAGGGATCCCATTGGTCATGACGTCACTAGTTGGCGGTCGTGATTGGTTCAGGGGTGTCCGATTCTTAACATTACTTTTTTTGTGAATAATTAAGGTGTGTCTGAACCCTATACTCTGATTGGATGTATGTCATCTGGGGTTTGTTTATATTATATCCCTATACGTTCTTATGACTCCGTTACTGTTAGAGGGAGATCATTCCATTTATGATGTCTTGTGATAGTTTGTTAGGATCCGGTGTGTCTGGATGGGGAAATTATTATATATTTCTTGCCTTATATATTGCGGTTCTATTCCTTAGTGGAATAGATGTGTGTATGATTTTATAAATCTTTTTGTATGCGGCATGTGATGGGCATTCTCTAGTGGAATAAAATTATTTATGATTTTATAAATCTTTTTGAATGCGGCATATGCTGAGCATTTTGTATTAAGTCTGCTCAAGATGCACTTAACCCTTAGCGTATAAGGGTAATGGTTTCCAAGGGTTTCCTATATCTAATGGAGTTTGTTTCATAAAATAAAGTTTGTTTTAAATAAAGTGATACCTCAGTAATAAATTAACAGTGGTTGTGTCATATTTTTCTTAGTAATGAATTAACAGTGGTTAACATATTTTTCTTAATAATGAATTAACAGTGGTTGTGTCGTATTTTTCTTTGTTTGCTTTAGGGGGCGGGTGAGGGGATTGAGAACGGTGAGGGTGGCGGTATCTGCTCAAAGTGCTGATAATGCTCTACTTTAAGAGTCAGTCAGCCAATATATGACATCTTTATCTGGGGAAAATGTGATCAAGGGCTTAATTGGTCGGATGATAAAATCCTTATATGAAGATGGCTTACTTCTTTTCCATATTCTGTAAGTTACTGATTTTAACCTATCAAGAAAGGATGACTTTTTCAATTTTCCATGTTTGGGCTGTATGGCATACTATGATATAAATATAATTTAAATACTCTTGGTGATGATCTTAACACTCCTTAGAGGGGTCGCTCCCTCCATTTCTTATTTATAGGTCATCCTAGATCCTTTAAGTTGTCTATGCCTGAACTGTACAACATATACGTTTATCTACTGTTCATACATACTTTCCTATCTAGTAGTTTAATACCTTATGGGCACGTATCTAAAAATCATTAAAAATAATTAAAGATAATTAAGAATAATGACTCAGGAGGATATAGTCACAGTCGATTCTGTAAAGGACTATTGGGGATATTCGGTGTATAGGAACTGGCCTATAGGCAAAGTGGTGTGGTGTTGCTACGTAAAACTGTGGTTTAGTGGATATCCCTAATTTATAGGGGCTCTACAAAGAGCTATGGGGAAGGGGAAACTGGGAGGTATTAATCTCTGGCCATGATGATCGAAGCATAATAGTGGGACTTTCTAGTTTTGTCTAATATAAAGGGGAGATTCCATTTCACCCTTATGACAACTTATATCCGGGGAGGAGAGTTATAAAAATTCTGAATAGACTTAATCAGATCAAGTTATATAAGTGGGATAGATCTTCCTTATTGTTTAATCCCTTTGGGTGCAGGCAGTCCAGATTAAAGATCCATTTTGATTCAGCGGTGAGTAATTTCTTCGTGTAATTTCCTCCTCTCCAGTCTTTTTGGATCTTTTGAATTCCCATAAAGGTTAGTTCTTTGATGTTACCTTTATGTTTAGTCGAGAAATGACTATATAGAACTGTGTCCATGTTTAACTTCTCGATCAATAATAGATGTTAGCGGATTCTGTCTTTTAGAATTCTTGATGTTTGGCCTACATATTGGAGGCCGCACGAACATTGTAGCATATAGATGACTCCTGTGTCTTGACATCTGATTAGTTCATTCACTTTGTATTCTTCTTTGGTGATGTGGCTATGGAATGTGGTAGCTTTCTTTCCGCATTTGCATGCTTTGCATAGCGGGCATGGGAAAAAGCCTTTTACTTCTTTCCCAAATGTATCCAGGATGCCCTGCGTTTTCTTCTTTTCTATGCTTGGGGCCAGTTTGCTTTGTAGATTCTTCGTCTTCCGATACACAAATTTTGGTTTCAATGGCAATTTATCGCCTATCCCACTATTATGCTTCGATCATCATGGCCAGAGATTAATACCTCCCAGATTCCCCTTCCCCATAGCTCTTTGTAGAGCCCCTATAAATTAGGGATATCCACTAAACCACAGTTTTACGTAGCAACACCACACCACTTTGCCTATAGGCCAGTTCCTATACACCGAATATCCCCAATAGTCCTTTACAGAATCGACTGACTGTATATCCTCCTGAGTCATTATTCTTAATTATCTTTAATTATTTTTAATGATTTTTAGATACGTGCCCATAAGGTATTAAACTACTAGATAGGAAAGTATGTATGAACAGTAGATAAACGTATATGTTGTACAGTTCAGGCATAGACAACTTAAAGGATCTAGGATGACCTATAAATAAGAAATGGAGGGAGCGACCCCTCTAAGGAGTGTTAAGATCATCACCAAGAGTATTTAAATTATATTTATATCATAGTATGCCATACAGCCCAAACATGGAAAATTGAAAAAGTCATCCTTTCTTGATAGGTTAAGATCAGTAACTTACAGAATATGGAAAAGAAGTAAGCCATCTTCATATAAGGATTTTATCATCCGACCAATTAAGCCCTTGATCACATTTTCCCCAGATAAAGATGTCATATATTGGCTGACTGACTCTTAAAGTAGAGCATTATCAGCACTTTGAGCAGATACCGCCACCCTCACCGTTCTCAATCCCCTCACCCGCCCCCTAAAGCAAACAAAGAAAAATACGACACAACCACTGTTAATTCATTATTAAGAAAAATATGTTAACCACTGTTAATTCATTACTAAGAAAAATATGACACAACCACTGTTAATTTATTACTGAGGTATCACTTTATTTAAAACAAACTTTATTTTATGAAACAAACTCCATTAGATATAGGAAACCCTTGGAAACCATTACCCTTATACGCTAAGGGTTAAGTGCATCTTGAGCAGACTTAATACAAAATGCTCAGCATATGCCGCATTCAAAAAGATTTATAAAATCATAAATAATTTTATTCCACTAGAGAATGCCCATCACATGCCGCATACAAAAAGATTTATAAAATCATACACACATCTATTCCACTAAGGAATAGAACCGCAATATATAAGGCAAGAAATATATAATAATTTCCCCATCCAGACACACCGGATCCTAACAAACTATCACAAGACATCATAAATGGAATGATCTCCCTCTAACAGTAACGGAGTCATAAGAACGTATAGGGATATAATATAAACAAACCCCAGATGACATACATCCAATCAGAGTATAGGGTTCAGACACACCTTAATTATTCACAAAAAAAGTAATGTTAAGAATCGGACACCCCTGAACCAATCACGACCGCCAACTAGTGACGTCATGACCAATGGGATCCCTTAAAAATCGGAACAAGGAAAATTTTTTAATATATGAAAAATCCTTTAAAACTACGAATAAATTATAGCAAATTCTAATAACATAAGCATCTGGCGAGTGTCACTAACAGGAGGGTAAAATTATACCAGACGTAAGTGAAACTAGCAGCCAGAATGCTTACGATGAGACCCAAACCGGAAGTGACGTCACTACTATACGGAGGCTAAGAACTATGAGCAGAATGCCTATAGCCATAAGGCGTTAACAAAATTCTTGCATGATAATATTATATTACACAGAGTCTAACATGAGTCATAGGAAGCATAATAAAAATAGAATCTATAATATTAATGAAAAACGGAAAACCGGAAGTCACCAAATAGTTAGACTTCCGGTCACAAAAATCAAAGCCCCTATAAAAGGCCAACACAAACAGCTTACCACCAGTCTTGATAAAGGCCTATGAGAGGCCGAAACGCGTAGACCTGGTAAGCTCTATTCCATTAGGAGGATATTATTGTGAAGTTTTTACACATTGTGTCTTGTTTCTTTCCTTGCAGGTTTTTTCTGTTTAATTTTTGGTGCACTATTTTTGGTGTATTGATTATTTTTGTACACCGAGCCTTCTTTTACACTGGACAGCACAGAGTAAACAGACTATCATTGGATTCCTTTTGGACACTCATAGGATTTTCTCTTTAAACACTTTGAGACACTCACAGGATTGTTTTTGATTGTTTTTGATTTTTCTGAATTTCCCAGGACACCGCACTTATCATTTTTTCACTGACTATATATATTTTTTCACATTCGGATTTCCCTTTTTTATATTTTACAAATTTTTTTCATTTTTCATTTTTATATTCTTACACGGACACTCACTACTAAGAGTTGAATTTTTTAGTAACTCATTTGGACATCATCCATTGAACATTCATTTTTTAATCACATTTTTTACCATTTTTTACCATATTCATTTTTAATTTCCAATTGTACTTATTGTTTTTATCTGTCCCTTTGGTAACCCATTGGGACATACTGTACCATATAGGGTTACTCCATGACAATCTGTTCCTCACTATAGAGATAGAATGTTTTTAGATTTTTAGATTATTGTTTTTATAATTTTAGCGTGGATCCATGCAGTTGTAATATTATAGATAAATATATTAATAAATCCTTATTTTAACCTTAGCCTCCGTATTGTTGGCGCCTGAGTATACCCTTTGCATTTCTGTTTACACTTGGTGGTAGCTAGGTATCACCGTCTCAGGCACACAAGGTTTAGTTGGCGCTGGGATACATCTCCTCTTTTCACTAAAGTAGAAAACATGCCAAAAAAGGGTGTGCAAAAACTCCCGAAAATGAACCTGTCAGTTCCACCACATTGCCAGAGCCTCATCCCGCACATAATGCAGCAATGACACAAAGCATATTAAGTATAAACCCCGCCTGTTCAATAATCCCATTACCAGGAAAACAAAATTTATGCTTACCTGATAAATTTCTTTCTTTTGCGATGTACCGAGTCCACGGATTCATCCTTACTTGTGGGATATTATCCTTCCTAACAGGAAGTGGCAAAGAGAGCACCACAGCAGAGCTGTCTATATAGCTCCCCTCTTAACTCCACCCCCCAGTCATTCGACCGAAGGCCAAGAAAGAAAAAGGAGAAACTATAAGGTGCAGAGGTGACTGAAGATTTTAATAAATACCATCTGTCTTGAATAGACAGGGTGGGCTGTGGACTCGGTACATCGCAAAAGAAAGAAATTTATCAGGTAAGCATCAATTTTGTTTTCTTTTGCATGATGTACAGAGTTCACGATTTCATCCTTACTCGTGGGATACCAATACCAAAGCTTTAGGACACGGATGAAGGGAGGGACAAGACAGGAACCTAAACAGAAGGCACCACTGCTTACAAAACCTTTCTCCCAAAAATAGCCTCCGAAGAAGCAAAAGTATCAAATTTGTAAAATTTTGAAAAGGTATGGAGCGAAGACCAAGTCGCAGCCTTACAAATCTGTTCAACAGAAGAATCATTTTTAAAAGCCCATGTGGAAGCTACCGCTCTAGTAGAATGAGCTGGAATCCTTTCAGGAGGCTGCTGTCAAGCAGTCTCATAAGCCAAACGGATGATGCTTTTCAGCCAAAAGGAAAGAGAAGTCGCCGTAGCCTTTTGACCCCTACGCTTTCCAGAATAGACAACAAAGAACATGTTTGACGAAAATCTTTGGTTGTCTGCAAATAAAATTTCAAAGCACGAACCACGTCCAAGTTGTGCAACAGACGTTCCTTCTTACAAGAAGGATTAGGACACAGAGAAGGAACAACAATTTCTTGATTGATATTCCTGTTAGTAACAACCTTAGGTAGGAACCCAGGCTTGGTACGCAAAACCACTTTATCAGCATGGAACACAAGATAAGGTGAGTCACATTGTAATGCAGATAGTTCAGACACTCTTCGAGCTGAAGAGATAGCAACTAGGAACAAAACTTTCCAAGATAAAAGCTTAATATCTATGGAATGCATGGAACCCCCTGAAGAACTCAGAGAACTAAATTTAGACTCCATGGCAGAGCAACAGATTTAAACACAGGCTTAATTCTAGCTAAAGCCTGACAAAAAGCCAGAACGTCTGGAACATCTGCCAGACGCTTGTGCAACAAAATAGACAGAGCAGATATCTGTCCTTTTAGGGAACTAGCTGACAATCCTTTCTCCAATCCCTCTTGGAGAAAAGACAAAATCCTAGGAATTGTGATTTTACTCCAGGAGAAGCCTTTGGATTCACACCAAAAAAGATATTTACGCCATATCTTATGATAGATTTTCCTGGTGACAGGCTTTCGAGCCTGAATCAAGGTATTTATGACTGACTCAGAGAAACCCCGCTTTGATAGAATCAAGCGTTCAATCTCCAAGCAGTTAGTTGCAGAGAAATTAGATTTGGATGCTTGAATTGACCTTGAATCAGAAGGTCCTGTCTCAGTGGCAGAGACCATGGTGGAAGAGATGACATGATACCAAGTCCTGCGTGGCCACGCAGGCACTATCAAAATCACTGATGCTCTCTCCTGTTTGATTCTGGCAATCAGACGTGGAAGGAGAGGGAAAGGTGGAAACACATAAGCCAGGTTGAACGACCAGGGTACTGCTAGAGCATCTATCAGTACAGCCTGAGGATCCCTTGACCTGGAGTCGTAACGAGGAAGTTTGGCATTCTGACGAGACGCCATCAATTCTGGTGTGCCCCATAGCCGAACCAGTTGAGCAAACACCTCCGGTTGGAGTTCCCACTCCCCCGGATGAAAAGTCTGACAACTTTGAGAATCTGCCTCCCAGTTCTCTACACCTGGGATATAGATTGCTGACAGATGGTAAGAGTGAGCCTCTGCCCATTGGATTATCCTTGAGACCTTTATCATCGCTAAGGAACTCCTTGTTCCGCCCTGATGATTGATATAAGCCACAGTCGTGATGTTGTCCGACTGAAACCTGATGAATCTGGCCGAAGCCAGCTGAGGCCATGCCTGGAGAGCACTGAATATCGCTCTTAATTCCAGAATATTTATCGGTAGGAGAGCCTCCTCTCGAGTCCACAAACCCTGAGCTTTTAGGGAATTCCAGACTGCACCCCAGCCCAGAAGGCTGGCGTCTGTCGTCACTATAACCCATTCTAGCCTGCGGAAACACATTCCCTGGGACAGATGATCATGTGACAACCACCAAAAAAGAGAGTCTCTCTGGTCTCTTGATCCAGATTTATCTGTGGAGATAAATCCGCATAATCCCCATTCCACTGATTGAGCATGCATAGTTGTAGTGGTCTGAGATGCAAGCAAGCAAACGGAACTATGTCCATTGCCGCTACCATTAGACCGATTACCTCCATACACTGAGCCACTGACGGCCGAGGAATGGAGTGAAGAGCTCAGCAGGTGGACAAAATCTTTGATTTCCTGACCTCCGTCAGAAATATTTTCATGTCCACTGAGTCTATCAGAGTCCCTAGAAATGAAACACTTGTGAGGGGGGAAAGAGAACTCTTTATTTACGTTCACCATCCACCCGTGTGAGACTTGGCTAGTTGGAAGGTCGACGCTTGAATCAGAATGTCATCTAGATAAGGCGCCACTGCTATGCCCCGTGGCCTTAGAACCGCCAGAAGGGACCCTAGCACTTTCGTGAAGATTCGTGGCGCCGTGGCCAACCTGAAAGGAAGAGCCAAAAACTGATAATGCTTGTCCAGAAAGGCGAACCTGAGGAACTGGTGATGATCTTCTTGGATAGGAATGTGTAGATAGGCATCCTTTAAGTCCATGGTGGTCATATATTGACCCTCCTGGATCAATGGTAAGATAGTCCGAATGGTCTCCATCTTGAATGATGGGACTCTTAGGAACTGGTTTAGGATCTTGAGATCCAGAATTGGTCTGAAGGTTCCCTCTTTTTTGGGACCTATAAACAGATTGGAGTAGAACCCCTGCCCCTGTTCTGCTTTTGGAACTGGGCAGATCACTCCCATGGTAAAAAGGTCTTCTACACAGCGTAAGAACGCCTCTCTTTTTGTCGGGTTTACAGACAATTGAGAAGGATGGAACCTCCCCCCTGGAGGGGAATCCTAGAAATCTAAAAGGTATCCCCGGGTTACAATTTCTACTGCCAAGGAATCCTGAACGTCTCTTGCCCAGGTCTGAGCAGAGAGAGATAGTCTGCCCGATACTAGATCCAGTCCCGGATCGGGGGCTACCCCTTCATGCTGACTTAGTCGCAGCAGCAGGCTTTTTGGCCTGTTTACCCTTGTTCCAAGCCTGATTAGGTCTCCAGGTTGGCTTGGATTGAGCAAAGTTCCCCTCTTGCTTTGCAGCAGAGGAAGTGGGACCACTCTTGAAGTTTCGAAAGGAACGAAAATTATTTTGTTTGGTCCTTGTCTTATTTGAGTTATCCGGAGCGAGGGTATGACCCTTCCCTCCAGTAATGTCTGAAATGATCTCTTTCAGTGCAGGCCCGAACATGGTCTTACCTTTGAAAGGGATGGACAAAAGCTTAGATTTAGATGACACATCAGCTGACCAGGACTTAAAGGATTACTGTTTTTTACTTTTTTCGTTACTCAATAGTCCCATATTTTGTATAATTATCATCTATTAAAAGCTACTAACCTATATTTTGTATAAAACGAAGCTTACAAACCTTATATTTTAACTAAATATTACCCGGCCATGAGGTCACCTTTCCCAGCCCATCGTTTTCGGCATAGTGTGTATATGAAATGATTGACCAATAACATTTCGCTCCTATGCATATCATCAGGGCCACCACTAGAAATATTGGGGCCCCTGACTTAACCATTGATCAGCCCCCCCCCCCCTTTGACATGTGCAATTTTTGACCAAGTGACTAAAACGTATATTCTTAAGTGTCTATTTAAACTTGGAAATGTTGTAAAGGTAGTAACATACACTGAAACATGCACACACTCACACTCACACATAAGGATTCACATACAGATACTCTAGCAAACACGCAAAGAAACTCAGACACAGACACCCAAACAGACACTTAGCACTTGTTTACATTGACCTGACAAGTAATGAGGTAAACTACAGTTTTGTAAAAAAAGGAGATTTAGAAAACAAAATATGGAGTTCTTATTATCTTTTTGTAAAGGAAGATGCCAACTAAATGATGACAACAGCATGCAGTGGCTGAAAGGAAGGGCCCTGAACTGCCTAAATAATAATTTAAAGGTTAAATGGTAGATTGGTGACATTGAAGAGGAAACATTTCTGCATGGTTTTAAATATAGAATTTCTACAGCATTGTCAAATAATCATAAATACACTGCTGCTAAAAAAATTTGTTTTTATGGACCCCTGGTCCCACCATACAACTACTACCACACTAAAGTTACAATCTTAAATTGCACAAAGAAATAAAAAACATTTGCTAAGTAAGTCCTACTTCCTCTGCAAATGAAAGTGATCAGCCGTTCTGACTCAGGCACACACTCTACAAACAAAGTGCCAAGTCTGTCTCACACTGTGCATAGCGGTTTAGTGCACACTCAGAAATCCTCTCAAATGCTAATACTTTACTCCTTGTAATAACATTTGCCATGCTAAATTAGTACTCTGCTGTAGTACCCACTGGTGGCTGCCAAAAATTTTTTTAATTTTTTTTTTATTTTTTTTTAGTTCTTGCCTCATGGGGCCCCCCTAGCCCATTGGGCCCCTGACAGGAGTCACCCCTGTCACCCCCTGATGGCGGCCCTGCATATCATTACCAGCATAACCCTTCCTAATAAGCCTGCGCGTCAATTCAGCTAAATCGCGCATGCGCGTTTGTAATTGTAGAAGCCGAAGTTACCCACATCTCTGTTTGTTTTACGCTTGCGCATTGGAGGGAAAATCTATTGAATCGGTTATCCAGACTTTCTACGTATTAGATAACATTGACACGTCATATCTAGCTAAATATTGTACGGCTGTTTACAATTAAAAAGAACTAAAGCAGTAACTTTTTTGTTCAGTTTATATGTAAACAAGCTGTCACTAAGCACCCACACTATACTACACTGTTCTACCCCCTATACCGGCGCCCCCGGAGCCCCCCGCAACTAAATAAAGTTACTAACCCCTAAACCGCCGCTCCCGGAGCCCACCGCCACCTACATTATACCTAGTAACCCCTATCCTGCCCCCCCTATACCGCCGCCACCTATAATAAAGTTATTAACCCCTATCCTGCCGATCCCGAACCCCGTCGCAATTAAATAAATAGTTTAACCCCTAAACCGTCGCTCCCGGACCCTGCCGCAACCTATATTAAACTTATTAACCCCCTAATCTGCCCCCCCTACACCGTCGCCACCTATAATAAATTTATTAACCCCTATACTGCCCCCCTACACCGCCGCCACTGTAATAAAATGATTAACCCCTAAACCTAAGTCTAACACTAACCCTAACAACCCCCTAACTTAAATATTAATTAAATACATCTAAATAAATTTAACTCTTATTAACTAAATGAATCCTATTTAAAACTAAATACTTACCTTTAAAATAAACTCTAATATAGCTACAATATAAATAATAATTATATTGTAGCTATCTTAGGATTTATATTTATTTTACAGGCAACTTTCAATTTATTTTAACTAGGTACAATAGCTATTAAATAGTTTTTAACTATTTAATAGCTACCTAGTTAAAATAAAGAGAAATTTACCTGTAAAATAAATCCTAACCTAAGTTACAATTACACCTAACACTACACTATACTTTAATAAATGAATCCTAGTTAAAACTAAATACTTACCTGTAAAATAAACCCTAAGATAGCTACAATGTAATTAATAATTACATTGTAGCTATCTTAGGATTTATATTTATTTTACAGGTAACTTTGTATTTATTTTAGCTAGTTAGAATAGTTATTAAATAGTTATTAACTATTTAATAACTACCTAGCTAAAAGAAATACAAAATTACCTGTAAAATAAATCCTAACCTAAGTTACAATTAAACCTAACACTACACTATCATTAAATTAATTAAATTAATTACCTACAAATAACTACAATTAAATTCAATTAAATAAACTAACTAAAGTACAAAAAATAAAAAAGCTAAGTTACAAAAAATAAAAAAATAAGTTACAAACATTTAACAAATATTACAACAATTTTAAGCTACTTACACCTAATCTAAGCCCCCTAATAAAATAACAAAGCCCCCCAAAATAAAAAAATGTCCTACCCTATTCTACATTAAAAAAGTTCAAAGCTCTTACCTTACAAGCCCTTAAAAGGGCCTTTTGCGGGGCATGCCCCAAAGAAAACTGCTCTTTTGCCTGTAAAAGAAAAATACAGCCCCCCCCAACATTAAAACCCACCACCCACATACCCCTAATCTAACCCAAACCCCCCTTAAATAAACCTAACACTACCCCCCTGAAGATCATCCTACCTTGAGTCGTGTTCAGCCAGCCGACCACCGATGGAACCGAAGAGGAGATCCGGAGCGGCAGAAGTCATCATCCAAGGGGCGCTGAAGAAATCTTCCATCCGATGAAGTCATCATCCTGGCAGCGCTGAAGAAATCTTCCATCCGATAGAAGTCTAAATCCAGGCAGCGTCTTCAATCTTCATCCATCCTGAGCGGAGCGGAGCCATCTTCAGAGGAGCCTACGCTGATCCATCCTCTTCTTCACGACGACTAACGACGAATGACGGTACCTTTAAGTGACGTCATCCAAGATGACGTCACTCGAATTCCGATTGGCTGATAGGATTCTATCAGCCAATCGGAATTAAGGTAGAAAAATCTGATTGGCTGACTGAATCAGCCAATCAGATTCAAGTTCAATCCGATTGGCTGATTGGTCATTCGTCATTCGTCGTTAGTCGTCGGGAAGAAGAGGATGGATCCGCGTAGGCTCCTCTGAAGATGGCTCCGCTCAGAATGGATGAAGATTGAAGATGCCGCCTGGATTTAGACTTCTATCGGATGGAAGATTTCTTCAGCGCCGCCTGGATGATGACTTCATCGGATGGAAGATTTCTTCAGCGCCCCTTGGATGATGACTTCTGCCGCTCCGGATCTCCTCTTCGGTTCCATCGGTGGTCGGCTGGCTGAACACGACTCAAGGTAGGATGATCTTCAGGGGGGTAGTGTTAGGTTTATTTAAGGGGGGGGCTGTATTTTTCTTTTACAGGCAAAAGAGCAGTTTTCTTTGGGGCATGCCCCGCAAAAGGCCCTTTTAAGGGCTGGTAAGGTAAAAGAGCTTTGAACTTTTTTAATGTAGAATAGGGTAGGGCATTTTTTTATTTTGGGGGGCTTTGTTATTTTATTAGGGGGCTTAGATTAGGTGTAAGTAGCTTAAAATTGTTGTAATATTTGTTAAATGTTTGTAACTTATTTTTTTATTTTTTGTAACTTAGCTTTTTTTATTTTTTGTACTTTAGTTAGTTTATTTAATTGAATTTAATTGTAGTTATTTGTAGGTAATTAATTTAATTAATTTAAAGATAGTGTAGTGTTAGGTTTAATTGTAACTTAGGTTAGGATTTATTTTACAGGTAATTTTGTATTTCTTTTAGCTAGGTTAATAACTATTTAATAACTATTCTAACTAGCTAAAATAAATACAAAGTTACCTGTAAAATAAATATAAATCCTAAGATAGCTACAATGTAATTATTAATTACATTGTAGCTATCGTAGGGTTTATTTTACAGGTAAGTATTTAGTTTTAAATAGGATTCATTTATTAAAGTATAGTTTAGTGTTAGGTGTAATTGTAACTTAGGTTAGGATTTATTTTACAGGTAAATTTCTCTTTATTTTAACTAGGTAGCTATTAAATAGTTAATAACTATTTAATAGCTATTGTACCTAGTTAAAATAAATTGAAAGTTGCCTGTAAAATAAAAATAAATCCTAAGATAGCTACAATATAATTATTATTTATATTGTAGCTATATTAGGGTTTATTTTAAAGGTAAGTATTTAGTTTCAAATAGGATTCATT
This sequence comes from Bombina bombina, assembly GCF_027579735.1. Taxonomy (NCBI): domain Eukaryota; kingdom Metazoa; phylum Chordata; class Amphibia; order Anura; family Bombinatoridae; genus Bombina; species Bombina bombina. Next base: position 289,933,097 of record NC_069501.1, on the reverse strand, counting down.
TAGTTAATAAGAGTTACATTTATTTAGATGTATTTAATTAATATTTAAGTTAGGGGGGTGTTAGGGTTAGTGTTAGACTTAGGTTTAGGGGTTAATCATTTTATTACAGTAGCGGCGGTGTGGGGGGGGCAGGATAGGGGTTAATAAATTTATTATAGGTGGTGACGGTGTAGGGGGGGGACAGATTAGGGGTTAATATGTATAATGTAGCTTGCGGTGGGCTCCGGGAGCGGCGGTATAGGGGTTAACATATTTATTATAGTGGCGGTGGGCTCCAGGAGCGGCGGTTTAGGGGGTAATACATTTATTTAGTTGCGTAGGGGGGGCAGATTAGGGGTGTTTAGACTCGGGGTACGTTAGGGTGTTAGGTGTAGACATTTCCCATAGGAATCAATGGGATGTCTGGCAGCAGAGAACCTGAACTTTCGCTATGGTCAGACTCCCATTGATTCCTATGGGATCCGCTGCCTCCAGGGCGGCGGATTGAAAACCAGGTACGCTGGGCCGGAAAAGTGCTGAGCGTACCTGCTAGTTTTCATTTTAAGTATAGTTTGCTCGTTTACTCTAGGGCGATTCTGGAAGCGATCGTAAGCTATGTATTTACGTGATGTGCGCAGCTCACTCGACTGCTGCTGATAGATTCTACTTGCCTTATTCTACTGCAGATGGTAACGTTTCCTGTGACGCTGCGGTAACTCGCGCATGCGCATTAGTTCAGAAAAAACGCTATCTTACAACTGCAGTTGTCAGCACGGATTGGTAATCCGTAACGGCTGACATACAAGTAGGTTGGGAAACAATTAATATTTCAAAGTAAATTATTGGCCAAAGGGTACATATTTAATAAATGAAGTACATTAGAAAATAAGAGTTTTAAAACTATACTACGATTTTATTTGCATATCATTTCTGACTACAGTGTCCCTTTAAGCCATAACACTCTACGCGCTAAAATGGCAAAACCTGAATTCTTTGCCGCTAACTTAGATGAAAAGCGGCATCTGTAATAAAAGAATTAGCCAACTTAAGGGCCTTAATTCTGTCCAAAATATCATATAGTGGGGTCTCCATCTGAAGAGCCTCTTCCAGAGCCTCAAACCAAAAGGCAGCTGCAGTAGTTGCAGGAACAATGCATGCTATAGGTTGAAGAAAACTTTGATGAACAAAAATTTTCTTTAGGAGACCCTCTAACTTTTTATCCATAGGATCAATGAAAGCACAACTGTCTTCAATAGGTATAGTTGTACGCTTAGCCAGAGTAGAAATAGCTCCCTCCACCTTAGGAACCTTCTGCCATGAGTCCTTTATGGTGTCAGAAATGGGGAACATTTTCTTAAAAACAGGAGGGGGAGCGAACGGAATACCTGGTCTATCCCACTCCTTAGTAATAATGTCCAAAATCCTCTTAGGGACCGGAAAAACATCAGTGTAAACAGGAACCTCTAAATATTTGTCCATTTTACACAATTTCTCTGGAACTACAATAGGGTCACAATCATCCAGAGTAGCTAAAACCTCCCTGAGCAATAAGCGGAGGTGCTCTAGCTTAAATTTAAATGCTGTCATATCTGTCTCTGTCTGCGGAAACTTCTTTCCTGAATCAGAAATCTCTCCCTCAGACAGCAAATCCCTCATCCCTACCTCAGAACATTGTGAGGGAATATCGGATACGGCTACTAAAGCGTCAGAAGGCTCAGCATTTGTTCTTAACCCAGAGCTACTGCGCTTCCCTTGCAACCCAGGCAGTTTAGATAAAACCTCTGTGAGGGTAGTATTCATAACTGAAACCATATCTTGCAAGGTGAAAGAATTAGACGCACTAGAAGTACTTGCGTTGCTTGTGCGGGCGTTACTGGTTGTGACACCTGGGGAGAACTAGATGGCAAAACCTGACTTCCTTCTGTCCGAGAATCATTTAATGCCAAATTTTTATAAGTCAAAATATGCTGTTTGCAATTTATAGACATATCATACAAGTGGGACACATTCTAAGAGGGGGTTCCACAATGGCTTCTAAACAAATTGAGCAATGAGTTTCCTCAGTGTCAGACATGTTTAACAGACTAGTAATAAAGCAAGCAAGCTTGGAAAACACTTTATTTAATGAAAAACACACAATTTGCAAAAACGGTACTGTGCCTTTAAGAGAAAAAAAGGCATACACAAACTGCAAAACAGGTTAAAATTGCTTAAAATTTTCTGAAATTTAACAGTGTACCCACTAAGCTTTAGAAGGATTGCACCACAAGTAAATAAGCAAACCCACAAATGACAAAACCGGATTGAAATTTGTCTAAAACCAGTTAAAAACCCCTACCTGCTCTTAGGAACGATAATATGGGGTTAAAGCTTCGAATATGCCCTCAGAAGACTATCAGGACCTCAGGAGAAGTTGCTTGCTGCTTGTCTGTAAAACTAAATGCGCAACTGAGGCGCAAAAATAGGCCCCGCCCACCTCACTCGATGTTGCTGGCGCCTACACAAATCTAACAAACCTTGTTTAAAAACCATGTGGGTTATAACAACCCCAATAAGCCAAATGACCCCTCAAGCAAATAAGCAAAAAAAAAAAAAAGAGAGAGATTCAGGAGTCCCAAAGTTCAAAAAATTCCAAATGACTTTATTAACAAACAGATAAAAAATCTACTATAGTACCAGCATGGTAACAGAGAGACAGCTGGTCTTACTAGTTTTGGCTGGATGCCGTAATCGAAGACCTGCTGTGTATTACTACATGGGGCGTTTAAAAGTAACACTCATCACAGTCATTGGCTACAAGGGAGCATGTAAGAAGACTCCCACTTAACCCTTACTTAGACAATGGATATTGTACAAGGAGGTAATAATCATCATTGCAATACAATAAATCAAAACAAAAATTGGGGATAAACAATAATAAAGTTCATAATATTTACATATATATATATACACACACACACAGGAATGGAGAAATACATAAGAATGTATTGAAATAGCAATAAACATTCAAAATAGGCTAAATAGTGATAGACAGAAAAACATCAATTGTTTAAAAATACTATTAATGATATTAGAGATAATCTTGAAAGATATCAAAAACTATGCAAGAAACCATTGTTATTCAACATTAAAATTATTTGAGATCTAACACATTTCATAAAACAAAATAATTTGTACAATATGGTATACAATTTGATAACAAGCAAAAAGAAGAAATAACGGCAGTGACAGTGCAAGTAACTCATTGCAATAAAACAGTACACACTTATTATGAATAGTTCAAATAATTCATGGTAATAGCATAGAAATTTACGGCTTACGAGCTCAATATATATATATGATATAATATTATGTTTGTGCTTGTGTTTGGACACCACAAAATAGCTGGCTTACTATCGATGTGGTGTCCTTATATTCTACTATACCCCATGATATGGGCATTATTGCCATCAGACTTTTCCTGGAATCCTCCTATTCTATGGACAATTCTACAGCCGATTTCATCATCAGAGTGACCAATTTTTTGTTAAAACATAATTATTTTATGTTTGAGGGGGTTTTCTATCTGCAGAGACAGGGCACCGCCATGGGGGCAAAATTTGCCCCCTCTTATGCAACTATTTTTATGGGGTGGCTAGAGATCAATTTTGTCTATGCAGATAGGAACCCCTTCACTCATCATATACAGATGTACAAACGTTTTATAGATGATTTGATCATCTTTTGGTCCTCTGATGAGGAATCGGCTGGTGAATTTGTAGACTTTTTGAACATAAAGTAACAATGGAGTAAAATTTACCCATGAGTGGCAAAAATCTGAAATTCATTTTTTGGATGTTAGCCTCATAGGAGATATTGAAACTGGGACCATTATATCCAAATTCTATCGGAAACCCATTGCAGGAAATACCCTTTTACATAGCAAAATTGCCCATCCTAAACATGTTTTTAGACTACTTGAGAGAGGATATAACCATTCATTGGTTAAAAATGTCTTGGATGAAGTAACCAAAATTGAAAGAGGGGAGACTCTGCAGAGTAAAACCAATAAAACACCTGACAACCGCACATATTTCATTACTAAGTACTCGTCAGAATTTTATGAGATCTGCAATATTTTGAAAAAATATTTTTCCATTTTGTATAGGGACAAACAATTAAAATCAGTAGTGGAAAAAGGTTTTAAATGTGTCTATTCCAGAAATCTTACTTTAGGGAACATTTTGTCTCCAAGTCAAATACCACAGAATCAGAAACCAACTACATGGCTCTCTGTGAATGGTACCTACAAATGTGGAGTTTCAAGATGCAAGGCTTGTGACTTCATTACGGAAGGAAAAGCCTTCTATTCATGTTTCACCAATCAAACATATGAGACAAAAGGCTGTATAAAATGTTCTACTAGCTATGTAGTCTACCTAATCGAATGTGTTGTACATCACTTACAATATGTTGGTATGACGTACAGAGACATTCGTACACGAGTACGTGAACATTTAGGCTACATTAGAAATGCGAAAACATGCTCAGAGTTATCTAGGCATTTCATTGAAATCCATTGTGGAGATGTTAGATCTTTCAAATGGCGGGCGATTGAGGCCATTAGGAGACCACCTAGAGGGGGAGATAAAGATGCTATATTAGCACGCCAGGAGGCATTCTGGATATTTAAACTCCGTACCCAGATCCCCAATGGCTTCAATTCGGAGTTTGATTTGATCAACCACTGGTGCTGAACTTTAGTTCAGCCACAGTGTAGCCCTTTATTCTCCGTTTCTTTTAGCATTTATCAGGACTATGGGTTTCGGATAGACATGTATTCAATTGTTTATTTACGATCATAACTTTTTACAAGTAAACCTATTAATTCTAGTACACTCAATACATTTATGGTTTTACAGTTTAATAGTAGAGAGATTCTAATGAATTTTCAGGCTTTTTATAGTTCTTATAGTTCTTTCTGAACTTATAGACTCTTGTATAACAGAATTTATGTTTACCTGATAAATTACTTTCTCCAACGGTGTGTCCGGTCCACGGCGTCATCCTTACTTGTGGGATATTCTCTTCCCCAACAGGAAATGGCAAAGAGCCCAGCAAAGCTGGTCACATGATCCCTCCTAGGCTCCGCCTACCCCAGTCATTCGACCGACGTTAAGGAGGAATATTTGCATAGGAGAAACCATATGGTACCGTGGTGACTGTAGTTAAAGAAAATAAATTATCAGACCTGATTAAAAAAACCAGGGCGGGCCGTGGACCGGACACACCGTTGGAGAAAGTAATTTATCAGGTAAACATAAATTCTGTTTTCTCCAACATAGGTGTGTCCGGTCCACGGCGTCATCCTTACTTGTGGGAACCAATACCAAAGCTTTAGGACACGGATGAAGGGAGGGAGCAAATCAGGTCACCTAAATGGAAGGCACCACGGCTTGCAAAACCTTTCTCCCAAAAATAGCCTCAGAAGAAGCAAAAGTATCAAACTTGTAAAATTTGGTAAAAGTGTGCAGTGAAGACCAAGTCGCTGCCCTACATATCTGATCAACAGAAGCCTCGTTCTTGAAGGCCCATGTGGAAGCCACAGCCCTAGTGGAATGAGCTGTGATTCTTTCGGGAGGCTGCCGTCCGGCAGTCTCGTAAGCCAATCTGATGATGCTTTTAATCCAAAAAGAGAGAGAGGTAGAAGTTGCTTTTTGACCTCTCCTTTTACCGGAATAAACAACAAACAAGGAAGATGTTTGTCTAAAATCCTTTGTAGCATCTAAATAGAATTTTAGAGCGCGAACAACATCCAAATTGTGCAACAAACGTTCCTTCTTTGAAACTGGTTTCGGACACAGAGAAGGTACGATAATCTCCTGGTTAATGTTTTTGTTAGAAACAACTTTTGGAAGAAAACCAGGTTTAGTACGTAAAACCACCTTATCTGCATGGAACACCAGATAAGGAGGAGAACACTGCAGAGCAGATAATTCTGAAACTCTTCTGGCAGAAGAAATTGCAACTAAAAACAAAACTTTCCAAGATAATAACTTAATATCAACGGAATGCAAGGGTTCAAACGGAACCCCCTGAAGAACTGAAAGAACTAAATTGAGACTCCAAGGAGGAGTCAAAGGTTTGTAAACAGGCTTAATTCTAACCAGAGCCTGAACAAAGGCTTGAACATCTGGCACAGCAGCCAGTTTTTTGTGAAGTAACACCGACAAGGCAGAAATCTGTCCCTTCAGGGAACTTGCAGATAATCCTTTTTCCAATCCTTCTTGAAGGAAGGATAGAATCCTAGGAATCTTAACCTTGTCCCAAGGGAATCCTTTAGATTCACACCAACAGATATATTTTTTCCAAATTTTGTGGTAAATCTTTCTAGTTACAGGCTTTCTGGCCTGAACAAGAGTATCGATAACAGAATCTGAGAACCCTCGCTTCGATAAAATCAAGCGTTCAATCTCCAAGCAGTCAGCTGGAGTGAAACCAGATTCGGATGTTCGAACGGACCCAGAACAAGAAGGTCTCGTCTCAAAGGTAGCTTCCAAGGTGGAGCCGATGACATATTCACCAGATCTGCATACCAAGTCCTGCGTGGCCACGCAGGAGCTATCAAGATCACCGACGCCCTCTCCTGATTGATCCTGGCTACCAGCCTGGGGATGAGAGGAAACGGCGGGAACACATAAGCTAGTTTGAAGGTCCAAGGTGCTACTAGTGCATCCACTAGAGCCGCCTTGGGATCCCTGGATCTGGACCCGTAGCAAGGAACTTTGAAGTTCTGACGAGAGGCCATCAGATCCATGTCTGGAATGCCCCACAGCTGAGTGACTTGGGCAAAGATTTCCGGATGGAGTTCCCACTCCCCCGGATGCAATGTCTGACGACTCAGAAAATCCGCTTCCCAATTTTCCACTCCTGGGATGTGGATAGCAGACAGGTGGCAGGAGTGAGACTCCGCCCATAGAATGATTTTGGTCACTTCCTCCATCGCTAGGGAACTCCTTGTTCCCCCCTGATGGTTGATGTACGCAACAGTTGTCATGTTGTCTGATTGAAACCGTATGAACTTGGCCCTCGCTAGCTGAGGCCAAGCCTTGAGAGCATTGAATATCGCTCTCAGTTCCAGAATATTTATCGGTAGAAGAGATTCTTCCCGAGACCAAAGACCCTGAGCTTTCAGGGATCCCCAGACCGCGCCCCAGCCCATCAGACTGGCGTCGGTCGTGACAATGACCCACTCTGGTCTGCGGAATGTCATCCCTTGTGACAGGTTGTCCAGGGACAGCCACCAACGGAGTGAGTCTCTGGTCCTCTGATTTACTTGTATCTTCGGAGACAAGTCTGTATAGTCCCCATTCCACTGACTGAGCATGCACAGTTGTAATGGTCTTAGATGAATGCGAGCAAAAGGAACTATGTCCATTGCCGCTACCATCAACCCGATCACTTCCATGCACTGAGCTATGGAAGGAAGAGGAACGGAATGAAGTATCCGACAAGAGTCTAGAAGTTTTGTTTTTCTGGCCTCTGTCAGAAAAATCCTCATTTCTAAGGAGTCTATTATTGTTCCCAAGAAGGGAACCCTTGTTGACGGGGATAGAGAACTCTTTTCCAAGTTCACTTTCCATCCGTGAGATCTGAGAAAGGCCAGGACAATGTCCGTGTGAGCCTTTGCTTGAGGAAGGGACGACGCTTGAATCAGAATGTCGTCCAAGTAAGGTACTACAGCAATGCCCCTTGGTCTTAGCACAGCTAGAAGGGACCCTAGTACCTTTGTGAAAATCCTTGGAGCAGTGGCAAATCCGAAAGGAAGCGCCACGAACTGGTAATGTTTGTCCAGGAATGCGAACCTTAGGAACCGATGATGTTCCTTGTGGATAGGAATATGTAGATACGCATCCTTTAAATCCACCGTGGTCATGAATTGACCTTCCTGGATGGAAGGAAGAATAGTTCGAATGGTTTCCATCTTGAACGATGGAACCTTGAGAAACTTGTTTAAGATCTTGAGATCTAAGATTGGTCTGAACGTTCCCTCTTTTTTGGGAACTATGAACAGATTGGAGTAGAACCCCATCCCTTGTTCTCTTAATGGAACAGGATGAATCACTCCCATTTTTAACAGGTCTTCTACACAATGTAAGAATGCCTGTCTTTTTATGTGGTCTGAAGACAACTGAGACCTGTGGAACCTCCCCCTTGGGGGAAGTCCCTTGAATTCCAGAAGATAACCTTGGGAGACTATTTCTAGCGCCCAAGGATCCAGAACATCTCTTGCCCAAGCCTGAGCGAAGAGAGAGAGTCTGCCCCCCACCAGATCCGGTCCCGGATCGGGGGCCAACATTTCATGCTGTCTTGGTAGCAGTGGCAGGTTTCTTGGCCTGCTTTCCCTTGTTCCAGCCTTGCATTGGTCTCCAAGCTGGCTTGGCTTGAGAAGTATTACCCTCTTGCTTAGAGGACGTAGCACCTTGGGCTGGTCCGTTTCTACGAAAAGGACGAAAATTAGGTTTATTTTTTGCCTTGAAAGGCCGATCCTGAGGAAGGGCGTGGCCCTTACCCCCAGTGATATCAGAGATAATCTCTTTCAAGTCAGGGCCAAACAGCGTTTTCCCCTTGAAAGGAATGTTAAGTAGCTTGTTCTTGGAAGACGCATCAGCCGACCAAGATTTCAACCAAAGCGCTCTGCGCGCCACAATAGCAAACCCAGAATTCTTAGCCGCTAACCTAGCCAATTGCAAAGTGGCGTCTAGGGTGAAAGAATTAGCCAATTTGAGAGCATTGATTCTGTCCATAATCTCCTCAAAAGGAGGAGAATCACTATCGACCGCCTTTATCAGATCATCGAACCAGAAACATGCGGCTGTAGCGACAGGGACAATGCATGAAATTGGTTGTAGAAGGTAACCTTGCTGAACAAACATCTTTTTAAGCAAACCTTCTAATTTTTTATCCATAGGATCTTTGAAAGCACAACTATCCTCTATGGGTATAGTGGTGCGTTTGTTTAAAGTGGAAACCGCTCCCTCGACCTTGGGGACTGTCTGCCATAAGTCCTTTCTGGGGTCGACCATAGGAAACAATTTTTTAAATATGGGGGGAGGGACGAAAGGAATACCGGGCCTTTCCCATTCTATATTAACAATGTCCGCCACCCGCTTGGGTATAGGAAAAGCTTCTGGGAGCCCCGGCACCTCTAGGAACTTGTCCATTTTACATAGTTTCTCTGGGATGACCAACTTGTCACAATCATCCAGAGTGGATAATACCTCCTTAAGCAGAATGCGGAGATGTTCCAACTTAAATTTAAATGCAATCACATCAGGTTCAGCCTGTTGAGAAAATACCGGGCCTTTCCCTCTCCCTCAGACAAAACCTCCCTGGCCCCATCAGACTGGGTTAGGGGCCCTTCAGAGATATTAATATCAGCGTCGTCATGCTCTTCAGTATCTAAAACAGAGCAGCCGCGCTTACGCTGATAAGTGTTCATTTTGGCTAAAATGTTTTTGACAGAATTATCCATTACAGCCGTTAATTGTTGCATAGTAAGGAGTATTGGCGCGCTAGATGTACTAGGGGCCTCCTGAGTGGGCAAGACTCGTGTAGACGAAGGAGGGAATGATGCAGTACCATGCTTACTCCCCTCACTTGAGGAATCATCTTGGGCATCATTGTCATTATCACATAAATCACATTTATTTAAATGAATAGGAATTCTGGCTTCCCCACATTCAGAACACAGTCTATCTGGTAGTTCAGACATGTTAAACAGGCATAAACTTGATAACAAAGTACAAAAAACGTTTTAAAATAAAACCGTTACTGTCACTTTAAATTTTAAACTGAACACACTTTATTACTGCAATTGCGAAATAACATGAAGGAATTGTTCAAAATTCACCAAATTTTCACCACAGTGTCTTAAAGCCTTAAAAGTATTGCACACCAAATTTGGAAGCTTTAACCCTTAAAATAACGGAACCGGAGCCGTTTTAAACTTTAACCCCTTTACAGTCCCTGGTATCTGCTTTGCTGAGACCAAACCAAGCCCAAAGGGGAATACGATACCAAATGACGCCTTCAGAAAGTCTTTTCTAAGTATCAGAGCTCCTCTCACATGCGACTGCATGCCATGCCTCTCAAAAACAAGTGCGCCACACCGGCGCGAAAATGAGGCTCTGCTTATGCTTTGGGAAAGCCCCTAAAGAATAAGGTGTCTAATACAGTGCCTGCCGATATTATTATATCAAAATACCCAGATAAAATGATTCCTCAAGGCTAAATATGTGTTAATAATGAATTGATTTAGCCCAGAAAAAGTCTACAGTCTTAATAAGCCCTTGTGAAGCCCTTATTTACGATCGTAATAAACATGGCTTACCGGATCCCATAGGGAAAATGACAGCTTCCAGCATTACATCGTCTTGTTAGAATGTGTCATACCTCAAGCAGCAAGAGACTGCACACTGTTCCCCCAACTGAAGTTAATTGCTCTCAACAGTCCTGTGTGGAACAGCCATGGATTTTAGTGACGGTTGCTAAAATCATTTTCCTCATACAAACAGAAATCTTCATCTCTTTTCTGTTTCTGAGTAAATAGTACATACCAGCACTATTTCAAAATAACAAACTCTTGATTGAATAATAAAAACTACAGTTAAACACTAAAAAACTCTAAGCCATCTCCGTGGAGATGTTGCCTGTACAACGGCAAAGAGAATGACTGGGGTAGGCGGAGCCTAGGAGGGATCATGTGACCAGCTTTGCTGGGCTCTTTGCCATTTCCTGTTGGGGAAGAGAATATCCCACAAGTAAGGATGACGCCGTGGACCGGACACACCTATGTTGGAGAAATTATATTTGGTACCTCTACCTTTCAATATTGTTCATATTGTTCATGGTAAATATTTTATGCATATGAATGTATATATCAACAATATCGTTTGTGCTTTGGTGATTAATATGGATTTATTTATATATACAGCAGATTCCTCATGCAGGTATATTAATTAATTAATTAATTTAATTATTTATCCTTTGGGTATCCTTGATCCATTCATGTCATGTGCTTTCTGCTAATAGGTTCAATGTTCATGAACTTTGCTTTATCTATTTATCTATTTATTTTTTTTCTCCACAAGCACAAACATAATATTATATCATATATATATATTGAGCTCGTAAGCCGTAAATTTCTATGCTATTACCATGAATTATTTGAACTATTCATAATAAGTGTGTACTGTTTTATTACAATGAGTTACTTGCACTGTCACTGCCGTTATTTCTTCTTTTTGCTTGTTATCAAATTGTATACCATATTGTACAAATTATTTTTTTTTATGAAATGTGTTAGATCTTAAATCATTTTAATGTTGAATAACAATGGTTTCTTGCATAGTTTTTGATATCATTCAAGATTATCTCTAATATCATTAATAGTATTTTTAAACAATTGATGTTTTTCTGTCTATCACTATTTAGCCTATTCTGAACGTTTATTGCTATTGCTATTGCTATTTCAATACATTCTTATGTATTTCTCCATTCCTGTGTATATATATGTAAATATTATGAACTTTATTATTGTTTATCCCCAATTTTTGTTTTGATTTATTGTATTGCAATGATGATTATTACCTCCTTGTACAATATCCATTGTCTAAGTAAGGGTTAAGTGGGAGTCTTCTTACATGCTCCCTTGTAGCCAATGACTGTGATTAGTGTTACTTTTAAACGCCCCATGTAGTAATACACAGCAGGTCTTAGATTACGGCATCCAGCCGAAACTAGTAAGACCAGCTGTCTCTCTGTTACCATGCTGGTACTATAGTAGATTTTTTATCTGTTTGTTAATAAAGTCATTTGGAATTTTTTGAACTTTGGGACTCCTGAATCTCTCTTTTTTTTTTTGCTTATTTATACATGGGCTACAAGGAGCCCTTTCCCTTCAGGAGCCCGAACAGCCTCACATTCTCTTTGTGGCTAGCCGTCATATCATCCCACCCCAAGGAGAGCTGAAGACACGGCACTTACTGTTGGAGCGGATTGGAGAAGAATTACACACCTTCTTTGTGGCGCGCCCCCAGGATGACGTCAGACGCTTGACTTGCAAGACACAGGTGACGCTGCAGAGGGAGGCTCGTCTAGTGTATAATTCCGCACAGGAGCTGCGGTTCACCGGGACAACGGAGCCATTGCCTTGGAAGCTGTTGGTACCTTTTGTGCAAGCTGTGGAAAGTTGTTCATCATTGCCTGTGTTTGTGAGTCCGAAGGTTTGCATCCTCTGTGCCGATTACCGCAATTGTTTTTTGGCTTGGTATATTTATACATGCTCATCCAGTGCACGTGAAAATGAAAGTGTGCTCTCTTAGGGGTTAATGTATGAATTTGAATATACGGCTCCCTTGCTACATTGAAATAACATATGGACATTGTTTATCAAGTTACAGTGATTGTGAACCTTGGGGAAATCTTCTGTGTTTTTTGTATTTTCCCTCAAGCAAATGTCCCATAAACATAAAAAACGTTACACCCTGAACACACAAACATTTGTCCTTCACTTTCTCATAAACAAACTGAGTGCCCAAAAAAACTTAGCCCTTTATGCAAGCTAGTAAAGCCTCTTTCATACTAGGATTACTGCTTACCCTTCCCCTAATGGGGATACTGTCAGCCTTTCTGAGTTAACACAGTCTCTGCAGAAAATATGACTGAACATACCTCATTGCTGTATAGCAAGAAACCGTTCCTCACACTGAAGTTTTCCTGTACTCCTCAGCTTCTGTGGGAACAGCAGTGGACCTTAGTTACAAATGCTAAGATCATAATCCTCCAGGCAGAAATCTTCATCTATGTCCTGCCTGAGAGTAAATAGTACAACACCGGTGCCATTTAAAAATAACAAACTCTTGATTGTAGATAAAATAAAACTAACAGGGCACTTCCGGTGGGCGGGCGTTGCAGGAAGAAGCAGGATTGTGGAGCTCCGAAAAACCTGAGCTCACAACGCTGAATTTTTGCATATTAAATGGCCCAAAAAGTTACAATCTTTGGCAGGGGTACATTGCTATAACTGCCCGGACTAGATCAAACAAGGAGCGCAATAGATCTGCTCCCCCCACCAGTAAGAGACCTTAATAAGCCATCTGGCAAGAGATCGCGGCGGCGATCTGAGAGTTCCGACCTTACCGGTCACTGAGGGAGAAGCAGGAGAGAGGCTAGAACTGCTGGAACCGGAGCCCGGACGAACGGTGTGCAGAGGCTGGGGACGGACATATGCAGTAATAATTGCTGCTGGTGAGTCACATAGCGGAGTTGCGGCCGCCATCTTGCTTAACGGCCATACTGGGAGGAACTGTATACTGAACTTTACAAGCCCCCAGAGCATAAACAGCCACAAGAATTCTCCATTCTTTTTAATAGCTGGTGAGGGGGTACGGGGAAAGTCTCCTGTTGCAGGGCTGGAAAATAAGAGGCCGCACACGGTTGCAGAGACCTCAGAACCCATTACACGTGGCCACTGTAATATAAATTAATCACCATAGCAGCAGAGCAGTGTCTTGCCCTCAAATACAAGATACAAAGCCTCATAAACTGGGAAATTACAGCATATCAGCTTACTAGACCTTTATATAACTAAGCTGTGAGTTTTCTCCTGTGGGTACTGAACTGTTATAGGGCTAGGTTTGCCGAAGTGCTTGAGAGACTATTGAAACATCATTACACACAGGAAACAGTGAGACAGAGGCTGCATTTTTATTCTCATTCATTTTTGCAAAGTACAACTCTCCAATCTAGTGTACACAGGGGGCCAGAAATCAATTTCCCTGTCACACTTATTGACTTTTCTATATGGGAATTGCTGACATGAAAATGGCGTAGAAAACCCTGATTCCTGCCCATGAGACCCCCCCCCCCACACACACACAATATCAGCCTCAGCCAAATGTTGAAGCAGGCAAGCCAAAACCAAAAAGGAGATCATCGTCCCTGAATCATGAGCAGAAAGCTCTAAACCCATATCTGATATTATTGTGTCTAGACTGTCCATTATCTGAGGTAAATAATATATCTCCTGTGGCGAAAGTTTTGTATCCCTCATAAATATTTTCCAGCCGTTGGTCCTGCAGCTAGTGTAAGGCGTCAGGGAGGTTATACTTCTGCATGCAAAAATATTATACACCATATAACAAAAGAACTGGCAAAATGGCGAACAAACAATGTCAAGAAGACAGAAGGCTTAAGACCCAGGTTGAAGTTCATTCACCACCTTCATCCGCCTCTGACTTGGCAGAACTATCACAGCAGGATACACATCCAATTGCATCCCAGTTATCTGCACTTTTCCTCCCAAAAATAGAGCAGTTGCAGACAGGGCTGGATACCATAACAACGGACCTGAAAGCATTCGCCACAAGACTTGCTACAGTGGAACAAAGGGTGGCAGACACAGTCTCAACAGAGAGAAGCCACACTAAATGTCACGCAACAACAGCGGCAGAATAAAACCCTCCAGGACAAACTGGATGACCTAGAGAATAGGTCCAGGCGGAATAACATACGCTTGGTGGGTCTCCCTGAGTCAGTCCCTGGTTCGACTCTTATTGATTTTGCTGAACAAACTCTCCCAAGATTACTAGGTCTGACCAATGCTAACATACCCTGTGTGGTTGAAAGAGCGCATAGGGTAGGATCTCTCCAGCAGAAAGGAGGTGATAGAGCGCAACCCAGGCAAGTCATGATTAAGTACCTTAATTTCAAAGACAAGGCACTACTTCTTAAAGCATATAGACAAACATCAGAACTGGTCCATGAGGGATGCAAAATCAATCTATTCCAAGATTATTCTGCCGAAGTAGCAAAAAGGAGGAGGGAGTTCTCGCCCTATTGCAAAGAGCTTCTGGAAAGGGGCGAATCTATTGCACTACTATACCTGGTACCTGGCGAGACTCAGGATACAGACGGTACAAGGTCCGAAATTCTTTGAAAGCACCACTCAGCTCAAAGACTTTATGAGGACCCACAGATCACGACGGAATAGTCAGCCCAGAGAAGAAGAAGCAGACAGAATCGAAGAAGATATGAACTGACAAGGAGCGGTCTAGACATACCTAAAAAAACATACCTCCACGGTGTGAGGTTCCCATTTACTGGGGGACGTTGATTTATAAAGGCTGAAGACTTTAGACTCTTACATACAGTGTTTACCATGTTTGACATGGTCCCTGTCACAAATCCTTTTTTGAGAAAGGGGGGGATGTTTGAATGTTCTCATTGTTCTGTTAGACTGCATTGTTGGATTGCTTTGTTTGAATTGTACTGTTCTACATGATTAGTGCTGATTGCACTAGAGTTATAACGTTATTGTGGTCATTTCACTGCTTTATTCGAATTATTATTATCAGCCTATCCACCAAGAAACCCTGAATTGATATCCCGGTCCATTCTAAGTGCTCAGGGGGTAACCCGAGGTGTCAGATCATAAATCTTTCAAATTACAGATATACAATACATATACTGAGTGTAGGCTGAGGGTAGAGTAACAGAGCGCCTCAGTGAGGGAGAAGAGAGGGGGCCCTGGGAATCAGTGTAGACCATGGGAATACACATTGTATCCTGGAATATAGGGGGCATTACATCGCCCATAAAGCGGAAAGCTATCTTAAAATACCTCAATTCCAAGAAAACTGATATTGCTATCTTAGAGGAAACCCATTTAAAACCTAGCAAGCACCAAAAACTCAAACAACAATGGGTTGGGGAAGTCATATTCACTCCTTATGAGAGTAGTAGAGCCAGGGAGGTAGCCGCCTTATTCAGAAAAAATCTTAACTATAAGATATCCCAAATAGTCCTTGACCCGTTGGGTAGATTTGTTCTCCTTATGATCATCTTGGAAGATCTCCCCCTGATTCTGAGTGGAGTCTATGGTCCACACACTCACAAAAAAGACTTCTGGAGCGACATAAGAGTACACATACTAAAGATGGCGGACGTGCCAGTGATTTTGGGGGGGGGGGGGGACTACAACATAACACCACAAGTACCGGCATATAGGTACAGAAATCTGCATCGGGTCTCAACCGTTCCCAACAGACAATATAACGCAAAGCGAGATTCTATAATATTAAACAAGTTTAAAAGGGCACTCCAGCTCATAGATGTCTGGAGGGAAAGAAATCCTGAGACAAAAAGCTATACATGCATCACACCCACAAAAGATACACCGTCACGTATAGATCTCTTTTTGATATCCCCATCCCTGAATGAGAGAATCTTAGAGACTGGAATTGATAACCCAACTGTCTCGGACCACGCCCCAATCACGCTTACTAAAGTTGGTCCAATTAAAGCACACAGGGGAGGTTGGTCATTCCCTAGATACCTGATGCATGACCCTAATCTCAGAAACCACTTGGTAGGTGAGTGGTTGGCTTATAGCGCCTTAAATATTGAACATAGGGATAGCCCACTTCTCTTTTGGGAGGCAGGTACAGTACTCAGGGGGGTCGTAACCTCCTACGTGATTGCCTCCAAAAGACAGAAACGGTTTAGGGAGGAACTGTTATTAAAACAGCTTATCAACTCACGGAATGGCTACCTACGTAACCCCACGGTTGACAAAAGACTCAAACATAAAAACATTAAATCACAAAGAGACACTTTTCTACTACAAGGGGTAGCCAGAGATATGACTAGGGCACATGCTAGGTTCTATAGGCATGGACATAAAACAGGTAGGATGCTTGCTAGGCTAACAAAACTAACTAAAGACCCCAACTTCATAACAGCCATTAGAAGTCAAGGCGCTATCCTAAAGGACACAACTGATATACAACAGACTTTTAGACAGTATTTTTCTGAATTATACAAAACCCAGGAAGTCAGTCCTGAACGGAGAAGTGTTTTTTGGGAGACTCTCACATTGCCACAGATTACAGAGAGGCAACGGCAATCACTAAATGCCCAGATTTCAGTAGAGGACACTGAAAGAGTCATAGGAAACATACCATTAGAAAAAACCCAGGGTCCGGATGGACTCCCAGGGGAGTTTTATAAACTGCTTAAACACGAGGTGGCGGGAGCACTGTCTGACTTGTTCAATGGCATTCTGGAGGGTAAGACGGAGGTAACTAAGAGATTCACTGAAGCCAATGTTAGTCTGATACTCAAGCCAGATAAAGATCCTCTTTGCCCAGCTTCTTATAGGCCGATTTCACTTATGAACTCGGACTACAAAATCTTAAAAATCTTAGCGGACAGGTTGGCGCTAATTCTACCGGACATTATTCATGATAACCAGACAGGCTTTGTTAAGGGCAGACCAGCAGTAAAAAAATGTTAGAACGTTACAAATCCTCCTAACACACTATTGGAATAAAAAATCTCAGGGGAGGGTGGCGATGACAGACGAAGCCTCTGGGAACATCTGTTTTCCACCCTTGGAAAGTTCGGAATTGAGGGGCCCTATGTTGAGGCATTACAATCTCTATATTCTAATCCACAAGCAGCAGTTTTGGTAAATGGGGCTGTGTCGCAGCCCTTCTCCTTAGAACGAGGTACAAGGCAGGGGTGTCACTGGTCACCCCTCTTTGATTTAGACCTAGAGCCCTTGGCGACAAAAATTAGATCAGAAACTGGGGGTCTCAAAGTGGGAACAACTACACTTCATTTATCCCTTTTTGCGGACGATATGGTCCTTTATGTACAAAACCCTAGCTCTAGTATCCCCAAACTAATGGGCATCATCACTGAATTTGGCCAAATATCTGGCTACAAAATAAATACTGATAAGACGGAAATAGTCTGGTTGACTAGTGTTGACGAAATATCTGACCCTCAGTACAATTTTAAACCAGCAGGGAAATCTTTTAAGTATCTGGGGGTGAACTTGTCAGTAAACCCTGCAGATTGGTACACAGTCAATTATACTCCACTGAAAAGGGAGGCCACCGATTTGGTAACCAATTGGGCAAAGCTCCCACTCTCAATCTCTGGTAGGGTAGGACTTATTAAAATGATTCTCCTCCCAAAGATTTTGTACAAGTTACCACTGATTATTAGTAAAGAGGACCTAAAATTCTGGAATTCTCTGTTTTTCTCATTTATCTGGGCGAATAAGAAGCACAGAATTAAATCAGACAGAATGAAGAGTACTGTTGACTCTGGAGGTATGGCTGTTCCAAACATAGAATTCTATAGCTGGGTGACTCAAGCTAAATATGTACTGGACTGGCAAACGGGTGGAGACAAATTTACCGTTCTTGACTTGGAGCGACAACTCACAAGCCCGTGGTCACTGGCTATGCTACCACATCTACAATCAGCAAAGGTAGACAAACACCTCTCAAAGTGTATACTGTTTCAGCAGCCACTATATGCGTTGAGGAGACTCTGCAACAAACGGAAGATCAAACATGAAACATCTACATACATCCCACTACAAGGAAATCCTAACTTTATTCCGGGGATGACCACACAAACCTTTAGAGACTGGGAAACTAGGGGACTGAATGTAGTATCTAAGCTAATAGAGCGAGAAGGGAAGATGATACACACGTTCACATATTTACAAGACAAATATGCACTACCGAAATCCCACCACTTTGCATATCTTCAGAGTAGGCATTATGTAACTGAACTTCTGGGTTCTGCTGAATTTCCGGGAAGCGAGTACGTTGTTTATCAGCTATGTGCCCTGTATGCACAGGGGAACACATCAATCTCCCCTATATATAAAGCACTGATGAAAAAAAAATAATGAGAACACACAGAAACATATCAGCGAGAGATGGTACACAGTGCTGAGCACTGAAGTCTCCACGACTCATGTTCAGCACAGTATACAAAAAGTACAACGTGCCACACTGTCTATGGATCACAGGGAGTCACACACCAAATTATTGGAGATGGCGTATATTACGCCTAAATTATATAAAGCATGGGAGGCAGAATCCATGGGGGCTTGCCCAAAGTGCACCCAACTTAATGTAGACTTATTGCACATGATCTGGACATGCTCTAAGCTTACTAGATTTTGGGGGATGACCCAGTACTGGTTGAGATCCATTGGCATCCCCATAGATTCGCTGACAAATCGATCAGTTGTTTTTCTGGAATGTCAAAATTTAAATAAAACAAACACATAATTCGTACACAATAAGATTATACAGGCGAGAAAAGTGGTCCTTAAAAATTGGTTAAACAGAGAGGCCCCAACTCTAAATCAGTTAAAGAGAGAGGTATGCCAAAAAATGCTTTATGAACAAGCAGACACACTGGGAGATGCCCAAAGACGCACAAAACGCTTCATGGGAAAAACATAATTTATGCTTACCTGATAAATTTATTTCTCTTGTGGTCCACGGATCATCCATTACTTGTGGGATATTCTCCTTCCCAACAGGAAGTTGCAAGAGGATCACCCACAGCAGATCTGCTATATAGCTCCTCCCCTAACTGCCATATCCAGTCATTCGACCGAAAACAAGCAGAGAACGGAGAAACCATAGGGTGCAGTGGTGACTGTAGTTTAAAATTAAGAAATACCTGCCTTAAAATGACAGGGCGGGTCGTGGACTGGATACACCACAAGAGAAATAAATTTAGCAGATAAGCATAAATTATGTTTTCTCTTGTAAGGTGTATCCAGTCCACGGATCATCCATTACTTGTGGGATACCAATACCAAAGCTAAAGTACACGGATGAAGGGAGGGACAAGGCAGGTACTTAAATGGAAGGTACCACTGCCTGTAAAACCTTTCTCCCAAAAATAGCCTCCAAAGAAGCAAAAGTATCAAATTTGTAGAATTTTGAAAAAGTATGAAGCGAAGACCAAGTCGCCGCCTTGCAAATCTGTTCAACAGAAGCCTCATTTTTAAAGGCCCATGTGGAAGCCACAGCTCTAGTAGAATGAGCAGTAATCCTTTCAGGAGGCTAATGGCCAGCAGTCTCACAGGCTAAGCGGATTATGCTTCTTAGCCAAAAAGGAAGAGAGGTTGCCGAAGCCTTTTGACCTCTCCTCTGTCCAGAGTAGACAGCAAACAAAGAAGATGTTTGACGAAAATCTTTAGTAGCTTGTAAGTAAAACTTTAAAGCACGAACCACGTCCAGATTGTGTAATAGACGTTCCTTCTTTGAAGAAGGATTAGGACACAAAGACGGAACAACAATCTCTTGATTGATATTCTTATTAGATAACACCTTAGGTAAAAACCAAGGTTTGGTACGCAGAACTACCATATCTGCATGGAATATCAGATAAGGAGAATCACATTGTAAGGCAGATAACTCGGAAACTCTACGAGCCGAGGAAATAGCTACAAAATAAAGAACTTTCCAAGATAAAAGTTTGATATCTATGGAATGAAGAGGTTCAAACGGAACCCCCTGAAGAACTTTAAGAACCAAATTTAAGCTCCAAGGTGGAGCAACAGGTTTAAACACAGGCTT
This sequence comes from Bombina bombina, assembly GCF_027579735.1. Lineage (NCBI taxonomy): Eukaryota > Metazoa > Chordata > Amphibia > Anura > Bombinatoridae > Bombina > Bombina bombina. Next base: position 289,912,671 of record NC_069501.1, on the reverse strand, counting down.
GATTCTAACTAAAGCCTGACAAAATGCCTGAACGTCTGGAACATCCGCCAGACGCTTGTGCAAAAGAATAGACAGCGCAGAAATCTGTCCCTTTAAGGAACTAGCTGACAATCCTTTTTCCAATCCTTCTTGGAGAAAAGATAATATCCTGGGAATCCTGACCTTACTCCATGAGTAACCCTTGGATTCACACCAATAAAGATATTTACGCCATATCTTATGATAGATTTTCCTAGTGACAGGCTTTCGTGCCTGAATTAAGGTATCAATGACTGACTCGGAAAACCACACTTTGATAAAAACATAATTTATGCTTACCTGATAAATTCCTTTCTCCTGTAGTGTAGTCAGTCCACGGGTCATCCATTACTTATGGGATATTAACTCCTCCCCAACAGGAAGTGCAAGAGGATCACCCAAGCAGAGCTGCTATATAGCTCCTCCCCTCTACGTCACACCCAGTCATTCGACCGAAAACCAAACGAGAAAGGAGAAACTATAGGGTGCAGTGGTGACTGGAGTATAATTTAAAATTTAGACCTGCCATAAAAAAACAGGGCGGGCCGTGGACTGACTACACTACAGGAGAAAGGAATTTATCAGGTAAGCATAAATTATGTTTTCTCCTGTTAAGTGTAGTCAGTCCACGGGTCATCCATTACTTATGGGATACCAATACCAAAGCTAAAGTACACGGATGACGGGAGGGACAGGCAGGATCTTTATACGGAAGGAACCACTGCCTGAAGAACCTTTCTCCCAAAAACAGCCTCCGAAGAAGCAAAAGTGTCAAATTTGTAAAATTTGGAAAAAGTATGAAGAGAAGACCAAGTTGCAGCCTTGCAAATCTGTTCAACAGAGGCCTCATTCTTAAAGGCCCAAGTGGAAGCCACAGCTCTAGTAGAATGAGCTGTAATCCTTTCAGGAGGTTGCTGTCCAGCAGTCTCATAGGCTAAACGTATTATGCTACGAAGCCAAAAAGAGAGAGAGGTAGCAGATGCTTTTTGACCTCTCCTCTGTCCAGAATAAACGAAAAACAGGAAAGAAGTTTGGCGAAAATCTTTAGTTGCTTGTAAATAAAATTTCAGGGCACGGACAACGTCTAGATTGTGCAGAAGTCGTTCCTTCTTTGAAGAAGGGTTAGGGCACAATGATGGAACAACAATCTCTTGATTGATATTCTTGTTAGTGACTACCTTAGGTAAGAACCCAGGTTTAGTACGCAGAACTACCTTATCTGAATGAAAAATCAGATAAGGAGAATCACAATGTAAGGCTGATAACTCAGAGACTCTACGAGCCGAGGAAATAGCCATTAAAAACAGAACTTTCCAAGATAACAGCTTGATATCAATGGAATGAAGGGGTTCAAACGGAACACCCTGTAAAACGTTAAGAACTAAGTTTAAGCTCCACGGTGGAGCTACAGTCTTAAACACAGGCTTAATCCTAGCCAAAGCCTGACAAAAAGCCTGAACGTCTGGAACTTCTGACAGACGTTTGTGTAAAAGGATGGACAGAGCTGAGATCTGTCCCTTTAAAGAACTTGCAGATAAACCCTTTTCTAAACCTTCTTGTAGAAAAGACAATATCCTAGGAATCCTAACCTTACTCCATGAGTAACTCTTGGATTCGCACCAGTGTAAGTATTTACGCCATATCTTATGGTAAATTTTCCTGGTAACAGGTTTCCTAGCCTGTATTAAGGTAACAATTACTGACTCCGAAAATCCACGCTTTGATAAAATCAAGCGTTCAATTTCCATGCAGTCAGCTTCAGAGAAATTAGATTTTGATGTTTGAAAGGACCCTGAATTAGAAGGTCCTGTCTCAGAGGCAGAGACCAAGGTGGACAGGATGACATGTCCACTAGATCTGCATACCAGGTCCTGCGTGGCCACGCAGGCGCTATTAGAATCACCGATGCTTTCTCCTGTTTGATCCTGGCAATCAAACGAGGAAGCATCGGAAAGGGTGGAAACACATAAGCCATCCTGAAGGTCCAAGGTGCTGTCAAAGCATCTATCAGGACCGCTCCCGGGTCCCTGGACCTGGACCCGTAACAAGGAAGCTTGGCGTTCTGGTGAGACGCCATGAGATCCATATCTGGTTTGCCCCAACGTCGAAGTATTTGGGCAAAGACCTCCGGATGAAGTTCCCACTCCCCCGGATGAAAAGTCTGGCGACTTAGGAAATCCGCCTCCCAGTTCTCCACGCCTGGGATGTGGATCGTTGACAGGTGGCAAGAGTGAGACTCTGCCCAGCGAATTATCTTTGATACTTCCATCATCGCTAGGGAACTCCTTGTCCCTCCCTGATGGTTGATGTAAGCCACAGTCGTGATGTTGTCCGACTGAAACCTGATGAACCTCAGAGTTGCTAACTGAGGCCAAGCCAGAAGGGCATTGAGAACTGCTCTCAGTTCCAGAATGTTTATTGGAAGGAGACTCTCCTCTTGAGTCCATGATCCCTAAGCCTTCAGGGAATTCCAGACAGCGCCCCAACCTAGTAGGCTGGCGTCTGTTGTTACAATTGTCCAGTCTGGCCTGCTGAAGGGCATCCCCCTGGACAGATGTGGCCGAGAAAGCCACCATAGAAGAGAATCTCTGGTCTCTTGATCCAGATTCAGCATAGGGGACAAATCTGAGTAATCCCCATTCCACTGACTTAGCATGCACAATTGCAGCGGTCTGAGATGCAGGCGTGCAAAAGGAACTATGTCCATTGCCGCTACCATTAAGCCGATTACCTCCATGCATTGAGCCACTGACGGGTGTTGAATGGAATGAAGGACACGACAAGCATTTAGAAGTTTTGTTAACCTGTCCTCTGTCAGGTAAATTTTCATTTCTACAGAATCTATAAGAGTCCCCAAGAAGGGAACTCTTGTGAGTGGTAAGAGAGAACTCTTCTCCTCGTTCACTTTCCACCCATGCGACCTTAGAAATGCCAGTACTAACTCTGTATGACACTTGGCAGTTTGGAAGCTTGACGCTTGTATCAGGATGTCGTCTAGGTACGGAGCTACCGAAATTCCTCGCGGTCTTAGTACCGCCAGAAGAGAGCCCAGAACCTTTGTAAAGATTCTTGGAGCCGTAGCCAACCCGAATGGAAGAGCTACAAACTGGTAATGCCTGTCTAGGAAGGCAAACCTTAGATACCGGTAATGTTCTTTGTGAATCGGTATGTGAAGGTAGGCATCCTTTAAATCCACTGTGGTCATGTACTGACCTCTTTGGATCATGGGTTAGATTGTCCGAATAGTTTCCATTTTGAACGATGGAACTCTTAGGAATTTGTTTAGGATCTTTAAATCCAATATTGGTCTGAAGGTTCCCTCTTTTTTGGGAACCACAAACAGATTTGAGTAAAACCCTTGTCCGTGTTCCGACCGCGGAACTGGGTGGATCACTCCCATTAGTAAAAGGTCTTGTACACAGCGTAGAAACGCCTCTCTCTTTATCTGGTTTGTTGACAACCTTGAAAGGTGAAATCTCCCTTGTGGAGAAGCTTTGAAGTCCAGAAGATATCCCTGAGATATGATCTCCAACGCCCAGGGATCCTGGACATCTCTTGCCCAAGCCTGGGCGAAGAGAGAGAGTCTGCCCCCCACTAGATCCGTTTCCGGATCGGGGGCCCTCACTTCATGCTGTCTTAGGGGCAGCAGCAGGTTTTCCGGCCTGCTTGCCCTTGTTCCAGGTCTGGTTAGGTTTCCAGCCTTGTCTGTAGCGAGCAACAGCTCCTTCCTGTTTTGGAGCAGAGGAAGTTGATGCTGAAGTTGAAGTTACGAAAGGCACGAAAATTAGACTGTCTAGCCCTTGGTTTGGCTCTGTCTTGAGGCAGGGCATGGCCTTTACCTCCCGTAATATCAGCGATAATTTCTTTCAAACCGGGCCCGAATAATGTCTGCCCCTTGAAAGGTATGTTAAGTAATTTAGATTTAGAAGTTACATCAGCTGACCAGGATTTTAGCCACAGCGCTCTGCGCGCCTGAATGGCGAATCCGGAATTCTTAGCCGTAAGTTTAGTTAAATGTACTACGGCATCAGAAATAAATGAATTGGCTAGCTTAAGGGTTTTAAGCTTGTGTGTAATCTCATCTAATGGAGCCGAGTCAAGGGTCTCTTCCAGAGACTCAAACCAAAATGCTGCCGCAGCCGTGACAGGCGCAATGCATGCAAGGGGTTGCAATATAAAACCTTGTTGAACAAACATTTTCTTAAGGTAACCCTCTAACTTTTTATCCATTGGATCTGAAAAGGCACAGCTATCCTCCACCGGGATAGTGGTACGTTTAGCTAAAGTAGAAACTGCTCCCTCCACCGTAGGGACCGTTTGCCATAAGTCCCGTGTGGTGGCGTCTATTGGAAACATTTTTCTGAATATAGGAGGGGGTGAGAAAGGCACACCGGGTCTATCCCACTCCTTAGTAACAATTTCAGTAAGTCTCTTAGGTATAGGAAAAACGTCAGTACTCGTCGGTACCGCAAAATATTTATCCAACCTACACATTTTCTCTGGGATTGCAACTGTGTTACAATCATTCAGAGCCGCTAACACCTCCCCTAGTAATACACAGAGGTTTTCCAGCTTAAACTTAAAATTTGAAATGTCTGAATCCAGTTTATTTGGATCAGATCCGTCACCCGCAGAATGAAGCTCTCCGTCCTCATGTTCTGCAAATTGTGACGCAGTATCAGACATGGCCCTAGCATTATCAGCGCACTCTGTTCTCACCCCAGAGTGATCTCGTTTACCCCTAAGTTCTGGTAATTTAGACAAAACTTCAGTCATAACATTAGCCATGTCTTGTAAAGTGATTTGTAATGGCCGGCCTGATGTACTTGGCGTTACAATATCACGCACCTCCTGAGCGGGAGATGCAGGTACTGACACGTGAGGCAAGTTAGTCGGCATAACTTCCCCCTCGTTGTCTGGTGAATGTTGCTTAACATGTACAGATTGGCTTTTATTTAAAGTAGCATCAATGCAATTAGTACATAAATTTCTATTGGGCTCCACCTTGGCTTTTGAACATATTGCACAAAGAGATTCCTCTGTGTCAGACATGTTTAAACAAACTAGCAATTAGACTAGCAAGCTTGGAAATACTTTTCAACTGAATTTACAAGCAATATGCAAAATGTTACTGTGCCTTTAAGAAGCACACAAAAACTGTCACAGTTGAATAACAATGAACCGGATTAGTTATAGAAACCAAATTTTCACAGTAAATGCATAAATTTAGCAAAGGAATGCACTCATTAGCAATGGATGATTAACCCTAATATCAGGGAAAAAAAAAAAAAACGGATAACAATTGAAAATATAAGCGTTTTTATCACAGTCAAAGCGCAGTCTCACAGGTCTGCTGTGAGTGATTACCTCCCTCAAAACTAGTTTTGAAGACCCCTGAGCTCTGTAGAGACGTCCTGGATCATGCAGAGAGAAGAAGGCAGACTGTGACTGAATTTCTAATGCGTAGTAAAAGCGCCAAAATAGGCCCCTCCCACTCACAATACAACAGTGAGGGAAGCTCAGTAAACTGTTTTAATTCAAAACAAACGACAGCCATGTGGAAAATAACGCCCAAATCAATTTTTCACCAAGTACCTCAGATAATTAAACGATTTAACATGCCAGCAAACGTTTAAAATCTAATTTATGAAATGTCATTAAAAGCCTGCTGCTAGTCGCTCACACTGCAAGTTAGGCTAAAAGTTATATGCATACAGTATTTTCCCAGTGAAGTGCCATTCCCCAGAAATACTTAAGTGTAAACATACATACATATCAGCCTGATACCAGTTGCTACTACTGCATTTAAGGCTGTACTTACATTATATCGGTATTAGCAGTATTTTCTCAGTCAATTCCATTCCTTAGAAAATAATATACTGCAACATACCTCTTTGCAGGTGAACCTGCCCGCTGTCCCCTGTTCTGAAGTTACCTCACTCCTCAGAATGGCCGAGAACAGCAAATGGATCTTAGTTACGTCCGCTAAGATCATACACAAAACTCAGGTAGATTCTTCTTCAAATGCTGCCTGAGAAGAAAACAACACACTCCGGTGCCGTTTAAAATAACAAACTTTTGATTGAAGATATAAAAACTAAGTTTAATCACCACAGTCCTCTCACACATCCTATCTATTAGTTGGGTGCAAGAGAATGACTGGGTGTGACGTAGAAGGGAGGAGCTATATAGCAGCTCTGCTTGGGTGATCCTCTTGCACTTCCTGTTGGGGAGGAGTTAATATCCCATAAGTAATGGATGACCCGTGGACTGACTACACTTAACAGGAGAAATCAAGCGTTCAATCTCCAGGCAGTCAGCCTCAGAGAAATTAGATTTGGATGGTTGAAGGGACCTTGAAGTAGAAGGTCCTGTCTCAGCGGCAGAGTCCATGGTGGAAAGGATGACATGTCCACCAGATCTGCATACCAAGTCCTGCGTGGCCACGCAGGCGCTATCAAGATCACTGATGCTCTCTCCTGCTTGATTTTGGCAATCAGACGAGGGAGCAGAGGAAACGGTGGAAACACAAGCCAGGTTGAAGGACCAAGGCGCTGCTAGAGCATCTATCAGCGTTGCCTTGGGGTCCCTGGACCTGGATCCGTAATAAGGAAGATTGGCGTTCTGGCGAGACGCCATGAGATCCAGTTCTGGTTTGCCCCAACGATGAATCAATTGTGCAAACACCTCCGGATGGAGCTCCCACTCCCCCGGATGAAAAGTCTGTCGACTTAGAAAATCCGCCTCCCAGTTCTCTACACCTGGGATATGGATAGCTGATAGGTGGCAAGAGTGAATCTCTGCCCAGCGAATTATCTTTGAGACTTCTAACATCGCTAGGGAACTCCTTGTTCCCCCTTGATGGTTGATGTAAGCCACAGTCGTGATGTTGTCGGCCTGAAATCTGATGAACCTCATTGTCGCTAGCTGAGGCCAAGCCTGAAGAGCATTGAATATGGCTCTTAGTTCCAGAATGTTTATTGGAAGGAGTGTCTCCTCCTGAGTCCACGATCCCTGAGCCTTCAGAGAGCTCCAGACAGCCCCCCAGCCTAGAAGGCTGGCATCTGTAGTTACAATTGTCCAATCTGGTCTGAGAAAGGTCATTCCCTTGGACAGATGGACCCGAGATAGCCACCAAGAGAATCCCTGGTCTCTTGATCCAGATTTAGTAGAGGGGACAAATCTGTGTAATCCCCATTCCACTGACTGAGCATGCATAGTTGCAGCGGTCTGAGATGTAGGCGTGCAAACGGCACTATGTCCATTGCCGCTACCATTAAGCCGATTACCTCCATGCACTGAGCCCCCGAAGGGCGAGGAATGGAATAAAGAACATGGCAGGAATTTAGAAGTGTTGATAACCTGGACTCCGTCAGGTAAATTTTCATTTCTACAGAATCTATCAGAGTCCCTAGGAAGGAAACTCTTGTGAGGGGGGATAGAGAACTCTTTTCCTCGTTCACCTTCCACCCATGCGACCTCAGAAATGCCAACACTATGTTCGTATGAGACTTGGCAATTTGGAAGTTTGACGCCTGAATCAGGATGTCGTCTAAATAAGGGGCCACTGCTATGCCCCGCGGCCTTAGTACCGCCAGAAGCGACTCCAGAACCTTCGTAAAAATTCTTGGGGCTGTAGCTAACCCAAAGGGAAGAGCTACAAACTGGTAATGCCTGTCTAGGAAGGCAAACCTGAGAAACCGATGATGATCTTTGTGTATCGGAATGTGAAGATAAGCATCCTTTAAATCCACTGTAGTCATGTATTGACCCTCCTGGATCATAGGTAGGATGGTACGAATAGTCTCCATCATGAATGATGGAACTCTGAGGAATTTGTTTAAGATCTTTAGATCCAAAATTGGTCTGAAGGTTCACTCTTTTTTGGGAACCACAAACAGATTTGAGTAAAATCCCTGTCCCTGTTCCTCCTTTGGAACTGGATGGATCACTCCCATAACTAGGAGGTCTTGTACACAGTGTAAGAATGCCTCTCTCTTTATCTGGTTTGCATATAATTGTGAAAGGTGAAATCTCCCTTTTGGGGGGGAAGCCTTGAAGTCCAAAAGATATCCCCGGGATATAATTTCCAACGCCCAGGGATCCTGGACATCTCTTGCCCACGCCTGGACGAAGAGCAAAAGTCTGCCCCCTACTAGATCCGTTACCGGATAGGGGGCCAATCCTTCATGTTGTCTTAGAGGCAGCAGCAGGCTTTTTGGCCTGCTTACCTTTGTTCCAGGTCTGGTTAGGTTTCCAGACCGTCTTGGACTGAGCAAAAGTTCCCTCTTGTTTTGCATTAGAGGAAGTTGATGCCGCACTTGCCTTGAAGTTTCAAAAGGCACGAAAATTAGACTGTTTGGCCCTTGATTTGGACCTATCCTGAGGAAGGGCATGACCTTTCCCTCCAGTGATATCAGCAATAATCTCCTTCAAACCAGGCTCGAATAGGGTCTGCCCCTTGAAGGGAATGTTAAGCAGCTTAGACTTTGAAGTAACGTCAGCTGACCATGATTTAAGCCATAGCGCTCTGCGCGCCTGGATAGCAAAACCAGAATTCTTAGCCGTTAGTTTAGTCAAATGAACAATGGCATCAGAAACAAAAGAATTGGCTAGCTTAAGTGCTCTAAGCTTGTCAAGTATGTCATCCAATGGAGTCGCTACCTGTAAAGCCTCTTCCAGAGACTCAAACCAGAACGCCGCAGCAGCAGTGACAGGAGCAATGCATGCAAGGGGCTGTAGGATAAAACCTTGTTGAATAAACATTTTCTTAAGGTAACCCTCTAACTTTTTATCCATTGGATCTAAGAAAGCACAACTGTCCTCGACAGGGATAGTAGTACGCTTTGCTAGAGTAGAAACTGCTCCCTCCACCTTAGGAACTGTCTGCCATAAGTCCTGTGTGGTGGCGTCTATTGGAAACATTTTTCTAAAAATAGGAGGGGGAGATAACGGCACACCTGGTCTATCCAATTCCCTATTAATAATTTCTGTAAACCTTTTAGGTATTGGAAAAACATCAGTACACACCGGCACTGCATAGTATTTATCCAGTCTACACAATTTCTCTGGCACTGCAATTGTATCACAGTCATTCAGAGAAGCTAAAACCTCCCTGAGTAACACGCGGAGGTGTTCAAGCTTAAATTTAAATGTAGAGATATCAGAATCAGGTTGCATCATCTTCTCTGAGTCAGAAACATCACCCACAGAAAGAAGCTCTCCTTCTTCAGCTTCTGCATATTGTGAGGCAGTATCAGACATAGCTCTTAAAGCGTCAGTATGCTCTGTATTTCGTCTAACTCCAGAGCTATCTCGCTTTCCTCTAAATTCAGGTAGTCTGGCTAATACCGCTGACAGTGTATTATCCATGACTGCCGCCATGTCTTGTAAAGTAAACGCTATGGGCGCCCTAGATGTACTTGGCGCCATTTGAGCGGGAGTCCCTTGAGCGGGAGTCAAAGGATCTGACACGTGGGGAGAGTTAGTCGGCATAACTTCCCCTCGTCAGATTCCTCTGGTGATAAATTTTTTAAAGATAGAATATGATCTTTATTGCTTAAAGGGATATTCCAGTGGCTTTTTTTTTTTTGCTTTTTTCAAATCATTAATTTAAAAAAATATGCTTTCTAATTTATTTTATTTAAAAATTATTTCTACTTTCTTCACTATATAATTTTTATAATTCCTTCCTTTCCACTGCCCTTTTTTTTTTGGCTTCAGCCAATATCTTTGATCATATTCATATACGTTCATGAATGCTGTTATGCACGAGCATTACTTACTTGCGTGCGTGCGTGTTGTATTCAGTCCCTTCCAATTTCACTTCATTTCCCTCAGGTTTCTTTTCATGAGGCAGCTTCCTGGCGCCGCTGCATTTTCTATCAGCTTGCGGCTGTATGCTTTTGTTGAAAGGGTCAGTAAACCTTAAAAATAATGTTATATAATTCTGCACTATGTGCAGAATTATATAACATTATATTAGCCAAACTTTGTAAATCATAATATTCCCTTTTTATTTTGTAAAAATACCGCTGTTTTACAGACCTGCTCTCTGTACTCTGCTGAGCGGGTCTGTTTTTACTGAGCGCATCGGGCCAGCTGTATAGTCACAGCCCGGCCCGACCGTGCCTTAGACACAGTGCAGCTCGCTCCTGCTGTCTGACAGAGCAGGAGCGAGCTGCACTGTGTCTAATGGCGCGGTCGGGCCGGGCTGTGACTATACAGCTGGCCCGATGCACTCAGTAAAAACAACAGACCCGCTCAGCAGAGTACAGAGATACAGCGGTATTTTTACAAAATAAAAAGGGAATATTATGATTTACAAAGTTTGGCTAATATAATGTTATATAATTCTGCACATAGTGCAGAATTATATAACATTATTTTTAAGGTTTACTGTCCCTTTAAAGTGAAATCAGTACATTTGGTACACATTCTAAGAGGGGGTTCCACCATGGCTATTAAACTTAATGAACAAGGAGTTTCCTCTATGTCAGACATGTTTGTACAGACTAGCAATGAGACTAGCAAGCTTGGAAAACACTTTAAATCAAGTTAACAAGCAAATATAAGAAACGGTACTGTGCCTTTAAGAGAAACAAATTTTGTCAGAATTTGAAAAACAGTGAAAAAAGGCAGTAAATCAAACGAAATTTTTACAGTGTGTATAATAAGCTAACAGAGCATTGCACCCACTTGCAAATGGATTAATAACCCCTTAGTTCAAAAAACGGATCAAAAAAACGATAGACGTTTTTTAACAGTCACACCAAACTGCCACAGCCTTGCTGTGGGCCTACCTTCCCCAACAAACGATTTTGGAAAGTCTAAGAGCCCTTTAGAGATGTCCTATAGCATTCAGGGGACTCCTGGAGGAAGCTGGATGTCTCAGTCTGCAAAAGTTACTGCGCAAAAAAGCGCTAAATTAGGCCCCTCCCACTCATAGTAACACAGTGGAAAGCCTCAGGAAACTGTTTCTAGGCAAATTTAAGCCAGCCATGTGGAAAAAACTAGGCCCCAATAAAGTTTTATCACCAAAGTATATATAAAAACGTTTAAACATGCCAGCAAACGTTTTATATTGTAAATATAAAAGAGTATTACCTCAGAAAGTAAGCATGATACCAGTCGCTATTAAATCACTGTATTCAGGCTTACCTTACATAATTTTGGTATCAGCAGCATGTTCTAGCATTCACATCTTCTAGAAAAAATCTTAACTGCACATACCTCATAGCAGGATAACCTGTACGCCATTCCCCCGCTGAAGTTACCTCTCTCTTCAGTCATGTGTGAGAACAGCAATAGATCTTAGTTACAAGATCATAGAAATCACAGGCAGATTCTTCTATTTTTCTGCCTGGGACAAAATAGTACAACACAGTCCAATAGTGGTACAGCACTTAAGATAACAAGGTGGTGCAAGCTGTAAGGGTTCCACACAAAACCCTTAAAGTAATAGCACAATCCAAAAAATTCAGCAGCACTCACCACTATGTAGAAAATTCCATTTTTATTGGGATATTTCGAAATAGAAAAGACAACGTTTCGGACCTCTAGTCCTTAGTCATGTCAATGACTAAGGACTAGAGGTCCGAAACGTTGTCTTTTCTATTTCGAAATATCCCAATAAAAATGGAATTTTCTACATAGTGGTGAGTGCTGCTGAATTTTTTGGATTGTACAAAATAGTACAACTCCGGTACCATTTAAAAATAAACTTTTGATTGAAGCAAGATAACAGCTACATTTCACCACTTTCCTCTTACTACCTCCATGCTTGTTGAGAGTTGCAAGAGAATGACTGGATATGGCAGCTCTGCTGTGGGTGATCCTCTTGCAACTTCCTGTTGGGAAGGAGAATATCCCACAAGTAATGGATGATCCGTGGACTGGATACACCTTACAAGAGAAATGGGAAGTCTACATACATACATACACTAGAACAAAACCAACAAAGACAAATATTGTACCCGATTCGCAACACTGACTATATTCTTGAGGCACAACTGAGGGGGGAATGGCAGCTTGACTTTGATGGCCGTGTTTCTTCCCTAAGATCAGGATATTAGACGAGCTAAAAACAGAAAGGATCAAGAACACCCGGGTATGAGGCTGATAGAGAGGTCAAGAGAAGGGAAGGTCTATAGAAATACAAAATGAAGACATATGTTGTTTCAGTCCATTGATTATAACTTTCTATTTTTTTTCTTTTATTGATATTGCATTTCTTTGATTGATAATGTCATTTGTATTTTCATTACTAATCTTGGATGTCAGGATTCATGCACAGTGATGGAAATGATGTATTTTCTTTGAATAAATAAAAAATATAAAAAAATAAAACTAACAGCTTAACACCTCTTTCACTTTACCCTTCCTGCTTAGAGCCGGCAAAGAGAATGACTGGGGGGTGGAGTTAAGGGGGGAGCTATATAGACAGCTCTGCTGTGGTGTTCTCTTTGCCACTTCCTGTTAAGGATAATATCCCACAAGTAAGGATGAATCCGTGGACTCGGTACATCATGCAAAAGAAAATTAACCCTTAATTCTGTAAAGATAAAAGAAGCCACACTGTGGCCCTGTTTCTGTGTTATCAATATAATAAAAAATGAAACCATCTTACCAGAATCCACGCCGTGGAACAGGAACACAGCCCTTCAAATGTTCAAGAAAAAAAGCAGTCTGCAAAAGTAGTCAATGCTGATTGCTGTAGGAGCTGTTAATATGAGTCGGGATGGTGCCGCAGAGGAGAGCTCTCCCTGCATCTCCGGACTCTAACTTTCATCCAGGCCCTCAACTGAAAGGCTTGTTAGGGCTACTTAAACTCCCGTCCCATAGCAAATAGTAGTACTCTCCAAAAGAGACCTCGGAAACTTCAACACCTCTCTACCATCCTCCTGTGACAAAAGGCAAAGAATGACTGGGGTATGAGGGGAGTGGGGGAGGTATTTAAGTATGCAAACAGAAACTGAGAAGCACAGAGCTTGATGCTGGTAAACAATAGGATTTAATGGAAAAACATTCCAAAAAATTACAAACAGTCAGTGTTTCGGAGGGTACATACCCTTTGGGTAAAACAGATGAAAAAGTGAACAGAGGCTAGCAAATACTATGGCTGACGCGTTTCGGCATTAGCCTTACTCATAGCCACGCTAAAAAGTTATCTTACTGCTTACATTAAAAGCCCTAGTCTCCGCCGTGATTGGTTACCGGGTGTTTACACCCACTAAACATGTGACCAATCCAGTTCACATACAAACAACACACCCCCTCTAGAAACGGGATCATAGACAAGCCCTACTAAACGGTATTATAGGATCACATTGTCGCACAAATGAGTATAATTATTAATGTAATATTATTTAAAAATCCTAGTTAGCAGCTGAAGGCTTTTACAGTACCCTAATATGGGCAAGTAATTTCGGGAATTCCCGTGCCTAATGATAGCTACTTCATTGGTGCAGTGACCGTACCGATTTTTGTGAATCAACCAGAGACAAAGCAAATATGCTTAATGCACAATGGGGAAACATATAGTTAGAGGGATCTACGTCTGAGAGGAAAATATAAATGCAAATGCTGATAGATATGTACACTAAGCACAATTCTAATATATATACAGCCACTGATAAAAATATGACCAATCCGGTTCACGTACACACAACACACCCTCTCTAAATACAAAATCAATGTCAAACCCTGCTGATGTGTAACTGTGAGTGACAGGACTTAAAAGTACCAATCAGCAGGGTTTGACATTGATTTTGTATTTAGAGAGGGTGTGTTGTGTGTACGTGAACCGGATTGGTCATATTTTTATCAGTGGCTATATATATATATATATATATATATATATATATATATATATATATATATACAGGGAGTGCAGAATTATTAGGCAAATGAGTGTTTTGACCACATCATCCTCTTTATGCATGTTGTCTTACTCCAAGCTGTATAGGCTCGAAAGCCTACTACCAATTAAGCATATTAGGTGATGTGCATCTCTGTAATGAGAAGGGGTGTGGTCTAATGACATCAACACCCTATATCAGGTGTGCATAATTATTAGGCAACTTCCTTTCCTTTGGCAAAATGAGTCAAAAGAAGGACTTGACAGGCTCAGAAAAGTCAAAAATAGTGAGATATCTTGCAGAGGGATGCAGCACTCTTAAAATTGCAAAGCTTCTGAAGCGTGATCATCGAACAATCAAGCGTTTCATTCAACAGGGTCGCAAGAAGCGTGTGGAAAAACCAAGGCGCAAAATAACTGCCCATGAACTGAGAAAAGTCAAGCGTGCAGCTGCCAAGATGCCACTTGCCACCAGTTTGGCCATATTTCAGAGCTGCAACATGACTGGAGTGCCCAAAAGCACAAGGTGTGCAATACTCAGAGACATGGCCAAGGTAAGAAAGGCTGAAAGACGACCACCACTGAACAAGACACACAAGCTGAAACGTCAAGACTGGGCCAAGAAATATCTCAAGACTGATTTTTCTAAGGTTTTATGGACTGATGAAATGAGAGTGAGTCTTGATGGGCCAGATGGATGGGCCCGTGGCTGGAGGTGGAGTACTGGTTTGGGCTGGTATCTTCAAAGATGAGCTTGTGGGGCCTTTTCGGGTTAAGGATGGAGTCAAGCTCAACTCCCAGTCCTACTGCCAGTTTCTGGAAGACACCTTCTTCAAGCAGTGGTACAGGAAGAAGTCTGCATCCTTCAAGAAAAACATGATTTTCATGCAGGACAATGCTCCATCACACGCGTCCAAGTACTCCACTGCGTGGCTGGCAAGAAAGGGTATAAAAGAAGAAAATCTAATGACATGGCCTCCTTGTTCACCTGATCTGAACCCCATTGAGAACCTGTGGTCCATCATCAAATGTGAGATTTACAAGGAGGGAAAACAGTACACCTCTCTGAACAGTGTCTGGGAGGCTGTGGTTGCTGCTGCACACAATGTTGATGGTGAACAGATCAAAACACTGACAGAATCCATGGATGGCAGGCTTTTGAGTGTCCTTGCAAAGAAAGGTGGCTATATTGGTCACTGATTTGTTTTTGTTTTGTTTATGAATGTCAGAAATGTATATTTGTGAATGTTGAGATGTTATATTGGTTTCACTGGTAAAAATAAATAATTGAAATGGGTATATATTTGTTTTTTGTTAAGTTGCCTAATAATTATGCACAGTAATAGTCACCTGCACACACAGATATCCCCCTAAAATAGCTATAACTAAAAACAAACTAAAAACTACTTCCAAAACTATTCAGCTTTGATATTAATGAGTTTTTTGGGTTCATTGAGAACATGGTTGTTGTTCAATAATAAAATTAATCCTCAAAAATACAACTTGCCTAATAATTCTGCACTCCCTGTATATATATATATATATATATATATATATATATATATATATTTTAGAATTGTGCTTAGTGTACATATCTATCAGCATTTGCATTTATATTTTCCTCTCAGACGTAGATCCCTCTAACTATATGTTTCCTCTTGTGCATTAAGCATATTTGCCTTGTCTCTGGTTGATTCACAAAAATCGGTACAGTCACTGCACCAATGAAGTAGCTATCATTAGGCACGGGAATTCCCGAAATTACTTGCCCATATTAGGGTACTGTAATAGCCTTCTGCTGCTAACTAGGATTTTTTAATATTACATTAATAATTATACTCATTTGTGCGACGATGTGATCCAATAGTTCCGTTTAGTAGGGCTTGACTATGATCCCGTTTTTAGAGGGGGGGGGGGGTGTTGTTTCTATGTGAACTGGATTGGTCACATGTTTAGTGGGTGTAAACACCCGGTAACCAATCACGGCAGAGACTAGGGCTTTTAATGTAAGCAGTAAGATAACTTTTTAGCGTGGCTATGAGTAAGGCTAATGCCAAAACACATCAGCCATAGTATTTGCTAGCCTCTGTTCACTTTTTCATCTGTTTTACCCCGAGGGTATGTACCCTCCGAAACACTGACTACTGTTTGTAATTTTTTGGAATGTTTTTCCATTAAATCCTATTGTTTACCAGCATCAAGCTCTGTCCTTCTCAGTTTCTGTTTGCATACTTATCATATTATTGGCCGGAGTGAGCACGGAGAAAGTAGCTGGAGACTGCAGAGTATAGTGTAGCCTACGAGAAGCGCCAGTAGGAAGAGGATCCGAGGATTGTCTCAACCGGAAAGCATACATTGGAGCTGCACCCTCAGCCGCATCTCAGGTTTGAAGTGGATGTAACACCGGAGCATTACAACATTGGAGGTATGTGAAGCATAGCTTTGAGGCAATCTGGTTTGCTGCTTGTCACTGTCAGGTTCTAGTAAAGACTATATACAAGTGTGCTTTATACCGAAAGGTTAAGTTCCTATTTAATAACGTTGTGAGGGGAGGGAGGATTTCCCCCAACGCTGTCTACAGGTGCTTCATTATCAGGGGGAGAGCAAAGGACAAAAACCAAATTAATGGTTTGAGCGATATTATTGGATACAACTACTTACTACTTTGCTATTATACATTTTTTACCCTGATGTAATTCACACCACATAACAGTTTCCTCCATCTTTTGGAGGTATTTAAGCCTTTGGCTGGGGTGTCTTTGCCGCCTCCTGGTGACCAGGTTCTTAATTCCCATAAGTAATGAATGAAGCCGTGGACTCTCCTCCCCTTTATATGGGAACCATAATAAGATTCCATGGAGGAGGAACTAGACAAATAGCTCAACTGATACTGATTAGAGCCTTAGCAATGGACTAAGGTGGATAGGGCCAAAGTGTGACCCTAACTTAGTTTAACTAAGCTGGACAGAATCAACAAAGTAAAGGGTGTTTCCATCACATTCAATTAGATAAATGTGAGTAGGTGTATTACCGATTAAAATGTAACTTTTATTGACCCAATTAAAATAGCATCAGTGTTCCATGCAATTGTGCACTGACATGAAAACTTAAAGGGACAATCTACACCAGAATTGTTATTGTTTTAAAAGATAGATAATCCCTGTATTACCCATTCCCCAGTTTTGCATAACCAACACAGTTATATTAATATCAGTTTTACCTCTGATTATCTTGTATCTAAGTCTCTGCAGACTGCCCCCTTATTTCAGTTCTTTTGACAGACTTGCAGTTTAGCCAATCAGTGCCTGCTCCCAGATAACTTCACGTAAACGAGCACAGTGTTATCTATATGAAATACATGAACTAACACCCTCTAGTGGTGAAAAACTGTTAAAATGCATTCTGAAAAGAGGTGGCCTTCAAGGTCTAAGAAATTAGCATATGAACCTCCTAGGTTAAGCTTTCAACTAAGAATACTAAGAGAACAAAACAAAATTTGATAAAAGTAAATTGGAAAATTGTTTAAAATTACATGCTCTATCTGAATCATAAAGTTTTTTTGGGGCCTAGACTGTCCCTTTAAGAACACAAACTGGAATAGTTCAAATTTTAACTTATTTAATCAAGGAAAGTTGTATCATAAGAAAGTATAATGTTCTATTTTACAAGGTTAATGATTTTATATTTTTGTAAAGTCATCATGACTAAATCATCCTTCCAAATTTAACTTATATTGATCAGATTCCAGTAAGCAACTTAAAACTTAAATAAAATGCACCCCCCTCTGAAGAAGTGTTTGGGTGAACTGCACTTCATGGGATGACTTAGGAGCATTGTCTCCATTTTTTTTTTAATATTCGTGGTGGAATTCTTTCTACATTTCAAAAAGTAGTAGATTTTTTTTTTTTTTTTTTGTAATAACTGGGCAGCAATCAAGGTCAGCAATGTTAAATGTAGGGAGCAACCCCTTTTGTTGAAAAAACTCTGGCTTGTGGGAAAAAAAAGCTTCAGCTGTTGGATATAAGTACATATAACTTGGTGAGCACAATGTAACCCCTTGGCTACAAGAGAGGATTGCAGTGTATTTCTACTCAATGTACTTTAGTTGTTTGTTTGTTTTTGCAGCATTGGGGTTAAATTGTGCTCCACAGGGCTTTTGTAGTATTGCAGTGGAGGTGAGAAGGCTACCTGAGAAAGGGCTGTATGGGGATATCAGTATTCTGTATCAGAAGCTGCAGATTTGATATATAGCCCAAAACAATGGGCATCAAAAGAGGGGGAGGGGGGCAGATGACCACCCTTAGATGTTTAGAAAAGCTTAACCTCTCCATGTAGTTGACAGTCTCTCTCCTCTCTAAACACTGAACACTTCTTTAACATAAAATTGACCTACTGCAAAAAAAAAAAAAGAGTCTCCTTAATTTCTTTCAACCCCATGACTGCCAGAATGTGCTGATGTGAGATATGTTGCAGCACTTGTTGGCAGCCATGGGGTTAACTGTAGCCTGCAAGTTAACAGCTTTATGCACTTTGGGAGCTGGAGGTTACATGGGAGACAGAGGAATAATTTACAGCTCTACAAGTGTTTCTTGCAGGTAATGCTAAGCATAAAATAAGCAAAATGTTTTGAGAATGTGTTGCTAAAATTAGTGTACTCTGCTGATGTATACACATATAGAAATATATTATATGTATAAAGCATTGATGTATCATATCTGCTAAAATCAAAAAAGTGAGATTACACTTCTACTATTATTTTAGACTATTTGATAGAAACTGTTTATTATCCTGAGATTGATACCCTGCCACTAAAATATAAAATGTTTTTTTCTTATATATCACATCCTTCTGGTTATATACTTAAACTGAGATTCGTAGCTTTGGTGGTCTAAATTTGTATATATATTTTTGTATATACTGTGTAGTGAATGTGTATGTACTGTATATATAGTCTGCTTTCTGTCTGTTCATTGTGTTTTGTCTTGCTTTTGTATTTTCTTGTTTTCTGAGACAAAACATTTTCCTAGGAGCCCACTTTTTAAGCAGTGAATATCACTGGGTACTTAAACATCATAGCACGACTTTATTTATATGATTGCCCCTCCCTCCTCATACTTCGGTCCTTGTGCAGATCTAATCCACTCAAAACAATCTTCTATTCAGTGAGCTTCTTGAAACTTATTATGGGTTAATTATGTGTACATAGATTTGCAGGGGAGCAATTACATTAAAAGGACAGTAAAGTAAAAAACATAATTTATGCTTACCTGATAAATGTATTTCTCTTGTAGTGTAGTCAGTCCACGGGTCATCCATTACTTATGGAATATATCTCTTCCTAACAGGAAGCTGCAAGAGGATCACCCAAGCAGAGCTGCTATATAGCTCCTCCCCTCACATGTCATATTCAGTCATTCGACCAAAACCAGACGAGAAAGGAGAAACCATAGGGTGCAGTGGTGACGGGAGTTTAATTAAAATTTAGATCTGCCTTAAAGACAGGGTGGGCCGTGGACTGACTACACTACAAGAGAAATAAATTTATCAGGTAAGCATAAATTATGTTTTCTCTTGTTAAGTGTAGTCAGTCCACGGGTCATCCATTACTTATGGAATACCAATACCAAAGCTAAAGTACACGGATGAAGGGAGGGACAAGGCAGGAACATTAAACAGAAGGAACCACTGCCTGAAGTACCTTTCTCCCAAAAATAGCCTCCGAAGAAGCAAAAGTGTCAAATTTGTAAAATTTTGAAAAAGTGTGAAGTGAAGACCAAGTTGCAGCCTTGCAAATCTGTTCAACAGAGGCCTCATTTTTAAAGGCCCAGGTGGAAGCCACAGCTCTAGTAGAATGAGCTGTAATCCTTTCAGGAGGCTGCTGTCCAGCAGTCTCATAGGTTAAACGTATTATGTTATGAAGCCAAAAAGAGAGAGAGGTAGCCGAAGCCTTTTGACCTCTTCTCTGTCCAGAGTAAACGACAAACAGGGAAGAAGTTTGACGAAAATCCTTAGTTGCCTGCAAATAGAACTTCAGGGCACGGACTACGTCCAGATTATGCAAAAGACGTTCCTTCTTTGAAGAAGGGTTATGACACAGTGATGGAACAACAATCTCTTGATTGATATTCCTGTTAGTAACTACCTTAGGTAAGAACCCAGGTTTAGTACGCAGAACTACCTTGTCTGAATGAAAAATCAGATAAGGAGAATCACAATGTAAGGCAGATAACTCAGAGTCTCTTCGAGTCGAGGAAATAGCCATCAAAAACAGAACCTTCCAGGATAACAGCTTGATATTAATGGAATGAAGGGGTTCAAATGGAACGCCTTGAAGAACGTTAAGAACTAAGTTTAAGCTCCACGGCGGAGCAACAGTCTTAAACACAGGCTTAATCCTAGCTAAAGCCTGACAAAAAGCCTGAACGTCTGGAACTGCAGCCAGACGTTTGTGTAGAAGAATAGACAGAGCAGAAATCTGTCCCTTTAACGAACTAGTAGATAAGCCCTTTTCTAAACCCTCTTGTAGAAAGGACAATATCCTAGGAATCCTAACCTTACTCCATGAGTAACACTTGGATTCGCACCAATATAAATATTTACGCCATATCTTATGGTAAATTTTTCTGGTAACAGGCTTCCTAGCCTGTATTAAGGTATCAATAACCGACTCCGAGAAGCCACGCTTTGATAGAATCAAGCGTTCAATCTCCATGCAGTCAGCCTCAGAGAAATTAGATTTGAATGGTTGAAAGGACCCTGAATTAGAAGGTCCTGTCTCAGAGGCAGAGACCACGGTGGACAGGACGACATGTCCACTAGGTCTGCATACCAGGTCCTGCGTGGCCACGCAGGCGCTATCAGAATCACCAAAGCTCTCTCCTGCTTGATCTTGGCAATCAAACGAGGAAGCATCGGAAATGGTGGAAACACATAAGCCATGTTGAAGACCCAAGGGGCTGTCAGAGCATCTATCAGCACCGCTCCCGGGTCCCTGGACCTGGATCCGTAACAAGGAAGCTTGGCGTTCTGGCGAGACGCCATGAGATCCAGATCTGGTTTGCCCCAACGATGAATCAGTTGAGCAAAGACCTCCGGATGAAGTTCCCACTCCCCCGGATGAAAAGTCTGGCGACTTAGAAAATCCGCCTCCCAGTTCTCCACGCCTGGGATGTAAATCGCTGACAGGTGGCAAGAGTGAGACTCTGCCCAGCGAATTATCTTTGAGACTTCCAACATCGCTAGGGAACTTCTGGTTCCCCCTTGATGGTTGATGTAAGCCACAGTCGTGATGTTGTCCGACTGAAATCTGATGAACCTCAGAGTTGCTAACTGAGGCCAAGCTAGGAGAGCATTGAATATTGCTCTTAATTCCAGAATATTTATTGGGAGGAGTTTCTCCTCCTGAGTCCATAATCCCTGAGCCTTCAGGGAGTTCCAGACTGCGCCCCAGCCTAGAAGGCTGGCGTCTGTTGTTACAATCGTCCAATCTGGCCTGCGAAAGGTCATCCCCTTGGACAGATGTGGCCGAGAAAGCCACCATAGAAGAGAATCTCTGGTCTCTTGATCCAGATTTAGTAGGGGGGACAAATCTGAGTAATCCCCGTTCCACTGACTTAGCATGCACAATTGCAGCGGTCTGAGATGCAGGCGTGCAAATGGTACTATGTCCATTGCCGCTACCATTAAGCCGATTACTTCCATGCACTGAGCTACTGATGGGTGTGGAATGGAATGAAGGAGACGGCAAGCATTTAGAAGTTTTGATAACCCGGCCTCTGTCAGGTAAATTTTCATCTCTACAGAATCTATAAGAGTCCCTAGAAAGGGAACCCTTGTAAGTGGTAATAGAGAACTCTTTTCCACGTTCACCTTCCACCCATGCAACCTCAGAAATGCCAGAACTATCTCTGTATGAGACTTGGCAGTTTGAAAACTTGACGCTTGTATCAGAATGTCGTCTAGGTACGGAGTCACCGCTATGCCTCGCGGTCTTAGTACCGCCAGAAGTGAGCCCAGAACTTTTGTAAAGATTCTTGGAGCCGTAGCTAATCCGAAGGGAAGAGCTACAAACTGGTAATGCCTGTCTAGGAAAGCAAATCTTAGGTACCGATAATGATCCTTGTGAATCGGTATGTGAAGGTAGGCATCCTTTAAGGCCACTGTGGTCATGTACTGACCCTCTTGGATCATGGGAAGGATGGTTCGAATAGTTTCCATTTTGAATGATGGAACTCTTAGGAATTTGTTTAGGATTTTTAAGTCCAAGATTGGTCTGAAGGTTCCCTCTTTCTTGGGAACCACAAATAGATTTGAATAGAATCCTTGCCCGTGTTCCGTCCGCGGAACTGGGTGGATCACCCCCATTAGTAAGAGGTCTTGTACACAGCGTAGAAACGCCTCTTTCTTTATTTGGTTTGCTGATAACCTTGAAAGATGAAATCTCCCTCGTGGAGGAGAAGTTTTGAAGTCCAGGAGATATCCCTGAGATATGATCTCCAACGCCCAGGGATCCTGGACATCTCTTGCCCAAGCCTGGGCGAAGAGAGAAAGTCTGCCCCCCACTAGATCCGTTTCCGGATAGGGGGCCCTCTCTTCATGCTGTCTTAGGGGCAGCAGCAGGTTTCCTGGCCTGCTTGCCCTTGTTCCAGGACTGGTTAACTTTCCAGCCCTGCCTGTAACGAGCAACAGCTCCTTCCTGTTTTGGAGCGGGGGAAGTTGATGCTGCTCCTGCCTTGAAGTTACGAAAGGCAAGAAAAACATAATTTATGCTTACCTGATAAATTCCTTTCTCCTGTAGTGTAGTCAGTCCACGGGTCATCATTACTTATGGGATATTAACTCCTCCCCAACAGGAAGTGCAAGAGGATCACCCAAGCAGAGCTGCTATATAGCTCCTCCCCTCTACGTCACACCCAGTCATTCGACCGAGAACCAAACGAGAAAGGAGAAACTATAGGGTGCAGTGGTGACTGGAGTATAATTTAAAAATTTTGACCTGCCTTAAAAAACAGGGCGGGCCGTGGACTGACTACACTACAGGAGAAAGGAATTTATCAGGTAAGCATAAATTATGTTTTCTCCTGTTAAGTGTAGTCAGTCCACGGGTCATCATTACTTATGGGATACCAATACCAAAGCTAAGTACACGGATGACGGGAGGGACAGGCAGGATCTCTATACGGAAGGAACCACTGCCTGAAGAACATTTCTCCCAAAAACAGCCTCCGAAGAAGCAAAAGTGTCAAATTTGTAAAATTTGGAAAAAGTATGAAGAGAAGACCAAGTTGCAGCCTTGCAAATCTGTTCAACAGAGGCCTCGTTCTTAAAGGCCCAAGTGGAAGCCACAGCTCTAGTAGAATGAGCTGTAATCCTTTCAGGAGGTTGCTGTCCAGCAGTCTCATAGGCTAAGCGTATTATGCTACGAATCCAAAAGGATAGAGAGGTAGCAGATGCTTTTTGACCTCTCCTCTGTCCAGAATAAACGACAAACCGGGAAGAAGTTTGTCGAAAATCTTTAGTTGCCTGTAAATAAAATTTCAGGGCACGGACTACATCTAGATTGTGCAGAAGTCGTTCCTTCTTTGAAGAAGGGTTAGGACACAATGATGGAACAACAATCTCTTCATTGATATTCTTGTTAGTGACTACCTTAGGTAGGAACCCAGGTTTAGTACGCAGAACTACCTTATCTGAATGAAAAATCAGATACGGAGAATCACAATGTAAGGCTGATAATTCAGAGACTCTACGAGCCGAGGAAATAGCCATTAAAAACAGAACTTTCCAAGATAACAGCTTGATATCAATGGAGTGAAGGGGTTCAAACGGAACACCCTGTAAAACGTTAAGAACTAAGTTTAAGCTCCACGGCGGAGCAAAAGTTTTAAACACAGGCTTAATCCTGGCCAAAGCCTGACAAAAAGCCTGAACGTCTGGAACTTCTGACAGACGCTTGTGTAAAAGGATGGACAGAGCTGAGATCTGTCCCTTTAACGAACTAGCAGATAAACCCTTTTCTAAACCTTCTTGTAGAAAAGACAATATCCTAGGAATCCTAACCTTACTCCATGAGTAACCCTTGGATTCGCACCAGTGTAAGTATTTACGCCATATCTTATGGTAAATTTTCCTGGTAACAGGTTTCCTAGCCTGTATTAAGGTATCAATTACTGGCTCCGAAAATCCACGCTTTGATAAAATTAAGCGTTCAATTTCCATGCAGTCAGCTTCAGAGAAATTAGATTTTGATGTTTGAAAGGACCCTGAATTAGAAGGTCCTGTCTCAGAGGCAGAGACCAAGGTGGACAGGATGACATGTCCACTAGATCTGCATACCAGGTCCTGCGTGGCCACGCAGGCGCTATTAGAATCACTGATGCTTTCTCCTGTTTGATCCTGGCAATCAAACGAGGAAGCATCGGGAAGGGTGGAAACACATAAGCCATCCTGAAGGTCCAAGGTGCTGTCAAGGCATCTATCAGGACCGCTCCCGGGTCCCTGGACCTGGACCCGTAAGGAGGAAGCTTGGCATTCCGGCGAGACGCCATGAGATCCATATCTGGTTTGCCCCAACGTCGAAGTATTTGGGCAAAGACCTCCGGATGAAGTTCCCACTCCCCCGGATGAAAAGTCTGGCGACTTAGGAAATCCGCCTCCCAGTTGTCCACTCCTGGGATGTGGATCGCTGACAGGTGGCAAGAGTGAGACTCTGCCCAGCGAATTACCTTTGATACTTCCATCATCGCTAAGGAACTTCTTGTCCCTCCCTGATGGTTGATGTAAGCCACAGTCGTGATGTTGTCCGACTGAAACCTGATAAACCTCAGAGTTGCTAACTGAGGCCAAGCCAGAAGGGCATTGAGAACTGCTCTCAATTCCAGAATGTTTATTGGAAGGAGACTCTCCTCTTGAGTCCATGATCCCTGAGCCTTCAGGGAATTCCAGACAGCGCCCCAACCTAGTAGGCTGGCGTCTGTAGTTACAATTGTCCAGTCTGGCCTGCTGAAGGGCATCCCCCTGGACAGATGTGGCCGAGAAAGCCACCATAGAAGAGAATCTCTGGTCTCCTGATCCAGATTCAGCGTAGGGGACAAATCTGAGTAATCCCCATTCCACTGACTTAGCATGCACAATTGCAGCGGTCTGAGGTGCAGGCGTGCAAAAGGAACTATGTCCATTGCCGCTACCATTAAGCCGATTACCTCCATGCATTGAGCCACTGACGGGTGTTGAATGGAATGAAGGGCACGGCAAGCATTTAGAAGCTTTGTTAACCTGTCCTCTGTCAGGTAAATTTTCATTTCTACAGAATCTATAAGAGTCCCCAAGAAGGGAACTCTTGTGAGTGGTAAGAGAGAACTCTTCTCCTCGTTTACTTTCCACCCATGCGACCTTAGAAATGCCAGTACTAACTCTGTATGAGACTTGGCAGTTTGAAAGCTTGACGCTTGTATCAGAATGTCGTCTAGGTACGGAGCTACCGAAATTCCTCGCGGTCTTAGTACTGCCAGAAGAGAGCCCAGAACCTTTGTAAAGATTCTTGGAGCCGTAGCCAACCCGAAGGGAAGAGCTACAAACTGGTAATGCTTGTCTAGGAAGGCAAACCTTAGATACCGGTAATGTTCTCTGTGAATCGGTATGTGAAGGTAAGCATCCTTTAAATCCACTGTGGTCATGTACTGACCTCTTTGGATCATGGGTAAGATTGTCCGAATAGTTTCCATCTTGAATGATGGAACTCTTAGGAATTTGTTTAGGATCTTTAAATCCAATATTGGTCTGAAGGTTCCCTCTTTTTTGGGAACCACAAACAGATTTGAGTAAAACCCTTGTCCGTGTTCCGACCGCGGAACTGGGTGGATCACCCCCATTAGTAAGAGGTCTTGTACACAGCGTAGAAACGCCTCTTTCTTTATTTGGTTTGCTGATAACCTTGAAAGATGAAATCTCCCTCGTGGAGGAGAAGTTTTGAAGTCCAGGAGATATCCCTGAGATATGATCTCCAACGCCCAGGGATCCTGGACATCTCTTGCCCAAGCCTGGGCGAAGAGAGAAAGTCTGCCCCCCACTAGATCCGTTTCCGGATAGGGGGCCCTCTCTTCATGCTGTCTTAGGGGCAGCAGCAGGTTTCCTGGCCTGCTTGCCCTTGTTCCAGGACTGGTTAACTTTCCAGCCCTGCCTGTAACGAGCAACAGCTCCTTCCTGTTTTGGAGCGGGGGAAGTTGATGCTGCTCCTGCCTTGAAGTTACGAAAGGCAAGAAAAACATAATTTATGCTTACCTGATAAATTCCTTTCTCCTGTAGTGTAGTCAGTCCACGGGTCATCATTACTTATGGGATATTAACTCCTCCCCAACAGGAAGTGCAAGAGGATCACCCAAGCAGAGCTGCTATATAGCTCCTCCCCTCTACGTCACACCCAGTCATTCGACCGAGAACCAAACGAGAAAGGAGAAACTATAGGGTGCAGTGGTGACTGGAGTATAATTTAAAAATTTTGACCTGCCTTAAAAAACAGGGCGGGCCGTGGACTAACTACACTACAGGAGAAAGGAATTTATCAGGTAAGCATAAATTATGTTTTCTCCTGTTAAGTGTAGTCAGTCCACGGGTCATCATTACTTATGGGATACCAATACCAAAGCTAAGTACACGGATGACGGGAGGGACAGGCAGGATCTCTATACGGAAGGAACCACTGCCTGAAGAACATTTCTCCCAAAAACAGCCTCCGAAGAAGCAAAAGTGTCAAATTTGTAAAATTTGGAAAAAGTATGAAGAGAAGACCAAGTTGCAGCCTTGCAAATCTGTTCAACAGAGGCCTCGTTCTTAAAGGCCCAAGTGGAAGCCACAGCTCTAGTAGAATGAGCTGTAATCCTTTCAGGAGGTTGCTGTCCAGCAGTCTCATAGGCTAAGCGTATTATGCTACGAATCCAAAAGGATAGAGAGGTAGCAGATGCTTTTTGACCTCTCCTCTGTCCAGAATAAACGACAAACCGGGAAGAAGTTTGTCGAAAATCTTTAGTTGCCTGTAAATAAAATTTCAGGGCACGGACTACATCTAGATTGTGCAGAAGTCGTTCCTTCTTTGAAGAAGGGTTAGGACACAATGATGGAACAACAATCTCTTCATTGATATTCTTATTAGTGACTACCTTAGGTAGGAACCCAGGTTTAGTACGCAGAACTACCTTATCTGAATGAAAAATCAGATACGGAGAATCACAATGTAAGGCTGATAATTCAGAGACTCTACGAGCCGATGAAATAGCCATTAAAAACAGAACTTTCCAAGATAACAGCTTGATATCAATGGAGTGAAGGGGTTCAAAAGGAACACCCTGTAAAACGTTAAGAACTAAGTTTAAGCTCCACGGCGGAGCAAAAGTTTTAAACACAGGCTTAATCCTGGCCAAAGCCTGACAAAAAGCCTGAACGTCTGGAACTTCTGACAGACGCTTGTGTAAAAGGATGGACAGAGCTGAGATCTGTCCCTTTAACGAACTAGCAGATAAACCCTTTTCTAAACCTTCTTGTAGAAAAGACAATATCCTAGGAATCCTAACCTTACACCATGAGTAACCCTTGGATTCGCACCAGTGTAAGTATTTACGCCATATCTTATGGTAAATTTTCCTGGTAACAGGTTTCCTAGCCTGTATTAAGGTATCAATTACTGGCTCCGAAAATCCACGCTTTGATAAAATTAAGCGTTCAATTTCCATGCAGTCAGCTTCAGAGAAATTAGATTTTGATGTTTGAAAGGACCCTGAATTAGAAGGTCCTGTCTCAGAGGCAGAGACCAAGGTGGACAGGATGACATGTCCACTAGATCTGCATACCAGGTCCTGCGTGGCCACGCAGGCGCTATTAGAATCACTGATGCTTTCTCCTGTTTGATCCTGGCAATCAAACGAGGAAGCATCGGGAAGGGTGGAAACACATAAGCCATCCTGAAGGTCCAAGGTGCTGTCAAGGCATCTATCAGGACCGCTCCCGGGTCCCTGGACCTGGACCCGTAAGGAGGAAGCTTGGCATTCCGGCGAGACGCCATGAGATCCATATCTGGTTTGCCCCAACGTCGAAGTATTTGGGCAAAGACCTCCGGATGAAGTTCCCACTCCCCCGGATGAAAAGTCTGGCGACTTAGGAAATCCGCCTCCCAGTTGTCCACTCCTGGGATGTGGATCGCTGACAGGTGGCAAGAGTGAGACTCTGCCCAGCGAATTACCTTTGATACTTCCATCATCGCTAAGGAACTTCTTGTCCCTCCCTGATGGTTGATGTAAGCCACAGTCGTGATGTTGTCCGACTGAAACCTGATAAACCTCAGAGTTGCTAACTGAGGCCAAGCCAGAAGGGCATTGAGAACTGCTCTCAATTCCAGAATGTTTATTGGAAGGAGACTCTCCTCTTGAGTCCATGATCCCTGAGCCTTCAGGGAATTCCAGACAGCGCCCCAACCTAGTAGGCTGGCGTCTGTAGTTACAATTGTCCAGTCTGGCCTGCTGAAGGGCATCCCCCTGGACAGATATGGCCGAGAAAGCCACCATAGAAGAGAATCTCTGGTCTCCTGATCCAGATTCAGCGTAGGGGACAAATCTGAGTAATCCCCATTCCACTGACTTAGCATGCACAATTGCAGCGGTCTGAGGTGCAGGCGTGCAAAAGGAACTATGTCCATTGCCGCTACCATTAAGCCGATTACCTCCATGCATTGAGCCACTGACGGGTGTTGAATGGAATGAAGGGCACGGCAAGCATTTAGAAGCTTTGTTAACCTGTCCTCTGTCAGGTAAATTTTCATTTCTACAGAATCTATAAGAGTCCCCAAGAAGGGAACTCTTGTGAGTGGTAAGAGAGAACTCTTCTCCTCGTTTACTTTCCACCCATGCGACCTTAGAAATGCCAGTACTAACTCTGTATGAGACTTGGCAGTTTGAAAGCTTGACGCTTGTATCAGAATGTCGTCTAGGTACGGAGCTACCGAAATTCCTCGCGGTCTTAGTACTGCCAGAAGAGAGCCCAGAACCTTTGTAAAGATTCTTGGAGCCGTAGCCAACCCGAAGGGAAGAGCTACAAACTGGTAATGCTTGTCTAGGAAGGCAAACCTTAGATACCGGTAATGTTCTCTGTGAATCGGTATGTGAAGGTAAGCATCCTTTAAATCCACTGTGGTCATGTACTGACCTCTTTGGATCATGGGTAAGATTGTCCGAATAGTTTCCATCTTGAATGATGGAACTCTTAGGAATTTGTTTAGGATCTTTAAATCCAATATTGGTCTGAAGGTTCCCTCTTTTTTGGGAACCACAAACAGATTTGAGTAAAACCCTTGTCCGTGTTCCGACCGCGGAACTGGATGGATCACTCCCATTAGTAAAAGGTCTTGTACACAGCGTAGAAACGCCTCTTTCTTTATCTGGTTTGTTGACAACCTTGAAAGGTGAAATCTCCCTTGTGGAGGAGAAGCTTTGAAGTCCAGAAGATATCCCTGAGATATGATCTCCAACGCCCAGGGATCCTGGACATCTCTTTCCCAAGCCTGGGCGAAGAGAGAGAGTATGCCCCCCACTAGATCCGTTACCGGAACGGGGGCCCTCACTTCATGCTGTCTTAGGGGCAGCAGCAGGCTTTCTGGCCTGCTTGCCCTTGTTCCAGGCCTGGTTAGGTTTCCAGCCTTGTCTGTAGCGAGCAACAGCTCCTTCCTGTTTTGGAGCAGAGGAAGTTGAAGCTGTTCCTGCCTTGAAGTTACGAAAGGCACGAAAATTAGACTGTCTAGCCCTGGGTTTGGCTCTGTCTTGAGGCAGGGCATGGCCTTTACCTCCCGTAATATCAGCGATAATTTCTTTCAAACCGGGCCCGAATAAAGTCTGCCCCTTGAAAGGTATGTTAAGTAGTTTCGATTTAGAAGTTACATCAGCTGACCAGGATTTTAGCCACAGCGCTCTGCGTGCCTGAATGGCAAATCCGGAATTCTTAGCCGTAAGTTTAGTTAAATGTACTACGGCATCAGAAATAAATGAATTAGCTAGCTTAAGGGTTTTAAGCTTAAGTGAAATCTCATCTAATGGAGCTGAGTCAAGGGTCTCTTCCAGAGACTCAAACTAAAATGCTGCCGCAGCCGTGACAGGCGCAATGCATGCAAGGGGTTGTAATATAAAACCTTGTTGAACAAACATTTTCTTAAGGTAACCCTCTAATTTTTTATCCATTGGATCTGAAAAGGCACAGCTATCCTCCACCGGGATAGTGGTACGCTTAGCTAAAGTAGAAACTGCTCCCTCCACCTTAGGGACCGTTTGCCATAAGTCCCGTGTGGTGGCGTCTATTGGAAACATTTTTCTGAATATAGGAGGGGGTGAGAAAGGCACACCGGGTCTGTCCCACTCCTTAGTAATAATTTCAGTAAGTCTCTTAGGTATAGGAAAAACGTCAGTACTTGTCGGTACCGCAAAATATTTATCCAACCTACACATTTTCTCTGGGATTGCAACTGTGTTACAATCATTCAGAGCCGCTAACACCTCCCCTAGCAATACACGGAGGTTTTCCAGCTTAAACTTAAAATTTGAAATGTCTGAATCCAATTTATTTGGATCAGATCCGTCACCCGCAGAATGAAGCTCTCCGTCCTCATGCTCTGCAAATTGTGACGCAGTATCAGACATGGCCCTAGTATTATCAGTATACTCTGTTCTCATCCCAGAGTGATCTCGTTTACCTCTAAGTTCTGGCAATTTAGACAAAACTTCAGTCATAACATTAGCCATGTCTTGTAAAGTGATTTGTAATGGCCGCCCTGATGCACTTGGCGTTACAATATCACGCACCTCCTGAGCGGGAGATGCAGGTACTGACACGTGAGGCAAGTTAGTCGGTATAACTTCCCCCTCGTTGTCTGGTGAATGTTGCTTAACATGTACAGATTGACTCTTATTTAAAGTAGCATCAATGCAATTAGTACATAAATTTCTATTGGGCTCCACCTTGGCTTTTGAACATATTGCACAAAGAGATTCCTCTGTGTCAGACATGTTTAAACAAACTAGCAATTAGACTAGCAAGCTTGGAAATACTTTTCAACTAAATTTACAAGCAATATGTAAAAACATTACTGTGCCTTTAAGAAGCACACAAAAAAACTAACACAGTTGAATAACAATGAACCGGATTAGTTATAGAAACCAAATTTAGCAAAGGATTGTACTCATTAGCAATGGATGATTAACCCTTAATATCAGAAAAAAACGTATAACAATTGACAATATAAGCGTTTTTATCACAGTCAAGCACAGTCTCAAAGGTCTGCTGTGAGTGATTACCTCCCTCAAAACTAGTTTTGAAGACCCCTGAGCTCTGTGGAGACGTCCTGGATCATGCAGGGAGAAAAAGACAGACTGTGACTGAATTTCTGATGCGTAGTAAAAGCGCCAAAATAGGCCCCTCCCACTCACACTACAACAGTGAGGGAAGCTAGTAAACTGTTTTAATTTAAAACAAAACGACAGCCATGTGGAAAATAAAGCCCAAAACAATTTTCACCAAGTACCTCAGATAATTAAACGATTTAACATGCCAGTAAACGTTTAAAATCTAATATATGAAATGTCATTAAAAAGCCTGCTGCTAGTCGCTCACACTGCAAGTTAGGCTAAAAGTTATATGCATACAGTATTTTCCCAGTGAAGTGCCATTCCCCAGAAATACTTAAGTGTAAACATATATACATATCAGCCTGATACCAGTTGCTACTACTGCATTTAAGGCTGTACTTACATTATATCGGTATTAGCAGTATTTTCTCAGTCAATTCCATTCCTTAGAAAATAATATACTGCAACATACCTCTTTGCAGGTGAACCTGCCCGCTGTCCCCTGATCTGAAGTTACCATACTCCTCAGAATGGCCGAGAACAGCAAACGGATCTTAGTTACGTCCGCTAAGATCATATACAAAAACTCAGGTAGATTCTTCTTCAAATTCTGCCTGAGAAGGAAACAACACACTCCGGTGTCGTTTAAAATAACAAACTTTTGATTGAAGATATAAAAAACTAAGTTTAATCACCACAGTCCTCTCACACATCCTATCTATTAGTTGGGTGCAAGAGAATGACTGGGTGTGACGTAGAGGGGAGGAGCTATATAGCAGCTCTGCTTGGGTGATCCTCTTGCACTTCCTGTTGGGGAGGAGTTAATATCCCATAAGTAATGATGACCCGTGGACTGACTACACTTAACAGGAGAAATTAGACTGTTTGGCCTTTGATTTGGCCCTGTCCTGAGGTAGAGCATGGCCCTTACCTCCCGTAATGTCAGCTATAATTTCTTTCAAGCCGGGCCCGAATAAGGTCTGCCCTTTGAAAGGAATATTAAGCAATTTAGATTTAGAAGTCATGTCAGCTGACCATGATTTAAGCCATAGCGCTCTGCGCGCTTGGATGGCGAATCCGGAGTTCTTAGCCGTAAGTTTGGTTAAATGTACGACGGCATCAGAAACAAATGCGTTAGCTAGCTTAAGTGCTTTAAGCTTGTTCATAATTTCATCCAATGGAGCTGTGCGAATGGCCTCTTCCAGAGACTCAAACCAGAATGCCGCCGCAGCAGTGACAGGCGCAATGCATGCAAGGGGCTGTAAGATAAAACCTTGTTGAACAAACATTTTCTTAAGGTAACCCTCTAATTTCTTATCCATTGGATCTGAAAAGGCACAACTATCCTCCACCGGGATAGTGGTACGCTTAGCTAAAGTAGAAACTGCTCCCTCCACCTTAGGGACCGTCTGCCATAAGTCTCGTGTGGTGGCGTCTATAGGAAACATTTTCCTAAATATGGGAGGAGGGGAAAAAGGCACACCAGGTCTATCCCACTCCTTGCTAATAATCTCTGTAAGCCTTTTAGGTATAGGAAACACGTCAGTACACACCGGTACCGCATAGTATCTATCCAACCTACATAATTTTTCTGGAATTGCAACCGTGTTACAATCATTCAGAGCCGCTAATACCTCCCCTAGCAATTTGCGGAGGTTCTCAAGCTTAAATTTAAAATTAGAAATCTCTGAATCCAGTCTCCCTGGATCAGATCCGTCACCCACAGAATGAAGCTCTCCGTCTTCATGTTCTGCAAACTGTGACGCAGTATCTGACATGGCTCTCACCTCATCCGCGCGCTCTGTCCTTAACCCAGAGCTATTGCGCTTGCCTCTTAATTCTGGCAATTTAGATAATACTTCTGTCATAACAGTAGCCATGTCTTGCAAAGTGATTTGTAAGGGCCTCCCTGATGTACTTGGCGCCACAAAATCACGCACCTCCTGAGCGGGAGGCGAAGGTACTGACACGTGAGGAGAGTTAGTCGGCATAACTTCCCCCTCGTTGTCTGGTGATAATTTCTTTACATGTAAAGATTGACTTTTATTTAAAGTAACATCAATGCAATTAGTACACAAATTTCTATTGGGCTCCACATTGGCCTTTAAACATAGTGAACAAAGAGATTCATCTGTGTCAGACATGTTTAAACAGACTAGCAATGAGACTAGCAAGCTTGGAAATACTTTTCTAAATAAATTTACAAGCAATATAAAAAAAAACGCTACTGTGCCTTTAAGAATCACAAAAAGCTGTCACAGTTGAAATAACAATGAACCAAAATAGTTATAGCAACCAATTTTTCACAGTAAATGTATTAAGTTAGCAAAGGATTGCACCCACCAGCAAATGGATGATTAACCCCTTAATACCCAAAACAGGATAACAATTTAATAATTAACGTTTTTATCACAGTCAAAACACACTGTCACAGGTCTGCTGTGACTGATTACCTCCCTCAAAATGAATTTTGAAGACCCCTGAGCTCTCTAGAGACGATCTGGATCATGGAGGATGAAGTAGACAGATTGTGACTGAATTTTTACTGCGCAAAAAAGCGCTAAAATAGGCCCCTCCCACTCATATTACAACAGTGGGGAAGCTCAGATAACTGTTTCTATGCAGAAAACAAAGATGGCCATGTGGTAAAAATCATGCCCCAATAAGTTTTATCACCAAGTACCTCACAAAAAACGATTAACATGCCAGTAAACGTTTTAAACATACATTTGAAAAGTTATGAAGTGTTATTAATAAGCCTGCTACCTGTCGTTTTTACTGCAGTTAAGGCTCATACATTATTTCAGTATTAACAGTATTTTCAGAGTCAATTCCATTCCTTAGAAAAAACAGAATTTATGTTTACCTGATAAATTACTTTCTCCAACGGTGTGTCCGGTCCACGGCGTCATCCTTACTTGTGGGATATTCTCTTCCCCAACAGGAAATGGCAAAGAGCCCAGCAAAGCTGGTCACATGATCCCTCCTAGGCTCCGCCTTCCCCAGTCATTCGACCGACGTAAAGGAGGAATATTTGCATAGGAGAAATCATATGATACCGTGGTGACTGTAGTTAAAGAAAATAAATCATCAGACCTGATTAAAAAACCAGGGCGGGCCGTGGACCGGACACACCGTTGGAGAAAGTAATTTATCAGGTAAACATAAATTCTGTTTTCTCCAACATAGGTGTGTCCGGTCCACTGCGTCATCCTTACTTGTGGGAACCAATACCAAAGCTTTAGGACACGGATGATGGGAGGGAGCAAATCAGGTCACCTAGATGGAAGGCACCACGGCTTGCAAAACCTTTCTCCCAAAAATAGCCTCAGAAGAAGCAAAAGTATCAAATTTGTAAAATTTAGTAAAAGTGTGCAGTGAAGACCAAGTCGCTGCCTTACATATCTGATCAACAGAAGCCTCGTTCTTGAAGGCCCATGTGGAAGCCACGGCCCTAGTGGAATGAGCTGTGATTCTTTCAGGAGGCTGCCGTCCGGCAGTCTCATAAGCCAATCTGATGATGCTTTTAAGCCAAAAAGAGAGAGAGGTAGAAGTTGCTTTTTGACCTCTCCTTTTACCAGAATAAACAACAAACAAGGAAGATGTTTGTCTGAAATCCTTTGTAGCCTCTAAATAGAATTTTAGAGCACGAACTACATCCAAATTGTGCAACAAACGTTCCTTCTTTGAAACTGGATTCGGACACAAAGAAGGCACGACTATCTCCTGGTTAATGTTTTTGTTAGAAACAACTTTCGGAAGAAAACCAGGTTTAGTACGCAAAACCACCTTATCTGCATGGAACACCAGATAAGGAGGAGAACACTGCAGAGCAGATAACTCTGAAACTCTTCTAGCAGAAGAAATTGAAACCAAAAACAAAACTTTCCAAGATAATAACTTGATATCAACGGAATGTAGGGGTTCAAACGGAACCCCCTGAAGAACTGAAAGAACTAAATTGAGACTCCAAGGAGGAGTCAAAGGTTTGTAAACAGGCTTGATTCTAACCAGAGCCTGGACAAAAGCTTGAACATCTGGCACAGCCGCCAGCTTTTTGTGAAGTAAAACAGATAAGGCAGAAATCTGTCCCTTCA
Source organism: Bombina bombina (assembly GCF_027579735.1). Taxonomy (NCBI): domain Eukaryota; kingdom Metazoa; phylum Chordata; class Amphibia; order Anura; family Bombinatoridae; genus Bombina; species Bombina bombina. Next base: position 289,877,323 of record NC_069501.1, on the reverse strand, counting down.
AAGAACTTGCAGATAATCCTTTCTCCAAACGTTCTTGAAGAAAGGATAGAATCTTAGGAATTTTTATCTTGTTCCATGGGAATCCTTTAGATTCACACCAACAGATATATTTTTTCCATATTTTATGGTAGATTTTTCTAGTTACAGGCTTTCTGGCCTGAACAAGAGTATCAATGACAGAATCTGAGAACCCTCGCTTTGATAAAATCAAGCGTTCAATCTCCAAGCAGTCAGTTGGAGTGAGGCCAGATTCGGATGTTCGAACGGACCTTGAACAAGAAGGTCATGTCTCAAAGGTAGCTTCCATGGTGGAGCCGATGACATATTCACCAGGTCTGCATACCAAGTCCTGCGTGGCCACGCAGGAGCTATCAAGATCACCGATGCTCTCTCCTGATTGATCCTGGCTACCAGCCTGGGGATGAGAGGAAACAGTGGGAATACATAAGCTAGATTAAAGGTCCAAGGTGCTACTAGTGCATCTACTAGAGTCGCCTTGGGATCCCTGGATCTGGACCCGTAGCAAGGAACCTTGAAGTTCTGACGAGAGGCCATCAGATCCATGTCTGGAATGCCCCACAATTGAGTTATTTGGGCAAAGATTTCCGGATGGAGTTCCCACTCCCCCGGATGAAATGTCTGACGACTCAGAAAATCCGCTTCCCAATTTTCCACTCCTGGGATGTGGATTGCAGACAAGTGGCAGGAGTGAGTCTCCGCCCATTGAATGATTTTGGTCACTTCTTCCATCGCCAGGGAAATCCTTGTTCCCCCCTGATGGTTGATATACGCAACAGTCATGTTGTCTGATTGAAACCGTATTAATTTGGCCTTTGCTAGCTGAGGCCAAGCCTTGAGAGCATTGAATATCGCTCTCAGTTCCAGAATATTTATCGGGAGAAGAGATTCTTCCCGAGACCAAAGACCCTGAGCTTTCAGGGGTTCCCAGACCGCGCCCCAGCCCACCAGACTGGCGTCGGTCGTGACAATGACCCACTCTGGTCTGCGGAAGCTCATCCCCTGTGACAGGTTGTCCAGGGTCAGCCACCAACTGAGTGAATCTCTGGTCCTCTGATCTACTTGTATCGTCGGAGACAAGTCTGTATAATCCCCATTCCACTGACTGAGCATGCACAGTTGTAATGGTCTCAGATGAATTCGCGCAAAAGGAACTATGTCCATTGCCGCGACCATCAAACCTATTACTTCCATGCACTGCGCTATGGAAGGAAGAAGAACAGAATGAAGTACTTGACAAGAGCTTAGAAGTTTTGATTTTCTGGCCTCTGTCAGAAAAATCCTCATTTCTAAGGAGTCTATTATTGTTCCCAAGAAGGGAACTCTTGTTGACGGAGATAGAGAACTTTTTTCTACGTTCACTTTCCACCCGTGAGATCTGAGAAAGGCCAGGACAATGTCCGTATGAGCCTTTGCTTGTGGTAGGGACGACGCTTGAATCAGTATGTCGTCCAAGTAAGGTACTACTGCAATGCCCCTTGGTCTTAGCACCGCTAGAAGGGACCCTAGTACCTTTGTGAAAATTCTTGGAGCAGTGGCTAATCCGAATGGAAGTGCCACAAACTGGTAATGCTTGTCCAGAAAGGCGAACCTTAGGAACCGATGATGTTCCTTGTGGATAGGAATATGTAGATACGCATCCTTTAAATCCACCGTGGTCATGAATTGACCTTCCTGGATGGTAGGAAGAATTGTCCGAATGGTTTCCATTTTGAACGATGGAACCTTGAGAAATTTGTTTAGGATCTTGAGATCTAAGATTGGTCTGAATGTTCCCTCTTTTTTGGGAACTATGAACAGATTGGAGTAGAATCCCATCCCTTGTTCCCCTAATGGAACAGGATGAATCACTCCCATTTTTAACAGGTCTTCTACACAATGTAAGAATGCCTGTCTTTTTATGTGGTCTGAAGACAATTGAGACCTGTGGAACCTCCCCCTTGGGGGTAGCTCCTTGAATTCCAGAAGATAACCTTGGGAGACTATTTCTAGCGCCCAAGGATCCAGAACATCTCTTGCCCAAGCCTGAGCGAAGAGAAAAAGTCTGCCCCCCACCAGATCTGGTCCCGGATCGGGAGCCAACATCTCATGCTGTCTTGGTAGCAGTGGCAGGTTTCTTGGCCTGCTTACCTTTGTTCCAGCCTTGCATTGGCCTCCAGGCTGGCTTGGCTTGAGAAGTATTACCCTCTTGCTTAGAGGATGTAGAACTTGGAGCTGGTCCGTTTCTGCGAAAGGGACGAAAATGTGGTTTATTTTTAGCCTTAAAAGAGCTATCCTGAGGAAGGGCGTGACCCTTACCCCCAGTGATATCTGAAATAATCTCTTTCAAGTCAGGGCCAAACAGCGTTTTCCCCTTGAAAGGTATGTTAAGCAATTTGTTCTTGGAAGACGCATCCGCTGACCAAGATTTTAGCCAAAGCGCTCTGCGCGCCACAATAGCAAACCCCGAATTTTTCGCCGCTAATCTAGCCAATTGCAAAGTGGCGTCTAAAGTAAAAGAGTTAGCCAATTTAAGAGCATGAATTCTGTCCAAAATCTCCTCATAAGAAGAATCTTTATTGAGCGACTTTTCTAGTTCATCGAACCAGAAACACGCTGCTGTAGTGACAGGAACAATGCATGAAATTGGTTGTAGAAGGTAACCTTGCTGAACAAACATCTTTTTAAGCAAACCCTCTAACTTTTTATCCATAGGATCTTTGAAAGCACAACTATCTTCTATAGGGATAGTAGTGCGTTTGTTTAGAGTAGAAACTGCCCCCTCGACCTTGGGGACTGTCTGCCATAAGTCCTTTCTGGGGTCGACCATAGGAAACAATTTCTTAAATCTAGGGGGAGGGACAAAAGGTATGCCGGGCCCTTCCCATTCTTTGTTTACAATGTCCGCCACCCGCTTGGGTATAGGAAAAGCTTCGGGGGGCCCCGGGACCTCTAGGAACTTGTCCATCTTACATAATTTCTCTGGAATGACCAAATTGTCACAATCATCCAGAGTAGATAACACCTCCTTAAGCAGAGCGCGGAGATGTTCCAATTTAAATTTGAATGTAATCACATCAGGTTCAGCTTGTTGAGAAATTTTCCCTGAATCTGAAATTTCTCCCTCAGACAAAACCTCCCTGGCCCCCTCAGACTGGTGTAGGGGCATGTCAGAACCATTATCGTCAGCGTCCTCATGCTCTTCAGTATTTTCTAAAACAGAGCAGTCGCGCTTTCGCTGATAAGTGGGCATTTTGGCTAAAATGTTTTTGATAGAATTATCCATTACAGCCGTTAATTGTTGCATAGTAAGGAGTATTGGCACACTAGATGTACTAGGGGCCTCCTGTGTGGGCAAGACTGGCGTAGACAAAGGAGGGGAAGATGCAGTACCATGCTTACTCCCCTCACTTGAGGAATCATCTTGGGCATCATTTTCTCTAAATTTTTTGTCACATACATCACATCTATTTAAATGAGAAGGAACCTTGGCTTCCTCACATACAGAACATAGTCTATCTGATAGTTCAGACATGTTAAACAGGCATAAACTTGATAACAAAGTACAAAAAACGTTTTAAAATAAAACCGTTACTGTCACTTTAAATTTTAAACTGAACACACTTTATTACTGAATATGTGAAAAAGTATGAAGGAATTGTTCAAAATTCACCAAAATTTCACCACAGTGTCTTAAAGCCTTAAAAGTATTGCACACCAAATTTGAAAGCTTTAACTCTTAAAACAACGGAACCGGAGCCGTTTTTATATTTAACCCCTATACAGTCCCTGGTATCTGCTTTGCTGAGACCCAACCAAGCCCAGAGGGGAATACGATACCAAATGACGCCTTCAGTAAGCTTTTTCTATGTATCTGAGCTCCTCACACATGCATCTGCATGCCTTGCTTCCCAAAAACAACTGCGCATTAGTGGCGCGAAAATGAGGCTCTGCCTATGATTAGAGAAGGCCCCCAGAGAAAAAGGTGTCCAATACAGTGCCTGCCGGTTATTCAACATAATTCCCAAGAATAAAATAACTCCTCAAAGCTATAAACTATTAAAAATGCTTATAAATCAATCGTTTTAGCCCAGAAAAATGTCTACCAGTCTTTAAAGCCCTTGTGAAGCCCTTTATTCTTATTTAATAAAAATGGCTTACCGGATCCCATAGGGAAAATGACAGCTTCCAGCATTACCAAGTCTTGTTAGAAATGTGTCATACCTCAAGCAGCAAAAGTCTGCTCACTGTTTCCCCCAACTGAAGTTAATTCTCTCAACAGTCCTGTGTGGAAACAGCCATCGATTTTAGTAACGGTTGCTAAAATCATTTTCCTCTTACAAACAGAAATCTTCATCTCTTTTCTGTTTCAGAGTAAATAGTACATACCAGCACTATTTTAAAATAACAAACTCTTGATTGAAGAATAAAAACTACATTTAAACACCAAAAAACTCTAAGCCATCTCCGTGGAGATGTTGCCTGTACAACGGCAAAGAGAATGACTGGGGAAGGCGGAGCCTAGGAGGGATCATGTGACCAGCTTTGCTGGGCTCTTTGCCATTTCCTGTTGGGGAAGAGAATATCCCACAAGTAAGGATGACGCCGTGGACCGGACACACCTATGTTGGAGAAATACATTCAGTGTACACACAAGTGTTATGAAGTGTTATTAATAAGCCTAATACCAGTCGCTATCACTGCATTTAAGGCTGAACTTACGTTACATTGGTATCAGCAGTATTTTCTCAGTCAATTCCATTCCTCAGAAAAATAAATTTACTGCACATACCTCTTTTGCAGGGGGGCCCTGCATGCTATTCCCCTTCTCTGAAGTTACCTCACTCCTCAGATGAGAACAGCCAGTGGATCTTAGTTCCGTCTGCTAAGATCATAGAAAACGCAGGCAGATTCTTCTTCTAATGCTGCCTGAGAACAAACAGCACACTCCGGTGCCATTTAAAATAACAAACTTTTGATTGAAGAAATAAACTAAGTTAAAAAACACCACAGACCTCTCACAGCGACCTATCTTTAGTTAGGCTGCAAGAGAATGACTGAATATGACATGTGAGGGGAGGAGCTATATAGCAGCTCTGCTTGGAGCTTCCTGTTAGGAAGAGATATATTCCATAAGTAATGGATGACCCGTGGACTGACTACACTTAACAAGAGAAAATTAAACTTTCATGATTCAAAAACGTATTTTTATTAAATTTTCCAATTCACTTCTATCTAATTTACTTAGTTCTTTTGGTTTCTATTGTTAAAAAAGCATACACAGTTAAGCTCAGAATCAATACACTACTGTGGGCTAGTTGCTTGTCACTCTCTCACCCAATATATAAGTGAATAAAGCAGATTTGATAACAGAAGTAAATCTAAAATCTGAATGTATGTGTGTGTGTATATATATATATATATATACACATACATACACACACACACTATATATATATATATATATATATATATATACACACACACACACATATACACACATATACACACACACACACACACTATACATATATATAGGCTTACCAGAAGTCCCACTTTTACTGGGATTGTCCCTGTTTGGAGGCGCTGTCCCAGTGTCCCACCCGGTTGTTCATTCTGTCCCAGTAGGGTTGCTACCTCCAGGTTTCAAATCATGTGTCCGGGTTTCAGACCACCTGAAACCCAGACACATTATTCAAAATGACTGGACTGTGTGGCTCTCCAGCATAGTTGGATGCTGGTACTTTGTTACATACAGCCCTGCTTAGCTTAACGTTCGTGTCCTTCAAAGTTTACATTTAGTAATACAGTGAGCAGCATAGGGTTTTTTTTAATTTTGTAGTACTACTTGGTTTATTTTTCTAAGAATTTAACACCCCCCCCCCAACCCCTGGTGACATTGCCAGTAATACACCTTTAGGGGAATCATATGGGTATGACTAGGAAGTACAGACAGGCAGGATTTTTAGCCTGGATCTTGCTTTGCTTCATGCAGGATAGCATTTTGGCTATAATCTTCCTGCATTATGGTATAGAGTAGCCTCTTAAACAGCTTTAGCAGGTACGTGTTTCTTTTTTACTTTCATTCAATGTTGTATTTATGCATTATCAGTATTTGGCTCTGTTCCCTAATTAGACACATAAAACACATATTACACTGCAGATATTAAATTGTGAAATTGATAATTATGAGACTGATAATTATGCTTGATGTTTGGCATTATTTAGAATCTGAGATTTAGATAAATGATTTATTTGCCATGACAACATAATGGTGCCTTTTTCACTAGGGGGGGGGGTGTTATGGTCTATTTAAACTGTGTGATTCACTTGTTTGACTGAGGAAGGGTAGAGTATCCACGAAACATTACACACATAAAAGCTACTACTTTAAAAGGACCGCTCCTGACCACACCCCCACTGGCACCTCATCAGATGGTCCCAGTTTCACCTCTTAAAAATTATGGTAAGCCTACATATATATATATATATATATATAGACATATACACACACAATTATAAATATGTGTATTCAGATATTATATATATGATTTTACATGTTTTCATTTACTTGACTGGAAAGAGCCCCAATGCATATATATACCGCCCGGGAGAACCCATAGTCTCGGCAAGGGGCTCTATGCTACAAATCTTTTCTATATGGGTGGACCAATACCTACAACCATTGGTCAAACAGATGAAGTCATACATAAGGGATTCAACAGACATGATGGACAAACTGAAACACATGGACATATCACCTACTGACTGGCTGGTTACCATGGATGTAACCAGTCTCTATACTGATATACCCCATAGCGATGGGGTTCAAGCCATCAAGATGGCCCTCCTACATCACCCATATGTTGGACCGAACCCTGAATTTATCTGCAAGATAATAGAACTTTGTCTAAAACTGAATTATTTTAGATTTGATACTACATTCTACCTTCAATGTATGGGTACGGCGATGGGGTCCAATATGGCCCCATCATATGCGAACCTCTTCATAAAGGATTTCGAGAACACCACCATGAAGGTATATGATAACAGCATACAGGGTTACAAGAGATACATCGATGATATCTTCTTAATTTGGAGAGCATCAGAGGAAGAACTTGATACATGGGTATCTGAACTGAACGGCTTGTTTACCCCTATTAAGTTCAAGACCAATAAAAGCCTAGAGGAAATAGACTTTCTGGACCTTAGGATCTTTAAAGACGACAATAGTCTTGCTACTAACTGTTCCAGAAGCCCACAAACAGAAACTTAATAATGCTGGCATGCAGTAACCATCCCAGATCATTTATAAGGGCAATTCCCAAAGCACAAATGACAAGGGTTATCAGGAACACCACCAAGAAGGAAAGAACAGAGATGCAACTACAAGAGATATCTCAGAAGTTTCTCAAAAGGGGCTATGCACACAATCTGTTCTCTGATGTGCACAAGGATTTATTATCAGCTGATCGTTAAAAAATACTGTCTCATAATAAAGAGGACATTAAACAGCGACTAACCTTCACGTCAACCTATGGACCAAACATTGAAGTCACTTCCAAGAGCCTATGTGAAAAATGGTGGATAGTACAGTCTGACCCCACCCTACCCTTTGTATCACTTGACCCACCAAGAATGGGATACAAACAAGCAAGTAACTCAAAGGATGTTCTTATGCTTACAGATCCTACCCACTGCTATAAGCAAGAAACGTGGCTAAAATCGAAGAAGATGGGATCTTTCAGATGTCCAAGTTGTGTTACATGTTACGCCATGGTACAGGGGCCTACATTCAGATAGCCGCATACCGCATACCAACAACAGGTACCAGTTTCTGCACTACTTGACATGCAACAAATGTGTTATCTACCTATTGAGTTGCAATTGTGTCAAATTCTATGTAGGTAAAACTGATGACAACATCAAGAAACTGATGGCGAACCACAGGAGTGCTATTAGATCTGCCCTGGACACTGGAAAGACAGACCAACCAGTAGCCAGACACTTTTTGGAGGCTAAACACACTGTTAAGAATTTGCGTTTCACATTAATTGACCATGTCCCACCCCTTAAATGAGGGGGTGACAGAAAGACGTTCTGTCAATTTTTCACCATTTTATCTGGTTGCCGGTGTGATTTCTATATTGTCAGCACCTGTTAATTGATACAGGCGAGTTTAATTACAAATTACAGGAGCATCACAAACTTGGAATGCAATTATTTCTTGAGAAGGTTGCAATAATTTTATCCAGTCCATTTTGGGGGTTTTGCGTGGAAGTGTCAGATTTGGCTTTTTTTTCTCCACTTTTTTGTGTCATACCAATACAAACAAAATAAATAAACATGAGAATGCCTAAACATTTGTAATTGCAACAATTTTCTGAGCGAAGTGGTGCATTATCTGACAGAAATGCAGGGGTGTTTATTTTTTTGGCCATGGCTGTATATATATATATATATATATATAGAGATTGAATAGGTAAATTAAAAAAGGCTCAATTTCTGTTTAGATGGTTAAAAAACATAATTTATGTAAGAACTTACCTGATAAATTCATTTCTTTCATATTAGCAAGAGTCCATGAGCTAGTGACGTATGGGATATACATTCCTACCAGGAGGGGCAAAGTTTCCCAAACCTTAAAATGCCTATAAATACACCCCTCACCACACCCACAATTCAGTTTAACGAATAGCCAAGAAGTGGGGTGATAAAAAAGTGCGAAAGCATATAAAATAAGGAATTGGAATAATTGTGCTTTATACAAAAAAATCATAACCACCACAAAAAAGGGTGGGCCTCATGGACTCTTGCTAATATGAAAGAAATGAATTTATCAGGTAAGTTCTTACATAAATTATGTTTTCTTTCATGTAATTAGCAAGAGTCCATGAGCTAGTGACGTATGGGATAATGACTACCCAAGATGTGGATCTTTCCACACAAGAGTCACTAGAGAGGGAGGGATAAAATAAAGACAGCCAATTCCTGCTGAAAATAATCCACACCCAAAATAAAGTATAATAAAAAACATAAGCAGAAGATTCATACTGAAACTGCTGCCTGAAATACTTTTCTACCGAAAACTGCTTCAGAAGAAGGAATTACATCAAAATGGTAGAATTTAGTAAAAATATGCAAAGAGGACCAAGTTGCAACTTTGCAAATGTGATCAACCGAAACTTCATTCTTAAACGTCCAGGAAGTAGAAACTGACCTGGTAGAATGAGCTGTAATCCTCTGAGGCGGAGTTTTACCCGACTCAACATAGGCAAGATGAATTAAAGATTTCAACCAAGATGCCAAAGAAATGGCAGAAGCTATCTGGCCTTTTCTAGAACCGGAAAAGATAACAAATAGACTAGAAGTCTTTCGGAAAGACTTAGTAGCTTCAACATAATATTTCAAAGCTCTAACAACATCCAAAGAATGCAAAGATTTCTCCTTAGAATTCTTAGGATAAGGACATAATGAAGGAACCACAATTTCTCTACTAATGTTGTTGGAATACACAACTTTAGGTAAAAATTCAGAAGAAGTTCGCAACACCGCCTCATCCTGATGAAAAATTAGAAAAGGAGATTCACAAGAAAGAGCAGATAATTCAGAAACTCTTCTGGCAGAAGAGATGGCCAAAAGGAACAAAACTTTTCCAAGAAAGTAATTTAATGACCAATGAATGCATAGGTTCAAAGGAAGGAGCTTGAAGAGCTCCCAGAACCAAATTCAAACTCCAAGGAGGAGAAATTGACTTAATGACAGGTTTTATACGAACCAAAGCTTGTATAAAACAATAAATATCAGGAAGAATAGCAATCTTTCTGTGAAAAAGAACAGAAAGAGCAGAGATTTGTCCTTTCAAGGAACTTGCAGACAAACCCTTATCTAAACCATCCTGAAGAAACTGTAAAATTCTCGGTATTCTAAAAGAATGCCAAGAAAAAAGATGAGAAAGACATCAAAAAATATAAGTCTTCCAGACTCTAAAATATATCTCTCTAGATACAGAATTACGAGCCTGTAACATAGTATTAATCACAGAGTCAGAGAAACCTCTTTGACCAGGAATCAAGCGTTCAATCTCCATACCTTAAAATTTAAGGATTTGAGATCCTGATGGAAAAAAGGACCTTGCGACGGAAGGTCTGGTCTTAACGGAAGAGTCCACGGCTGGCAAGAGGCCATCCGGACAAGATCCGCATACCAAACCTGTAAGGCCATGCCGGAGCTACCAGCAGAACAACGAGCATTCCTTCAGAATCTTGGAGATTACTCTTGGAAGAAGAACTAGAGGCGGAAAGATATAGACAGGATGATACTTCCAAGGAAGTGATAATGCATCCACTGCCTCCGCCTAAGGATCCCGGGATCTGGACAGATATCTGGGAAGTTTCTTGTTTAGATGAGACGCCATCAGATCTATTTCTGGAAGTTCCCACATTTGAACAACCTGAAGAAATACCTCTGGGTGAAGAACCATTCGCCCGGATGCAACGTTTGGCGACCGAAATAATCCGCTTCCCAATTGTCTACACCTGGGATATGAACCGCAGAGATTAGACAGGAGCTGGAATCCGCCCAAACCAAAAAAAAAATTGAGATACTTCTTTCATAACCAGAGGACTGTGAGTCGCTCCTTGATGATGTATGCCACAGTTGTGACATTGTCTGTCTGAAAACAAATGAACGATTCTCTCTACAGAAGAGGCCAAAACTGAAGAGCTCTGAAAACTGCACGGAGTTCCAAAATATTTATCGGTAATCTCACCTCCTGAGATTCCCAAACTCCTTGTGCCGACAGAGATCCCCACACAGCTCCCCAACCTGTGAGACTTGTATCTGTTGAAATTACAGTCCAGGTCGGAAGCACAAAAGAAGCCCCCTGAATTAAACGATGGTGATCTGTCCACCACGTTAGAGAGTGTTGAACAATCGGTTTTAAAGATATAAATTGAAATATCTTTGTGTAATCCTTGCACCATTGATTCAGCATACAGAGCTGAAGAGGTCGCATGTGAAAAACAAGCAAAGGGGATTGCGTCCAATGCAGCAGTCATAAGACCTAGAATTTCCATGCATATGGTTACCGAAGGAAATGATTGTGACTGAAGGTTTCGACAAGCTGAAAACAATTTAGACGTCTCTTGTCTGTTAAAGACAGAGTCATGGACACTGAATCTATCTGGAAACCCAGAAAGGTTACCCTTGACTGAGGAATCAATGAACTTTTGGTAAATTGATCCTCCAACCATGATCTTGAAGAAACAACACAAGTCGAATCGCATGAGATTCTTTGAATGAGAAGACTGAGCAAATACCAAGATAATCGTCCAAATAAGGAAAAAACCCTGTTCTCTGAATACAGAAAGAAGGGCACCGAGAATCTTTGAAAAAAATTCTTGGAACTGAGGCTAGGCCAAACAGTAGAGCCACAAAACTGGTAATGCTTGTCTAAAAAGAGAATCTCAAACACTAAAAGTGATCTGAATGAATCGGAATATGCAGATACACATCCTGCAAAACTATTGTAGACATAAAATGCCCTTGCTAAACAAAAGGCAGAATAGTCCTACAGAAACCATCTTTAATGTTGGTATACATAACGATTCAATAGATCCGGAACTGGTCTGAAGGAATTGACCTTCTTTGGTACAATGAAGAGATAAAATAAAACCCTAGCCCCTGTTCCAAAACTGGAACTGGCATAATTACTCCAGCCAACTCTAGATCTGAAACACATTTCAGAAATGCTGAGCCTTGCTGTGTTAACTGGGACACGGGAAGAAAAAAATCTCTTAGCAGGAGGCCTTAACTGAAGCCAATTCTGTACCTTTCTGAAACAATGTTCTGAAACCAGAGATTGAGAACGGAATTGATCCAAACTCTTTTGAATAAAACGTAATCTGCCCCATACCAGCTGAACTGGAAAAAAGAGCCGCACCTTCATGGGTACTTAGGAGCTGACTATAGGTTTCTATAAGGCTTGGATATATTCCAAACTGGAAATAGTTTCCAAACTGAATCCGCTCCTGAGGATGAAGGATCAGGCTTTTGTTCCTTATTATGAGAAAAAGAACGAAAAAAAGAATATTATCCTGGAAAGAAAGGGAAAAACAAAGTTAACTTAGAAGACATATCAGCATTCCAAGTTAAATCCATAAAGCTTTTCTAGCTAAAATAGCTAGAGACATATACCTGACATCAACTCAAATGATATCAAAAGATGGTATCACCAATAAAATTATTAGCATGTTATAGAATAAAAATAATGCTATAAAATTATGATCTGTTATTTGTTGCGCTAAAACTTCTAACCAAAAGGATGAAGCTGCAGCAACATCTGGTAAAAATATAGCAGGTCTAAGAAGATTACCTAAACATAAGTAAACTTTTCTTAGAAAGGATTCAATTTTCTTATCTAAAGGATCCTTAAATTTAGTACTATCTGCCGTAAGAATAGAAGTACATTTTAGCAGGAATAGAGACAGCCCCAAACCTTAGGGATTTTGTCCCAAAAAACTCTAATCTGTCAGATGGCACAGAATTTAATTGCTTAAACGTTTAGAAGGAGCAAAAGAATTACCCAAATTATTCCATTCCCTGGAAATTACTTCAGAAAAAGCATCAGGGAGATTAAACACTTCTGGAATAAATACAGGAGATTTTAAAAAACCCTATTTAAACGTTTAGATTTAGTATCAAGAGGACCAGAATCCTCTATATCTAAAGCAATTAATACGTCTTTAAATAAAGAACGAATAAATTCCATCTTGAACAAATAAAAAGATATAACAGCATCAACCTCTGAGACAGAAACTTCTGAACCAGAAGAACCATTATCAGTATCAGAACGATGATGTTCATTTAAAAATTCATCTGAAAAAAAGAGAAGTTTTAAAAGACTTTTATGTAAACTAGAAGGAGAAATAACAGACATAGCCTTCTAAATGGATTTAAAAAATAAAATCTCTTATGTTTATCAGGAACACTCTGAAAATTAAATGTTGACGGAACAGCAACAGGTAATATAACAGTACTAAAGGAAATTTTATCTGCATTAATAAGTTTGTCATGACATGCAATACAAACAACAGCTGGAGAAACAGGTACCAAAAATTTATAGCAGATACACTTAGCTTGGTAGCTCCAGCCCCGGGTAGTGATTTTCCTCAAGTAACTTCTGACTCAGTTGCAACGTAGAACATCTTGCAATATGTAATAGAAAAAACAACATATAAAGCAAATTGATCAAATTCCTTAAATGACAGTTTCAGGAATGGGAAAAAAATGCCAGTGAACAAGCTTCTAGCAACCAGAAGCAATAAATAATGACACTTAAATAATGTGGAGACAAAAGCGACGCCCATATTTTTTTAGCGCCAAACAAGACGCCCACATTATTTGGCGCCGAAATGCCTTTTGGCGCCAAAAAATGACGCCACATCCGGAACGCCGACATCTTTGGCGCAAAATAACGTCAAAAAAATGACGCAACTTCCGGCGACACGTATGACGCCGGAAACGGAAAAGAATTTTTGCGCCAAAAAAATCCGCGCCAAGAATGACGCAATAAAATGAAGCATTTTCAGCCCCCGCGAGCCTAACAGCCCACAGGGAAAAAAGAGTCAAATTTTAGAAGGTAAGAAAAAATGATTAAAGTGAAGGTAAAGTTGCACCATATGAAAAGCAGGATTTGAAAGATCAATAAAAATAAACATAAGTTTAATTCATAATTTTTTTTCATTTTGAATAATAAACGATATAATGACATTGCAAACCTTAAATACTAGAGTTCAGCGTAATGCCCGGCTCTGTGTCACATATTTTGTTATGGTGACGTAAACGCCGGCATCCAATTGAAATCCTGGCCATTAGGTGCCCACGATTGTAGACAAACCGCCCCCTCTATCTACAGCGCATGCCCAACACAATGCGAACATCTTAGTTAATAGGGAGTGAGCCTGGCTGCTTACGTAGAAAGCGGATGGGGCCGCTTTCTACATGGGATAGAGCACTTACCAGGAAGTCAAATCGAGGGTGGAGCGACGGTGCTGTCAATAGCAAATGTAATATATAAAAAATATAATTTTACAATTATTTTTTTTTTTATTAAAAGTTAGCGTTTTCATATATTAGCGCATAGGCTACATATATGAATGATCCGAGAGCCGCAACTTTACCTTCACTTTAATTCAAATGCATTATCCCAAATATGAAACTGACTGTCTGAAAAATAAGGAAAGTTGAACATTCTGAGCCAAGGCAAATAAATGTTTGAATACATATATTTAGAACTTATAAAAAAGTGCCCAACCATAGCTTTAGAGTGTCACAGAAAATAAGATTTACTTACCCCAGGACACTCATCTACATGTTTGTAGAAAGCCAAACCAGTACTGAAACGAGAATCAGCAGAGGTAATGGTATATATAAGAGTATATCGTCGATCTGAAAAGGGAGGTAAGAGATGAATCTCTACGACCGATAACAGAGAACCTATGAAATAGACCCCATAGAAGGAGATCACTGCATTCAAATAGGTAATACTCTCCTCACATCCCTCTGACATTCACTGCACGCTGAGAGGAAAACCGGGCTCCAACTTGCTGCGGAGCGCATATCAACGTAGAATCTAGCACAAACTTACTTCACCACCTCCATCGGAGGCAAAGTTTGTAAAAACTGAATTGTGGGTGTGGTGAGGGGTGTATTTATAGGCATTTTAAGGTTTGGGAAACTTTGCCCCTCCTGGTAGGAATGTATATCCCATACGTCACTAGCTCATGGACTCTTGCTAATTACATGAAAGAAATTCTCCAGTACTTTGGGCATCTTTTCCCTGAAACTCCCATAGTGAAGGGGTTAAGAAGAAATATAAATAAGCTCCAGCATATTTGTTCTGGTTTTTAACTTCAAATAGAACAATTGCTTTAATTTTAAATACAATGTATTACAAAGAATGACAGCATGGAGGAGAATATGGGTGAGGGACATTTTCAATGTTGACAGTAGTAAACCAAGCATCTAAATGGATAATATAAATAATGAATTAATAAGCTTCAGTTGTTTCCCTAAATGTGGTGTCAAACTGACTCTTGAGAATTGGAAACCTGACAATATTTAATTATCGCTCTAAATTCTGCTAAAGCTACCGAGTCAGATCACTTCATTTGAGTTTAAGCAGAAACAATCTTGTCTGGGTGCTACTCTTCAGTAATGACTTTGGACATTATTTGTACAATTCAGATTGCGAATATGTATGTAAATTCAAGGATATGTCATTTCTACACATACAAGTACAAAAACACATTTTCAGCATTTTACTATATCGTAAGTTAGGATTCAGTCTGTATGATTTTATTTAAATAGGATACTTGATTCAGTCTGTATGATTTTATTTAAATAGGATACTTGATTCAGTCTGTATGATTTTATTTAAATAGGATACTTGATTCAGTCTGTATGATTTTATTTAAATAGGATAATACCTTGCAAACAAATGCAAGAAAGAGCATGCTGCCTTCTGCAACTTTTTATTTCATAATATAAACACAAGATTATTAAAGGACCATAATAGTAGAAAAACATTCCATGCTTTAATTCATTAGAGCATTTAATTTTAAGACTATTGACCCTGCACTACTGTGTGTTTAACCCCAGCAAAGAAGTTAACACACACAGTAGAAGTATTGCTCTGGAAACACAGCGCTAGTTACACAGTATGTAGTTTTCTGATTATTAGGGTCCTTTAAGACATACCTATGTTGAAGAACCTTAAACTTATTCTTTAATCCAATTGGCTGAGAAAACCACAGATGCTTTTCTATCCCTAGCAATAAATTAAAGGGACATAAAATCCCAAAATATTCTCTTTCATTAATCAGATAGAGCATACCAATTTAAACAACTTTCTAATTTACTTCTATAATCAAATTTTATTCGTTCTCTTGGTACCTTTTAATGAAAGAACAGTCAGGAAGGTGACAGCATAAATGTAATATTTATTAGATAAGACAAATAACGGGCAACGTTTCGGGATGTTATCCCTTATTCATGCCAGGCATAAATAAGGGACAGCATCCCGAAACGTTCGCCGTTATTTGTCTTATCTAATAAATATTACATTTATGCTGTCACCTTCCTGACTGTTCTCTGCTATTGTTCTGGACCTGTGAGCAGAGGTCCTGTTGGTGACGTGCATCTATCCCTGAGTGCTGACATTCTTATGTGTTGGAACCTTTTAATGAAAAGCAGGGACGTAAGCTCAGGAGCATGCAAATGTCTGGAGTACAATATGGCAACAGTCTTTTTAAGAACGTTGGCCATAAGCGCACTAGATAGCAGCACAATTTCTTGCTATGTAGTGCTCCAGAACCTACCTATGTATCTCTTCAACAAAGAAAACCATAGGAATGAAGCAAAATTTGATAATAGGAGTATATTGGAAACTTTTTTAAACTTATATACTCTGTTTGAATCTCAATAAAAGGTTTCGTTCTCCTATCCCTTTAAAGAAACTGTAAGAAAAGAAAAAGAAAAACAAACATTTATAATTCTGATAAATCCATTCCTAAATACTGGAAGCTAAGCTATACTATTGAGTAAATGGCCCCTGACCACTCGAGTAGGTAGAATCACCTGACAGAAACGATGGGGCTCAATCCTACACCTACATATACGTCTTCCTTCCTGTTTGAATCAATTTATTTACAGCCAAGAAAAAATCTGTTTGGAAAAAATAAAAAGTTTAATCTTGAAATGACTTGGAGACACAAACACAAAACATAATTGTGCCAGTTAGGGATTTAATTATAAATCTGGGTTTCTTCAGACTCTCATAGAACCATACTACTACTGTTGGATCGATACGAAAGCTAAATCTAATTAAGAATAGGAAGGAAGTCTGTCTAGGAAGTATGAACTTTAAGATCTTTCTACCAAATGCTGTTTTTACTGAAGCAAACACATTAAACTGATGAGACTTTCTTAAAGTATACAAGGATGACCATGTGGCTGCCTTTCAAAACTATTCTACTGAAGCATTGAAATGACAGCCTCAAGAACAGAGAGGAATGAGCCCAGATCAGCCAGCTTTTTCCTCAGAGTGTTAGTCTTTAGGGCTGCATAACAAATCGAATTATCTAAAGAAATTTTGTAAGAATTCTTGGCAGTAGGGTGAAGGGTAAACAAACATTTAGAAATTCTGATGATCTTTAGCTTCCAAAGAATATGCGAGAACTCTAAGTCTGTCTGTCAAACATAATTTATGCTTACCTGATAAATTAATTTCACAGTCGTGAGAGTCCACAATCCACTACTACTGTACATTACTCTTCTCTACCACTAGGAGGAGGCAAAGATTCCCAAGCTCCAAGAGCCCTATAAAACCCCTACAACCTCACACATACTTAAGTCTTAACTTAAAGCCAAGCAAAGTGTGGAAACAAAAAAAAAATAAGCCACAAAAGGAGCCGTGGGGAAAAAAAAAAAAAAAAGATGTGCTACAGAAAAAATTAACCCCATTAATAGTGTGGGGTTTCTTGGATTTTCACCACCATGAAAGAAAACAAAATTTATGCTTACCTGATAGATTCCTTTCTCCTGTAGTGTAGTCAGTCCACGGGTCATCCATTACTTATGGGATTATATCTCCTCCCTAACAGGAAGTGCAAGAGGATCACCCAAGCAGAGCTGCTATATAGCTCCTCCCCTCTACGTCAAATCCAGTCATTCGACCGAAAACCAAACGAGAAAGGAGAAACTATAGGGTGCAGTGGTGACTGGAGTATAATTTAAAATTTAGACCTGCCATAAAAAACAGGGCGGGCCGTGGACTGACTACACTACAGGAGAAAGGAATTTATCAGGTAAGCATAAATTTTGTTTTATCCTGTTAAGTGTAGTCAGTCCACGGGTCATCCATTACTTATGGGATACCAATACCAAAGCAAAAAGTACACGGATGACGGGAGGGACAGGCAGGATCTTTATACGGAAGGAACCACTGCCTGAAGAACCTTTCTCCCAAAAACAGCCCCCGAAGAAGCAAAAGTGTCAAATTTGTAAAATTTGGAAAAAGTGTGAAGTGAAGACCAAGTCGCAGCCTTGCAAATCTGTTCAACAGAGGCCTCATTTTTAAAGGCCCAAGTGGAAGCCACAGCTCTGGTAGAATGAGCTGTAATTCTTTCAGGAGGCTGCTGTCCAGCAGTCTCATAGGCTAAACGTATTATACTACGAAGCCAGAAGGAGAGAGAGGTAGCCGAAGCCTTTTGACCTCTCCTCTGTCCAGAATAGACGACAAACAGGGAAGAAGTTTGTCGAAAATCTTTAGTTGCCTGTAAATAAAATTTCAGGGCACGGACAACGTCCAGATTGTGCAGAAGTCGTTCCTTCTTTGAGGAAGGATTAGGGCACAATGAAGGAACAACAATCTCTTGATTGATATTCCTGTTAGTGACTACCTTAGGTAAGAACCCAGGTTTAGTACGCAGAACTACCTTGTCTGAATGGAAAATCAGATAAGGAGAATCACAATGTAAGGCAGATAACTCAGAGACTCTTCGAGCCGAGGAAATAGCCATTAAAAACAGAACTTTCCAAGATAACAGCTTGATATCAATGGAATGAAGGGGTTCAAACGGAACACCCTGTAAAACGTTAAGAACTAAGTTTAAGCTCCATGGTGGAGCAACAGTTTTAAACACAGGCTTAATCCTGGCCAAAGCCTGACAAAAAGCCTGAACGTCTGGAACTTCTGACAGACGTTTGTGTAAAAGGATGGACAAAGCTGAGATCTGTCCCTTTAACGAACTAGCGGATAAACCCTTTTCTAAACCTTCTTGTAGAAAAGACAATATCCTAGGAATCCTAACCTTACTCCATGAGTAACTCTTGGATTCGCACCAATGCAAGTATTTGCGCCATATTTTATGGTAAATTTTCCTGGTAACAGGCTTTCTAGCCTGTATCAAGGTATCAATCACTGACTCCGAGAATCCACGCTTTGATAGAATCAAGCGTTCAATCTCCATGCAGTCAGTCTCAGAGAAATTAGATTTGGATGTTTGAAAGGACCCTGCACCAGAAGGTTCTGTCTCAGAGGTAGAGACCATGGTGGACAGGACGACATGTCCACTAGATCTGCATACCAGGTCCTGCGTGGCCACGCAGGCGCTATTAGAATCACTGATGCTCTCTCCTGTTTGATCCTGGCAATCAATCGAGGAAGCATCGGGAAGGGTGGAAACACATAAGCCATGTTGAACACCCAAGGTGCTGTCAGAGCATCTATCAGAACCGCTCCTGGGTCTCTGGACCTGGATCCGTAATAAGGAAGTTTGGCGTTCTGGCGAGACGCCATGAGATCCAGATCTGGTTTGCCCCAACGCCGAAGTATTTGGGCAAAGACCTCCGGATGAAGTTCCCACTCCCCCGGATGAAAAGTCTGGCGACTTAGATAATCCACTTCCCAGTTCTCCACGCCTGGGATGTGGATCGCTGATAGGTGGCAAGAGTGAGACTCTGCCCAGTGAATTATCTTTGAGACTTCCATCATTGCTAGGGAACTCCTTGTCCCTCCCTGATGGTTGATGTAAGCCACAGTCGTGATGTTGTCCGACTGAAACCTGATGAACCTCAGAGTTGCTAACTGAGGCCAAGCCAGAAGGGCATTGAAAACTGCTCTTAATTCCAGAATATTTATGGGAAGGAGACTCTCCTCCTGAGTCCAAGATCCCTGAGTCTTCAGGGAATTCCAGACAGCGCCCCAACCTATCAGGCTGGCGTCTGTTGTTATTTTTGTACAAAAGAACACCTAGCGCCTGTTGCTTTTGACCCTTGGCTATGATTTTTTGACCCCTAGTGGTCAAATACAGATTACAAATTCCAGCTCCACAAATATCACAGCGCCTACTCAAAGGCTGGGTCTTAGATGTTCACACTAAAATGTGGTACACAAAATGTGAAGATGTAAACAGATAATATATTCTCTTTAATACAATTTAAAATACTTTTAAAACACTTTTAAAACACTTTTAAAACAATCAATTCACATACAGATATCTTAAAATAATGATGGCTATTTTGGATTATCGTTATAGACCACACTTGTTCAGTGCTAGTTCAGGTTTCCCTCATGGATCCATGTTAACAGTCTTAGAAATAACAATAATAACAGTTATGGTTTTCACAAATCTTTTCAGATTGGCAAATTTCTTAATCACTTGAGTTATTCTCAGTTGAATCGCCTCTGGTTAAAGAGGTCACCCTTTGCTATGTAAAACTTTGTGTGAACTCCAATTCGCTGATGTTCATACAGATTTCACCTTATCCAAGTAGTGGTTTGTGAACCTGGATTGCTTAAATTACCTTTCTGATTACTCTGCAGGTGACTGCCGCTAACGGCGATTCAAACAGTTTTTGCTAAAAAAAAAATTTCAAACTTTCAAACAGGTTACCGCTGTTTAGGGGTTCTTAATCTTGAAATATCTGTGCCTTCTAAAATCTTTTTGTTTCTAAAGGTGCAAATTTTAATCTAAAAAGTGCCAATTATAACTGCAATACAGGAGTTTTCTTCATACAATTTTATCAATAGTTGTTCGTGATAAAAAAAGACAGTTGTTCAACTCAGAATAAACCAATGACTTAATACTTTGTGCAAGTGCTCATAAATTATATATGATTCTGTATAAAAATAAGTAACCAGCGCCCAGGACTGATATCTGCTCACTATAATAAAGACCCCCTAAATAGGTCTAAAAAACAGAACATAGATTAGGATATATAGGAGCGCCACTGGCTAAGATATACCACAGGAGTCAAAATATTAAAATCAAATATTTATACAAGTCTTTAATAATTGACAAAAAATGACAAAATTTGACAAAAATTAACAAAAATTTTTACCAAATGATGAGATCAGAATGTTGAACCAAACTAATGAACTCACTATAGTACAAAATCTAGGGAAAATAACCCTTTGATTCCTACTACATGAATATAATCCAGAAATGGATTGGTACAGCTCATAAATTTAAAATAGAGTCGTGAAACGTAAGTGTCAATATAACCATAAAAATTAAAAACTTATTTAAAATAAATAAAAAAATTAAAAAAATTAATGAAAAAAATGATGAAGAAAAAAAAAAAAAAAAAAAATATATAATAGTGAAGGTAACAATCCAATTAAGGATTAGTTTCTTAGTGAAGGACCCATATTTTTGAGCCTCAAAATAAATTCATTTATCAAATTTAGAATAGATAGTGATAGAAAATGGGATAAAAAATGTATACATATATAGGAACAAATCAAATCCCTGCAATATATAATACTCTTGAGTGTAATGTGCAATAATATAGTACAATCCAAAAATAAGTGAATTAAAGCAATACAATCAAATTATTGAGTCAATGCAATACTATCAAAGTTGGGTGGGTCTCACCATTTATAAACCTAAAACTCAACTAGGCTGGTACCAGCTGTAATTCTATTAGCTTTGGGACACACTGGTCTATTCAAATAATAAACTTACATAATAATTGATATAAATCTAGTTGAATTCATATCAAGTAACAAATTAGATAATAAACTTTTCCAATAATTGATATAAATCTAGTTATAAATTCATATCAAATAACAAATTAAAAAACAATTAAAACATTTTAAATGATCGAATGAAATTATTGTAAGAAAAAATTGTCCAAAAGATATTGTCCAAAAAATATATCAAATCCTGATGAAATGTAAATGGTAGTTCCTTCCTTAAAAGTAAAAGTCCTTGAGTCTATTGAAGTCCAAAGTCCTAATCCTTTGATAGATGTGTATATATAAAAAACCTAGAAGCTCCAAGTTTAGCACTGTTGATTAGATAATCAGGGACACCCAGGGAAAGTGGCTAAATTGCAGGCACATCCCCCGTTCCTTGCATATGAAAAGATAGATTATACAAACAGAGGCCAGCTGTAGACTGGAAAAGCGCGTCCACTTCTAACACTGAGGGGTTTGGTAAGGAGTCAGCCCAGCCTTGCTGCTGCCTTCCTTGCTCAGCTCGCTGCTTCCCTCGCACTCTTCCCGCGTGCCTCTGGAACTAGCTAGATGTGCCTGCAATTTAGCCACTTTCCCTGGGTGTCCCTGATTATCTAATCAACAGTGCTAAACTTGGAGCTTCTAGGTTTTTTATATATACACATCTATCAAAGGATTAGGACTTTGGACTTCAATAGACTCAAGGACTTTTACTTTTAAGGAAGGAACTACCATTTACATTTCATCAGGATTTGATATATTTTTTGGACAATATCTTTTGGACAATTTTTTCTTACAATAATTTCATTCGATCATTTAAAATGTTTTAATTGTTTTTTAATTTGTTATTTGATATGAATTTATAACTAGATTTATATCAATTATTGGAAAAGTTTATTATCTAATTTGTTACTTGATATGAATTCAACTAGATTTATATCAATTATTATGTAAGTTTATTATTTGAATAGACCAGTGTGTCCCAAAGCTAATAGAATTACAGCTGGTACCAGCCTAGTTGAGTTTTAGGTTTATAAATGGTGAGACCCACCCAACTTTGATAGTATTGCATTGACTCAATAATTTGATTGTATTGCTTTAATTCACTTATTTTTGGATTGTACTATATTATTGCACATTACACTCAAGAGTATTATATATTGCAGGGATTTGATTTGTTCCTATATATGTATACATTTTTTATCCCATTTTCTATCACTATCTATTCTAAATTTGATAAATGAATTTATTTTGAGGCTCAAAAATATGGGTCCTTCACTAAGAAACTAATCCTTAATTGGATTGTTACCTTCACTATTATATATTTTTTTTTTTTTTTTTTCTTCATCATTTTTTTCATTCATTTTTTTCATTTTTTTCTTTATTTGAAATCAGTTTTTCATTGTTATGGTTATATTGACACTTACGTTTCACGACTCTATTTTAAATTTATGAGCTGTACCAATCCATTTCTGGATTATATTCATGTAGTAGGAATCAAAGGGTTATTTTCCCTAGATTTTGTACTATAGTGAGTTCATTAGTTTGGTTCAACATTCTGATCTCATCATTTGGTAAAAATTTTTGTTAATTTTTGTCAAATTTTGTCATTTTTTGTCAATTATTAAAGACTTGTATAAATATTTGATTTTAATATTTTGACTCCTGTGGTATATCTTAGCCAGTGGCGCTCCTATATATCCTAATCCATAAATTATATATGCTCAAAACAAAAATATGCTCAAAACAAAAACCAAAATTATAAACAACATTGTCTATAAAATTCAAATGCGAGTGTTAGTGCAATTAGATGAAAAAAATGAAAAAAATCCTCAAAAACAGTGTCCACGAGAAAAAAATATATATGAAAAAATGTGAAAAAGGAAAAAAAGTTTTGAAATGAAAGTGTCCCCAACTTTTTGGGCTAACAGTTCTTTTGGCTAAATCCCCCGTTGAATCTTTGGTTTATGGGCCAGTGGAGTTGCTAAACAATCCTAAGCTGTTGATTTTTTGACCTTCTTATGCCCGCACTTGTACCCGGCACAGCTCCTCGAATTCTCGAGTGTGAGCAATGTTGTGCGGCTTGGTCCCTCTGCTAAAAAAGAAATAACAATAGTGCAGATTGCTAAAATAAGTCCTTACTTTAAGAGTTACACTCACCAGCCAACGCGTTTCGGTCGCCAATCGACCTTTCTCAAGACTGGTTTTATTTTACAAATCAAGGTGTTTATGTACCTTAATGTTTATGACCTTTTGTGTGTTCCGGAAGTAATTGTTTTTACTCTCCGTTTTTAATAAGTCTTATATATCGATATGACTTACTCTTTCATTTATTAATTTTATTTTCTTTGTTGCTTTCCTCATTCAGTGTTTGTTTGATTCTGTGTATTGTTCACTTCTTAAACTTTAATTTGTTTACCCGATTTTTAAGCTTTCCTATTGGCTACTCTGAGAGTCCTTTCATACTGTGTGATTGGCCAGTTTTGGGGGTATGTCATACATGGTTCGTCCTATTGGTTATTACGTAAAGTGTTAGTAAAGGTGTGTGATGTATTGTCATCCCTATTGGTTGTTATTCCTTAAAACCATTTGTTGTTTTCCTTCTAGAACCAACTTCTTATGTATAAACGGCACAACTTTAAATGGTTTCTCATCACAATTTCTTAATATATTGTTGTTATTCCATAACTAGTAACAGTATTTTATTCTTTTCCTCTACTGTAATATTCTTAACTTATTCCGCTCGCTTTTACAGACATTTTTCACATAGAAAAACTGACTTTTTAGTTCTATCTGTCGTTTTTTAAAAATTGCTTAAACCTAAATTTCTTAAAAGCCTGGTATATACACCTTTTCTTAATGTATTGATGCTAACTTCCTCTCTGCGTTTACTTTTGAGAGCATGAAAACAGGTTGCTAAAATGAAATCAACATTAAATTTAAATGCATTTTTACTTTCGTGAGGATCCTTCTAGACCCAATAAAATTTATAGTTTATTAGTCTAATCGCTATCTTCCCAGGTTTACCTTCTGCTGTTAAAATTTTTTTATTATTGAAAATTTCATTAGAAATTTAATTAGAGTTGTGATTATGGATATAAGATGGAGAGGGCATTGTATCCGGGGGAGCTATTACTAACCCTTGTTTGGCGGACTCATTTTTTATGTCTATATAAGGTATTTTTAAAAGATTTTTATTTGACCCAAAGATAGTTGGGATTTTTGATGTTAAATTCCAACATTTGTGGTGTGGGTCGAATATCCTATACAAGGGGTATGTTTGGCTTGTTTTAATGTA
The DNA here is from genome assembly GCF_027579735.1 of Bombina bombina. Classification (NCBI taxonomy): domain Eukaryota; kingdom Metazoa; phylum Chordata; class Amphibia; order Anura; family Bombinatoridae; genus Bombina; species Bombina bombina. The sequence continues at coordinate 289,852,502 of NC_069501.1, read as the reverse complement.
TTTTGCTCATAACTAATTTCAATATATTCCACTGTAACCGGACTGACTGTCTGTTGGGGAGCCTTGATGGGGGTGGGCACTTTCAAGTTGTGGGAATTTGATCATTCTAAAGGCATATTTGTCAAACCATAATGCAGGTTTAAATGCCTTATTTGGATGAAAGTTGAAAACTTTTGTATGAGGACAATTGGACGGAGTTGTCTAGTTTTTATCCAGAGTGGAGGATTTTTTAGAGCTCTTAAATATCTAGTTTTTATCCAAAGTAGAAGATTTTCTTAGAGCCCTTAGATAGTGGGGGTCTGTCTTTAGTGTGGTACTAGGACTTTAGGTCGGATATATATTTATTTATTTTTTTAGGTCAGATATATTTTTTTGGACAGTCTCTTATTCTTTTCCATACTATTTTTGTTGACAAGTTTGCTGGTTCGGTGAAATGTTTATCATTATCTTGTTATGATGCCTTGTTTTTTGTATTTTTTTCAGATCAGGGTCATGTTTATCTCAAATTTAATCATTTTTTCTTTTTCTTTCGCATAGGGAGGAGAGATTCAAATATTTTTTCATATTTTAGCTGTTCTTTTACTTTCACAGAGGTTATTGGTGGAGAGACTCAGATTTAGTCTCACATCTTAGCTCTTCATTTATTTTCACAGAGATTATTGGTGGTTGAAATCCCATTCTTTTGGGATCTTACATTTTGTATTTCATGTTTTAAGTCAAATATTTTAAGTCAAGTTCCAGAGATGGGATAGGTCCTCCTTGTTATTTAACCCTCTTGGGTATAGGCAATCCATATAAAAGATCCACTTGGATTCCTCTATCAGAAGTTTTCTTTCATGATCTCCCCCTCTCCAATTTTTATGGACCTTTTTTATTCCTATATATTTCAAGGATTTTTTCTCTCCACTGTGTTTTTCAAAAAAATGGTTATAGAGGGGGGTTTCTTTACTAGATTTGTCGATACATAGAAGATGTTCACGTATTCGATCTTTCAACGGTCTGGACGTCTGCCCTACGTATTGTAATCCGCAAGGGCATTAGAGTAAGTAGATGACATTTCTATCATGGCATCTAATTAGTTCTTCAATTTTATATTTCTTTGAGCCATGGTTAGATTGAAATTCGGTGGTTTTGATACCACTTTTACATGCTTTACATGTATGACATGGGAAATAACCTTTCACCTTCATCCCAAATGGGTCTTTGATTGTCGGTGTTTTCTTTTTCTGCACACTCGGTGCCAATCTATTTTTCAGATTGTTAGCCCTTCTGTATACAAAGGTTGTTTTTTCCGGAAGTTTTTCTCCTAAGATGTCGTCGTCTTTGAGTATACCCCAATGTTTCCTAAAGATGTCTTCAATGATTCGGCTGTTTTGACTGTATTCTGTGATTAATGGGACCTTCACCTTCTCTTCATCATTCTTTATTGTCTTTTCTTTATATTTAGTTAGGTCTTTTCTCTCGACTGTTCTTATTTCCTCTATTGTTTGGTCCAGTTGTTCTTCATTATAACCTCTGTCAAGAAACTTGGCCTTTATAGTCTGGGCTTGTTCTTCCCATTTTGAGGGATTAGAACAATTCTTCTTTATCCTAAGGAGCTGGCCTTTTGGAATGTTCCTTTTCCAGTTGGTATGGTGGCAGCTTGTTTGGTGGACATAATTATTACTATCCACCTTTTTGAAGAATGTTGATGTTTCTATCCTCCCTTCCTTCACTTCTATATTTAGGTCCAGATAGGTCAATGATGTTTTACTCCATTCATATATAAAATGAAGATTTGCTTCATTTTTATTCATCACACTGATAGTGTGTTCCAGATCTTCTTGTGACCCTTTCCATATTAGTATTATATCATCAATGTACCGGCGATAGAGAACCAGATCCGCGCCTGCGGGGCATGACTCCCAGAAAATTTCTTCCCATTTTGCCATATAGAGATTGGCATAGCTTGGCGCGAACCTGGTTCCCATCGCCGTACCACAAACTTGTCTATAAAACTTTCCATCGTTGCAAAAGTAATTATGATGTAATATATAGTGAATACTATCCAAAATAAATTCACACTGGTTTGATGGAATTTCCATATCTTTTTCCAGATAGAATCTTACCGCTTCCACCCCTTCATCATGGGGTATGCTGGTATAAAGTGCGGTAACATCACATGTTACCAGGATGAAATTACTCTCCCATGTAAGGTTTTCGAGTAAATTAATTATTTGAGTTGAATCCTTTAAGTAAGAGGGACGTTCCTTAACGTGTCGTTGCAGGTGTCTGTCCACATATTCAGACAGGTTGCTGCTTAAGGAGCCTATCCCTGATATTATTGGTCTTCCGGGTGGCTTGTTCAAGTTTTTGTGTATTTTTGGAAGATGGTATATGATTGGAGTCCTAGGGTATTTCACATTTATATAGTTGTATTCCTTATCATTTAGAATACCATCTTCCTTGGCCACTGTCAGTAAACTCATTAGTTCTTTCTTATATAGGTTTACTGGGTTTTCACCCAATCTTTGGTACGTATTCTCATCACTGAGAATTCTTTCCGTCTCTTCATTATAATCCGACCTGTCCATCACCACAGTCCCTCCACCTTTATCCGCTGATTTAATGGTAAGGTTATGGTTCTCCTCCAATTGTTTGATGGTTTCAAATTGTTTTGCAGTTAGGTTTTTGTTCTTTAAATTTAACTTCTTCAGATTAATATCTCGTATCTCTCTGCACACTATTGTCTCAAATGCCTCCAATGCATTTCCTTTATATGCCAGAGGATAAAATGTTGATTTTGGCTTAAGTTCTGTGTGCCTGTAGCCGTCTTCTTGAGCTTTATATTCACAGTTTGTTGATCCATACCCCATTCTTTCTAGGGGGGATTTTAAAAAGAACCTCTTAAGGGTGGACAAATTCAATTCCTTTGTGAGTGCGAAAGAGTTCATAAGGAAACTCACCCTTAAGAGGTTCTTTTTAAAATCCCCCCTAGAAAGAATGGGGTATGGATCAACAAACTGTGAATATAAAGCTCAAGAAGACGGCTACAGGCACACAGAACTTAAGCCAAAATCAACATTTTATCCTCTGGCATATAAAGGAAATGCATTGGAGGCATTTGAGACAATAGTGTGCAGAGAGATACGAGATATTAATCTGAAGAAGTTAAACTTAAAGAACAAAAACCTAACTGCAAAACAATTTGAAACCATCAAACAATTGGAGGAGAACCATAACCTTACCATTAAATCAGCGGATAAAGGTGGAGGGACTGTGGTGATGGACAGGTCGGATTATAATGAAGAGACGGAAAGAATTCTCAGTGATGAGAATACGTACCAAAGATTGGGTGAAAACCCAGTAAACCTATATAAGAAAGAACTAATGAGTTTACTGACAGTGGCCAAGGAAGATGGTATTCTAAATGATAAGGAATACAACTATATAAATGTGAAATACCCTAGGACTCCAATCATATACCATCTTCCAAAAATACACAAAAACTTGAACAAGCCACCCGGAAGACCAATAATATCAGGGATAGGCTCCTTAAGCAGCAACCTGTCTGAATATGTGGACAGACACCTGCAACGACACGTTAAGGAACGTCCCTGTTACTTAAAGGATTCAACTCAAATAATTAATTTACTCGAAAACCTTACATGGGAGAGTAATTTCATCCTGGTAACATGTGATGTTACCGCACTTTATACCAGCATACCCCATGATGAAGGGGTGGAAGAGGTAAGATTCTATCTGGAAAAAGATATGGAAATTCCATCAAACCAGTGTGAATTTATTTTGGATAGTATTCACTATATATTACATCATAATTACTTTTGCAACGATGGAAAGTTTTATAGACAAGTTTGTGGTACGGCGATGGGAACCAGGTTCGCGCCAAGCTATGCCAATCTCTATATGGCAAAATGGAAAGAAATTTTCTGGGAGTCATGCCCCGCAGGCGCGGATCTGGTTCTCTATCGCCGGTACATTGATGATATAATACTAATATGGAAAGGGTCACAAGAAGATCTGGAACGCACTATCAGTGTGATGAATAAAAATGAAGCAAATCTTCATTTTACATATGAATGGAGTAAAACATCATTGACCTATCTGGACCTAAATATAGAAGTGAAGGAAGGGAGGATAGAAACATCAACATTCTTCAAAAAGGTGGATAGTAATAATTATGTCCACCAAACAAGCTGCCACCATACCAACTGGAAAAGGAACATTCCAAAAGGCCAGCTCCTTAGGATAAAGAAGAATTGTTCTAATCCCTCAAAATGGGAAGAACAAGCCCAGACTATAAAGGCCAAGTTTCTTGACAGAGGTTATAATGAAGAACAACTGGACCAAACAATAGAGGAAATAAGAACAGTCGAGAGAAAAGACCTAACTAAATATAAAGAAAAGACAATAAAGAATGATGAAGAGAAGGTGAAGGTCCCATTAATCACAGAATACAGTCAAAACAGCCGAATCATTGAAGACATCTTTAGGAAACATTGGGGTATACTCAAAGACGACGACATCTTAGGAGAAAAACTTCCGGAAAAACCAACCTTTGTATACAGAAGGGCTAACAATCTGAAAAATAGATTGGCACCGAGTGTGCAGAAAAAGAAAACACCGACAATCAAAGACCCATTTGGGATGAAGGTGAAAGGTTTTTTCCCATGTCATACATGTAAAGCATGTAAAAGTGGTATCAAAACCACCGAATTTCAATCTAACCATGGCTCAAAGAAATATAAAATTGAAGAACTAATTAGATGCCATGATAGAAATGTCATCTACTTACTCCAATGCCCTTGCGGATTACAATACGTAGGGCAGACGTCCAGACCGTTGAAAGATCGAATACGTGAACATCTTCTATGTATCGACAAATCTAGTAAAGAAACCCCCCTCTATAACCATTTTTTTGAAAAACACCGTGGAGAGAAAAAATCCTTGAAATATATAGGAATAAAAAAGGTCCATAAAAATTGGAGAGGGGGGAGATCATGAAAGAAAACTTCTGATAGAGGAATCCAAGTGGATCTTTTATATGGATTGCCTATACCCAAGAGGGTTAAATAACAAGGACCTATCCCATCTCTGGAACTTGACTTAAAATATTTGACTTAAAACATGAAATACAAAATGTAAGATCCCAAAAGAATGGGATTTCAACCACCAATAATCTCTGTGAAAATAAATGAAGAGCTAAGATGTGAGACTAAATCTGAGTCTCTCCACCAATAACCTCTGTGAAAGTAAAAGAACAGCTAAAATATGAAAAAATATTTGAATCTCTCCTCCCTATGCGAAAGAAAAAAGAAAAAATGATTAAATTTGAGATAAACATGACCCTGATCTGAAAAAAATACAAAAAACAAGGCATCATAACAAGATAATGATAAACATTTCACCGAACCAGCAAACTTGTCAACAAAAATAGTATGGAAAAGAATAAGAGACTGTCCAAAAAAATATATCTGACCTAAAAAAAAAAAAATATATATATCCGACCTAAAGTCCTAGTACCACACTAAAGACAGACCCCCACTATCTAAGGGCTCTAAGAAAATCTTCTACTTTGGATAAAAACTAGATATTTAAGAGCTCTAAAAAATCCTCCACTCTGGATAAAAACTAGACAACTCCGTCCAATTGTCCTCATACAAAAGTTTTCAACTTTCATCCAAATAAGGCATTTAAACCTGCATTATGGTTTGACAAATATGCCTTTAGAATGATCAAATTCCCACAACTTGAAAGTGCCCACCCCCATCAAGGCTCCCCAACAGACAGTCAGTCCGGTTACAGTGGAATATATTGAAATTAGTTATGAGCAAAATACATTAAAACAAGCCAAACATACCCCTTGTATAGGATATTCGACCCACACCACAAATGTTGGAATTTAACATCAAAAATCCCAACTATCTTTGGGTCAAATAAAAATCTTTTAAAAATACCTTATATAGACATAAAAAATGAGTCCGCCAAACAAGGGTTAGTAATAGCTCCCCCGGATACAATGCCCTCTCCATCTTATATCCATAATCACAACTCTAATTAAATTTCTAATGAAATTTTCAATAATAAAATTTTTTTAACAGCAGAAGGTAAACCTGGGAAGATAGCGTTTAGACTAATAAACTATAAATTTTATTGGGTCTAGAAGGATCCTCACGAAAGTAAAAATGCATTTAAATTTAATGTTGATTTCATTTTAGCAACCTGTTTTCATGCTCTCAAAAGTAAATGCAGAGAGGAAGTTAGCATCAATACATTAAGAAAAGGTGTATATACGAGGCTTTTAAGAAATTTAGGTTTAAGCAATTTTTAAAAAACGACAGATAGAACTAAAAAGTCAGTTTTTCTATGTGAAAAATGTCTGTAAAAGCGAGCGGAATAAGTTAAGAATATTACAGTAGAGGAAAAGAATAAAATACTGTTACTAGTTATGGAATAACAACAATATATTAAGAAATTGTGATGAGAAACCATTTAAAGTTGTGCCATTTATACATAAGAAGTTGGTTCTAGAAGGAAAACAACAAATGGTTTTAAGGAATAACAACCAATAGGGATGACAATACATCACACACCTTTACTAACACTTTACGTAATAACCAATAGGACGAACCATGTACGACATACCCCCAAAACTGGCCAATCACACAGTATGAAAGGACTCTCAGAGTAGCCAATAGGAAAGCTTAAAAATCGGGTAAACAAATTAAAGTTTAAGAAGTGAACAATACACAGAATCAAACAAACACTGAATGAGGAAAGCAACAAAGAAAATAAAATTAATAAATGAAAGAGTAAGTCATATCGATATATAAGACTTATTAAAAACGGAGAGTAAAAACAATTACTTCCGGAACACACAAAAGGTCATAAACATTAAGGTACATAAACACCTTGATTTGTAAAATAAAACCAGTCTTGAGAAAGGTCGATTGGCGACCGAAACGCGTTGGCTGGTGAGTGTAACTCTTAAAGTAAGGACTTATTTTAGCAATCTGCACTATTGTTATTTCTTTTTTAGCAGAGGGACCAAGCCGCACAACATTGCTCACACTCGAGAATTCGAGGAGCTGTGCCGGGTACAAATGCGGGCATAAGAAGGTCAAAAAATCAACAGCTTAGGATTGTTTAGCAACTCCACTGGCCCATAAACCAAAGATTCAACGGGGGATTTAGCCAAAAGAACTGTTAGCCCAAAAAGTTGGGGACACTTTCATTTCAAAACTTTTTTTCCTTTTTCACATTTTTTCATATATTTTTTTTCTCGTGGACACTGTTTTTGAGGATTTTTTTTCATTTTTTCATCTAATTGCACTAACACTCGCATTTGAATTTTATAGACAATGTTGTTTATAATTTTGGTTTTTGTTTTGAGCATATTTTTGTTTTGAGCATATATATTTATGGATTAGGATATATAGGAGCGCCACTGGCTAAGATATACCACAGGAGTCAAAATATTAAAATCAATATTTATACAAGTCTTTAATAATTGACAAAAAATGACAAAATTTGACAAAAATTAACAAAAATTTTTACCAAATGATGAGATCAGAATGTTGAACCAAACTAATGAACTCACTATAGTACAAAATCTAGGGAAAATAACCCTTTGATTCCTACTACATGAATATAATCCAGAAATGGATTGGTCAGCTCATAAATTTAAAATAGAGTCGTGAAACGTAAGTGTCAATATAACCATAACAATGAAAAACTGATTTCAAATAAAGAAAAAAATGAAAAAAATGAATGAAAAAAATGATGAAGAAAAAAAAAAAAAAATATATAATAGTGAAGGTAACAATCCAATTAAGGATTAGTTTCTTAGTGAAGGACCCATATTTTTGAGCCTCAAAATAAATTCATTTATCAAATTTAGAATAGATAGTGATAGAAAATGGGATAAAAAATGTATACATATATAGGAACAAATCAAATCCCTGCAATATATAATACTCTTGAGTGTAATGTGCAATAATATAGTACAATCCAAAAATAAGTGAATTAAAGCAATACAATCAAATTATTGAGTCAATGCAATACTATCAAAGTTGGGTGGGTCTCACCATTTATAAACCTAAAACTCAACTAGGCTGGTACCAGCTGTAATTCTATTAGCTTTGGGACACACTGGTCTATTCAAATAATAAACTTACATAATAATTGATATAAATCTAGTTGAATTCATATCAAGTAACAAATTAGATAATAAACTTTTCCAATAATTGATATAAATCTAGTTATAAATTCATATCAAATAACAAATTAAAAAACAATTAAAACATTTTAAATGATCGAATGAAATTATTGTAAGAAAAAATTGTCCAAAAGATATTGTCCAAAAAATATATCAAATCCTGATGAAATGTAAATGGTAGTTCCTTCCTTAAAAGTAAAAGTCCTTGAGTCTATTGAAGTCCAAAGTCCTAATCCTTTGATAGATGTGTATATATAAAAAACCTAGAAGCTCCAAGTTTAGCACTGTTGATTAGATAATCAGGGACACCCAGGGAAAGTGGCTAAATTGCAGGCACATCTAGCTAGTTCCAGAGGCACGCGGGAAGAGTGCGAGGGAAGCAGCGAGCTGAGCAAGGAAGGCAGCAGCAAGGCTGGGCTGACTCCTTACCAAACCCCTCAGTGTTAGAAGTGGACGCGCTTTTCCAGTCTACAGCTGGCCTCTGTTTGTATAATCTATCTTTTCATATGCAAGGAACGGGGGATGTGCCTGCAATTTAGCCACTTTCCTGGGTGTCCCTGATTATCTAATCAACAGTGCTAAACTTGGAGCTTCTAGGTTTTTTATATATACACATCTATCAAAGGATTAGGACTTTGGACTTCAATAGACTCAAGGACTTTTACTTTTAAGGAAGGAACTACCATTTACATTTCATCAGGATTTGATATATTTTTTGGACAATATCTTTTGGACAATTTTTTCTTACAATAATTTCATTCGATCATTTAAAATGTTTTAATTGTTTTTTAATTTGTTATTTGATATGAATTTATAACTAGATTTATATCAATTATTGGAAAAGTTTATTATCTAATTTGTTACTTGATATGAATTCAACTAGATTTATATCAATTATTATGTAAGTTTATTATTTGAATAGACCAGTGTGTCCCAAAGCTAATAGAATTACAGCTGGTACCAGCCTAGTTGAGTTTTAGGTTTATAAATGGTGAGACCCACCCAACTTTGATAGTATTGCATTGACTCAATAATTTGATTGTATTGCTTTAATTCACTTATTTTTGGATTGTACTATATTATTGCACATTACACTCAAGAGTATTTATATTGCAGGGATTTGATTTGTTCCTATATATGTATACATTTTTTATCCCATTTTCTATCACTATCTATTCTAAATTTGATAAATGAATTTATTTTGAGGCTCAAAAATATGGGTCCTTCACTAAGAAACTAATCCTTAATTGGATTGTTACCTTCACTATTATTATTTTTTTTTTTTTTTTTTTCTTCATCATTTTTTTCATTCATTTTTTTCATTTTTTTCTTTATTTGAAATCAGTTTTTCATTGTTATGGTTATATTGACACTTACGTTTCACGACTCTATTTTAAATTTATGAGCTGTACCAATCCATTTCTGGATTATATTCATGTAGTAGGAATCAAAGGGTTATTTTCCCTAGATTTTGTACTATAGTGAGTTCATTAGTTTGGTTCAACATTCTGATCTCATCATTTGGTAAAAATTTTTGTTAATTTTTGTCAAATTTTGTCATTTTTTGTCAATTATTAAAGACTTGTATAAATATTTGATTTTAATATTTTGACTCCTGTGGTATATCTTAGCCAGTGGCGCTCCTATATATCCTAATCTATGTTCTGTTTTTTAGACCTATTTAGGGGGTCTTTATTATAGTGAGCAGATATCAGTCCTGGGCGCTGGTTACTTATTTTTATACAGAATCATATATAATTTATGAGCACTTGCACAAAGTATTAAGTCATTGGTTTATTCTGAGTTGAACAACTGTCTTTTTTTATCACGAACAACTATTGATAAAATTGTATGAAGAAAACTCCTGTATTGCAGTTATAATTGGCACTTTTTAGATTAAAATTTGCACCTTTAGAAACAAAAAGATTTAGAAGGCACAGATATTTCAAGATTAAGAACCCCTAAACAGCGGTAACCTGTTTGAAAGTTTGAAATTTTTTTTTAGCAAAAACTGTTTGAATCGCCGTTAGCGGCAGTCACCTGCAGAGTAATCAGAAAGGTAATTTAAGCAATCCAGGTTCACAAACCACTACTTGGATAAGGTGAAATCTGTATGAACATCAGCGAATTGGAGTTCACACAAAGTTTTACATAGCAAAGGGTGACCTCTTTAACCAGAGGCGATTCAACTGAGAATAACTCAAGTGATTAAGAAATTTGCCAATCTGAAAAGATTTGTGAAAACCATAACTGTTATTATTGTTATTTCTAAGACTGTTAACATGGATCCATGAGGGAAACCTGAACTAGCACTGAACAAGTGTGGTCTATAACGATAATCCAAAATAGCCATCATTATTTTAAGATATCTGTATGTGAATTGATTGTTTTAAAAGTGTTTTAAAAGTGTTTTAAAAGTATTTTAAATTGTATTAAAGAGAATATATTATCTGTTTACATCTTCACATTTTGTGTACCACATTTTAGTGTGAACATCTAAGACCCAGCCTTTGAGTAGGCGCTGTGATATTTGTGGAGCTGGAATTTGTAATCTGTATTTGACCACTAGGGGTCAAAAAATCATAGCCAAGGGTCAAAAGCAACAGGCGCTAGGTGTTCTTTTGTACAAAAATAACAACAGACGCCAGCCTGATAGGTTGGGGCGCTGTCTGGAATTCCCTGAAGACTCAGGGATCTTGGACTCAGGAGGAGAGTCTCCTTCCCATAAATATTCTGGAATTAAGAGCAGTTTTCAATGCCCTTCTGGCTTGGCCTCAGTTAGCAACTCTGAGGTTCATCAGGTTTCAGTCGGACAACATCACGACTGTGGCTTACATCAACCATCAGGGAGGGACAAGGAGTTCCCTAGCAATGATGGAAGTCTCAAAGATAATTCACTGGGCAGAGTCTCACTCTTGCCACCTATCAGCGATCCACATCCCAGGCGTGGAGAACTGGGAAGTGGATTATCTAAGTCGCCAGACTTTTCATCCGGGGGAGTGGGAACTTCATCCGGAGGTCTTTGCCCAAATACTTCGGCGTTGGGGCAAACCAGATCTGGATCTCATGGCGTCTCGCCAGAACGCCAAACTTCCTTATTACGGATCCAGGTCCAGAGACCCAGGAGCGGTTCTGATAGATGCTCTGACAGCACCTTGGGTGTTCAACATGGCTTATGTGTTTCCACCCTTCCCGATGCTTCCTCGATTGATTGCCAGGATCAAACAGGAGAGAGCATCAGTGATTCTAATAGCGCCTGCGTGGCCACGCAGGACCTGGTATGCAGATCTAGTGGACATGTCGTCCTGTCCACCATGGTCTCTACCTCTGAGACAGAACCTTCTGGTGCAGGGTCCTTTCAAACATCCAAATCTAATTTCTCTGAGACTGACTGCATGGAGATTGAACGCTTGATTCTATCAAAGCGTGGATTCTCGGAGTCAGTGATTGATACCTTGATACAGGCTAGAAAGCCTGTTACCAGGAAAATTTACCATAAAATATGGCGCAAATACTTGCATTGGTGCGAATCCAAGAGTTACTCATGGAGTAAGGTTAGGATTCCTAGGATATTGTCTTTTCTACAAGAAGGTTTAGAAAAGGGTTTATCCGCTAGTTCGTTAAAGGGACAGATCTCAGCTTTGTCCATCCTTTTACACAAACGTCTGTCAGAAGTTCCAGACGTTCAGGCTTTTTGTCAGGCTTTGGCCAGGATTAAGCCTGTGTTTAAAACTGTTGCTCCACCATGGAGCTTAAACTTAGTTCTTAACGTTTTACAGGTGTTCCGTTTGAACCCCTTCATTCCATTGATATCAAGCTGTTATCTTGGAAAGTTCTGTTTTTAATGGCTATTTCCTCGGTCGAAGAGTCTCTGAGTTATCTGCCTTACATTGTGATTCTCCTTATCTGATTTTCCATTCAGACAAGGTAGTTCTGCGTACTAAACCTGGTTCTTACCTAAGGTAGTCACTAACAGGAATATCAATCAAGAGATTGTTGTTCCTTCATTGTGCCCTAATCCTTCCTCAAAGAAGGAACGACTTCTGCACAATCTGGACGTTGTCCGTGCCCTGAAATTTTATTTACAGGCAACTAAAGATTTTCGACAAACTTTTCCCTGTTTGTCGTCTATTCTGGACAGAGGAGAGGTCAAAAGGCTTCGGCTACCTCTCTCTCCTTCTGGCTTCGTAGTATATACGTTTAGCCTATGAGACTGCTGGACAGCAGCTCCTGAAAGAATTACAGCTCATTCTACCAGAGCTGTGGCTTCCACTTGGGCCTTTAAAAATGAGGCCTCTGTTGAACAGATTTGCAAGGCTGCGACTTGGTCTTCACTTCACACTTTTTCCAAATTTTACAAATTTGACACTTTTGCTTCTTCGGGGGCTGTTTTTGGGAGAAAGGTTCTTCAGGCAGTGGTTCCTTCCGTATAAAGATCCTGCCTGTCCCTCCCGTCTTCCGTGTACTTTTTGCTTTGGTTTTGGTATCCCATAATTAATGGATGACCCGTGGACTGACTACACTTAACAGGAGAAAACATAATTTATGCTTACCTGATAAATTCCTTCTCCTGTAGTGTAGTCAGTCCACGGCCCGCCCGGTTTTTTATGGCAGGTCTAAATTTTAAATTATACTCCAGTCACCACTGCACCCTATAGTTTCTCCTTTCTCGTTTGGTTTTCGGTCGAATGACTGGATTTGACGTAGAGGGGAGGAGCTATATAGCAGCTCTGCTTGGGTGATCCTCTTGCACTTCCTGTTAGGGAGGAGATATAATCCCATAAGTAATGGATGACCCGTGGACTGACTACACTACAGGAGAAAGGAATCTATCAGGTAAGCATAAATTTTGTTTTCTTTCATGGTGGTGAAAATCCAAGAAACCCCACACTATTAATGGGGTTAATTTTTTCTGTAGCACATCTTTTTTTTTTTTTTTTCCCACGGTCCTTTTGTGGCTTTTTTTTTTTTGTTTCCACACTTTGCTTGGCTTTAAGTTAAGACTTAAGTATGTGTGAGGTTGTAGGGGTTTTATAGGGCTCTTGGAGCTTGGGAATCTTTGCCTCCTCCTAGTGGTAGAGAAGAGTAATGTACAGTAGTAGTGGATTGTGGACTCTCACGACTGTGAAATTAATTTATCAGGTAAGCATAAATTATGTTTGACAGACAGACTTAGAGTTCTCGCATATTCTTTGGAAGCTAAAGATCATCAGAATTTCTAAATGTTGTTTACCCTTCACCTACTGCCAAGAATTCTTACAAAATTTCTTTAGATAATTCGATTTGTTATGCAGCCCTAAAGACTAACACTCTGAGGAAAAAGCTGGCTGATCTGGGCTCATTCCTCTCTGTTCTTGAGGCTGTCATTTCAATGCTTCAGTAGAATAGTTTTGAAAGGCAGCCACATGGTCATCCTTGTATACTTTAAGAAAGTCTCATCAGTTTAATGTGTTTGCTTCAGTAAAAACAGCATTTGGTAGAAAGATCTTAAAGTTCATACTTCCTAGACAGACTTCCTTCCTATTCTTAATTAGATTTAGCTTTCGTATCGATCCAACAGTAGTAGTATGGTTCTATGAGAGTCTGAAGAAACCCAGATTTATAATTAAATCCCTAACTGGCACAATTATGTTTTGTGTTTGTGTCTCCAAGTCATTTCAAGATTAAACTTTTTATTTTTTCCAAACAGATTTTTTCTTGGCTGTAAATAAATTGATTCAAACAGGAAGGAAGACGTATATGTAGGTGTAGGATTGAGCCCCATCGTTTCTGTCAGGTGATTCTACCTACTCGAGTGGTCAGGGGCCATTTACTCAATAGTATAGCTTAGCTTCCAGTATTTAGGAATGGATTTATCAGAATTATAAATGTTTGTTTTTCTTTTTCTTTTCTTACAGTTTCTTTAAAGGGATAGGAGAACGAAACCTTTTATTGAGATTCAAACAGAGTATATAAGTTTAAAAAATGTTTCCAATATACTCCTATTATCAAATTTTGCTTCATTCCTATGGTTTTCTTTGTTGAAGTGATACATAGGTAGGTTCTGGAGCATAATAGCAAGAAATTGTGCTGCTATCTAGTGCGCTATGGCCAACGTTCTTAAAAAGACTGTTGCCATATTGTACTCCAGACATTTGCATGCTCTGAGCTTACGTCCCTGCTTTTCATTAAAAGGTTCCAAACATAAGAATGTCAGCACTCAGGGATAGATGCACGTCACCAACAGGACCTCTGCTCACAGGTCCAGAACAATAGCAGAGAACAGTCAGGAAGGTGACAGCATAAATGTAATATTTATTAGATAAGACAAATAACGGGCAACGTTTCGGGATGTTATCCCTTATTCATGCCAGGCATAAATAAGGGACAGCATCCCGAAACGTTCGCCGTTATTTGTCTTATCTAATAAATATTACATTTATGCTGTCACCTTCCTGACTGTTCTCTGCTATTGTTCTGGACCTGTGAGCAGAGGTCCTGTTGGTGACGTGCATCTATCCCTGAGTGCTGACATTCTTATGTGTTGGAACCTTTTAATGAAAAGCAGGGACGTAAGCTCAGGAGCATGCAAATGTCTGGAGTACAATATGGCAACAGTCTTTTTAAGAACGTTGGCCATAAGCGCACTAGATAGCAGCACAATTTCTTGCTATGTAGTGCTCCAGAACCTACCTATGTATCTCTTCAACAAAGAAAACCATAGGAATGAAGCAAAATTTGATAATAGGAGTATATTGGAAACTTTTTTAAACTTATATACTCTGTTTGAATCTCAATAAAAGGTTTCGTTCTCCTATCCCTTTAAAGAAACTGTAAGAAAAGAAAAAGAAAAACAAACATTTATAATTCTGATAAATCCATTCCTAAATACTGGAAGCTAAGCTATACTATTGAGTAAATGGCCCCTGACCACTCGAGTAGGTAGAATCACCTGACAGAAACGATGGGGCTCAATCCTACACCTACATATACGTCTTCCTTCCTGTTTGAATCAATTTATTTACAGCCAAGAAAAAATCTGTTTGGAAAAAATAAAAAGTTTAATCTTGAAATGACTTGGAGACACAAACACAAAACATAATTGTGCCAGTTAGGGATTTAATTATAAATCTGGGTTTCTTCAGACTCTCATAGAACCATACTACTACTGTTGGATCGATACGAAAGCTAAATCTAATTAAGAATAGGAAGGAAGTCTGTCTAGGAAGTATGAACTTTAAGATCTTTCTACCAAATGCTGTTTTTACTGAAGCAAACACATTAAACTGATGAGACTTTCTTAAAGTATACAAGGATGACCATGTGGCTGCCTTTCAAAACTATTCTACTGAAGCATTGAAATGACAGCCTCAAGAACAGAGAGGAATGAGCCCAGATCAGCCAGCTTTTTCCTCAGAGTGTTAGTCTTTAGGGCTGCATAACAAATCGAATTATCTAAAGAAATTTTGTAAGAATTCTTGGCAGTAGGGTGAAGGGTAAACAAACATTTAGAAATTCTGATGATCTTTAGCTTCCAAAGAATATGCGAGAACTCTAAGTCTGTCTGTCAAACATAATTTATGCTTACCTGATAAATTAATTTCACAGTCGTGAGAGTCCACAATCCACTACTACTGTACATTACTCTTCTCTACCACTAGGAGGAGGCAAAGATTCCCAAGCTCCAAGAGCCCTATAAAACCCCTACAACCTCACACATACTTAAGTCTTAACTTAAAGCCAAGCAAAGTGTGGAAACAAAAAAAAAATAAGCCACAAAAGGAGCCGTGGGGAAAAAAAAAAAAAAAAGATGTGCTACAGAAAAAATTAACCCCATTAATAGTGTGGGGTTTCTTGGATTTTCACCACCATGAAAGAAAACAAAATTTATGCTTACCTGATAGATTCCTTTCTCCTGTAGTGTAGTCAGTCCACGGGTCATCCATTACTTATGGGATTATATCTCCTCCCTAACAGGAAGTGCAAGAGGATCACCCAAGCAGAGCTGCTATATAGCTCCTCCCCTCTACGTCAAATCCAGTCATTCGACCGAAAACCAAACGAGAAAGGAGAAACTATAGGGTGCAGTGGTGACTGGAGTATAATTTAAAATTTAGACCTGCCATAAAAAACAGGGCGGGCCGTGGACTGACTACACTACAGGAGAAAGGAATTTATCAGGTAAGCATAAATTTTGTTTTCTCCTGTTAAGTGTAGTCAGTCCACGGGTCATCCATTACTTATGGGATACCAATACCAAAGCAAAAAGTACACGGATGACGGGAGGGACAGGCAGGATCTTTATACGGAAGGAACCACTGCCTGAAGAACCTTTCTCCCAAAAACAGCCCCCGAAGAAGCAAAAGTGTCAAATTTGTAAAATTTGGAAAAAGTGTGAAGTGAAGACCAAGTCGCAGCCTTGCAAATCTGTTCAACAGAGGCCTCATTTTTAAAGGCCCAAGTGGAAGCCACAGCTCTGGTAGAATGAGCTGTAATTCTTTCAGGAGGCTGCTGTCCAGCAGTCTCATAGGCTAAACGTATTATACTACGAAGCCAGAAGGAGAGAGAGGTAGCCGAAGCCTTTTGACCTCTCCTCTGTCCAGAATAGACGACAAACAGGGAAGAAGTTTGTCGAAAATCTTTAGTTGCCTGTAAATAAAATTTCAGGGCACGGACAACGTCCAGATTGTGCAGAAGTCGTTCCTTCTTTGAGGAAGGATTAGGGCACAATGAAGGAACAACAATCTCTTGATTGATATTCCTGTTAGTGACTACCTTAGGTAAGAACCCAGGTTTAGTACGCAGAACTACCTTGTCTGAATGGAAAATCAGATAAGGAGAATCACAATGTAAGGCAGATAACTCAGAGACTCTTCGAGCCGAGGAAATAGCCATTAAAAACAGAACTTTCCAAGATAACAGCTTGATATCAATGGAATGAAGGGGTTCAAACGGAACACCCTGTAAAACGTTAAGAACTAAGTTTAAGCTCCATGGTGGAGCAACAGTTTTAAACACAGGCTTAATCCTGGCCAAAGCCTGACAAAAAGCCTGAACGTCTGGAACTTCTGACAGACGTTTGTGTAAAAGGATGGACAAAGCTGAGATCTGTCCCTTTAACGAACTAGCGGATAAACCCTTTTCTAAACCTTCTTGTAGAAAAGACAATATCCTAGGAATCCTAACCTTACTCCATGAGTAACTCTTGGATTCGCACCAATGCAAGTATTTGCGCCATATTTTATGGTAAATTTTCCTGGTAACAGGCTTTCTAGCCTGTATCAAGGTATCAATCACTGACTCCGAGAATCCACGCTTTGATAGAATCAAGCGTTCAATCTCCATGCAGTCAGTCTCAGAGAAATTAGATTTGGATGTTTGAAAGGACCCTGCACCAGAAGGTTCTGTCTCAGAGGTAGAGACCATGGTGGACAGGACGACATGTCCACTAGATCTGCATACCAGGTCCTGCGTGGCCACGCAGGCGCTATTAGAATCACTGATGCTCTCTCCTGTTTGATCCTGGCAATCAATCGAGGAAGCATCGGGCAGGGTGGAAACACATAAGCCATGTTGAACACCCAAGGTGCTGTCAGAGCATCTATCAGAACCGCTCCTGGGTCTCTGGACCTGGATCCGTAATAAGGAAGTTTGGCGTTCTGGCGAGACGCCATGAGATCCAGATCTGGTTTGCCCCAACGCCGAAGTATTTGGGCAAAGACCTCCGGATGAAGTTCCCACTCCCCCGGATGAAAAGTCTGGCGACTTAGATAATCCACTTCCCAGTTCTCCACGCCTGGGATGTGGATCGCTGATAGGTGGCAAGAGTGAGACTCTGCCCAGTGAATTATCTTTGAGACTTCCATCATTGCTAGGGAACTCCTTGTCCCTCCCTGATGGTTGATGTAAGCCACAGTCGTGATGTTGTCCGACTGAAACCTGATGAACCTCAGAGTTGCTAACTGAGGCCAAGCCAGAAGGGCATTGAAAACTGCTCTTAATTCCAGAATATTTATGGGAAGGAGACTCTCCTCCTGAGTCCAAGATCCCTGAGTCTTCAGGGAATTCCAGACAGCGCCCCAACCTATCAGGCTGGCGTCTGTTGTTATTTTTGTACAAAAGAACACCTAGCGCCTGTTGCTTTTGACCCTTGGCTATGATTTTTTGACCCCTAGTGGTCAAATACAGATTACAAATTCCAGCTCCACAAATATCACAGCGCCTACTCAAAGGCTGGGTCTTAGATGTTCACACTAAAATGTGGTACACAAAATGTGAAGATGTAAACAGATAATATATTCTCTTTAATACAATTTAAAATACTTTTAAAACACTTTTAAAACACTTTTAAAACAATCAATTCACATACAGATATCTTAAAATAATGATGGCTATTTTGGATTATCGTTATAGACCACACTTGTTCAGTGCTAGTTCAGGTTTCCCTCATGGATCCATGTTAACAGTCTTAGAAATAACAATAATAACAGTTATGGTTTTCACAAATCTTTTCAGATTGGCAAATTTCTTAATCACTTGAGTTATTCTCAGTTGAATCGCCTCTGGTTAAAGAGGTCACCCTTTGCTATGTAAAACTTTGTGTGAACTCCAATTCGCTGATGTTCATACAGATTTCACCTTATCCAAGTAGTGGTTTGTGAACCTGGATTGCTTAAATTACCTTTCTGATTACTCTGCAGGTGACTGCCGCTAACGGCGATTCAAACAGTTTTTGCTAAAAAAAAAATTTCAAACTTTCAAACAGGTTACCGCTGTTTAGGGGTTCTTAATCTTGAAATATCTGTGCCTTCTAAAATCTTTTTGTTTCTAAAGGTGCAAATTTTAATCTAAAAAGTGCCAATTATAACTGCAATACAGGAGTTTTCTTCATACAATTTTATCAATAGTTGTTCGTGATAAAAAAAGACAGTTGTTCAACTCAGAATAAACCAATGACTTAATACTTTGTGCAAGTGCTCATAAATTATATATGATTCTGTATAAAAATAAGTAACCAGCGCCCAGGACTGATATCTGCTCACTATAATAAAGACCCCCTAAATAGGTCTAAAAAACAGAACATAGATTAGGATATATAGGAGCGCCACTGGCTAAGATATACCACAGGAGTCAAAATATTAAAATCAAATATTTATACAAGTCTTTAATAATTGACAAAAAATGACAAAATTTGACAAAAATTAACAAAAATTTTTACCAAATGATGAGATCAGAATGTTGAACCAAACTAATGAACTCACTATAGTACAAAATCTAGGGAAAATAACCCTTTGATTCCTACTACATGAATATAATCCAGAAATGGATTGGTACAGCTCATAAATTTAAAATAGAGTCGTGAAACGTAAGTGTCAATATAACCATAACAATGAAAAACTGATTTCAAATAAAGAAAAAAATGAAAAAAATGAATGAAAAAAATGATGAAGAAAAAAAAAAAAAAAAAAAATATATAATAGTGAAGGTAACAATCCAATTAAGGATTAGTTTCTTAGTGAAGGACCCATATTTTTGAGCCTCAAAATAAATTCATTTATCAAATTTAGAATAGATAGTGATAGAAAATGGGATAAAAAATGTATACATATATAGGAACAAATCAAATCCCTGCAATATATAATACTCTTGAGTGTAATGTGCAATAATATAGTACAATCCAAAAATAAGTGAATTAAAGCAATACAATCAAATTATTGAGTCAATGCAATACTATCAAAGTTGGGTGGGTCTCACCATTTATAAACCTAAAACTCAACTAGGCTGGTACCAGCTGTAATTCTATTAGCTTTGGGACACACTGGTCTATTCAAATAATAAACTTACATAATAATTGATATAAATCTAGTTGAATTCATATCAAGTAACAAATTAGATAATAAACTTTTCCAATAATTGATATAAATCTAGTTATAAATTCATATCAAATAACAAATTAAAAAACAATTAAAACATTTTAAATGATCGAATGAAATTATTGTAAGAAAAAATTGTCCAAAAGATATTGTCCAAAAAAATATATCAAATCCTGATGAAATGTAAATGGTAGTTCCTTCCTTAAAAGTAAAAGTCCTTGAGTCTATTGAAGTCCAAAGTCCTAATCCTTTGATAGATGTGTATATATAAAAAACCTAGAAGCTCCAAGTTTAGCACTGTTGATTAGATAATCAGGGACACCCAGGGAAAGTGGCTAAATTGCAGGCACATCCCCCGTTCCTTGCATATGAAAAGATAGATTATACAAACAGAGGCCAGCTGTAGACTGGAAAAGCGCGTCCACTTCTAACACTGAGGGGTTTGGTAAGGAGTCAGCCCAGCCTTGCTGCTGCCTTCCTTGCTCAGCTCGCTGCTTCCCTCGCACTCTTCCCGCGTGCCTCTGGAACTAGCTAGATGTGCCTGCAATTTAGCCACTTTCCCTGGGTGTCCCTGATTATCTAATCAACAGTGCTAAACTTGGAGCTTCTAGGTTTTTTATATATACACATCTATCAAAGGATTAGGACTTTGGACTTCAATAGACTCAAGGACTTTTACTTTTAAGGAAGGAACTACCATTTACATTTCATCAGGATTTGATATATTTTTTGGACAATATCTTTTGGACAATTTTTTCTTACAATAATTTCATTCGATCATTTAAAATGTTTTAATTGTTTTTTAATTTGTTATTTGATATGAATTTATAACTAGATTTATATCAATTATTGGAAAAGTTTATTATCTAATTTGTTACTTGATATGAATTCAACTAGATTTATATCAATTATTATGTAAGTTTATTATTTGAATAGACCAGTGTGTCCCAAAGCTAATAGAATTACAGCTGGTACCAGCCTAGTTGAGTTTTAGGTTTATAAATGGTGAGACCCACCCAACTTTGATAGTATTGCATTGACTCAATAATTTGATTGTATTGCTTTAATTCACTTATTTTTGGATTGTACTATATTATTGCACATTACACTCAAGAGTATTATATATTGCAGGGATTTGATTTGTTCCTATATATGTATACATTTTTTATCCCATTTTCTATCACTATCTATTCTAAATTTGATAAATGAATTTATTTTGAGGCTCAAAAATATGGGTCCTTCACTAAGAAACTAATCCTTAATTGGATTGTTACCTTCACTATTATATATTTTTTTTTTTTTTTTTTTCTTCATCATTTTTTTCATTCATTTTTTTCATTTTTTTCTTTATTTGAAATCAGTTTTTCATTGTTATGGTTATATTGACACTTACGTTTCACGACTCTATTTTAAATTTATGAGCTGTACCAATCCATTTCTGGATTATATTCATGTAGTAGGAATCAAAGGGTTATTTTCCCTAGATTTTGTACTATAGTGAGTTCATTAGTTTGGTTCAACATTCTGATCTCATCATTTGGTAAAAATTTTTGTTAATTTTTGTCAAATTTTGTCATTTTTTGTCAATTATTAAAGACTTGTATAAATATTTGATTTTAATATTTTGACTCCTGTGGTATATCTTAGCCAGTGGCGCTCCTATATATCCTAATCCATAAATTATATATGCTCAAAACAAAAATATGCTCAAAACAAAAACCAAAATTATAAACAACATTGTCTATAAAATTCAAATGCGAGTGTTAGTGCAATTAGATGAAAAAAATGAAAAAAATCCTCAAAAACAGTGTCCACGAGAAAAAAATATATATGAAAAAATGTGAAAAAGGAAAAAAAGTTTTGAAATGAAAGTGTCCCCAACTTTTTGGGCTAACAGTTCTTTTGGCTAAATCCCCCGTTGAATCTTTGGTTTATGGGCCAGTGGAGTTGCTAAACAATCCTAAGCTGTTGATTTTTTGACCTTCTTATGCCCGCACTTGTACCCGGCACAGCTCCTCGAATTCTCGAGTGTGAGCAATGTTGTGCGGCTTGGTCCCTCTGCTAAAAAAGAAATAACAATAGTGCAGATTGCTAAAATAAGTCCTTACTTTAAGAGTTACACTCACCAGCCAACGCGTTTCGGTCGCCAATCGACCTTTCTCAAGACTGGTTTTATTTTACAAATCAAGGTGTTTATGTACCTTAATGTTTATGACCTTTTGTGTGTTCCGGAAGTAATTGTTTTTACTCTCCGTTTTTAATAAGTCTTATATATCGATATGACTTACTCTTTCATTTATTAATTTTATTTTCTTTGTTGCTTTCCTCATTCAGTGTTTGTTTGATTCTGTGTATTGTTCACTTCTTAAACTTTAATTTGTTTACCCGATTTTTAAGCTTTCCTATTGGCTACTCTGAGAGTCCTTTCATACTGTGTGATTGGCCAGTTTTGGGGGTATGTCATACATGGTTCGTCCTATTGGTTATTACGTAAAGTGTTAGTAAAGGTGTGTGATGTATTGTCATCCCTATTGGTTGTTATTCCTTAAAACCATTTGTTGTTTTCCTTCTAGAACCAACTTCTTATGTATAAACGGCACAACTTTAAATGGTTTCTCATCACAATTTCTTAATATATTGTTGTTATTCCATAACTAGTAACAGTATTTTATTCTTTTCCTCTACTGTAATATTCTTAACTTATTCCGCTCGCTTTTACAGACATTTTTCACATAGAAAAACTGACTTTTTAGTTCTATCTGTCGTTTTTTAAAAATTGCTTAAACCTAAATTTCTTAAAAGCCTGGTATATACACCTTTTCTTAATGTATTGATGCTAACTTCCTCTCTGCGTTTACTTTTGAGAGCATGAAAACAGGTTGCTAAAATGAAATCAACATTAAATTTAAATGCATTTTTACTTTCGTGAGGATCCTTCTAGACCCAATAAAATTTATAGTTTATTAGTCTAATCGCTATCTTCCCAGGTTTACCTTCTGCTGTTAAAATTTTTTTATTATTGAAAATTTCATTAGAAATTTAATTAGAGTTGTGATTATGGATATAAGATGGAGAGGGCATTGTATCCGGGGGAGCTATTACTAACCCTTGTTTGGCGGACTCATTTTTTATGTCTATATAAGGTATTTTTAAAAGATTTTTATTTGACCCAAAGATAGTTGGGATTTTTGATGTTAAATTCCAACATTTGTGGTGTGGGTCGAATATCCTATACAAGGGGTATGTTTGGCTTGTTTTAATGTATTTTGCTCATAACTAATTTCAATATATTCCACTGTAACCGGACTGACTGTCTGTTGGGGAGCCTTGATGGGGGTGGGCACTTTCAAGTTGTGGGAATTTGATCATTCTAAAGGCATATTTGTCAAACCATAATGCAGGTTTAAATGCCTTATTTGGATGAAAGTTGAAAACTTTTGTATGAGGACAATTGGACGGAGTTGTCTAGTTTTTATCCAGAGTGGAGGATTTTTTAGAGCTCTTAAATATCTAGTTTTTATCCAAAGTAGAAGATTTTCTTAGAGCCCTTAGATAGTGGGGGTCTGTCTTTAGTGTGGTACTAGGACTTTAGGTCGGATATATATTTATTTATTTTTTTAGGTCAGATATATTTTTTTGGACAGTCTCTTATTCTTTTCCATACTATTTTTGTTGACAAGTTTGCTGGTTCGGTGAAATGTTTATCATTATCTTGTTATGATGCCTTGTTTTTTGTATTTTTTTCAGATCAGGGTCATGTTTATCTCAAATTTAATCATTTTTTCTTTTTCTTTCGCATAGGGAGGAGAGATTCAAATATTTTTTCATATTTTAGCTGTTCTTTTACTTTCACAGAGGTTATTGGTGGAGAGACTCAGATTTAGTCTCACATCTTAGCTCTTCATTTATTTTCACAGAGATTATTGGTGGTTGAAATCCCATTCTTTTGGGATCTTACATTTTGTATTTCATGTTTTAAGTCAAATATTTTAAGTCAAGTTCCAGAGATGGGATAGGTCCTCCTTGTTATTTAACCCTCTTGGGTATAGGCAATCCATATAAAAGATCCACTTGGATTCCTCTATCAGAAGTTTTCTTTCATGATCTCCCCCTCTCCAATTTTTATGGACCTTTTTTATTCCTATATATTTCAAGGATTTTTTCTCTCCACTGTGTTTTTCAAAAAAATGGTTATAGAGGGGGGTTTCTTTACTAGATTTGTCGATACATAGAAGATGTTCACGTATTCGATCTTTCAACGGTCTGGACGTCTGCCCTACGTATTGTAATCCGCAAGGGCATTAGAGTAAGTAGATGACATTTCTATCATGGCATCTAATTAGTTCTTCAATTTTATATTTCTTTGAGCCATGGTTAGATTGAAATTCGGTGGTTTTGATACCACTTTTACATGCTTTACATGTATGACATGGGAAATAACCTTTCACCTTCATCCCAAATGGGTCTTTGATTGTCGGTGTTTTCTTTTTCTGCACACTCGGTGCCAATCTATTTTTCAGATTGTTAGCCCTTCTGTATACAAAGGTTGTTTTTTCCGGAAGTTTTTCTCCTAAGATGTCGTCGTCTTTGAGTATACCCCAATGTTTCCTAAAGATGTCTTCAATGATTCGGCTGTTTTGACTGTATTCTGTGATTAATGGGACCTTCACCTTCTCTTCATCATTCTTTATTGTCTTTTCTTTATATTTAGTTAGGTCTTTTCTCTCGACTGTTCTTATTTCCTCTATTGTTTGGTCCAGTTGTTCTTCATTATAACCTCTGTCAAGAAACTTGGCCTTTATAGTCTGGGCTTGTTCTTCCCATTTTGAGGGATTAGAACAATTCTTCTTTATCCTAAGGAGCTGGCCTTTTGGAATGTTCCTTTTCCAGTTGGTATGGTGGCAGCTTGTTTGGTGGACATAATTATTACTATCCACCTTTTTGAAGAATGTTGATGTTTCTATCCTCCCTTCCTTCACTTCTATATTTAGGTCCAGATAGGTCAATGATGTTTTACTCCATTCATATATAAAATGAAGATTTGCTTCATTTTTATTCATCACACTGATAGTGTGTTCCAGATCTTCTTGTGACCCTTTCCATATTAGTATTATATCATCAATGTACCGGCGATAGAGAACCAGATCCGCGCCTGCGGGGCATGACTCCCAGAAAATTTCTTCCCATTTTGCCATATAGAGATTGGCATAGCTTGGCGCGAACCTGGTTCCCATCGCCGTACCACAAACTTGTCTATAAAACTTTCCATCGTTGCAAAAGTAATTATGATGTAATATATAGTGAATACTATCCAAAATAAATTCACACTGGTTTGATGGAATTTCCATATCTTTTTCCAGATAGAATCTTACCGCTTCCACCCCTTCATCATGGGGTATGCTGGTATAAAGTGCGGTAACATCACATGTTACCAGGATGAAATTACTCTCCCATGTAAGGTTTTCGAGTAAATTAATTATTTGAGTTGAATCCTTTAAGTAAGAGGGACGTTCCTTAACGTGTCGTTGCAGGTGTCTGTCCACATATTCAGACAGGTTGCTGCTTAAGGAGCCTATCCCTGATATTATTGGTCTTCCGGGTGGCTTGTTCAAGTTTTTGTGTATTTTTGGAAGATGGTATATGATTGGAGTCCTAGGGTATTTCACATTTATATAGTTGTATTCCTTATCATTTAGAATACCATCTTCCTTGG
Organism: Bombina bombina; assembly: GCF_027579735.1. Taxonomy (NCBI): domain Eukaryota; kingdom Metazoa; phylum Chordata; class Amphibia; order Anura; family Bombinatoridae; genus Bombina; species Bombina bombina. The sequence continues at coordinate 289,826,719 of NC_069501.1, read as the reverse complement.
CCACTGTCAGTAAACTCATTAGTTCTTTCTTATATAGGTTTACTGGGTTTTCACCCAATCTTTGGTACGTATTCTCATCACTGAGAATTCTTTCCGTCTCTTCATTATAATCCGACCTGTCCATCACCACAGTCCCTCCACCTTTATCCGCTGATTTAATGGTAAGGTTATGGTTCTCCTCCAATTGTTTGATGGTTTCAAATTGTTTTGCAGTTAGGTTTTTGTTCTTTAAATTTAACTTCTTCAGATTAATATCTCGTATCTCTCTGCACACTATTGTCTCAAATGCCTCCAATGCATTTCCTTTATATGCCAGAGGATAAAATGTTGATTTTGGCTTAAGTTCTGTGTGCCTGTAGCCGTCTTCTTGAGCTTTATATTCACAGTTTGTTGATCCATACCCCATTCTTTCTAGGGGGGATTTTAAAAAGAACCTCTTAAGGGTGGACAAATTCAATTCCTTTGTGAGTGCGAAAGAGTTCATAAGGAAACTCACCCTTAAGAGGTTCTTTTTAAAATCCCCCCTAGAAAGAATGGGGTATGGATCAACAAACTGTGAATATAAAGCTCAAGAAGACGGCTACAGGCACACAGAACTTAAGCCAAAATCAACATTTTATCCTCTGGCATATAAAGGAAATGCATTGGAGGCATTTGAGACAATAGTGTGCAGAGAGATACGAGATATTAATCTGAAGAAGTTAAACTTAAAGAACAAAAACCTAACTGCAAAACAATTTGAAACCATCAAACAATTGGAGGAGAACCATAACCTTACCATTAAATCAGCGGATAAAGGTGGAGGGACTGTGGTGATGGACAGGTCGGATTATAATGAAGAGACGGAAAGAATTCTCAGTGATGAGAATACGTACCAAAGATTGGGTGAAAACCCAGTAAACCTATATAAGAAAGAACTAATGAGTTTACTGACAGTGGCCAAGGAAGATGGTATTCTAAATGATAAGGAATACAACTATATAAATGTGAAATACCCTAGGACTCCAATCATATACCATCTTCCAAAAATACACAAAAACTTGAACAAGCCACCCGGAAGACCAATAATATCAGGGATAGGCTCCTTAAGCAGCAACCTGTCTGAATATGTGGACAGACACCTGCAACGACACGTTAAGGAACGTCCCTGTTACTTAAAGGATTCAACTCAAATAATTAATTTACTCGAAAACCTTACATGGGAGAGTAATTTCATCCTGGTAACATGTGATGTTACCGCACTTTATACCAGCATACCCCATGATGAAGGGGTGGAAGAGGTAAGATTCTATCTGGAAAAAGATATGGAAATTCCATCAAACCAGTGTGAATTTATTTTGGATAGTATTCACTATATATTACATCATAATTACTTTTGCAACGATGGAAAGTTTTATAGACAAGTTTGTGGTACGGCGATGGGAACCAGGTTCGCGCCAAGCTATGCCAATCTCTATATGGCAAAATGGAAAGAAATTTTCTGGGAGTCATGCCCCGCAGGCGCGGATCTGGTTCTCTATCGCCGGTACATTGATGATATAATACTAATATGGAAAGGGTCACAAGAAGATCTGGAACGCACTATCAGTGTGATGAATAAAAATGAAGCAAATCTTCATTTTACATATGAATGGAGTAAAACATCATTGACCTATCTGGACCTAAATATAGAAGTGAAGGAAGGGAGGATAGAAACATCAACATTCTTCAAAAAGGTGGATAGTAATAATTATGTCCACCAAACAAGCTGCCACCATACCAACTGGAAAAGGAACATTCCAAAAGGCCAGCTCCTTAGGATAAAGAAGAATTGTTCTAATCCCTCAAAATGGGAAGAACAAGCCCAGACTATAAAGGCCAAGTTTCTTGACAGAGGTTATAATGAAGAACAACTGGACCAAACAATAGAGGAAATAAGAACAGTCGAGAGAAAAGACCTAACTAAATATAAAGAAAAGACAATAAAGAATGATGAAGAGAAGGTGAAGGTCCCATTAATCACAGAATACAGTCAAAACAGCCGAATCATTGAAGACATCTTTAGGAAACATTGGGGTATACTCAAAGACGACGACATCTTAGGAGAAAAACTTCCGGAAAAACCAACCTTTGTATACAGAAGGGCTAACAATCTGAAAAATAGATTGGCACCGAGTGTGCAGAAAAAGAAAACACCGACAATCAAAGACCCATTTGGGATGAAGGTGAAAGGTTTTTTCCCATGTCATACATGTAAAGCATGTAAAAGTGGTATCAAAACCACCGAATTTCAATCTAACCATGGCTCAAAGAAATATAAAATTGAAGAACTAATTAGATGCCATGATAGAAATGTCATCTACTTACTCCAATGCCCTTGCGGATTACAATACGTAGGGCAGACGTCCAGACCGTTGAAAGATCGAATACGTGAACATCTTCTATGTATCGACAAATCTAGTAAAGAAACCCCCCTCTATAACCATTTTTTTGAAAAACACCGTGGAGAGAAAAAATCCTTGAAATATATAGGAATAAAAAAGGTCCATAAAAATTGGAGAGGGGGAGATCATGAAAGAAAACTTCTGATAGAGGAATCCAAGTGGATCTTTTATATGGATTGCCTATACCCAAGAGGGTTAAATAACAAGGACCTATCCCATCTCTGGAACTTGACTTAAAATATTTGACTTAAAACATGAAATACAAAATGTAAGATCCCAAAAGAATGGGATTTCAACCACCAATAATCTCTGTGAAAATAAATGAAGAGCTAAGATGTGAGACTAAATCTGAGTCTCTCCACCAATAACCTCTGTGAAAGTAAAAGAACAGCTAAAATATGAAAAAATATTTGAATCTCTCCTCCCTATGCGAAAGAAAAAGAAAAAATGATTAAATTTGAGATAAACATGACCCTGATCTGAAAAAAATACAAAAAACAAGGCATCATAACAAGATAATGATAAACATTTCACCGAACCAGCAAACTTGTCAACAAAAATAGTATGGAAAAGAATAAGAGACTGTCCAAAAAAATATATCTGACCTAAAAAAAAAAAAATATATATATCCGACCTAAAGTCCTAGTACCACACTAAAGACAGACCCCCACTATCTAAGGGCTCTAAGAAAATCTTCTACTTTGGATAAAAACTAGATATTTAAGAGCTCTAAAAAATCCTCCACTCTGGATAAAAACTAGACAACTCCGTCCAATTGTCCTCATACAAAAGTTTTCAACTTTCATCCAAATAAGGCATTTAAACCTGCATTATGGTTTGACAAATATGCCTTTAGAATGATCAAATTCCCACAACTTGAAAGTGCCCACCCCCATCAAGGCTCCCCAACAGACAGTCAGTCCGGTTACAGTGGAATATATTGAAATTAGTTATGAGCAAAATACATTAAAACAAGCCAAACATACCCCTTGTATAGGATATTCGACCCACACCACAAATGTTGGAATTTAACATCAAAAATCCCAACTATCTTTGGGTCAAATAAAAATCTTTTAAAAATACCTTATATAGACATAAAAAATGAGTCCGCCAAACAAGGGTTAGTAATAGCTCCCCCGGATACAATGCCCTCTCCATCTTATATCCATAATCACAACTCTAATTAAATTTCTAATGAAATTTTCAATAATAAAATTTTTTTAACAGCAGAAGGTAAACCTGGGAAGATAGCGTTTAGACTAATAAACTATAAATTTTATTGGGTCTAGAAGGATCCTCACGAAAGTAAAAATGCATTTAAATTTAATGTTGATTTCATTTTAGCAACCTGTTTTCATGCTCTCAAAAGTAAATGCAGAGAGGAAGTTAGCATCAATACATTAAGAAAAGGTGTATATACGAGGCTTTTAAGAAATTTAGGTTTAAGCAATTTTTAAAAAACGACAGATAGAACTAAAAAGTCAGTTTTTCTATGTGAAAAATGTCTGTAAAAGCGAGCGGAATAAGTTAAGAATATTACAGTAGAGGAAAAGAATAAAATACTGTTACTAGTTATGGAATAACAACAATATATTAAGAAATTGTGATGAGAAACCATTTAAAGTTGTGCCATTTATACATAAGAAGTTGGTTCTAGAAGGAAAACAACAAATGGTTTTAAGGAATAACAACCAATAGGGATGACAATACATCACACACCTTTACTAACACTTTACGTAATAACCAATAGGACGAACCATGTACGACATACCCCCAAAACTGGCCAATCACACAGTATGAAAGGACTCTCAGAGTAGCCAATAGGAAAGCTTAAAAATCGGGTAAACAAATTAAAGTTTAAGAAGTGAACAATACACAGAATCAAACAAACACTGAATGAGGAAAGCAACAAAGAAAATAAAATTAATAAATGAAAGAGTAAGTCATATCGATATATAAGACTTATTAAAAACGGAGAGTAAAAACAATTACTTCCGGAACACACAAAAGGTCATAAACATTAAGGTACATAAACACCTTGATTTGTAAAATAAAACCAGTCTTGAGAAAGGTCGATTGGCGACCGAAACGCGTTGGCTGGTGAGTGTAACTCTTAAAGTAAGGACTTATTTTAGCAATCTGCACTATTGTTATTTCTTTTTTAGCAGAGGGACCAAGCCGCACAACATTGCTCACACTCGAGAATTCGAGGAGCTGTGCCGGGTACAAATGCGGGCATAAGAAGGTCAAAAAAACATAATTTATGTAAGAACTTACCTGATAAATTCATTTCTTTCATATTAGCAAGAGTCCATGAGCTAGTGACGTATGGGATATACATTCCTACCAGGAGGGGCAAAGTTTCCCAAACCTCAAAATGCCTATAAATACACCCCTCACCACACCCACAATTCAGTTTAACGAATAGCCAAGAAGTGGGGTGATAAAAAAGTGCGAAAGCATATAAAATAAGGAATTGGAATAATTGTGCTTTATACAAAATCATAACCACCACAAAAAAAGGGCGGGCCTCATGGACTCTTGCTAATATGAAAGAAATTAATTTATCAGGTAAGTTCTTACATAAATTATGTTTTCTTTCATGTAATTAGCAAGAGTCCATGAGCTAGTGACGTATGGGATAATGATTACCCAAGATGTGGATCTTTCCACACAAGAGTCACTAGAGAGGGAGGGATAAAATAAAGACAGCCAATTCCTGCTGAAAATAATCCACACCCAAAATAAAGTTTAATGAAAAACATAAGCAGAAGATTCAAACTGAAACCGCTGCCTGAAGTACTTTTCTACCAAAAAACTGCTTCAGAAGAAGAAAATACATCAAAATGGTAGAATTTAGTAAAAGTATGCAAAGAGGACCAAGTTGCTGCTTTGCAAATCTGATCAACCGAAGCTTCATTCCTAAACGCCCAGGAAGTAGAAACTGACCTAGTAGAATGAGCTGTAATCCTCTGAGGCGGAGTTTTACCCGACTCAACATAGGCAAGATGAATTAAAGATTTCAACCAAGATGCCAAAGAAATGGCAGAAGCTTTCTGGCCTTTTCTAGAACCGGAAAAGATAACAAATAGACTAGAAGTCTTTCGGAAAGATTTAGTAGCTTCAACATAATATTTCAAAGCTCTAACAACATCCAAAGAATGCAACGATTTCTCCTTAGAATTCTTAGGATTAGGACATAATGAAGGAACCACAATTTCTCTACTAATGTTGTTGGAATACACAACTTTAGGTAAAAATTCAAAAGAAGTTCGCAACACCGCCTTATCCTGATGAAAAATCAGAAAAGGAGACTCACAAGAAAGAGCAGATAATTCAGAAACTCTTCTGGCAGAAGAGATGGCCAAAAGGAACAAAACTTTCCAAGAAAGTAATTTAATGTCCAATGAATGCATAGGTTCAAATGGAGGAGCTTGAAGAGCCCCCAGAACCAAATTCAAACTCCAAGGAGGAGAAATTGACTTAATGACAGGTTTTATACGAACCAAAGCTTGTACAAAACAATGAATATCAGGAAGAATAGCAATCTTTCTGTGAAAAAGAACAGAAAGAGCAGAGATTTGTCCTTTCAAGGAACTTGCGGACAAACCCTTATCTAAACCATCCTGAAGAAACTGTAATATTCTCGGTATTCTAAAAGAATGCCAAGAAAAATGATGAGAAAGACACCAAGAAATATAAGTCTTCCAGACTCTATAATATATCTCTCTAGATACAGATTTACGAGCCTGTAACATAGTATTAATCACAGAGTCAGAGAAACCTCTTTGACCAAGAATCAAGCGTTCAATCTCCATACCTTTAAATTTAAGGATTTCAGATCCTGATGGAAAAAAGGACCTTGAGACAGAAGGTCTGGTCTTAACGGAAGAGTCCACGGTTGGCAAGAGGCCATCCGGACAAGATCCGCATACCAAAACCTGTGAGGCCATTCCGGAGCTACCAGCAGAACAAACGAGCATTCCTTCAGAATCTTGGAGATTACTCTTGGAAGAAGAACTAGAGGCGGAAAGATATAGGCAGGATGATACTTCCAAGGAAGTGATAATGCATCCACTGCCTCCGCCTGAGGATCCCGGGATCTGGACAGATACCTGGGAAGTTTCTTGTTTAGATGAGACGCCATCAGATCTATTTCTGGAAGTTCCCACATTTGAACAATCTGAAGAAATACCTCTGGGTGAAGAGACCATTCGCCCGGATGCAACGTTTGGCGACTGAGATAATCCGCTTCCCAATTGTCTATACCTGGGATATGAACCGCAGAGATTAGACAGGAGCTGGATTCCGCCCAAACCAAAATTCGAGATACTTCTTTCATAGCCAGAGGACTGTGAGTCCCTCCTTGATGATTGATGTATGCCACAGTTGTGACATTGTCTGTCTGAAAACAAATGAACGATTCTCTCTCCAGAAGAGGCCAAAACTGAAGAGCTCTGAAAATTGCACGGAGTTCCAAAATATTGATCGGTAATCTCACCTCCTGAGATTCCCAAACTCCTTGTGCCGTCAGAGATCCCCACACAGCTCCCCAACCTGTGAGACTTGCATCTGTTGAAATTACAGTCCAGGTCGGAAGCACAAAAGAAGCCCCCTGAATTAAACGATGGTGATCTGTCCACCACGTTAGAGAGTGTCGAACAATCGGTTCTAAAGATATTAATTGAGATATCTTTGTGTAATCCTTGCACCATTGATTCAGCATACAGAGCTGAAGAGGTCGCATGTGAAAACGAGCAAAGGGGATCGCGTCCGATGCAGCAGTCATAAGACCTAGAATTTCCATGCATAAGGCTACCGAAGGGAATGATTGTGACTGAAGGTTTCGACAAGCTGCAATCAATTTTAGACGTCTCGTCTGTTAAAGACAGAGTCATGGACACTGAATCTATCTGGAAACCCAGAAAGGTTACCCTTGTCTGAGGAATCAAAGAACTTTTTGGTAAATTGATCCTCCAACCATGATCTTGAAGAAACAACACAAGTCGATTTGTATGAGATTCTGCTAAATGTAAAGACTGAGCAAGTACCAATATATCGTCCAAATAAGGAAATACCACAATACCCTGTTCTCTGATTACAGACAGAAGGGCACCGAGAACCTTTGTAAAAATTCTTGGAGCTGTAGCTAGGCCAAACGGTAGAGCCACAAACTGGTAATGCTTGTCCAGAAAAGAGAATCTCAGGAACTGATAATGATCTGGATGAATCGGAATATGCAGATATGCATACTGTAAATCTATTGTGGACATATAATTCCCTTGCTGAACAAAAGGCAAGATAGTCCTTACAGTTACCATCTTGAACGTTGGTATCCTTACATAACGATTCAATATTTTTAGATCCAGAACTGGTCTGAAGGAATTCTCCTTCTTTGGTACAATGAAGAGATTTGAATAAAACCCCATCCCCTGTTCCGGAACTGGAACTGGCATAATTACTCCAGCCAACTCTAGATCTGAAACACAATTCAGAAATGCTTGAGCTTTCACTGGATTTACTGGGACACGGGAAAGAAAAAATCTCTTTGCAGGAGGTCTCATCTTGAAACCAATTCTGTACCCTTCTGAAACAATGTTCTGAATCCAAAGATTGTGAACAGAATTGATCCAAATTTCTTTGAAAAAACGTAACCTGCCCCCTACCAGCTGAGCTGGAATGAGGGCCGCACCTTCATGTGGACTTAGAAGCAGGCTTTGCCTTTCTAGCAGGCTTGGATTTATTCCAGACTGGAGATGGTTTCCAAACTGAAACTGCTCCTGAGGATGAAGGATCAGGCTTTTGTTCTTTGTTGAAACGAAAGGAACGAAAATGATTATTAGCCCTGTTTTTACCTTTAGATTTTTTATCCTGTGGTAAAAAAGTTCCTTTCCCACCAGTAACAGTTGAGATAATAGAATCCAACTGAGAACCAAATAATTTGTTACCCTGGAAAGAAATGGAAAGTAGAGTTGATTTAGAAGCCATATCAGCATTCCAAGTCTTAAGCCATAAAGCTCTTCTAGCTAAAATAGCTAGAGACATAAACCTGACATCAACTCTGATAATATCAAAAATGGCATCACAGATAAAATTATTAGCATGCTGAAGAAGAAGAATAATATCATGAGAATCATGATTTGTTACTTGTTGCGCTAAAGTTTCCAACCAAAAAGTTGAAGCTGCAGCAACATCAGCCAATGATATAGCAGGTCTAAGAAGATTACCTGAACACAGATAAGCTTTTCTTAGAAAGGATTCAATTTTCCTATCTAAAGGATCTTTAAACGAAGTACCATCTGACGTAGGAATGGTAGTACGTTTAGCAAGGGTAGAAATAGCCCCATCAACTTTAGGGATTTTGTCCCAAAATTCTAACCTGTCAGACGGTACAGGATATAATTGCTTAAAACGTTTAGAAGGAGTAAATGAATTACCCAATTTATCCCATTCTTTGGAAATTACTGCAGAAATAGCATTAGGAACAGGAAAAACTTCTGGAATAACCACAGGAGATTTAAATACCTTAACTAAACGTTTAGAATTAGTATCAAGAGGACCAGAATCCTCTATTTCTAAAGCAATTAATACTTCTTTAAGTAAAGAACGAATAAATTCCATTTTAAATAAATATGAAGATTTATCAGCATCAATCTCTGAAACAGAATCCTCTGAACCAGAAGAGTCATCAGAATCAGAATGATGATGTTCATTTAAAAATTCATCTGTAGGGAGAGAAGTTTTAAAAGATTTTTTACGTTTACTAGAAGGAGAAATGACATAGCCTTCTTGATGGATTCAGAAACAAGATCTCTTATGTTATCAGGAACATTCTGCACCTTAGATGTTGAAGGAACTGCAACAGACAAGGGTACTTTACTAAAGGAAATATTATCTGCATTAACAAGTTTGTCATGACAATTAATACAAACAGCCGGAGGAATAGCTTCCAAAAGTTTACAGCAGATACACTTAGCTTTGGTAGATCCAGCACTAGACAGCGATTTTCCTGTAGTATCTTCTTACTCAGATGCAACGTGAGACATCTTGCAATATGTAAGAGAAAAAACAACATATAAAGCAAAATTGATCAAATTCCTTAAATGACAGTTTCAGGAATGGGAAAAAATGCCTAAGAACAAGCTTCTAGCAACCAGAAGCAATGAAAAATGAGACTTAAATAATGTGGAGACAAAAGCGACGCCCATATTTTTTAGCGCCAAATAAGACGCCCACATTATTTGGCGCCTAAATGCTTTTGGCGCCCAAAAATTACGCCACATCCGGAACGCCGACATTTTTGGCGCAAAATAACGTCAAAAAATGACGCAACTTCCGGCGACACGTATGACGCCGGAAACGGAAAAGAATTTTTGCGCCAAAAAAGTCCGCGCCAAGAATGACGCAATAAAATGAAGCATTTTCAGCCCCCGCGAGCCTAACAGCCCACAGGGAAAAAAGAGTCAAATTTTTGAAGGTAAGAAAAAATGAATAATTCAAATGCATAATCCCAAATATGAAACTGACTTAGAGTGTCACAGCTTAGAGTGTCACAGAAAATAAGATTTACTTACCCCAGGACACTCATCTACATGTTTGTAGAAAGCCAAACCAGTACTGAAACGAGAATCAGCAGAGGTAATGGTATATATAAGAGTATATCGTCGATCTGAAAAGGGAGGTAAGAGATGAATCTCTACGACCGATAACAGAGAACCTATGAAATAGACCCCGTAGAAGGAGATCACTGCATTCAAATAGGCAATACTCTCCTCACATCCCTCTGACATTCACTGCACGCTGAGAGGAAAACCGGGCTCCAACTTGCTGCGGAGCGCATATCAATGTAGAATCTAGCACAAACTTACTTCACCACCTCCATCGGAGGCAAAGTTTGTAAAAACTGAATTGTGGGTGTGGTGAGGGGTGTATTTATAGGCATTTTGAGGTTTGGGAAACTTTGCCCCTCCTGGTAGGAATGTATATCCCATACGTCACTAGCTCATGGACTCTTGCTAATTACATGAAAGAAATCAACAGCTTAGGATTGTTTAGCAACTCCACTGGCCCATAAACCAAAGATTCAACGGGGGATTTAGCCAAAAGAACTGTTAGCCCAAAAAGTTGGGGACACTTTCATTTCAAAACTTTTTTTCCTTTTTCACATTTTTTCATATATATTTTTTTCTCGTGGACACTGTTTTTGAGGATTTTTTTCATTTTTTTCATTTTTTTCATTTTTTTCATCTAATTGCACTCGCATTTGAATTTTATAGACAATGTTGTTTATAATTTTGGTTTTTGTTTTGAGCATATTTTTGTTTTGAGCATATATAATTTATGAGCACTTGCACAAAGTATTAAGTCATTGGTTTATTCTGAGTTGAACAACTGTCTTTTTTATCACGAACCACTATTGATAAAATTGTATGAAGAAAACTCCTGTATTGCAGTTATAATTGGCACTTTTTAGATTAAAATTTGCACCTTTAGAAACAAAAAGATTTTAGAAGGCACAGATATTTCAAGATTAAGAACCCCTAAACAGCGGTAACCTGTTTGAAAGTTTGAAAAAATTTTTTTAGCAAAAACTGTTTGAATCGCCGTTAGCGGCAGTCACCTGCAGAGTAATCAGAAAGGTAATTTAAGCAATCCAGGTTCACAAACCACTACTTGGATAAGGTGAAATCTGTATGAACATCAGCGAATTGGAGTTCACACAAAGTTTTATATAGCAAAGGGTGACCTCTTTAACCAGAGGCGATTCAACTGAGAATAACTCAAGTGATTAAGAAATTTGCCAATCTGAAAAGATTTGTGAAAACCATAACTGTTATTATTGTTATTTCTAAGACTGTTAACATGGATCCATGAGGGAAACCTGAACTAGCACTGAACAAGTGTGGTCTATAACAATAATCCAAGATATTATAGCCAAGCCCAAAATAGCCATCATTATTTTAAGATATCTGTATGTGAATTGATTGTTTTAAAAGTGTTTTAAAAGTGTTTTAAAAGTATTTTAAATTGTATTAAAGAGAATATATTATCTGTTTACATCTTCACATTTTGTGTACCACATTTTAGTGTGAACATCTAAGACCCAGCCTTTGAGTAGGCGCTGTGATATTTGTGGAGCTGGCGTCTGTTGTTACAATCGTCCAATCTGGCCTGCTGAAGGGCATCCCCTTGGATAGATGTGGCCGAGAGAGCCACCATAGAAGAGAATTTCTGGTCTCTTGATCCAGATTCAGCATAGGGGACAAATCTGAGTAATCCCCATTCCACTGACTTAGCATGCACAATTGCAGTGGTCTGAGATGCAGGCGTGCAAAGGGTACTATGTCCATTGCCGCTACCATTAAGCCGATTACCTCCATGCATTGAGCCACTGACGGGTGTGGAATGGAATGAAGGACCCGGCAAGCATTTAGAAGTTTTGTTAACCTGACCTCTGTATCTCTACAGAATCTATAAGAGTCCCTAAGAAGGGAACTCTTGTGAGTGGCAATAGAGAACTCTTTTCTTCGTTCACTTTCCACCCATGTGACCTTAGAAATGCCAGTACTAACTCTGTATGAGACTTGGCAGTTTGGAAACTTGACGCTTGTATCAGAATGTCGTCTAGGTACGGAGCTACCGATATTCCTCGCGGTCTTAGTACCGCCAGAAGAGAACCCAGAACCTTTGTAAAGATTCTTGGAGCAGTAGCTAACCCGAAGGGAAGAGCTACAAACTGGTAATGCCTGCCTAGGAAGGCAAACCTTAGATACCGGTAATGATCTTTGTGAATCGGTATGTGAAGGTAGGCATCCTTTAAATCCACTGTGGTCATGTATTGACCCCTTTGGATCATGGGTAAGATTGTCCGAATAGTTTCCATTTTGAACGATGGAACTCTTAGGAATTTGTTTAGGATCTTTAAATCCAATATTGGTCTGAAGGTTCCTTCTTTCTTGGGAACCACAAACAGATTTGAGTAAAACCCTTGTCCGTGTTCCGACCGCGGAACCAGGTGGATCACTCCCATCAGTAAAAGATCTTGTACACAGCGTAGAAACGCCTCTTTCTTTATCTGGTTTGTTGACAACCTTGAAAGATGAAATCTCCCTTTTGGAGGAGAAGTTTTGAAGTCCAGAAGATATCCCTGAGATATGATCTCCAACGCCCAGGGATCCTGGATATCTCTTGCCCAAGCCTGGGCAAAGAGAGAAAGTCTGCCCCCTACTAGATCCGTTTCCGGATTGGGGGCCCTCACTTCATGCTGTCTTAGGGGCAGCAGCAGGTTTTCTGGCCTGCTTGCCCTTGTTCCAGGTCTGGTTAGGTTTCCAGCCCTGTCTGTAGCGAGCAACAGTTCCTTCCTGTTTTGGAGCAGAGGAAGTTGATGCTGCTCCTGCCTTGAAGTTACGAAAGGCACGAAAATTAGACTGTCTAGCCCTTGGTTTGGCTCTGTCTTGAGGCAGGGCATGGCCTTTACCTCCTGTAATGTCAGCGATAATTTCTTTCAAACCGGGCCCGAATAATGTCTGCCCCTTGAAAGGTATGTTAAGTAATTTAGATTTAGAAGTCACATCAGCTGACCAGGATTTTAGCCACAGCGCTCTGCGCGCCTGAATGGCGAATCCGGAATTCTTAGCCGTAAGTTTAGTTAAATGTACTACGGCATCAGAAATAAATGAATTAGCTAGCTTAAGGGCTTTAAGCTTGTGTGTAATCTCATCCAATGGAGCTGTGTCAAGGGTCTCTTCCAGAGACTCAAACCAGAATGCCGCCGCAGCCGTGACAGGCGCAATGCATGCAAGGGGTTGCAATATAAAACCTTGTTGAACAAACATTTTCTTAAGGTAACCCTCTAACTCTTTTTATCCATTGGATCTGAAAAGGCACAGCTATCCTCCACCGGGATAGTGGTACGCTTAGCTAAAGTAGAAACTGCTCCCTCCACCTTAGGGACCGTTTGCCATAAGTCCCGTGTGGTGGCGTCTATTGGAAACATTTTTCTGAATATAGGAGGGGGTGAGAAAGGCACACCGGGTCTGTCCCACTCCTTAGTAATAATTTCAGTAAGTCTCTTAGGTATAGGAAAAACGTCAGTACACGTCGGTACCACAAAATATTTATCCAACCTACATATTTTCTCTGGGATTGCAACCGTGTTACAATCATTCAGAGCCGCTAACACCTCCCCTAGTAATACACGGAGGTTCTCAAGCTTAAATTTAAAATTTGAAATGTCTGAATCCAGTTTATTTGGATCAGATCCGTCACCCACAGAATGAAGCTCTCCGTCTTCATGTTCTGCAAATTGTGACGCAGTATCAGACATGGCCCTAGCATTATCAGCGCACTCTGTTCTCACCCCAGAGTGGTCTCGTTTACCCCTTAGTTCTGGCAATTTAGATAAAACTTCAGTCATAACATTAGCCATGTCTTGTAAAGTGATTTGTAATGGCCGCCCTGATGTACTTGGCGTTACAATATCACGCACCTCCTGAGCGGGAGATGCAGGTACTGACACGTGAGGCAAGTTAGTCGGCATAACTTCCCCCTCGTTGTCTGGTGAATTTTTCTTAACATGTACAGATTGGCTTTTATTTAAAGTAGCATCAATGCAATTAGTACATAAATTTCTATTGGGCTCCACATTGGCCTTTGAACATATTGCACAAAGAGATACCTCTGTGTCAGACATGTTTAAACAAACTAGCAATTAGACTAGCAAGCTTGGAAAATACTTTTCAAATGAATTTACAAGCAATATAAAAAAACGTTACTGTGCCTTTAAGAAGCACACAAAAAAACTGTCACATTGAGAACCGGTTTAGTTATAGCAATCAATTTTTCACATGAAATGCATTAATTTAGCAAAGGATTGCACCCATTAGCAAATGGATTATTAACCCCTTAATACCAAAAAACGAATAACAAATAAAATAAATACGTTTTTATCACAGTCAAAGCACAGTCTCACAGGTCTGCTGTGAGTGATTACCTCCCTCAAACTAGTTTTGGAGACCCCTGAGCTCTGTAGAGACGTCCTGGATCATGCAGGGAGAATAAGGAAGACTGTGACTGAATTTTTAATGCGTAGTAAAAGCGCCAAAATAGGCCCCTCCCACTCATAATACAGCAGAGGGGAAGCTCAGTAAACTGATTTTATTCAAAATAAACGACAGCCAAGTGGAAAATAATGCCCATAAATTTTTCACCAAGTACCTCAGAGAGAAAAACGATTAACCTGCCAGTAAACGTTTTAAATATATGAAATGATAATAAAAGCCTGTTGCTAGTCGCTATCACTGCAGAAAGGCTATAAGTTATATGTATACCGTATTTTCTTAGTGAAGTGCCATTCCCCAGAAATACTTTAGTGCCAACATACATACATAACAGCCTGATACCAGTTGCTACTACTGCATTTAAGGCTGTACTTACATTATATTGGTATTAGCAGTATTTTCTCAGTCAATTCCATTCCTTAGAAAATAATATACTGCAACATACCTCCTTTGCAGGTGAACCCTGCCCGCTGTCCCCTGTTCTGAAGTTACCTCGCTCCTCAGAATGGCCGAGAACAGCAAATGGATCTTAGTTACGTCCGCTAAGATCATACACAAACTCAGGTAGATTCTTCTTCTAATACTGCCTGAGAAAAAACAACACACTCCGGTGCTGTTTAAAACAACAAACTTTTGATTGAAGAAATAAAAACTAAATTTAATAACCACACTCCTCTCACACATCCTATCTATTAGTTAGGTGCAAGAGAATGACTGGATATGACGTAGAGGGGAGGAGCTATATAGCAGCTCTGCTTGGGTGATCCTCTTGCACTTCCTGTTAGGGAGGAGATATAATCCCATAAGTAATGGATGACCCGTGGACTGACTACACTTAACAGGAGAAATTACTTTATCAGGTAAGCATAAATTATGGTGTTTTTTTTTCATACAGGTGGTAAGAGTCCCCAATCCATTACTCCTGGGAGCTAATACCCAAGCTGTGGAGTCCAAGAGAAATAACATAAAGGGAGGGATTTAAAAACATTTCAGTAGCTGCCTACTGCCAATCTAGTTAACTGAAGCCTCATCCTTGAAAGCCTAAGAAGTGTCGACTGACCTAGTAGAATGGACAGTAATCTGCTGTGGTGGATGCTCATCTGCCTCATAAAAATACTTGTGAAACAAAAGTTTCAACCAAGAGGCCAAAGAAAGACCAGAAATGTTGCGACATTTCCTGGTCCAAAAAAGTGAATGAACAAACTAGAAGTTTGTCTAAAGTCCTTGTCCTTAGTAGTCTTAATGTAATATTTGAACGCTGTGACAACATCCAAATAATGCAAAGATCTCTCTGAAGCATTCTTGGGATTAAGACACAAAGGAGGAACAAAAATCTCTCTGGTAATGCCTTCTGAAGAAAGAAACTTAGGAAAAAGGTCAAAAGAAGTCTGTAAAACAGCCATATATTGATGAAAAATCAGATGAGGATCACAAGAAAGAGCAGATAACTCAAACTTTCTTAGCAGAAGAGACAGCCAAAATAAATAACATCACTTTCGAAAAAAGCAGTTTAATATCCACCTTATACATAGGTTCAAAAGGAGAAGCCTGTAAAACCCTTAATACCAAGTTAAGATTCCATAGTGGAGAAATTGCCTTGATTACAGGTTTAATACAGACCAGAGCCTGAACAAAACCATGAATATCTGGATAATTAGCAACCTTCCTGTGGAACAAAGCTGAAAGAGCAGAAATCTGCCCCTTCAGAGAACTGACAGATTAGGCCCTTATCCAGACCATGCCGTAAGAACTGCAAAATCCTAAAAAATCTGAAATACTAGGAAAAACCATGACCTACACACCAGGAAAAGGCCTTCTAGACCTTGTGAAAGATTCTCTGAGTTACAGGCTTACAAGCCTGAATTAAAGGGACACTGTACCCAAAAAAATTCTTTCGTGATTCAGATAGAGCATGACATTTTAAGCAACCTTCTAATTTACTCCTATTATCAAATTTTCTTCATTCTCTTGGTATCTTTATTTGAAATGCAAGAATGTAAGTTTAGATGCCGGCCCATTTTTGGTGAACAACCTGGGTTGTCCTTGCTGATTGGTAGATAAATTCATCCACCAATAAAAAAGTGCTGTCCAGAGTATTGAAACCAAAAAAAAGCTTAGATGCCTTCTTTTTCAAATAATGATAGCAAGAGAACGAAGAAAAATTGATAATAGGAGTAAATTAGAAAGTTGCTTAAAATTGCATGCTCTTTCTGAATTACAAAAGAAAAAATTTGGGTACAGTGTCCCTTTAAGGTTTTAATAACATAATCATAGAAACCCCTATTTTGCCATCAAGTTCAGAGACTATAGATCCAGATGGAAAAACAGACTATGAGACAGAAGGTCTGGCCGCAAAGAATGAGGCCAAGGAGGACTGCTGAACATTTGAACCAGATCTTTATACCAAATCATGTGAGGCCAAGCTGGGGTAATCCAGATTACTGAAGATTTCTCTAGGCTTATCTTAAAAATCACTCTGGGAAGAAGTACCAGAGGAGGAAAGCGAAATGAAAGGACCAAGTAACAGCTTGAGCATCCAATTACTCTGCCACATGATCCCTGGACACAAAGTAACTGGGCAGCTTGTTGTTCAAATGAGAGGCCATCAGATCTATCTCTGGGATATTCCCAAAGAACCACAATCTGATGAAACATATCCTGGGGAGACCACTTTCCTGGATGTAGAGATTAACGACTGAGAAAGTTTGCTTCACAGTTCACCTTTAAATATATATCACAGAAACTAGACCAGTATTGATTTCTGCCAATAAGAGAATTCTGTAAGTTCGCCCCTGATGGTTGACAAAAGCCACTGCTGTGACATTGTACGACTGAAAACAGCTAAGCTTGAAGAGCACTAGAACATTTATAGGTAACCTCGCCTCCCAAATTCTCTGTGCTCTCAAGGCCCCCGAAAGCAGCTTACCAACCTGAAGGACTTGCATCTGTAGTAAACAGTCAAGGTAGGACAAGAAAATGAAGCCTCCTGAATAATAATCTGATGAACCAGCCACCAAGTCAGAGACGGACTTATATTAGGATCCAAAATTATCCTTTGAGACAGTTGAATATAGTCTCTGCACAATTGATAAAGCATACAAAGCTTAAGACGTCTCATGTGAAAATGAACAAACTGAATTGCATTTGAAACCCCAATCATAAGACCTAGAAATTCCATACAAAGAGCAACCAAGGGGAAAGAGAGAGACTGAAGGTTCAGACAAGCTGACACCAACTTTAACTTTCTCTGATCTGTTAGAGAAAGCCTCATGGAGAATGACCATTTGAAATCCCCAAGTTACCTTTGTTTGAGGAATCAAAGAACATTTTGGAAAATTGACCCTCCAACTATGTTGCTGAAGAAACATCAAGAGTCAGTTGGAGTAAGGTTCTGATAAAGGAAAAGATGGAGCGTGAACCAAGATGTCCTCCAGGTATGGAAACACTGCAATAACCTGAGTTCTGGTCACACACAAAGGGCACCTTTATGAATAATGTTAAAGGGACAGTCTAGGCCAAAATAAACTTTCATGATTCAGATAGGGCATGTAATTTTAAACAATTTTCCAATTTACTTTTATCACCAATTTTGCTTTGTTCTCTTGGTATTCTTAGTTGAAAGCTTAACCTAGGAGGTTCATATGCTAATTTCTTAGACCTTGAAGGCCACCTCTTTTCAGAATGCATTTTAACAGTTTTTCACCACTAGAAGGTGTTAGTTCACGTATTTCATATAGATAACACTGTGCTCGTGCACGTGAAGTTATCTGGGAGAAGGCACTGATTGGCTAAACTGCAAGTCTGTCAAAAGAACTGAAATAAAGGGGCAGTTTGCAGAGGCTTAGATACAAGATAATCACAGAGGTTAAAAGTATATTATTATAACTGCGTTGGTTATGCAAAACTGGGGAATGGGTAATAAAGGGATTATCTATCTTTTAAAACAATAAAAATGCTGGTGTAGACTGTCCCTTTAAAGCTGTGCCAGCAAAAAACTGAAAATGTTTGTCCAGAAAGGCAAACTTCAGGAACTGGAAATGTTTTTTGTGAATTGGAACATAAAGGTAAGCCAACTTTTACTCTATAGTTGACATAAAATGACCTTGCTGAACGAAAGGCAGAATAGTCTGAATAGTTTGCATTTTAAAACATGGAACCCTTACAAACTTGTTCAGAAATTTCAGATCCAAAACTGGTTTTGAAAGTACCTTCCTTCTTTGGAATAATGAAAAGTATTCCTGCAAAGGAACTGGAACAATCCCTCCCATAGCTTCCTGATCTGAGACAGACTTGAAAAATGCTTAAGCTTTTACAGGATTCCTGGGAACATTGGACAGAAAATCTTCCTCTGTGAGGCTTTGTTCTTAATCCTATTAGATATCCCTGAGAAACTATATTCATAACCCAGGGATCTGGAACAGACTAAAACCAAGCCTCCTGAAAGATGCTTAACCTGCCCATACCAGAACATCTGGATCGGGGACCGCACCTTCATGCACACTTGCTAGTAGGGATAGATTTGTTACCCTTTTTTGAGTTGTTTGTTAGCACTAGGTCTTCAGACTGAGCCAGAGGTGCCTTGCTTCGGAGCAGTGGAGTCAACCTGTTGTTCCTTAATCTGACTAAAGGAACAAATATGATTAGAAGCTTTAGATTTCCCTCTTTGTCCTGAGGGAAAAAAGCCCCTTTACCTCCAAGTAACAGTAGATATTAAAGAAACCAAATCAGAACCAAACAACTTCATTACCTAAATGGAAAGGGATCATAATCTGGATTTTGACATATCAGCAGACCAGGATTTAAGTGATAAGGCTCCCCTCTGAAGAATTACCAAAGACATGCTTTTTACATTAATCTTCGGAATATCAAATACAGCATCAAAAATAAAAGAAATAGCACCCTTGAGTAAACCCAAAAGATTAGCACTAGCAGAATCATCAGAACACTGTTCTGAAAGAATAGACAACCATTGAGCCACATGTGCAATATAAATATCTGGCCTGATCAAATACACTGCTTGTAAAAAGGCCCTTCTATGAAGGGGACATTAAAAGAAGTACTGTCTTCCAAAGGAAGAGTGAAAATGACCCCATAAACCTTGGGAACTGTTTCACACAAATCAATATTAGTAGCAGGTAAAGGCTATAACTTTTTAAAGGAGAAAATGAATTACCTGGCTTAGACCATTCCCTAGAAATCATGTCAGAGACAGCATAAGGAATAGGGAAACCTCAAGGAGATTAACAGTTTTAAAAACTGAATTTAAACGATTACAAGGCTTATCATCAGAAACTTTAGGATCTTTAACCCCTAAAGTAATAAAGGCCTCCTTAGGGATAAAATCAGGCTGCTCCATTATAACTTATGACAAAGCAATGCAATAAACACTATAACCCCCTTTAAAAGCTCGAGGAATGGAAAGCAAAATTTATGCTTAGCTAATAAATTTATTTCTTGACATGGTGAGTCCACGGATCAGTAATTACTATTGGGAATATCACTCATGGCCAGCAGGAGGAGGAAAAGAGCACCACAGCAAAGCTGTTAAAGTGAAGGTAAACTTTGGTGAATGAAAGCCCGTTTTTAAAAAATACTATTAAAAACAGGGGCACTTTCATTCATCAAAGTTTACAAAGCAGCCGTTTTGATAAAAAAAAAAAAAAAAACCTTTTTTTCATTTCACTGCTAGAACAGCTTCCCCCACCTAGAGATTCTCTATTCACACGTCATCAATGACTAATCCTGCTTCCTCCAATCACAGCTTTCCTCCCAGGGTAGTCATTGCCTGAGGCCATGCTGTGATTGGAGGAAGCCGGATTAGTCATTGATGACGTATGAATAGAGTATTTCTAGGTGGGGGAAGCTGTTCCAGCTGTGAAAAGAAAAAAAGGTATTTTTTTTTAAAAAAAAAAACAAAAACGGCTGCTTTGTAAACTTTGATGTATGAAAGTGCCACTGTTTTTAATAGTGTTTTTAAAAACCGGGCTTTCATTCACCAAAGTTTACCTTCACTTTAAGTATCACCTACCTTCCCACAACCCTCAGTCATTCGACTGAAGGAAAAGTAGAGAAAAGAAGTAACAAGGTGCAAAGGTGCCTGATATTTACAAAACAAAAACACTGTCTGAAAAAACAGGGCGGCCCGTGAACTCACTGGGGCATATTTATCAAGCTCCGTATGGAGCTTGATGCCCCGTGTTTCTGGCAAGCCTGCAGGCTCGCCAGAAACAGCAGTTATGAAGCAGCGGTCACAAAGACCGCTGCTCCATAACCTGTCATCGCCGGAAATCAACCCGATCAAGTACAATCAGGTTGATTGACACCCCCCTGCTGGCGCGAGTCTGCATGGGGCGGTGTTGCACCAGCAGCTCTTGTGAGCTGCTGGTGCAATGCTGAATACGGCGAGCATATTGCTCGCCGTATTTAGCAAGGTCTGGCGGACCTGATCCGAACTGTCGGATCAGGTCCGCCAGTCCTTCATAACTAGAGGCCACTGTGTCAAGAAAGAAATAGCATATTGCTCGCCGTATTCAGCGAGGTCTGGCGGACCTGATCCGAACTGTAGGATCAGGTCCGCCAGACCTTCATAACTAGAGGCCACTGTGTCGAGAAAGAAATAATATTTGTCAGGTAAGCATGTTTGTTTTCTTTCTAATCACACTGAGTCCACGGATTATCAGTAATTACTATTGGGAATCAATACCCAAGCTAAAGGACAGAGATAAGGGAGGGAAAAGACAGGGAACCTAAAAAGAAGGCACCACTGCTTGAAGAACCTTTTTCCCAAAAGAAGCCTCAGCCGAGGCAAAGGTATCAAATGTATAGAATTTTGAAAAAAGTGTGTAGAGATGACCAAGTTGCAGCCTTGCAAATCTGTTCCACAGAAGCTTCATTTTGAATGCCCAGGATGAGGAAACGGCCCTCGTGGAATGAGCTGTGATTCTCTCAGGAGGCTGCTGTCCAGCAGTTTCATAGGCCAAGCAAATTATACTTTTCAGCCACAAAGAAAGAGAAGTAGCCGTAGCTTTCTGACCCTTGCGTTTCCCAGAGAAAACGACAAAGCGGAAGACTAGCGAAAATCCTTAGTCGCCTGTAAATAGTATTTCAACGCGCGCACCACATCTAGGTTGTGCAGCAAACACTCTTTATGAGAAGAAGGATTAGAACACAAAGATGAAACAACAATTTCTTGATTAATGTTCTTTTAGAATTATAATCCCTCTGGTAAATAAGAGAGAAAGGCTTGATGTGTACGTAAAAGCCAATTAAAAAAAGGTGCAATATACTCACTCCATAAGTTGTATATTGTCTGCTTGTTTGGAGTGTCTCACTCAGGTAATCGTTGCTGTTTATCCCAAGGGATTTCAATAAAGCTGAGAGTGGAATGGAAACTCCAATGAGAAGTATGCATAGATGTTATAATAAAATAAATAGTAACTTACTCCATTAGAATAAGATTTCCGGCCTTCACAGCAAAAAAGGATGATGTTCCAGTTAAAATAAGAGATTAGCTCTACACGTTTCAACGTCTAGAAAACGTCTTTTTCAAGAGCAGGTATAAAATAAGTTAAAACAAGTGTAACATTTTTATTTTTTTTTTGCTGCGACGGCCGGAAATCTTATTCTAATGGAGTTATTTATTTTATTATAACATCTATGCATACTACTCATTGGAGTTTTCATTCCACTCTCAGCTTTATTGAAATCCCTTGGGATAAACAGCAACGATTACCTGAGTGAGACACTCCAAACAAGCAGACAATATACAACTTATGGAGTGAGTATATTGCACTTTTTTTAATTGGCTTTTACATACACATCAAGCCTTTCTCTCTTTGTTACCAGAGGGATTATAATTCTAAAAGACCAGCGTCATCTACCACTGTATTTCTATCGCATCACAGTCCTTGGGGAGAGACTGAAAGAAGGCAGCGGTCTAAACTAAAGGAGAGTATCAGTTCTCAGTCCATTTGTAACAGATTATTGTGTATTTTTCCACCTTGCATTATCTGTACATTTGTTTTTTGTATTAACTTGATTAATGTTCCTATCAGAAACCACTTTTGGGAGAAACCCTAACTTAGTACGCAGAACTATCTTATCCAAATAAAAATAAGGTAAGGTGATCCATACTGCAACGTCGAGAGTTCAGAGACTCTACTAGCAAAAGAAATTGCAACAAGAAACAAAACTTTCCAAGATAACATCTTAATATCTAAGGAATGCATAGGCTCAAACTGAGCCTTCTGAAGAACTTTAAGAACAAGGTTAAGACTCCAGGGAGGAGTAACAGGTTTGAACACAGGCCTGACAGAAGGATTGCACATCTGGTACATCTGCCAGACGTTTATTTAACAGAATAGATAAGGCAGATATTTGACCCTTCAAAGTACTCACAGACAAACCCTTCTCTAGACCCTCCTGGAGAAAAGACAAAATTCTAGGAATCTTGACTCTCACCAGAACAGATAACTGCGCCATATCTTACCTTTCTAGTCACAGGCTTATGAGCTTGAATCAAGGTCTCAATGACCGACCTCGAAAACCTGCGCTTAGCTAGAATTAAGCGTTCAATCTCCAAGCAGTCAGCTTCAGAGAAATGAGATTTGGATGAAGGAAGGGCACTTGAAGTAGAAGGTCCTTCCGCAGTGTTAGTCTCAAAGGTGGAAGAGAAGACATCTCCACCAGGTCTGCATACCAGATCCTGCGAGGCCACGCTGGTGCAATGAGGATCACCAACGCCTTCCCCTGTTTGATTCGAGCAATGACCCATGGAAGGAGAGCAAACGGAGGAAATAGGTATGCTAGACTGAAATTCCAAGGAACCGCCAGAGCATCTATCAGTACACCCTGAAGATCCCTTGAACTTGATCTGTACCTCGGGAGCTTGGCATTCTGGCGAGATGCCATGAGATCCAGCTCCGTCTGTCCCCATTTGAGAATCAAGTTGGAAAACACCTCCGGATGGAGTTCCCACTCCCCCGGGTGAAAGGTCTGTCTGCTCAGAAAATCTGCTTCCCAATTGTCCCCTCCTGGAATGTGGATCGCAGAAAGAGTTCCACCCTGATGGTTGATGTAAGCCACTGAAGTTATGTTGTCCGACTGGAACCTGATAAACCGGGCCAAAGCTAACTGAGGCCAGGCCAGAAGAGCATTGAAGATTGCCCTCTACTCTAGGATGTTTATGGGGATAACAGACTCTTCCCGAGTCTACATCCCCAGAGATTTTAGCGAGCCCCAGACTGCTCCCCATCACAGCAGGATGGCATCCATGGTCACAATCACCCAGGTAGGTCTGTGGAAGCAGGTTACCTGGGAGAGATGTTCCTGAGACAACCATCAAGGAAGATAATCTCTTGTCGCCTGATCCAGGTCTAATCACGAAGACAGATGTGCATAATCCCTGTTCCATTGTTTGAGCATGCTTAACTGCAGAGGTCTAAGATGGAATCAGGCAAACGGAATAATGTCCATGGCAGCTACCATCAGACCAATTACCTCCAAACATTGGGCCACTGGCGGCCGAGGAGAGGACTGAAGAGCAAGACAAGAGTCGAAGATCTTTGTTTTTCTGACCTCTGTCAAAAATATTTTCATTGATAAGGAACCTATTATGGTTCCCAAGAACACTACCCTTGTAGCTGGAATCAATGAACTCTTTCCCAAATTCACCTTCCATCTGTGAGAGCGAAGAAAAGATAACATCTCTGTGTGGGAGTTTGCTTGTTGAAAAGATGGCGCCCTGAACAAGAATGTCGTCCAGATAAGGCGCCACTGCAATGCCCTGTAACGAGAGCACCGCCAACAGTGCTCCCAGAACCTTTGAGAAAATTCTGTGAGCTGTGGCAAGGCCAAATGGAAGGGCCACAAACTGAAAGTGTTTGTCTAGAAATGTGAACCTCAGAAACTTGTGATGATCCCTGTGCATGGAAACATGCAGGTACGCATCCTTCAAATCTACTGTTATCTTGAAGGGAAGAATGGAACGAATAGCTTCCATCTTGAAGGATGGTACACTGAGGAACTTGTCTAGACTTTTGAGGTCTGAAAGTTCCCTATTTTTTGGGAACCACAAACAGATTGGAGTAGAATCCCAGACACTGTTCCTGTCTTGGGACAGGAACTATCACTCCCAGGTCGGAAAGGTCCTGGACACAGTGTAAGAACACCTCTTTTTGTCTGGTCTACAGATAATCTTGAGATCAGAAACCTGCCCCTGGGAGGAAAGGTCTTTAACTCTAGTTTGTATCCCTGGGACACGATGTCCACCGCCCAGGGATCCGAAACATCCCGAACTCAGGCCTGAGCAAAGAAAGAAAGTCTTCCCCCCACAAGATTCGCTCCTGGATCAGGGGCAGACCCTTCATGCCGACTGAGTAATAGTGGGCTTCTTGGATTGTATCCCCTTTTTCCAAGACTGATTGGACTTCCAGGAAGGCTTCGACTGTTCCTGCTTGGTAGAGGGAAAGGAAGGCTTAACTTTAAAGTTTCGAAAGGAATGAAAATTACTCTGACGTCCTATCTGCTTATTCCTCTTATCCTGAGGGAGGAAATGACCCTTTCCTCCCGTAATGTCTGAAATAATTTCAGCCAAGCCCAGCCCAGCCCAAACAAGGTCTTACCCTTGTAGGGAATTGCCAAAAGCTTAGACTTAGATGACACATCCGCAGAGCAGGACTTCAACCATAAAGCTCTGTGGGCCAGTACGGCAAAGCCAGAAATCTTTGCTCCCAACGTAACTTGTAAAGAAGCATCCGTAATAAAGGAATTGGCCAACTTAAGGGCCTTGATCCTATCCTGGATCTTTTTAAGGGGAGCATCTGTCTGAATAGAATCAGACAACGCATCAAACCAGTATGCTGCCACGCTGGTGACTGTAGCAATACACACAACAGGTTGCCATTGTAAACCCTGGTGTGCATACATCTTCTTAAGTAACCCTTTCAACTTCTTATCCACAGGATCCTTAAAAGAACAGCTATCCTCTATGGGGATAGTGGTTCTCTTAGCCAATGTAGCAATTGCCCCTTCCACCTTGGGTACCGTCTGCCAAGACTCCTTGATAGAGTCAGCTATAGGAAACATCTTCTTAAAAATGAGGGATGGAGAAAAAGGGATACCAGGTCTCTCCCATTCCCAAGCAATAATCTCTTTAGCCCGGTCTGGTAAAGGAAGAACCTCCACCGCAGAAGGTACATTTGTTTAGCTTACTAGACTTTTTGGGATTGACTACGACAGTCGTGTCTGAGTTGTCCAAGGTGGCCAAAACCTCCTTAAGTAACAAACGGAGGTGTTCCAACTTAAACTTGAAGGATACAACTTCAGCATCAGAAGAAGGAATTACACTGAGTCTGATATTTCACCCTCAGATGCTAACGAAGTATCTTCCTCCTCAGACTTTTGGGAGGGAACATTCAGAATAACCATGACTGTGTCAGAAACCTTACTCACCAATTCCTTACATTTCCTCTTGCACTTTCCCTGCAGTATGGGAAAAGCAGACCGCGCATCAGTTACCACAGAGGATATGTGGTTAACAATATCTTGCAAAGTAACTCCAACCGGAGTGTGAGAGGAAGCGCAGGGCACTGCATGTGTGGAAGATAATGTCTGGGACACTTGAGAAGAAAGCTGTGGCATATCTTGAACAGGAGACCCCTGAACAGCATCTACCTTAGTTAATGGTGGCTCAGAATCAAAAAGTCTATCCCTGTAATGTAATGTTCTTTCAATGCAGAAGGAATAAAAAGGGATAGGTGGTTCCACATTGGAATCAAATCACAAGCTACATGTAACAATATGCAGGGCCACTTGGTCCATCTTTACCCAATAACCCAACAAAATTTATGATAAAAAATGTATTACTGTCACTTAAAATTTTATACGTAATCTCTTTATTTTTAACCGCAGCAACAAGATACTAGAGAACCTCAGGCAGCCTCTTCACCTCAGCACTATTTGCTGAGGTGCCTACCTGACCTGCCGGCAAACAGATTAAAGGGTTTATATGTGATCTGGACTTCCCAGAGCCACTAACACAGACAAACGGGCGATCTCAGCAAAGCTGCAATGTCACTCCGATCCGGAAGGCGCGCAACTATCTTGCTGCCTCAGAAAAGTCCGCCTTCCTAATCGTGAGCGTACCCAAACAGCAACCCGGCCGCCATTAATGTAAAGCCGGCGACAGACTTCTCTCAACGGAGACCTATCTAATAATGTAATGTTCTCATTAATGTGAAACACTCCTGATTCCACCAATCCGGAACAACCCGGAATAAAAACTGAGCCACAAAAAAAAAAGATTTTTAGTCCCCAGTGCCTGCATCCACTGCCTACCTCAATCCTATTAACTATAAATAGGATTACTGGTATTCCCTGTCCCACTTAACTGTTGAAGTGCCATATATTCCAGAGTCTTCCATGTCCCCAGAAATTTAAATTAGGCACTTACCTGGTTTGAGAGAGCCTCCTCCCTCACATGGACCTGTGGAAAAAAAAGGAAGACTGAATAATCCTACTGAGGCTTCCAAGATAGGGCAGTAACAATAGTTTGGGAGGCGGTGAGGATTATACCCCACAAGTTCCCAGATGCTTAAAAGCCACCGCTGCTCTACAGCTAAACCCCCAGGAAGACCGAGCAAACCTGCTCTGCTTCCAAATAATAAACTCTTGATTGAAGAAACTTCTTTCAGACACCTTAACTTTACCACCTCCTTGCAACGCAGGCAAGGAGAATGACTGGGGGTTGTGGGAAGGGAGGTAATACTTAACAGCTTTGCTGTGGTGCTCTTTGCCTCCTCCTGCTGGCCAGGAGTAATATTTCCAATAGTAATTACTGATGATCCGTGGACTCACCGTGTCATTAGAAAGAAATCACTTACCACCTAAGTAGCTTTTTAAAATAAACTCACAGGTAAAATGCACACTAAGCCGAATTGCAAAACAAAGCAGGAGACATTAACATAACATCCGAAGGGCAGATAACGTTCATCAGAAACATTTAACACGTGTAAAAAACAGCTATAAGGTATTGAGTGTGCCAAAATACCCAACGTGCGTCTAGCCGAGGACGAACATGCGATAACCCGACATGTTTAAAACGCCAACACACAGAATAACCTGACGTGCCTACCCTGATGCATGCAAATCTAATGGCCAACTCTCAAAATTCAAACTAAGCACACCAAAAAAGCTTATGCGTGCAATACAGCCAGGGGAATAGTGTAAAGGATTCTGCCCCAGGGCGCTATATTTTATATATATATATATATATATATATATATATATATATATATATATATATATATATATATATATATATATATATATATATTGAAACTATAGATAAGAAAGTAAAGTGACATATATTACTGTCACTTTAAAAGAAGGAAAACTGCACAAGGTTATCTCTTAGGAAAAAGGAAATTTATGCTTACCTGATAAATTGATTTCTTTTACGATATACCGAGTCCACGGGTTTCATACTTTACTTGTGGGATATATTCCTCCTGCTAACAGAAAGTGGCAAAGAGCACCACAGCAGAGCTGCTATATAGATCCTGCCCTAACTCCTCCCCCTAGTCATTCGACCAAAGGTATAGGAAGAGAAAGGGAAAGAACTAACAAGGTGCAGAGGTGACTGAAGTTTATAAAAAAAAAAAATACTGTCCCGAAATGACAGGGTGGGCCGTGGACTTGGTATATCGTAAAAGAAATTAACTTATCAGGTAAGCATAAATTTCCTTTTCTTTTACAAGATATACCGAGTCCACGGGTTTCATCCTTTACTTGTGGGATACCAATACCAAAGCTTTAGGACACGGATGAAAGGGAGGGACAAGACAGGAACCTAAACGGAAGGCACCACTGCTTGAAGCACCTTTCTCCCAAAAATAGCCTCAGAAGAAGCAAAAGTATCAAATTTGTAAAATTTTGAAAAAGTATGAAGGGAGGACCAAGTCGCAGCCTTACAAATCTGTTCAACAGAAGCATTGTTCTTAAAAGCCCAAATGAAAGCCACAGCTCTAGTGGAATGAGCAGTAATCCTTTCATGGGGCTGCTGTCCAGCATTATGTCAAGCGGATGATGCTTCTCAGCCAAAAAGAGAGAGAGGTAGCCGTAGCTTTTTGACCCATACGCTTCCCAGAATAAACAAACAGGGAAGATGTTTGACGAAAATCCTTGGTCGCTTGTAAATAAAATTTTAAAGAGCGAACCACATCCAAATTATGTAACAAACGTTCCTTCTTAGAGGAAGGATTAGGACACAAGGAAGGAACCACAATTTCCTGATTAATATTCTTATTTGAAACAACCTTAGGAAGGAATCCAGGTTTATTCCGCAAAACCACCTTATCAGAATGGAATATAAGACGAGGGGAATCACATTGCAACGCAGAAAGCTCAGAAACTCTTCAAGCCGAAGAAATAGCTACTAAAAACAAAACTTTCCAAGATAACAGTATAATATCTATAGAATGCATGGGTTCAAACGGAACCCCTTGAAGAACATTAAGAACTAAATTCAAACTCCATGGCGGAGCAATTGGTTTAAACACAGGCTTGATTCTGAGTAAAGCCTGACAAAATGCCTGAACATCTGCCAGACGCTTGTGAAGCAAAATTGACAAAGCAGAAATGTGTCCCTTCAAGGAACTAGCTGATAATCCCTTCTCCAATCCTTCTTGGAGAAAAGACAAAATCCTAGGAATCCTAATCTTACTCCATGAGTAACCCTTGGATTCGCACCAAGAAAGATATTTACGCCATATCTTATGGTAAATTTTTCTAGTGCTTGGCTTGCGAGCCTGAATCAAGGTATCAATGAGCGGCTCAGAGAGACCCCGCTTAGATAAAATCAAGCGTTCAATCTCCAAGCAGTCAGCTGCAGAGAAGTGAGATTTGGATGCTGGAAAGGACCTTGAATGAGAAGGTCCTCTCTCAATGGCAGTCTCCACGGTGGCAGAGACGACATATCCACTAGATCTGGGTCATGCGTGGCCACGCAGGGGCTATTAGAATTACTGAAGCCCTCTCCTCTTTGATTCTGGCAATCACACGAGGAAGGAGAGGAAACGGTGGAAACACATAAGCCAGGTTGAACGACCAAGGTACTGATAGAGCATCTATCAGTACAGCCTGTGGATCCCTTGACCTGGACCCGTAGCGTGGAGGTTTGGCATTCTGTCGAGATGCCATCAGATCCAATTCCGGTGTGCCCCATTGATGAGTCAAGGCTGCAAACACCTCCGGATGGAGTTCCCACTCCCCCGGATGAAAAGTCTGACGACTTAGAAAATCCGCTTCCCAGTTTTCTACTCCTGGGATATAGATCGCAGACATATGGCAAGAGTGAGCCTCCGCCCATCGAATTATCTTGGATACTTCTATCATCGCTAGAGAACTCCTTGTTCCCCCCTAATGATTGATATATGCCACAGTCGTGATATTGTCCGACTGGAATCTTATGAATTTGGCCAAAGCCAACTGAGGCCACGCTAGCAGTGCGTTGAATATCACTCTCAGTTCCAGAATATTGATTGGCAATTGAGACTCCGCCTGAGTCCACACACCCTGAGCCTTCAGGGAATTCCAGACTGCACCCCAGCCCAGAAGACTGGCGTCCGTCGTTACTATTACCCAAGATGGCCTGCGGAAGCACATCCCTTGGGACAGATTGTCCTGCAACAACCACCACCGAAGAGAGTCTCTGGTCTCTTGGTCCAGATTTATCTGAGGAGATAAATTCGCATAATCCACATTCCACTGACTGAGCATGCACAGTTGTAGTGGTCTGAGATGAAAGCGAGCAAACGGGATGATATCCATTGCTGCTACCATTAGTCCAATGACTTCCATACACTGAGCCACTGATGGCCGATGGACTGCAGAGCACGGCAAGTATTTAGAATCTTTGATTTTCTGACTTCTGTCAGAAATATTTTCAAATCTACTGAGTCTATTAGAGTTCCCAGGAATGGAACTCTTGTCTGTGGAACTAGTGAACTCTTTCCTACATTTACTTTCCAACCGTGAGTTCTCAGATATGACAACACGATGTCCGTGTGAGATTTGGACAGATGATAGGTTGACGCCTGGATCAAGATATCGTCCAGATAGGGCACCACCGCTATGCCTCGCGGCCTGAGAACCGCTAGAAGAGACCCAAGAACCTTTGTGAAGATCCTGGGAGCCGTGGCCAACCCAAAGGGAAGGGCCACAAACTGATAATGTTTGTCCAGAAATGCAAATCGCAGGAACTGAAGATGATCCTTGTGGATAGGAATGTGAAGGTACGCATCCTTCAGGTCCACCGTGGTCATGTATTGACCCTCCTGGATCATTGGCAAAATTGTACGAATAGTCGCCATCTTGAACGATGGGAATCTGACAAACTTGTTTAGACATTTGAGATCTAAAATCGGTCTGAAGGTTCCTTCTGTTTTGGGAACCACGAATAGATTTGAATAGAATCCCTGCCCCTGTTCCCGATCTGGAACTGGGCAAATTACACCCATGGTGTAGAGGTCTTTTACACAGCGTAAGAACGCCTCTTTTTTTTTTGTCTGGTCTACAGACAATCGTGAAAGTTGAAATCTTCCCCTTGGGGGGAAGTCCTTGAATTCCAACTGATACCCCTGGGTCATAATTTCCAATGCCCAGGGATCCTGTACATCCCTTGCCCAAGCCTGAGCAAAGAAAGAGTCTGCCCCCTACTAGATCCGGTCCCGGATCGGGGCTGCCCCTTCATGCTGTCTTGGTAGCAGCAGCGGACTTTTTGACTTGTTTACCTTTATTCCAGGCCTGGTTATGTCTCCAGACCGCCTTGGATTGAGCAACGTTCCCTTCCTGCTTAGTGGAGGAACAGGAAGCAGAGGATGTTCCTTTAAAATTTTGAAAGGAACGAAAATTATTTTGTTTACTTCTCAACTCCTCATCTTGAGGGACTTGTCCTGAGGTAGGGTGTGACCCTTACCTCCAGTAATGTCAGAGATTATTTCCTTCAACTCAGGCCCGAATAGGGTCTTACCTTTGAAGGGAATAGATAAAAGCTTAGATTTAGACGATACATCAGCCGACCATGACTTTAGCCATAACGCTCTACAATGGCAAAGCCTGCATTTTTCGCTGCTAATTTGGCAACTTGAAAAGCAGCATCAATCATAAAAGAATTTGCTAGTTTATGAGCCTTAATTCTGTCTAAAATGTCCTCTAAAAGGTGTCTCAACCTTCAGAGACTCTTCCAGGGCGTCAAACCAAAAGGCCGCTGCAGTAGTTACTGGAACCATGCAAGCTATAGGCTGTAAGAGGAAACCCTGGTGAACAAATATTTTCTTTAGAAGACCCTCTAATTTTTTAACCATAGGGTCTTTAAAAGCCCAACTGTCCTCAATGGGTATAGTTGTACATTTAGCTAAAGTAGATATAGCTCCCTCCACCTTGGGAATCAATTGCCAGAAGTCACACATGGTGTCAGATATGGGAAACATTTTCTTAAAATTAGGAGGGGGAAAAAACGGTATACCTGGTCTATCCCATTCCTTCTTAACAATTTCAGAAATCCTCTTAGGAACCGGAAAAATATCCGTGTAAGTAGGTACTTCCAAATATTTGTCCATTTTACACAATTTTTCTGGAGGAATCGTGATCGGGTCACAATCATCCAGAGTTGCCAGAACCTCCCTGAGCAATAAGCGTAGGTGTTCTAATTTGAATTTAAAGGACACGAAGTCTGAATCTGTCTGAGGTAATAAATTTCCTGACACTAAAAGTTCTCCCTCAGACATAAAATCCCTAACCCCCAAATCAGAACATTGGGAGGGTGCATCGGAAATAGCCACTAAGGCGTCAGAGGGGTCAGTATTTACATTAATATCTGACCTATGGTGTTTACCCTGCAAATCTGGCAGTTTAGACAATACCTCTGTAAGGGTAGTAGACATAACTGCAGCCATATCTTGCAATGTAAAAGAAGTAGACGCACTAGAAGTACTTGGCGTCGCTTGTGTGGGCGTTAAAGGTTGTGACACTTGGGGAGAATTAGATGGCATATCCTGATTCTCTGCAGACTGAGAACCATCCTGAGGCCCACTTTCTTTATTTAAAATGTGATCCCTACAGTGTAAGGCCCTTTCAGTACAAGAAGGGCACAAAGTTCCACCATGGCTTCTAAACACATCGAACACTGAGTTCCCATGTCAGACATGTTGTACAGACTAGTAATAACAGCACAAGTCGTTCTCAATCTTTATTATATGTGGAAAAAAAAACAATTCAGCACAAAAACGTTTACTGCGCCTTTAAGAATAAAAAGTATACACTGTTTTGCAAAGTCGTTAAAAAGACATTCAAAATTAATAATTTTGTCGATATGACAGTCTAATGTGCTATCAGATATTGCACCACAAGTAATAGGAGAGTTAAATCTTATTTTTAGTAAATTAGGCAGTAAAAACGATCTGTAGACAATTTTCACTTAATGGATTCTGCCCCCAAGACCTGTCAAAACGATCCGGTCCCACTCCAAAATACAGCCTCACAAGTCTGGTTCCAACCGGAGCTAATGGCTGCTACCTCTCCAGAAACTAACTGCGCACTGAAGCGCGAAATTAGGCCCCGCCCATCATGTCTGATGAACCGACAACTGAGAAAACCGCATGGGAAGCGTTTCAACAGTAAAAATATGCACACACTGGTTTTTTGTAATGAACATGCCATGTGAACCCCACAGAAAAATTAAACTCAGCCTCAATAAACCCCATAATCGTAACATTAGGTGTTTCCTAGGCTGCCCCCATGTCTAAAACCACATAGCCCTTAAGTATGTTATCTTGAATGGGATAATACACAGGTTACTACAGTACCACCCTTTTTATATAAGGAATACTGCTTACCCTTTCCCTGCATGGGAAATATGTCAGCCAAATTCTGATATATCAGGTCTCCTCAGAATGTAAATGACTGCACATACCTTGATACTGCTTTCAGCAAGAAAACGTTCTCCCATACTGAAGATTTCTCCTGTACTTCCTCAGTAAAACTTGAGAGAACGAACATGGATCTTAGTTACTACTGCTAAGATCATCAGACACAAGGCATGATTCTTCTTCTATGTCCTGCCAGAGTAAAAACAGTACTCACCGGTACCATTTAAAATAAAAAAATCTTGATTGAAGAAAAACTAAACTATCTTTTTATCACCACATAAACTTTACCCTTCCTATTGCTAGCATAGGCAAAGAGAATGACTGGGGGGAGGAGTTAGGGGAGGAGCTATATAGCAGCACTGCTGTGATGCTCTTTGCCACTTTCTGTTAGCAGGAGGAATATATCCCACAAGTAAAGGATGAAACCGGTGGACTCAGTATATCTTGTAAAAGAAAAATAATTTTAATTGGATTCCTATAGAAAAACATAATTTATGCTTACCTGATAAATTCCTTTCTTCTGTAGTGTGATCAGTCCACGGGTCATCATTACTTCTGGGATATTACTCCTCCCCAACAGGAAGTGCAAGAGGATTCACCCAGCAGAGCTGCATATAGCTCCTCCCCTCTACGTCACTCCCAGTCATTCGACCAAGGACCAACGAGAAAGGAGAAACCAAGGGTGTAGTGGTGACTGGAGTATAATTTAAAAAATATTTACCTGCCTTAAAAAACAGGGCGGGCCGTGGACTGATCACACTACAGAAGAAAGGAATTTATCAGGTAAGCATAAATTATGTTTTCTTCTGTTAAGTGTGATCAGTCCACGGGTCATCATTACTTCTGGGATACCAATACCAAAGCAAAAGTACACGGATGACGGGATTGATAGGCAGGCTCTTTATACAGAAGGAACCACTGCCTGAAGAACCTTTCTCCCAAAAATAGCCTCCGAGGAAGCAAAAGTGTCAAATTTGTAAAATTTGGAAAAAGTATGAAGCGAAGACCAAGTTGCAGCCTTGCAAATCTGTTCAACAGAGGCCTCATTCTTAAAGGCCCAAGTGGAAGCCACAGCTCTAGTAGAATGAGCTGTAATTCTTTCAGGGGGCTGCTGTCCAGCAGTCTCATAGGCTAAACGAATTATGCTACGAAGCCAAAAAGAAAGAGAGGTAGCAGAAGCCTTTTGACCTCTCCTCTGACCAGAGTAAACGACAAACAGGGAAGACGTTTGTCAAAATTCCTTAGTTGCCTGTAAGTAAAACTTTAGGGCACGAACTACATCCAGATTGTGCAGAAGACGTTCCTTCTTCGAAGAAGGATTTGGACACAAAGAAGGAACAACAATCTCTTGATTGATATTCCTGTTAGTGACTACCTTAGGTAAGAACCCAGGTTTAGTGCGCAGAACTACCTTATCCGAATGAAAAATCAAATAAGGAGAATCACAATGTAAGGCTGATAACTCAGAGACTCTTCGAGCCGAGGAAATAGCCATTAAAAATAGAACTTTCCAAGATAACAACTTTATATCAATGGAATGGAGGGGTTCAAACGGAACACCCTGTAAAACGTTAAGAACAAGGTTTAAACTCCATGGCGGAGCAACAGTTTTAAACACAGGCTTAATCCTGGCCAAAGCCTGACAAAAAGCCTGAACGTCTGGCACTTCTGACAGACGTTTGTGTAACAGAATGGACAGAGCTGAGATCTGTCCCTTTAATGAACTAGCAGATAAACCCTTTTCTAAACCTTCTTGTAGAAAAGACAATATCCTAGGAATCCTAACCTTACTCCAAGAGTAACCTTTGGATTCACACCAATATAGGTATTTACGCCATATCTTATGGTAAATCTTTCTGGTAACAGGCTTCCTGGCCTGTATTAAGGTGTCAATAACTGACTCCGAAAACCCACGTCTTGATAAAATCAAGCGTTCAATTTCCAAGCAGTCAGCTTCAGAGAAGTTAGATTTTGATGTTTGAAAGGACCCTGTATCAGGAGATCCTGTTTCAGAGGTAGAGACCAAGGTGGACAGGATGACATGTCTACCAGGTCTGCATACCAAGTCCTGCGTGGCCATGCAGGTGCTATTAGAATCACTGATGCTCTCTCCTGTTTGATTCTGGCAATCAATCGAAGAAGCATCGGGAAGGGTGGAAACACATAAGCCATCGTGAAGTCCCAAGGTGCTGTCAGGGCATCTATTAGGACTGCTCCTGGATCCCTGGATCTGGACCCGTAACGAGGAAGCTTGGCGTTCTGTCGAGACGCCATGAGATCTATCTCTGGTTTGCCCCAACGTCGAAGTATTTGGGCAAAGACCTCCGGATGAAGTTCCCACTCCCCCGGATGAAAAGTCTGACGACTTAAGAAATCCGCCTCCCAGTTCTCCACTCCCGGGATGTGGATTGCTGACAGGTGGCAAGAGTGAAACTCTGCCCAGCGAATTATCTTTGATACTTCCATCATTGCTAGGGAGCTCCTTGTCCCTCCCTGATGGTTGATGTAAGCTACAGTCGTGATGTTGTCCGACTGAAACCTGATGAACCCCCGAGTTGTCAACTGGGGCCAAGCCAGGAGGGCATTGAGAACTGCTCTCAATTCCAGAATGTTTATTGGCAGGAGACTCTCCTCCTGACTCCATTGTCCCTGAGCCTTCAGAGAATTCCAGACGGCACCCCAACCTAGAAGGCTGGCGTCTGTTGTTACAATTGTCCAGTCTGGTCTGCTGAATGGCATCCCCCTGGACAGATGTGGCCGAGAAAGCCACCATAGAAGAGAATTTCTGGTCTCTTGATCCAGATTCAGAGAAGGGGACAAGTCTGAGTAATCCCCATTCCACTGACTTAGCATGCATAGTTGCAGTGGTCTGAGGTGTAAGCGAGCAAATGGCACTATGTCCATTGCCGCTACCATTAAGCCGATTACCTCCATGCATTGAGCCACTGACGGGTGTTGAATGGAATGAAGGGTGCGGCAAGCACTTTGAAGTCTTGTTAACCTGTCCTCTGTCAGGTAAATCTTCATTTCTACAGAATCTATAAGAGTCCCCAGGAAGGGAACTCTTGTGAGTGGAACGAGTGAACTTTTCTTTTCGTTCACCTTCCATCCATGTGACCTTAGAAAAGCCAGTACTAACTCTGTATGAGACTTGGCAGTTTGAAAGCTTGAAGCTTGTATCAGAATGTCGTCTAGGTACGGAGCTACCGAAATTCCCCGCGGTCTTAGTACCGCCAGAAGAGCACCTAGAACCTTTGTGAAGATTCTTGGAGCTGTAGCCAATCCGAATGGAAGAGCTACAAACTGGTAATGCCTGTCTAGAAAGGCAAACCTTAGATAATGATCTTTGTGAATCGGTATGTGAAGGTAAGCATCCTTTAAATCCACTGTGGTCATGTACTGACCTTCTTGGATCATGGGTAAAATTGTCCGAATAGTCTCCATTTTGAATGATGGAACTCTTAGGAATTTGTTTAGGATCTTTAAATCCAGGATTGGTCTGAAAGTTCCCTCTTTTTTGGGAACCACAAACAGATTTGAGTAAAACCCCTGTCCCTGTTCCGACCGTGGAACTGGATGGATTACTCCCATTAACAATAGTTCTTGTATGCAGCGTAGAAACGCTTGTTTCTTTGTTTGGTTTGTTGACAACCTTGACAGATGAAATCTCTCTCTTGGAGGAGAGTATTTGAAGTCCAGAAGGTATCCCTGAGATATTATCTCTAGCGCCCAGGGATCCTGGACATCTCTTGCCCAAGCCTGGGCGAAGAGAGAAAGTCTGCCCCCCACTAGATCCGATCCCGGATCGGGGGCCCTCAATTCATGCTGTTTTAGGGGCAGCAGCAGGTTTCCTGGCCTGCTTGCCCTTGTTCCAGGACTGGTTAGGTCTCCAGCCTTGTCTGTAGCGAGTACCAGATCCTTCTTGTTTTGGAGCAGTGGAAGTTGATGCTGCTCCTGCTTTGAAATTCCGAAAGGAACGAAAATTAGACTGTCTAGCCTTAGATTTGGCTTTGTCTTGAGGCAGGGCGTGGCCCTTACCTCCTGTAATGTCAGCGATAATTTCTTTCAAACCGGGCCCAAATAAGGTCTGTCCCTTGAAAGGTATATTAAGTAATTTGGACTTAGAAGTTACATCAGCTGACCAGGATTTTAGCCACAGTGCTCTACGCGCCTGAATGGCGAATCCGGAATTCTTAGCCGTAAGTTTAGTTAAATGTACTACGGCTTCCGAAATGAATGAATTAGCTAGCTTAAGTATTCTAAGCCTGTCCGAAATGTCGTCCAGCGTAGCTGAACTAAGGTTCTCTTCTAGAGACTCAATCCAGAATGCCGCTGCAGCCGTGACCGGCGCAATGCATGCAAGGGGTTGCAATATAAAACCTTGTTGAACAAACATTTTCTTAAGGTAACCCTCTAACTTTTTATCCATTGGATCTGAAAAGGCACAGCTATCCTCTACCGGGATAGTGGTACGCTTAGCTAAAGTAGAAACTGCTCCCTCCACCTTAGGGACCGTTTGCCATAAGTCCCGTGTGGCGGTGTCTATTGGAAACATCTTTCTAAATATCGGAGGGGGTGAGAACGGCACACCGGGTCTATCCCACTCCTTAGTAATAATTTCAGTTAGTCTCTTAGGTATAGGAAAAACGTCAGTACTTGTTGGTACAGCAAAATATTTATCCAACCTACACATTTTCTCTGGTATTGCAACTGTGTTACAATCATTCAGGGCCGCTAACACCTCCCCTAGTAATACACGGAGGTTTTCCAGCTTAAATTAAAAATTTGAAATATCTGAATCCAATCTGTTTGGATCAGAACCGTCAGCCGCAGAATGAAGCTCTCCGTCCTCATGTTCTGCAAGTTGTGACGCAGTATCTGACATGGCCCTAGCATCATCAGCGCACTCTGTTCTCACCCCAGAGTGATCACGCTTGCCTCTTAGTTCTGGTAATTTAGCCTAAACCTCAGTCATAACAGTAGCCATATCTTGTAATGTTATTTGTAATGGCCGCCCAGATGTACTGGGCGCCACCATATCGCGCACCTCCCGAGCGGGAGATGCAGGTACTGTCACGTGAGGCTAGTTAGACGGCATAACTCTCCCCTCGTTGTTTGGTGAAATTTGTTCAATTTGTACAGATTGACTTTTATTTAAAGTAGCATCAATACAGTTAGTACATAAATTTCTATTGGGCTCCACCTTGGCGTTGGCACAAATAGTACAGGTCTCATCCTCTGAATCAGACATGTTTAACACACTAGCAAATAAACTTGCAACTTGGAAATATTATTCAAGTAAAACACAATGAAAAAAACGTACTGTGCTTTAAGAAGCACTGAAAGATATATAACCGTTGAAATCAATAAACTTTGAAAAACAAAACACAATTTAGCAAAGGTTTGTTCCCATTAGCAAAGAAAAACTAACCCTGATGGCATCAAAAAGTTAAAGAATAAACGTTTTTTATCACAGTCAACTACAATCTCACAGCTCTGTTAGATTACTTCCCTCAAAAAGCTTTGAAGACCCCTGAGTTCTGTAGAGATAAACCGGAACATGCAGGAAAAAACAATGAGCTTCTGACTGAAATTTTTAATGCGTAGCAAAAGCGCCAAAAAAAGGTCCCTCCCCCTCACACACAACAGTGAGAGAGATCAGTAAACTGTCATAATTAGATCAAGCAACTGCCAAGTGGAAAAATAGTGCCCAAACATTTTATTCACCCAGTACCTCAGAAAATGGAAACGATTTTACATTCCAGCAAAAACGTTTAACATAAATTAAGAGTTATTAAAAAACCTGTTGCTTTGCAATTAGGCTAAAGCCTTATATACACAGTGTAATTCCAGTGAAGTACCATTCCCCAGAATACTCAAATGTTAAATATACATACATGATATTATGTCGGTATGGCAGGATTTTCTCATCAATTCCATTGTCAGATTAAACTGCCCGCTGTCCCCTGATCTGAAGTTTACCTCTCCTCAGATGGCCGAGAAACAGCAATATGATCTTAACTACTCCGGCTAAAATCATAGTAAAAACTCTGGTAGATTCTTCTTCAAACTCCACCAGAGAAGGAATAACACACTCCGGTGCTATTAAAAAATAACAAACTTTTGATTGAAGAAATAAAACTAAATAAAATCACCATAGTCCTCTCACACATCCTATCTAGTCGTTGGGTGCAAGAGAATGACTGGGAGTGACGTAGAGGGGAGGAGCTATATGCAGCTCTGCTGGGTGAATCCTCTTGCACTTCCTGTTGGGGAGGAGTAATATCCCAGAAGTAATGATGACCCGTGGACTGATCACACTTAACAGAAGAAATATGCTTATGACTGGCTTAGGCCCAATGACCTTAGAACCGATATACACAAAACTATACATACAAAATTACAAAAAAATCATAAAATTGTGAGCATAAAACATTGAGGGCACATAGTATTAGATTGCACAGTTCTGCAGTAGGGCTACAACCATCAGGCTGCACATCGCTTTCATACAACTCGCAAAGTCGCCAAGAGATAAAGCTAGCTAGCATATGAAAAAAGTCCTGAGGTATACCTCTTAGAGCAACACGCCAGTATAGCGGCGTTCAATCACTTTACTCACAATGTCAGGCTGACGAAAAAAACGTAGGAGGTGGGTGTGCTCGATATCCTAACACACCTCTTTGCTGATTGGATGGAGTCCAGAAATTTCTATGCCACAGGACGTCCTGCCTGTCAATCGCTGGATGAGCTTTAAAGTATAATATAGCGTAGCTTGTCAGCCAAAAACGGGCTGAAAATGAACTTCCAAAGAAACACAGTTCTGTGTCAAATTGCTCCGTGGGGTATGTCCAGTCCAACCCATACAGGGCCCTTCAATGTTTTATGCTCACAATTTTATGATTTTTTGTAATTTTGTATGTATAGTTTTGTGTATATTGGTTCTAAGATCATTGGGCCTAAGCCAGTCATCAGCATATTTTCTATAGGAATTCAATTAAAATTATTTTTTTCCTAAGAGATAACTGTGCGCAGTTTTCCTTCTTTTAAAGTGACAGTAATATATGTCACTTTACTTATCTATAGTTTCACTATGTCACTTTACTTATCTATAGTTTCAATTTATATTTTTAAGGATTTGCACCAGTTTTGTCCTTAAGTGGTATTATCTCCTCCCACACACACACACACATACATATACACACACATACATACTAAAAAGTGCCCATAACATAGCTATGGAGTGTCTAAAATGATAATGAAGGATACTTACCAGTAGAGACTCGCCCACCAGCAAATAAGCAGCAGATAGCCAAACCAGTGCTGAAACATAGCAGCAGAGGTAAAGGAATAGGAGTATATTGTAGATTCATTAAGGGAGGCAAAAGACAAGTCCCTGTGACTAATTGGAAGGTTTATGAAAACAATTCCCATGGAGGTGAAAAAATGAATCACACACCACACTCCATATACATCCCTCTGACCAGCACTGTATATGAGGGGATTCCAGGCATCAATATAGACTGAAACCCCCTCTCTCTGAAGAATCAAATGCACATCTTCATTCTTCAACCACCTCCAGCGGAGGAAAAGTAAAGACTGAGGTATGTGTGAGGTGACAGGGGTTTTATAGGGCTCTTGGAATCTTTGCCTCTTCCTAGTGGTAGAAAAGAGTAATTTCCAGGAGTAATGGATCAGCAGAACAAGAAAATTACAATCTCAGAATATTTCATGACTAAACTAATTTTGTAGAAAAGAATGGGGATGAGATATGCTTCTAGATGATTATGAAAGAAAAAACACATTATGCTTACCAGATAATTTCCTTTCCATCTGTATGAAGAGAGTCCATGGCTTCATTCCTTACATGTGGGAATAAAGAACCTGGTCACCAGGAGGAGGCAAAGACACCCCAGCCAAAGGCTTAAATACCTCCCCCACTCCCCTCATCCCCCAGTCATTCTGCTGAGGGAACAAGGAGAAATATCAGGGTATAAATTGTGCCAGAAGAACAAAAAATGTTAGTCCTCCCAACGGAGAAAACATGCGGGGGGCTGTGAACTCGCCTCATACAGATGGAAAGGAAATAATCTGGTAAGCATAATTTATTTTTTCCATCTTAATATGAATAGAGTCCACGGCTTCATTACTTACTTGTGGGAAACATATACCCAAGCTCTAGAGGACACAAAATGAAAATGGGAGGGTAAAAAGAGAGGCGGGCCCTATTCTGAGGGCACCACAGCCTGCAAAACCTCTCTCCCAAAAGCTGCTTCAGCCGAAGGAAAAACGTCAAATGTGAAAAATTTTGAAAAGGTATGTAAGGAGGACCAGGTAGCCAAATCTGCTCCAAAGGCCTCATTCTTGAAGGCCCAAGAAGAAGCCACAGCTCTGGTTGAATGAGCCGTAATCCTCTGAGGAGGCTTATGTCGCGCTGTTTCATATGCTAAGCGAATAATGCTTCTCAACCAGAATGATAGGGAAGTGGAAGAAGCCTTCTGCCCTCTACGCTTCCCAGAATAAAGAAACAATGATGAAGTCTTTCTAAAATCTTTCGTAGCCCAAAGATAAAATTTCAAAGCCCGAACCACATCCAAATTATAAATTAATCGTTCCTTCGAAGGAGGAGGATTGGGACACAAGGAAGGAACCACAATCTCATGATTGATGTTGCGATCAGATACAACGTTAGGGAGAAAACCCAACCCAGTGCAAAGAATAGCCTTATCAGCATGAAAAACTAGGTAAGGAGGCTCACATTGCAAGGTCGCCATCTCAGAGACTTTGCATGCCAAAGCAATGGCCGGTAGAAAAAGAACCTTCCAAGACAGTAACTTAATGTCAACCGAACGGAGCCCTCTGCAAAACCTTAAGAACCAGATTTAAACTCCAAGGAGGAGTGGTAGGACTAAACACAGGCCTGTGCAGTAACACAGATAAAGCCAAAATCTGTCCCTTTAAAAAACTAGCGGCAAGTACCTTCTCCAAACATTCTTGGAGAAAGGAAAGAATCCTGGATACTTTGATCTTATGCCAAGGGAATCCACGCTCTTCACACCAGAATAAGTAGGACCTCCACAACTTATGATAGATGGGACGAGTGAACGGCTTTCTAGCTGGAATGAGAGTATCAATCACCCTCTCAGAAAAAACCTCTCTTGGCTAGGACTAAGCGTTCACTCTCACCGCAGTCAGCCTCAAAGAATCTAGATTTTGATGAACAAAAAGACCCTGTTACAGCAGATCCCTGCGACAGGGTAACCTCTATAGAGAAGAAGAGGACATCCCCACCAGGTCCGCGAACCACATCCTTTGAGGCCACGATGAAGCAATTAGAATAGTCAAGGCTTGCACCCGTTTGATGCGGGCCACTACCCAAGGTAAATGTGGTAACGGTGGAAAAATG
The DNA here is from genome assembly GCF_027579735.1 of Bombina bombina. Classification (NCBI taxonomy): domain Eukaryota; kingdom Metazoa; phylum Chordata; class Amphibia; order Anura; family Bombinatoridae; genus Bombina; species Bombina bombina. The sequence continues at coordinate 289,783,908 of NC_069501.1, read as the reverse complement.
TAAACTAGGTTGAATCTCCAAGGCGCTGCTAATGCATCTATCAGCTCTGCCTGGAGATCCTGAGACAACCACCACCGAAGAGAATCTCTTGCAGCCTGATCTAGAAGAATCTTCGGAGACAGGTCCGTATAATCCCCGTTCCACTGTCTCAGCATGCATAACTGCAGAGGTCTGAGATGAAACCGGGCAAACGGAATGATGTCCATGACCGAAACCATCAGACCAATAACCTCCATACACTGGGCCACCGACGACCGAGCAGATGACTGAAGAGCCAGACAAGAATTGAACATCTTTGACTTCCTTGCTTCTGTCAAAAAGATCTTCATTTCCAGAGAATCTATAATGGTTCCCAAGAATACCACTCATGTAGCTGGAATAAAGGAACTTTTTCCTAAATTCACCTTCCAACCGTGGGAGTGCAGAAAAGACAACAACTCTGTGTGAGAGTTTGCTTGCTTGAAAAGATGGAGCCTGAACTAGAATGTCGTCCAGGTAAGGAGCTACTGCAACCCCCTGCAGTCTGAGAATTGGCAATAACACCCCCAGGACCTTTGAACACACACTGTGGGAGCTGCTGCAATACCAAAAGGAAGAGCCACAAACTGAAAATGCTTGTCTAGAAAAGCAAATTTCAGAAACTTGTGATGGTCCTTGTGAATGGGAATATGTAGATATTCATCCTTCAGTTCTACTATAGCCATGAACTGACCTTCCTGAACCAGAGGTAGAATTGACCGAATAGTCTCCATCTTGAATGATGGAACCTTGAGAAATTTTTTCACCAATTTGAATGGGTTTGAAAGTTCCCTCCTTTTTGGGAACGATAAACAGATTGGAATAAAACCCTAGTCCCTGCTCCTGAACTGGAACAGGAACGATCACTCCCATATAGGAAAGATCCTGGACACATCTTAAGAATGCCTCTTTTTTAAACTGATTTACCGATAACCTTGAAAGATTAAACCTGCCCCTGGGAGGAAAAGGTCTTGAGCTTCAGTTTGTATCCCTGGGATACAATATCTACTACCCAAGCATCTGGGACATCCCTTGCCCAGGCTTGAGCAAACAAAGACAGCCTGTCCCCCACACGATCCATTCTCGGATCGGGGGCAGACCCTTCATACTGATTGAGTCAGCGCCAGGCTTCTTGGATTGCTTCCACTTCCTCCAGGACTGATTATGTCTCCAAGAAGACCTGGATTGATCCTGCTTGGAGGAGGAAGAGGAAGACTTACCAGCGAAATTGAGAAAGGTTGTCAGAGTAATTTTCGTTCCTTTCTGTTTATTTCTCTTATCCTGAGGAAGAGAATGTCCCTTCCCACCAGTAATATCAGAAATAATTTCAGCAAAACCAGGCCCAAACAAAGTCTTCCCTTTGTAAGGAATTGATAAAAGCTTAGACTTAGATGAGACATCCGCAGACCAGGACTTTAACCATAAAGCCCTGAGAGCCAAAAAAACAAAGTCAGAAATCTTTGCTCCCAACTTGACAACCTGTAAAGAGGCGTCCGCAATAAAAGAATTGGCCAATTTTAAAGCTTTAATTCTATCCTGAATATCCTCCAGAGAAGTCTCCTGAAGAATAGAATCAGACAATGCATCAAACCAATAGGCAACCGCACTGGTAAGCATAGCAATAGACAAAACAGGTTGCCATTGGAGCCCCTGGTGAACATAAATCCTCTTAAGTAAAGCCTCCAACTTCTTATGCATGGGATCCTTAAAAGCACAACTATCCTCAATAGGAATAATGGTCCTCTTGGCCAAAGTGGAAATGGTTCCCTCAACCATAGGAACTGTCTGCCAAGATTCCTTAATAGAATCCGCAATAGGAAAATCTTCCTAAAAATAGGGGAAGGGGAAAAAGGAATTCCAGGCTTCTCCCATTCCCGAGAAATAATCTCTAAAACCCTATCCGGAATAGGAAAAACTTCCGCCACAGAGGGAACATCAAAAAACGTATTAAGCTTACTAGCCTTCTTAGGAGTAACTATGACCTTTGAATCAGAATCAACCAAAGTAGCCAAAACTTCCCTGAGTAACAAAGGTGCTCTAACTTAAATCTGAAAGAAACCACCTCAGAATCAGTCAAAGGAGACACACTATCAGAGTCTGAAATTTCACCCTCAGACGCTACAGAAATATATTGTTCCTCAGTCCTATGAGAAGGAACATTAGATAAAACTACAACATAATCAGAAGTCCTTCTGCGTTTACCCTGTAACACAGGAAAAGCAGACAATGTATCAGATATAGCAGAAGATATGCGAGTCGACAAATCCTGTAAAGAAAAACTAGCCTGAGACGACACGCAGGTCACTGCATGTGAAGTGGAGTGAGACAGAGGAATAGGGAGAAAGCTGAGCTAGAGCTTGAACAGGAGCCTCCTGAACAACAGTCTCCTTAGAAAAACATAATTTATGCTTACCTAATAAATTTATTTCTCTTGTAGTGTATCCAGTCCACGGGTCATCCATTACTTATGGGATATATTCTCCTTCCCAACAGGAAGTTGCAAGAGGATCACCCAAGCAGAGCTGCTATATAGCTCCTCCCCTCACATGTCATATCCAGTCATTCGACCGAAACAAGACGAGAAAGGAGAAACTATAGGGTGCAGTGGTGACTGGAGTTATAATTTAAAATTTAGAACCTGCCTCAAAAAGACAGGGCGGGCCGTGGACTGAACACACTACAAGAGAAATAAATTTATCAGGTAAACATAAATTATGTTTTCTCTTGTTAAGTGTGTTCAGTCCACGGGTCATCCATTACTTATGGGATACCAATACCAAAGCTAAAGTACACGGATGGGAGGGACAAGGCAGGAACAGTAAACAGAAGGAACCACTGCCTGTAGAACCTTTCTCCCAAAAACAGCCTCCGAAGAAGCAAAAGTGTCAAATTTTTAAAATTTGGAAAAAGTATGAAGTGAAGACCAAGTTGCAGCCTTGCAAATCTGCTCATTCTTAAAGGCCCAGGTGGAAGCCACAGCTCTAGTGGAATGAGCTGTAATTTTTTCAGAAGGCTGCTGTCCAGCAGTCTCATAGGCTAAGCGTATTATGCTACGAAGCCAAAAAGAGAGAGAGGTAGCCGAAGCCTTTTGACCTCTCCTCTGTCCAGAGTAAACGACAAACAGAGAAGAAGTTTGTCGAAAATCTTTAGTTGCCTGTAAGTAGAACTTCAGGGCACGGACCACGTCTAGATTATGCAAAAGACGTTCCTTCTTTGAAGAAGGATTAGGGCATAAAGATGGAACAACAATCTCTTGATTGATATTCCTGTTAGAGACTACCTTAGGTAAAAACCCAGGTTTAGTACGCAGGACTACCTTGTCTGAATGAAAGATCAGATAAGGAGAATCACAATGTAAGGCAGATAACTCCGAGACTCTTCGAGCCGAGGAAATAGCCATCAAAAACAGAACTTTCCAAGATAAAAGCTTAATATCAATGGAATGAAGGGGTTCAAACGGAACACCCTGAAGAACTTTAAGAACCAAGTTTAAGCTCCACGGAGGAGCAACAGTTTTAAACACAGTTTTAAACACAGGCTTAATCCTAGCCAAAGCCTGACAAAAAGCCTGGACGTCTGGATTCTCTGCCAGACGCTTGTGTAAAAGAATAGACAGAGCAGAAATCTGTCCCTTTAGTGAACTAGCGGATAAGCCCTTTTCTAAACCCTCTTGTAGAAAAGACAATATCCTAGGAATCCTAACCTTACTCCATGAGAAACTCTTGGATTCACACCAATATAAATATTTACGCCAAATCTTGTGGTAAATTTTTCTGGTAACAGGTTTCCTAGCCTGTATTAATGTATCAATAACCGAATCCGAAAACCCACGCTTTGATAGAATCAAGCGTTCAATTTCCAAGCAGTCAGCCTCAGAGAAATTAGGTTTGGATGGTTGAAAGGACCCTGAATTAGAAGGTCCTGCCTCAGGGGTAGAGACCATGGTGGACAGGACGACATGTCCACTAGGTCTGCATACCATGTCCTGCGTGGCCACGGAGGCGCTATCAGAATCACCGATGCTCTCTCCTGTTTGATCCTGGCAATCAGTCAAGGTAGCAACGGAAAAGGTGGAAACACATAAGCTATGTTGAAAACCCAAGGGGCTGCTAGTGCATCTACCAGCACCGCACCCGGGTCCCTGGACCTGGATCCGTAACAAGGAAGCTTGGCGTTCTGGCGAGATGCCATGAGATCCAGATCCGGTTTGCCCCAACGACGAATCAGTTGAGCAAATACCTCCGGGTGGAGTTCCCACTCCCCCGGATGAAAGGTCTGGCGACTTAGAAAATCCGCCTCCCAGTTCTCCACGCCTGGGATGTAGATCGCTGACAGGTGGCAAGAGTGAGACTCTGCCCAGCGAATTATCTTCGAGACTTCCAACATCGCTAGGGAACTCCTGGATCCCCCTTGATGATTGATGTAAGCCACAGTCGTGATGTTGTCCGACTGAAATCTGATGAACCTCAGTGTTGCTAACTGAGGCCAAGCTAGAAGAGCATTGAATATTGCTCTTAATTCTAGAATGTTTATCGGGAAGAGTCTCTCCTCCTGAGTCCACAATCCCTGAGCCTTCAGGGAGTTCCAGACTGCTCCCCAGCCTAGTAGGCTGGCATCTGTTGTTACAATCGTCCAATCTGGTCTGCGAAAAGTCATTCCTTTGGACAGATGAACCCGTGATAACCACCAGAGAAGAGAATCTCTGGTCTCCTGGTCCAGATTTAGCAAAGGGGACAGATCTGAGTAATCCCCGTTCCATTGACTTAGCATGCATAGTTGCAGCGGTCTGAGATGTAGGCGCGCAAATGGCACTATGTCCATTGCCGCGACCATTAAGCCGATTACTTCCATGCACTGAGCTACTGATGGGCTTGGAATGGAGTGAAGGACACGGCAAGCATTGAGAATCTTTGATAACCTGGACTCCGTCAGGTAAATCTTCATCTCTACAGAATCTATAAGAGTCCCTAGAAAAGGGACCCTTGTGAGTGGTAACAGAGAACTCTTTTCCACGTTCACTTTACACCCATGCGACCTCAGAAATGCTAGAACTATCTCTGTATGAGACTTTGCATTTTGAAAACTTGACGCTTGTATTAGAATGTCGTCTAGGTACGGAGCCACCACTATGCCTCGTGGTCTTAGTACCGCCAGAAGTGAGCCCAGAACCTTTGTAAAAATTCTCGGGGCCGTAGCTAACCCGAAGGGAAGAGCTACAAACTGGTAATGCCTGTCTAGAAAGGCAAACCTTAGGTACCGATAATGATCTTTGTGAATCGGTATGTGAAGGTAGGCATCCTTTAAGTCCACTGTGGTCATATATTGACCCTCTTGGATCATGGGTAGGATGGTCCGAATGGTTTCCATCTTGAACGATGGAACCCTTAGGAATTTGTTTAAGATTTTTAAGTCTAAGATTGGTCTGAAGGTTCCCTCTTTCTTGGGAACCACAAACAGATTTGAATAAAACCCTTGCCCCTGTTCCGTTCGCGGAACTGGGTGGATCACTCCCATCACTAAGAGGTCTTGTACACATTGTAGAAATGCCTCTTTCTTTACTAGGTTTGTTGATAACCTTGACAGATGAAACCTCCCTTGTGGAGGAGAAGTTTTGAAATCCAGAAGGTATCCCTGAGATATAATCTCCAACGTCCAGGGATCCTGTACATCTCTTTCCTAAGCCTGGGCGAAGAGAGAAAGTCTGCCCCCCACTAGATCCGTCTCCGTAAAGGGGGCCCTGTCTTCATGCTGTCTTAGGGGCGGAAGTAGGCTTTCTGGCCTGCTTGCCCTTGTTCCATGACTGGTTGCCTTTCCAACCCTGTCTGTAACGAGCAGTAGTTCCTTCCTGTTTTGGAGCGGAGGAAGTTGATGCTGCTCCTGCCTTGAAATTACGAAAGGCACGAAAATTAGACTGTTTGGCCTTTGATTTGGCCCTGTCCTGAGGAAGGGTGTGGCCCTTACCTCCAGTAATGTCAGCAATAATTTCCTTCAAGCCGGGCCCGAATAAGGTCTGCCCTTTGAAAGGAATGTTCAGTAGTTTAGACTTAGAAGTTACATCTGCTGACCAGGATTTAAGCCATAGCGCTCTGCGCGCCTGTATAGCGAATCCGGAATTCTTAGCCGTAAGTTTGGTTAAATGCACTACGGCATCCGAAACAAACGCATTAGCCAGCTTAAGAGTTCTAATCTTGCTCAAAGACTCATCCAATGGTGCTGTGCGAATCGCCTCTTCCAGAGACTCAAACCAGAATGCCGCTGCAGCAGTGACAGGCGCAATGCATGCAAGAGGCTGTAATATAAAACCTTGTTGAACAAACATTTTCTTAAGGTAACCCTCTAATTTTTTATCCATTGGATCTGAGAAAGCACAGCTATCCTCCACCGGGATAGTGGTACGCTTGGCTAAAGTAGAAACTGCTCCCTCCACCTTAGGGACCGTCTGCCATAAGTCTCGTGTGGTGGCGTCTATAGGGAACATTTTTCTAAATATCGGAGGAGGGGAAAAAGGCACACCGGGTCTATCCCACTCCTTGCTCATAATCTCTGTAAGCCTCTTTGGTATAGGAAAAACGTCAGTACACACCGGTACCGCATAGTATTTATCCAGCCTACATAATTTCTCTGGGATTGCCGCCGTGTCACAATCATTCAGAGCCGCTAACACCTTCCCTAGCAACACGCGGAGGTTCTCAAGCTTAAATTTAAAATTTTAAATTTCTGAATCCGGTCTCCCCGAATCAGAACCGTCACCCACAGAATGAAGCTCTCCGTCCTCATGTTCTGCAAATTGTGACGCAGTATCAGACATGGCTCTCGTGTCATCGGCGCGCTCTGTCCTTAACCCAGAGCTGTCGCGCTTGCCTCTTAACTCGGGCATATTGCATAATACTTCTTTCATAACATTAGCCATATCATGTAAAGTGATTTGTAAGGGCCTTGATGTACTTGGCGCCTCAATCTTACGCACCTCCCGAGCGGGAGACGAAGGTACTGACACGTGAGGAGAGTTAGACGGCATAACTTCCCCCTCGTTGTCTGGTGATAATTTCTTTATCGGTACAGATTGACTTTTATTCAAAGTAATATCAATACAATTGGTACACATATTTCTATTGGGCTCCACATCGGCTTTTAAACATAATGAACAAGCAGATTCCTCTGTATCAGACATGTTTAAACAGACTAGCAATGAAGCTAGCAAGCTTGGAAATTACTTCAATAAGTTTACAAGCAATATAAAAAACGCTGCAGCGCTTTTAAAAAAAAAAAAACACAGTTGAATAACAAAGAACTAATTCAGTTATAGTCAACAATTCTTTAAATGTATTAATTAGCAGAGGATTGCACCCATTAGCAAAAGGATGATTAACCCCTCAGTACCCAAAAACGGATATCAAATTAAGATTTAACGCTTTTATCACAGTCAAACACACTGTCACAGGTCTGCTGTGACTGATTACCTCCCTCAAAAACGAATTTTGAAGACCCCTGAGCTTTCTAGAGACGTCCTGGATCAAGGAGGAAGAAGCAGGAAGACTGTGCTAGAATTTTAACTGCACAACAAGGCGCTAAAAAAGGTCCCTCCCACTCCTATTACAACAGTGGGAGACCTGATATAACGGTTTCTATGCAGAAATATACGTTAGCCGTGTGGAAAAAAATCAAGCCCAAAAAGATTTATCACCAATGTACCTCACAAAACTATTAACATGCCAGTAAACGTTTTAAAAAACAACATTTCAGATGCTGTGTAAAGTTATTACTAAGCCTGCTACCAGTCGCTTCTACTGCAGTTAAGGCTCACACATTATATCAGTATTAACAGTATTTTTTCAGTCAAATTCTAGTCCCTAGAAAATAACTCTACTGTGCATACATTTATGAGCCTGATACCAGTCACTACTACTGCATTTAAGGCTGTACTTACATCATACGGGTAACAGCAGTGTTTTCTTAGTCAATTCCATTCCCAGAAAATATTGTACTGCACATACCTCATTTGCGGGAGACCCCGCATGCTATTCCCATTTTCTGAAGTTACCCCACTCCTCAGAATGTCGAGAACAGCCAGTGGATCTTAGTTACGCCTGCTAAGATCATAGAAAATGCAGGCAGTTTCTTCTTCCAAATACTGCCTGAGATAGAAAAAACAGCACACTCCGGTGCCATTTAAAATAACAAACTTTTGATTGAAGAATAATTAAGTAAAAACTCCAGCTCCTCTCGCGACCTCCTTCTTTGTTGAGGGTTGCAAGAGAATGACTGGATATGACATGAGGGGAGGAGCTATATAGCAGCTCTGCTTGGGTGATCCTCTTGCAACTTCCTGTTGGGAAGGAGAATATATCCCATAAGTAATGGATGACCCGTGGACTGAACACACTTAACAAGAGAAATGAAGGCTCTGTATCAAAGTCTATCCCTGTACTGCATAGTCCTCTCTATACAAGAGGAACAGAAAGGGATAGGAGGCTCTACATTAGCATCTAGACATAAATTACAGGTCACAGCCTGAACACACAGTTAAATAGAAAAAAAAATTTGCCTGAAAAAAACTGCCCCAAATAAAAACGTTTACTGTCCCTTTAATAAACGTTTCAGGGGGAAATTCCGGGCGGTGGCCATGACAGGTTGCTATATTGTTTGCTGCTCCATCTCATCACAGCAATCTGCTCACAAACTCAGTACTAATGCTCCATCGAGTATTATTTACATCTACAAATTGCACAGCAGAGTGAGCCCTATCGAGGGTTACCATTATTGTACAGATTGGGAGCTTCAACTAGTCTACTGGAATATAACACAGGCTGCGGCCTATAACCTAAACCCCCGGCAGGGACCCAGTGTTGCCTTGTCATTACGACACAGTTATAACCCGCAGGACACTGTGATCCTTTCAGGACACCCATACTACTGTAGGAACCAACTACTCAGCCGTATACAGAAAATTTGTCTCTACGATAGCATCTCATAATTGTATAGAGATGATGGAAGCACTGGATAGATGGGAGTGTGCTATAACCCAGGCGATACAGGACCATTATCAGAGCCTGGAGAGAGAGCTCTGCAAACTTTTACTAAACGGCTCATCTAACCATATAGACTTCTCCGATACCTCCGTGAAAGATCCGCTCCCCACACTGGAACCCAGACTGGAGGACTTCGTACTACCGGGGGCCCTAACCTGCATTGAGCAAGCGATTACTCCTCAAACCAAGACCGCTCCTGAGGCGGAGGTGGAAACCACCATTGGTATGATAGAGGAGATTGTTTGCTTTGGCGGCACAAAGCAGACAACACAGTCCAACTCATCTGCCGGCATCACAGTATCTGACCCCGCGCTGCGGCAAGCTGAGATTGCTTCAACTTATCTCTTTTCGGAACTAAATTCAAACTCCATGGCGGAGCAACAGGTTTAAACACAGGCTTAATTCTAACCAAAGCCTGACAAAACAACTGAACGTCTGGAACATCTGCCAGACGCTTGTGCAGTAAAATTGATAAAGCAGATATCTGTCCCTTTAAGGAACTAGCTGATAACCCCTTCTCCAATCCTTCTTGGAGAAAGGACAAAATCCTAGGAATCCTGATCTTACTCCATGAGTAGCCTTTGGATTCGCACCAATAAAGATATTTACGCCATATCTTATGGTAAATTTTCCTACTGACAGGTTTTCGAGCATTAATCAAGGTATCTATGACCGACTCAGAGAATCTCCGCTTAGATAAAATCAAGCGTTCAATCTCCAGGCAGTCAGCCGCAGAGAAACTAGATTTGAATGCTGGAACGGACCTTGAATGAGAAGGTCCTGTCTCGGTGGCAGTTTCCACGGTGGCAGAGATGACATTTCCACCAGGTCTGCATACCAAGTCCTGCGTAGCCACGCAGGTGCTATCAAAATTACCGAAGCCCTCTCCTGTTTGATTCTGGCAATCAGACGAGGAAGGAGAGGAAAAGGATGAAACACATAAACCAGGTTGAACGACCAAGGTACTGTTAGAGCATCTATCAGTACTGCTTCGGGATCCCTCGATCTGGAATTGTAACAAGGAAGTTTGGCATTCTGGCGAGATGCCATCAGATCCAATTCTGGTGTGTCCCATTGATGAATCAATTGTGCAAACACCTCCGGATGGAGCTCCCACTCACCCAGATGAAAAGTCTGTCGACTTAGAAAATCCGCTGCCCAGTTCTCCACTCCTGGGATATAGATTGCTGGTAGATGGCAAGAGTGAGTCTCTGCCCATCGAATTATTTTGGAAACCTCTATCATCGCTAGAGAACTCTTTGTTCCCCCTTGATGATTGATATATGCTACAGTCATGATATTGTCCGACTGGAATCTTATGAATTTGGCCGAAGCCAACTGAGGCCATGCCTGAGGCGCGTTGAATATCGCTCTCAGTTTTAGAATATTTATTGGAAGGAGAGCCGCCTCCTGAGTCCACACACCCTGACCCTTTAGGGAATTCTAGACTGCACCCCAGCCCAATAGGCTGGCGTCCGTTGTCAATATGACCCATGCTGGCCTGCGGAAACACATTCCCTGGGACAGATGATCCTGTGACAACCACCAAAGAAGAGAGTCTCTGGTCTCTTGATCCAGATTTAACTGAGGAGATAAATTTGCATAGTCCCCATTCCACTGTCGGAACATGCATAGTTGCAGTGGTCTGAGATGCAAGCAAACGGAACTATGTTCATTGCCGCTACCATTAGTCCAATTACCTCCATACACTGAGCCACTGACGGCCGAGGAATGGAATGAAGTGCTCGGCAGGTGGTTAAGATCTTTGATTTTCTGACCTCCGTCAGAAAAATTTTCATGTCTACCCAGTCTATCAGAGTTCCCAAAAAATGGAACTCTTGTGAGAGGACAAGTGAACTCTTCTTTATGTTCACCTTCCACCCGTGAGAACATTTTATCACCTCTTTCACTTTACCCTTCCTATTACTTAGAGTAGGCAAAGAGAATGACTGGGGGTGGAGTCAAGGGAGGAGCTATATAGACAGCTCTGCTGTGGTGCTCTTTGCCACTTACTGTTAGGAGGATAAATATCCCACAAGTAAAGGATGAATCCGTGGACTCGTCTTATCTTATAGAAGAAAAGTCCACAAGTCAAATAACAAGCCAGGAGTCAAAACCAGAGCTGGTAGTCAGACGAGCCGAGTCAGGAGCCAAAACGAATAGTCAGACGAGCCGGAATCAGGAACAAGGAAAACAGCAGAGTCAGGAACAAGCCAGGGATCAGGAACCAGGAAGGACATCAGGCAGCTAGGTAATACACAGGAACTCTCACAAACAGGTCTGAGACAATGCAAAGGCAAAGCATACTGAACAGAGGCCCTTTAAATAATAAGTGATGACATTACAATTCTGAGACTGCATCCTGTCTCACATGGATGATGCACACCAGTCTGGCCATAAAAGGAAGTGCAGGAATTGAGCAGCATCCGCCACAATGCACCATAGTCAGGAAGAGAGGTGAGTAAAATGGCTGCCAGCAGCACATGGCAAACACAACAGGGAAAAAACCCTGACACACTCCTGGCAAACAGGAGGAGGCAAAGAGCACCACAGCAAAGCTGTTAAGTATCACTCCCCTCCCCATAAATCCCAGTCATTCGACCAAAAGGAAAATGGAAAAAGAAACAACACAAAAGGTGTAGGTGGCCTGAGGTTTAGTCAAAAAATAACTGTCTGAAAATAAAGGGCAGGGTCGTGGACTCACCATATCCGGATTTTTTTTTATCGGGGTAAGCATAAACTTTGCTTTCTTTCCTAAGATATGGTGAGTCCACGACGTCATCAATTACTAGAGGAAATCAATACCCAAGCTAGAGGACACAGATGACTAGGGAGGGAGAACAAGACAGGCAGGCATAAACAGAAGGCACCACCGCTTGAAGAACCCTTCTCCCAAAAGAAGCCTCAGCCGAGGCGAAAGAATCAAATTTGAAAATTTGGTAAAAGTATGCAAAGTATGGAAACAGCCCTCGTGGAATGAACTGTAAATCTCTCAGAATGCCGCTGACCAGCAGTCTCATAACCAACGATAATACTTTTCAACCATAGAGAAAGAAGTAGCAGAAGCTTTTCTGAGAAAGAAACAAACAGGGCAAAGGACTTAGAAAATCCTTAGTCGCCTGAAAGAAGAATTTCAGAGCACGCACAACGTCCAAGTTGTGCAACAAACGTTACTTATGAGAAGGAGGATTAGGAAAAAGAGAAGGAACAACTTCCTGATTAAATTTTCTCTCTGAAACAACTTTAGGAAGAAAACCCAACTCCGTACGAGGAACTGCCTTATCAGCATGAAAGATAAGAAAAGGCAAATCACACTGCTAAGCCGAGAGTTTTGAAACTCCCTGAGCAGTAGAGATAGCAAAAAGAAAAAAAAGGCAAAGAGAATGACTGGGGCTTATGGGAAGGGGAGTGATACTTAACAGCTTTGCTGTGGTGCTCTTTGTCTCCTCCTGCTGGGCAGGAGTGATATTCCCACTAGAAATTGATGACGTTGTGGACTCACCATATCTTAGGAAAGAAATAATTATAGAAAACAATTATATACAAGCAATAGTGCAATTATAAAATAGTCTAACATTTTAGAGCTTTTTTTTTTGCACTTTTATATCCCTTTAATTGGTCTCAGCAGGGGGAATTAGCGAATGTACTGCAAAACATTGAAAGTTACTAAGTGTTTCAACTGCACAATGATAGTGGCATGCTTTGCCTGTTCTTGTAACAAGCCCAGACTGGCTCCACCAAATAAAGCAAGTGAGTTTGGCCAATGAAAAACAATTGCAAGAAAAGCTTAAAATGGACATTATACACTAGATTTTTTTGTGCATAAATGTTTTGTAGATGATCCATTTATATAGCCCATACAGTTTTGTTTTTTTTTTGTTTGTTTTTAAATGGATAGTTTTCCTTATTTTTAAATAACATTGCTCTGAATCCTAACCAAGCCCCAAAGTTTTAGGAGAATACCGACGTATACCTACTCCAGCTTGCTTCTGTTTGTTTAAAGGGTCTTTTTCATATGCAAAAGAAAGAGGGAGGGGGTGTCTGCTATTTCGCACATGCAGTGGATGTTCCAGTAACCTTTTAAACAGAGCTAAACTGGGAGCTTCTAAGAAAGTTTTTAAATGGTTTTATACTCTATTTTTATATCAGTATCTGTGTATATTATTATAGTAGTGTCTATTACATGCAGTTATATGAAAATTGATGTATACTGTCCCTTTAAACATATTTAGATATTCAATGGTAACACTACAAAAAGGTATTGTAATTATTAAAGGGACAAAAAAAATACTTCATGATTTAGAAAGCTTGCAATTATAAACAACTAATTTGCTTTATTCCCTTTATAGCCTTTGTTAAAAAGCATATATATATATATATAGGCTCAGTTATTGCTGATTGGTAGCTGCACATAGATGCCTCGTGTGCTTGATGAAGAAATAGCAAAGTACATGGGTTAGCCAAAGACTATCTAAAGAATTAAGCAAATTATATAATAGAAGTAAACTGGAATGCGCTTTAAAATGTTATTCTCTATCTGAATAATGAAAAAAAAAAAACAGAATTTATGCTTACCTGATAAATTACTTTCTCCAACGGTGTGTCCGGTCCACGGCGTCATCCTTACTTGTGGGATATTCTCCTCCCCAACAGGAAATGGCAAAGAGCCCAGCAAAGCTGGCCACACAGTCCCTCCCAGGCTCCGCCTACCCCAGTTATTCGACCGACGGACAGGAGGAAATATATATAGGAGAAACCATATGGTAACGTGGTGACTGTAGTTAGAGAAAATAATTCATCAGACCTGATTAAAAAACCAGGGCGGGCCGTGGACCGGACACACCGTTGGAGAAAGTAATTTATCAGGTAAGCATAAATTCTGTTTTCTCCAACATAGGTGTGTCCGGTCCACGGCGTCATCCTTACTTGTGGGAACCAATACCAAAGCTTTAGGACACGGATGAAGGGAGGGAGCAAATCAGGTCACCTAAACGGAAGGCACCACGGCTTGCAAAACCTTTCTCCCAAAAATAGCCTCCGAAGAAGCAAAAGTATCAAATTTTTAAAATTTGGCAAAAGAGTACAGTGAAGACCAAGTCGCTGCCTTACATATCTGGTCAACAGGAGCCTCGTTCTTGAAGGCCCATGTGGAAGCCACAGCCCCAGTGGAGTGAGCTGTGATACTTTCAGGAGGCTGCCGTCCGGCAGTCTCAAAAGCCAATCTGATAATGCTTTTAAGCCAAAAGGAAAGAGAGGTAGAAGTTGCTTTTTTACCTCTCCTTTTACCAGAATAAACAACAAACGAAGAAGATGTTTGTCTGAAACCTTCAGTAACCTCTAAATAGAATTTTAGAGCACGGACTACGTCCAAATTGTGTAACAAACGTTCCTTCTCTGAAACTGGATTCGGACACAAAGAAGGTACAACTATCTCCTGGTTAATATTTTTGTTGGAAACAACCTTCGGAAGAAAACCAGGCTCAGTACGCAAAACCACCTTATCTGCATGGACCAGATAGGGCGGAGAACACTGCAGAGCAGATAACTCAGAAACTCTTCTAGCAGAAGAAATTGCAACCAAAAAATAAAACTTTCCACGATAATAACTTAATATCTACGGAATGTAAGGGTTCAAACGGAACCCCTTGAAGAACTGAAAGAACTAGATTAAGACTCCAGGGAGGAGTCAAAGGTCTGTAAACAGGCTTGATTCTAACCAGAGCCTGAACAAACGCTTAAACGTCTGGCACAGCTGCCAGCCTTTTGTGAAGTAAAACAGATAAAGCAGAGATCTGTCCCTTCAGAGAACTTGCAGATAATCCTTTCTCCAAACCTTCTTGTAGAAAGGAGAGAATCTTAGGAATATTTATCTTGTTCCATGGGAATCCTTTAGATTCACACCAACAGATATATTTTTTCCATATTTTATGGTAAATTTTTCTAGTTACAGGCTTTCTAGCCTGAATAAGAGTATCTATTACAGAATCTGAAAACCCACGCTTTGATAGAATCAAGCGTTCAATCTCCAAGCAGTCAGTTGGAGGGAAACCAGATTCGGATGTTCGAATGGACCCTGAACACGAAGGTCCTGTCCCAAAGGTAGCTTCCATGGTGGAGCCGATGACATATTCACCAGGTCTGCATACCAAGTCCTGCGTGGCCACGCAGGAACTATCAAGATCACCGAAGCCCTCTCCTGATTGATCCTAGCTACCAGCCTGGGAATGAGAGGAAACGGTGGGAAAACATAAGCTAGGTTGAAGGTCCAAGGTGCTACTAGTGCATCTACTAGAGTCGCCTTGGGATCCCTGGATCTGGAACCGTAACAAGGAACCTTGAAGTTCTGACGAGACGCCATCAGATCCATGTCTGGAATGCCCCATAATTGAGTTATTTGGGCAAAGATTTCCGGATGGAGTTCCCACTCCCCCGGATGCTCCTCCATCACCAGGGAACTCCTTGTTCCCCCCTGATGGTTGATATATGCAACAGTCGTCATGTTGTCTGATTGACACCTTATGAATTTGGCCTTTGCTAGTCGAGGCCAAGCCTTGAGAGCATTGAATATCGCTCTCAGTTCCAGAATATTTATCGGGAGAAGAGAGTCTTCCCGCGACCATAGACCCTGAGCTTTCAGGGGTTCCCAGACCGCGCCCCAGCCCACCAGACTGGCGTCGGTCGTGACAATGACCCACTCTGGTCTGCGGAAGCTCATTCCCTGTGACAGGTTGTCCAGGGTCAGCCACCAACGGACTGAATCTCTGGTCCTTTGATCTACTTGGATCGTCGGAGACAAGTCTGTATAATCCCCATTCCACTGTCTGAGCATGCACAGTTGTAATGGTCTTAGATGAATTCGTGCAAAAGGAACTATGTCCATTGCCGCAACCATCAAACCTATTACTTCCATGCACTGCGCTATGGAAGGAAGAAGAACAGAATGAAGTACCTGACAAGAGCTTAGAAGTTTGATTTTCTGGCCTCTGTCAGAAAAATCTTCATTTCTAAGGAAACTATTATTGTTCCCAAGAAGGGAACTCTTGTTGACGGGGACAGAGAACTTTTTTCTATGTTCACTTTCCACCTGTGAGATCTGAGAAAGGCTAGGACAATGTCCGTATGAGCCCTTGCTTTTGACAGAGACGACACTTGAATCAGGATGTCGTCCAAGTAAGGTACTACTGCAATGCCCCCTGGTCTTAGCACCGCTAGAAGGGACCCTAGTACCTTTGTGAAAATCCTTGGAGCAGTGGCTAATCCGAATGGAAGTGCCACAAACTGGTAATGCTTGTCCAGAAAGGCGAACCTTAGGAACCGAAGATGTTCCTTGTGGATAGGAATATGTAGGTACGCATCCTTTAAATCCACCGTGGTCATGAATTGACCTTCCTGGATGGTAGGAAGGATCGTTCGAATGGTTTCCATTTTGAACGATGAAACCCTTAGAAACTTGTTTAAGGGGTTTCATCGTTCAAAATGGAAACACTTCATGCTGTTTTGGTAGCAGTGGCAGGTTTCTTGGCCTGCTTACCCTTGTTCCAGCCTTGCATCGGTCTCCAGGCTGGCTTGGTTTGAGAAGTATTACCCTCTTACTTAGAGGGTGTAGAATTTGAGGCTGGTCCGTTTCTGCGAAAGGGACGGAAATTTGGCTTATTTTTAGCCTTAAAAGACCTATCCTGAGGAAGGGCGTGGCCCTTTCCCCCAGTGATGTCTGAAATAATCTCTTTCAAGTCAGGGCCAAACAGTGTTTTACCCTTGAAAGGGATGTTAAGCAATTTGGTCTTGGAGGACACATCCGCTGACCAAGACTTTAGCCAAAGCGCTCTGCGCGCCACGATAGCAAACCCTGAATTATTCGCCGCTAATCTAGCTAATTGCAAAGCGGCATCTAAAATAAAAGAGTTAGCCAATTTAAGTGCTTGAACTCTGTCCATAACCTCCTCATACGAAGATTCTTTATTGAGCGACTTTTCTAGTTCTTCGAACCAGAAACACGCAGCTGTAGTGACAGGAACAATGCATGAAATTGGTTGTAGAAGGTAACCTTGCTGAACAAACATCTTTTTAAGCAAACCCTCTAACTTTTTATCCATAGGATCTTGAAAGCACAACTAACTTCTATAGGAATAGTAGTGCGTTTGTTTAGAGTAGAAACCGCCCCCTCGACCTTGGGGACTGTCTGCCATAAGTCCTTTCTGGGGTCGACTATAGGAAATAATTTCTTAAATATAGGGGGAGGAACAAAAAGGTATGCCGGGCCTTTCCCACTCCTTATTTACTATGTCCGCCACCCGCTTGGGTATAGGAAAAGCATCAGGGGACACCGGAACCTCTAGGAACTTGTCCATCTTACATAATTTCTTTGGAATGACCAAATTGTCACAATCATCCAGAGTAGATAATACCTCCTTAAGTAGTGCGTGGAGATGTTCTAATTTAAATTTAAATGTTACAACATCAGGTTCAGCTTGTTGAGAAATTTTCCCTGAATCTGAAATTTCTCCCTCAGACAAAACCTCCCTCCTGGCCCCTTCAGATTGGTGTGAGGGCATGTCAGAACAGTTATCATCAGCGTCCTCTTGCTCTTCAGTGTTTAAAACAGAGCAATCGCGCTTTCTCTGATAAGTAGGCATTTTGGATAAAATGTTTGCAATAGAATTATCCATTACAGCCGTTAATTGTTGCATGGTAATAAGTATTGGCGCACTAGATGTACTAGGGGCCTCTTGTGTGGGCAAAACTGGTGTAGACACAGAAGGGGATGATGCAGAACCATGCTTACTCCCCTCATTTGAGGAATCATCATGGGCAATATCATTATCTATGGCATTATTGTCCCTACTTTGTTTGGACACTATGACACAATTATCACATATATTTAAATGGGGAGAAACCTTGGCTTTCATACATATAGAACATCGTTATCTGATGGTTCAGACATGTTAAACAAGCTTAAACTTGTCAACAAAGCACAAAAAACGTTTTACAATAAAACCGTTACTGTCACTTTAAATTTTAAACTGAACACACTTTATTACTGAATATGTGAAAAAGTATGAAGGAATTGTTCAAAATTCACCAAAATTTCACCACAGTATCTTACAGCCTTAAAAGTATTGCACACCAAATTTGAAAGCTTTAACCCTTAAAATAACAGAACCGGAGCCGTTTTTACATTTAACCCCTATACAGTCCCAGGTATCTGCTTTGCTGAGACCCAACCAAGCCCAGAGGGGAATACGATACCAAATGATGCCTTCTATAAGCTTTTTCAGTGGTTCTTAGCTCCTCACACATGCATCTGCATGCCTTGCTTTCCAAAAACAACTGCGCATTAGTGGCGCAAAAATGAGGCTCTGCCTATGACTAGAAAAGGCCCCCAGTGAAAAAGGTGTCCAATACAGTGCCTGCCGTTTTTTTAAAACAATCCCCAAGATTATAATAACTATTAATAGTTATAATCTGCCAAATATGCTTAGTAAAGTAATCGTTTTAGCCCAGAAAAATGTCTACCAGTTTTTTAAGCCCTAATGAAGCCCTTTATTCTTATACTAAACTAAGAAAATGGCTTACCGGTTCCCATAGGGAAAATGACAGCTTCCAGCATTACCAAGTCTTGTTAGAAATGTGTCATACCTCAAGCAGCAAAAGTCTGCTCACTGTTTCCCCCAACTGAAGTTAATTCATCTCAACAGTCCTGTGTGGAAACAGCCATCGATTTTAGTAACGGTTGCTAAAATCATTTTCCTCTTACAAACAGAAATCTTCATCTCTTTTCTGTTTCAGAGTAAATAGTACATACCAGCACTATTTTAAAATAACAAACTCTTGATTGAAGAATAAAACTACATTTAAACACCAAAAAAACTCTTAGCCATCTCCGTGGAGATGTTGCCTGTGCAACGGCAAAGAGAATGACTGGGGTAGGCGGAGCCTGGGAGGGACTGTGTGGCCAGCTTTGCTGGGCTCTTTGCCATTTCCTGTTGGGGAGGAGAATATCCCACAAGTAAGGATGACGCCGTGGACCGGACACACCTATGTTGGAGAAATGGGTTTCATGTCTCTTTAAGAGGAGTTTTATTTCCCTTTAAGACTACACTTTAGATAGGAACATGAAATAAATGGTTATGCAATACTGCAGTTTTTGTGCAAACAGGTACACTAAATGATGGTTGTACAGCAAAGTATGGCTGATGGGCTTATGTTGCTTCCAATGATAGAAGCAGGTAGCCGAATATCCTTTATAATGTAACCCTTTATAGGAGAAAAACTGTAGCAGTAGACAAAGAGGAGGTACAGGTGAGTGATTATACTGTAGGTAATGGTTGAAGGTACTGATAGCTAGCACACTGACAAACTGGTCTGATTTATTTTCCCTGAATAGGAACAAGCCAAAAAGCGACAAGCAGAGCTCAATTGTACCTCTAAAATCCAATAAGGATCCATAACAACATGATATCTGGTGTGTAAGCCTGAGCTTAGGACTACTTTAGTCACCATGCCCTAAAATGTGCAAATGTAAATGAAGTTTGCAAAATATTTTATCAGTTTTTGAGCTCAGAAGCACACATGGGAAAGCTTAGTCCAGGAATTTTTAAACGTAGACTTGTATTATGCAGAGTATGAGGATATGCAACTTGACAGAATAAGCTGACTCACAGTATTGCAGTTTGGCTGCATGAAGAGCTGGCACATACAAAAATGCAAGTGGGCAGACGAGCTTACAGTCGCAAATTCCACCATGATAACATCTGACACTATTTTTCCGAAATGTATAATGTTCTCAGGAAAACCTTATTTAAAAAACTATCTGGCAATTCTAGTTTAATCAACTTTAATTATTTTACCAAACATCCTATTTTATGCATTCAAACTTGAAGAAAATTCCAAATACCCATTATTATGCCTTCACGTGAGACAGATTATCCCACATATCTCATATAAAGTCCACTTAGAATAAAAATACATTTACATGAGGCAACCAGAAAATTAAAAGAAAGGATTAGTGAATACAAATCAAATAGCTGAAGGTGCTGGTCTCCTCACACTTCTTGGATTGTGGAAAAAACAAGTGAAAAAAGCCAAGATATGTCAGAGACCGGGAGATGTTAATGGAACAGTAAACACCAGAATTTTTGTTGTTTAAAAAGGTAGATAATCCCAGGGGCGTGGCTAGGATTTAGCCATGATAAGATGCAAAATATGGAGCGCCTGTTTTCTTTAGCTAATATATTGAATTTATTTTTTTAATGCCCTGACTTCCAACCTTCAAAATATCTCATCTAGCTACTATATTATTAGCTGATCCTATTGATATCAAGCTCTTTTAATTGGATTCACCCAATTTTGAAAGTGAACGGAGGCCTCCACTCCCGATCGCAACTTTCCCTCGTGTTACCTGGGCTGGTTGCCCTCTATGCTACTGAGGTGAACGACAGTTCTATAGCCTGGGGTGTAAGTAAGCTCTTCAGACCTACAACTATCTAAGATGGATAGAGAGATTGCGAATGCACTTGATGCATGGGAGATTCGGATGGACACTTATTTCAGCTCACTCCTTAACTGCAAGACCCTAGACTGGGAATATATTACAATCACCCTAGAGAACGACCCTGGGAGCTCACCTTGCTCTGCTGCCTGCCCACAGGAGGCCCGTCTACTCTTCAGCGGATCTACCTGAAATCCTAGCACAGCCTACAAGCACAGACCCTCCTGATGGCATACTAGCTACCTTCCAGAGCCACCCCGACCTATGTGACATCGCTGATATCGGCCCGAGCCTTGCTCCGAATCGTCCATTTGGGGCGGGGCTTGAGGCCGAGATTCCCGCGGCAGCATCCACATTCAGCGACACATACTCCTATTCTCCATCTGGGACTACCAGCCTAATGCCAGCTCACATGAATCCAACAAAGCGCACCACTAATTTTGGGTTAATTTAATGCCTTCCATATTATTAATGTATTTTTCAACTATCTCCAAACAATTAATGTTAAATACCACTGCTATTCCATGGTAATCTAAAGCTTTAGACTATAAATTGAGGGATAAACTAAACTGATACTACATAACGCCTAAAATGAGCAAACGCCACCTTAACCCCTTAACGACCGAGGACGTGCAGGGTACGTCCTCAAAAAAAAGGCAGTTAACGCCTGAGGACGTACCCTGCACGTCCTCGGTGTCGAAAGCAGCTGGAAGCGATCCTGCTACACTACAGAAAAGACATCACTAAAAGTTTCAGAAAAAAAGTTTACATTTAAAAAAAAAAGACAATCAAAAGTATCTAGGAGGGGGTGGGGGTTCATTCTTTGGTGGGGGGGGGAGCTACACTACAGAAAATGGGGAAAAAATAAAAAAGCAACTATTTTATTCTAAACTGGGTACTGGCAGACAGCTGCCAGTACCCAAAATGGCGGCCATTAAGGCAGAGGGGGAGGGTTAGAGAGCTGTTTGGTGGGGGATCAGTCAGGTTGGGGCCTAAGGGGGGCTCCTACACAGCAGCATATGTAAATATGCTTAACCCCCCCCCCAAAAGCCTAAATATATCTTATTTTAGTACTGGCAGAGTTGCTGCCAGTACTTAAGATGGCGGGGACAATTGTGGGGTGGGGGAGGGAAGAGAGCTGTTTGGGAGGGATCAGGGGGTCTGATATTTCAGGTGGGAGGCTGAGCTCTACACTAAAGCTAAAATTAACCCTGCAAGCTCCCTACAAGCTACCTAATTAACCCCTTCACTGCTAGCCATAATACACGTGTGATGCGCAGCGGCATTTAGCAGCCTTCTAAGTACCAAAAAGCAATGCCAAAGCCATATATGTCTGCTATTTCTGAACAAAGGGGATCCCAGAGAAGCATTTACAACAATGTGTGCCATAATTGCACAAGCTGTTTGTAAATGATTTCAGTGAGAAACCTAAAATTGTGAAAAATTTTACTTTTTTTTTTAATTTGATCGCAATTGGCGGTGAAATGGTGGCATGAAATATACCAAAATGGGCATAGATCATTACTTGGGGTTGTCTACTACACTACATTAAAGCTAAAATTACCCTAAAAAGCTCCCTACATGCTCCCTAATTAACCCCTTCACTGCTGGGCATAATACACTTGTGGTGCACAGTGGCATTTAGCAGCCTTCTAATTACCAAAAAGCAACGCCACAGCCATATATGTTTGCTATTTCTGAACAAAGGGGATCCCAAATAAAAATTTACAATCATTTATGCCATAATTGCACAAGCTGTTTGTAAATAATGTCAGTTAGAAACCAAAAGTTTGTGAAAAAATTTGTGAAAAAGTGAACGATATTTTGTATTTCATCGCATTTGGCGGTGAAATGGTGGCATGAAATATACCAAAATTGGCCTAGATCAATACTTTGGGATGTCTTCTAAAAAAAAAATATATACAGGTCAATGGATATTCAGAGATTCCTGAAAGATATCAGTGTCCCAATGTAACTAGCGCTAATCTTGAAAAAAAATGGTTTGTAAATAGCAAAGTGCTACTTGTATTTATTGCCCTATAACTTGCAAAAAAAGCAAAGAACATGTAAACATTGAGTATTTCTAAACTCAGGACAAAATTTAGAAACTATTTAGCATTGGAGTTTTTTGGTGGTTGTAGATGTGTAACAGATTTTGGGGGTCAAAGTTAGAAAAAGTGTGTTTTTTTTCCATTTTTTTCTCATATTTTATAATTTTTTTTTATAGTAAATTATAAGATATGATGAAAATAATGGTATCTTTGGAAAGTCCATTTAATGGCGAGAAAAACGATATATAATATGTGTGGGTACAGTAAATGAGTAAGAGGAAAAACAAAATTTATGCTTATCTGATAAATTACTTTCTCCAACGGTGTGTCCGGTCCACGGCGTCATCCTTACTTGTGGGAATATCTCTTCCCCAACAGGAAATGGCAAAGAGTCCCAGCAAAGCTGGCCATATAGTCCCTCCTAGGCTCCGCCCACCCCAGTCATTCGACCGACTGACAGGAGGAAAATTATAGGAGAAACCATATGGTACCGTGGTGACTGTAGTTAGAGAAAATAATTCATCAGACCTGATTAAAAAACCAGGGCGGGCCGTGGACCGGACCACCGGCGTCATCCTTACTTGTGGGAACCAATACCAAAGCTTTAGGACACGGATGAAGGGAGGGAGCAAATCAGGTTACCTAAACGGAAGACACCACGGCTTGCAAAACCTTTCGCCCAAAAATAGCCTCCGAAGAAGCAAAAGTATCAAATTTTTAAAATTTGGCAAAGGTGTGCAGTGAAGACCAAGTCGCTGCCTTACATATCTGATCAACAGAAGCCTCGTTCTTGAAGGCCCATGTGGAAACCACAGCCCTAGTGGAGTGAGCTGTGATTCTTTCAGGAGGCTTCCGTCCGGCAGTCTCGTAAGTCAATCGGATGATGCTTTTAAGCCAAAAGGAAAGAGAGGTAGAAGTCGCTTTTTGACCTCTCCTTTTACCAGAATAAACGACAAACAGAGAAGATGTTTGTCTGAAATCTTTTGTAGCTTCTAAGTAGAACTTTAGAGCACGGACTACATCTAAGTTGTGTAGCAAACGTTCCTTCTTTGAAACTGGTTTCGGACACAAAGAAGGTACAACTATCTCCTGGTTAATATTCTTGTTGGAAACAACCTTTGGAAGAAAACCAGGCTTAGTACGCAAAACAACCTTATCTGAATGGAACACCAGATGGTGCGGAGTACACTGCAGAGCAGATAACTCTGAAACTCTTCTAGCAGAAGAAATAGCAACCAAAAACAAAACTTTCCAAGATAATAACAATATCTATGGAATGTAGAGGTTCAAACGGAATCCCTTGAAGAACTGAAAGAACTAGATTTAGACTCCAGGGAGGAGTCAAAGGTCTGTAAACAGGCTTGATCCTGACCAGAGCCTGAACAAATGCTTGAACATCTGGCACAGCTGCAAGTCGTTTGTGTAGTAAGACAGATAAAGCAGAAATCTGTCCCTTTAGAGAACTCGCAGATAATCCTTCATCCAAACCTTCCTGCAGAAAGGAAAGAATCTTAGGAATTTTTATCTTATTCCATGGGAATCCCTTGGATTCACACCAACAGATATCTCTTTTCCATATTTTATGGTAAATCTTTCTAGTTACCGGTTTTCTGGCCTGAACCAGAGTATCTATCACAGAATCTGAAAACCCACGCTTTGATAGAATCAAGCGTTCAATCTCCAAGCCGTCAGCTGGAGGGAGACCAGATTTGGATGTTCGAATGGACCCTGAACAAGAAGGTCCTGTCTCAAAGGTAGCTTCCATGGTGGAACCGATGACATATTCACCAGGTCTGCATACCAAGTCCTGCGTGGCCACGCAGGAGCTATCAAGATCACTGAGGCCCTCTCCTGTTTGATCCTGGCTACCAGCCTGGGAATGAGAGGAAACGGTGGGAACACATAAGCTAGGTTGAAAGTCCAAGGTGCTACTAGTGCATCCACTAGAGTCGCCTTGGGATCCCTGGATCTGGACCCGTAACAAGGAACCTTGAAGTTCTGACGAGACGCCATCAGATCCATGTCTGGAATGCCCCATAATTGAGTCAACTGGGCAAAGATCTCCGGGTGGAGTTCCCACTCCCCCGGATGGAATGTCTGACGACTCAGATAATCCGCTTCCCAGTTTTCCACACCTGGGATGTGGATCGCAGATAGATGGCAAGAGTGATCCTCCGCCCATTGTATTATTTTGGTCACTTCTTTCATCGCTAGGGAACTCCTTGTTCCCCCCTGATGATTGATATACGCAACAGTCGTTATGTTGTCTGATTGGAATCTTATGAATCTGGCCTTTGCAAGCTGAGGCCAAGCCCTGAGAGCATTGAATATCGCTCTTAGTTCCAGAATGTTTATCGGGAGAAGAGACTCTTCCCGAGACCATAGTCCCTGAGCTTTCAGGGATTCCCAGACCGCGCCCCAGCCCACTAGACTGGCGTCGGTCGTGACAATGACCCACTCTGGTCTGCGGAAGCTCATTCCCTGGGATAGATGGTCCAGGGTCAGCCACCAACGGAGTGACTCTCTGGTCTTCTGATCTACTTGAATCACTGGAGACAAGTATGTATAGTCCCCATTCCACTGTTTGAGCATGCACAGTTGTAATGGTCTTAGATGAATTCGTGCAAAAGGAACTATGTCCATTGCTGCAACCATCAACCCTACCACTTCCATGCACTGAGCTATGGAAGGACGTGGAACAGAGTGAAGAACTTGACAAGCGCTTAGAAGTTTTGACTTTCTGACATCTGTCAGAAAAATCCTCATTTCTAAGGAATCTATTATTGTTCCCAAGAAGGGAACTCTTGTTGACGGAGACGGAGAACTCTTTTCTATGTTCACCTTCCATCCGTGAGATCTGAGAAAGGCCAGAACGATGTCTGTATGAGTCTTTGCTTTTGAAAGGGACGACGCTTGTATTAGAATGTCGTCCAAGTACGGTACTACTGCAATGCCCCTTGGTCTTAGAACCGCTAGAAGGGACCCGAGTACCTTTGTGAAAATCCTTGGAGCAGTGGCTAACCCGAATGGGAGGGCCACAAACTGGTAATGTTTATCCAGAAAGGCGAACCTTAGGAACTGATGATGTTCTTTGTGGATAGGAATATGTAGGTACGCATCCTTTAGATCCACGGTAGTCATAAATTGACCTTCCTGGATAGTGGGTAGAATCGTTTGAATGGTTTCCATTTTGAACGATGGTACCCTGAGAAATTTGTTTAGGATCTTTAAATCCAGAATTGGTCTGAAGGTTCCCTCTTTTTTGGGAACTACGAACAGATTTGAGTAAAATCCCATTCCTTGTTCCGTCATTGGAACAGGGTGTATCACTCCCATCTTTAACAGGTCTTCTACACAATGTAAGAACGCCTGTCTCTTTATTTGGTTTAAGGATAAGTGAGACATGTGGAACCTTCCCCTTGGGGGTAGTTCCTTGAATTCCAGAAGATAACCCTGAGAAACTATATCTAGTGCCCAGGGATCCTGAACATCTCTTGCCCAAGCCTGAGCAAAGAGAGAGAGTCTGCCCCCTACTAGATCCGGTCCCGGATCGGGGGCTACTCCTTCATGCTGTTTTGTTAGCAGCAGCAGGCTTCTTGGCCTGCTTACCCTTGTTCCAGCCTTGCATGGGTTTCCAGGCTGGTTTGGGCTGTGAGGCATTACCCTCTTGCTTAGAGGATGCAGAATTAGAGGTCGGTCCGTTCCTGAAATTGCGAAAGGAACGAAAATTAGACTTATTCTTGGCCTTGAAAGGCCTATCTTGTGGAAGGGCGTGGCCCTTTCCCCCAGTAATGTCTGAGATAATCTCTTTCAATTCTGGCCCAAAGAGAGTTTTACCTTTGAAAGGGATGTTAAGCAATTTTGTCTTGGATGATACATCCGCTGACCAAGACTTTAGCCAAAGCGCTCTGTGCGCCACAATTGCAAACCCTGAATTTTTCGCCGCTAATCTAGCTAATTGCAAAGCGGCATCTAAAATAAAAGAGTTAGCCAACTTAAGTGCGTGAACTCTGTCCAAAACCTCCTCATACGGAGTCTCTCTACTGAGCGACTTTTCTAGTTCCTCGAACCAGAACCACGCTGCTGTAGTGACAGGAACAATGCACGAAATGGGTTGTAGAAGGTAACCCTGCTGTACAAAAATCTTCTTAAGCAAACCTTCCAATTTTTTATCCATAGGATCTTTGAAAGCACAACTATCCTCAATAGGGATAGTAGTGCGCTTGTTTAGAGTAGAAACTGCCCCCTCGACCTTAGGGACTGTCTGCCATAAGTCCTTTCTGGGGTCGACCATAGGAAATAATTTCTTAAATATAGGTGGGGGAACAAAAGGTATGCCGGGCTTCTCCCACTCCTTATTCACTATGTCCGCCACCCGCTTGGGTATAGGAAAAGCGTCGGGGTGCACCGGAACCTCTAGAAACTTGTCCATCTTGCATAATTTCTCTGGGATGACCAAGTTGTCACAATCATCCAGAGTAGATAACACCTCCTTAAGCAGTGCGCGGAGATGTTCTAATTTAAATGTCACAACATCAGGTTCAGCTTGTTGAGAAATTTTTCCTGAATCTGAAATTTCCCCATCTGACAGAACCTCCCTCATGGCCCCTTCAGATTGGTGTGAGGGTATGACAGAACAATTATCATCAGCGCCCTCCTGCTCTTCAGTGTTTAAAACAGAGCAATCGCGCTTTCTCTGATATGCAGGCATTTTGGATAAAATATTTGCTATGGAGTTATCCATTACAGCCATCAATTGTTGCATGGTAATAAGCATTGGCGCGCTAGATGTACTAGGGGCCTCCTGCGTGGGCAAAACTGGTGTAGACACAGTAGGGGATGATGTAGTATCATGTCTACTCCCCTCATCTGAGGAATCATCTTGGGCAATTTCATTATCTGTGGCAGTACTGTCCTTACTTTGTTTGGACGCTATGGCACAATTATCACACAATTTTGAGTGGGGAGACACATTGGCTTTCACACATATAGAACATAGCTTATCCAAAGGCACAGACATGTTAAACAGACTTAAACTTGTCAATAAAGCACAAAAAACGTTTTAAAACAAAACCGTTACGGTCTCTTTAAATTTTAAACAGAGCACACTTTATTACTGAATATGTGAAAAAGTATGAAGGACTTGTTCAAAATTTACCAAAATTTCACCACAGTGTCTTAAAGCCTTAATAGTATTGCATACCAATTTTCAGAGCTTTAACCCTTAAAATAACGGAACCGGAGCCGTTTACAAATTTAACCCCTATACAGTCCCAGCTACAGCCTTTGCTGTTACTTTACCAAGCCCAGAGGGGAATACGATACCAAATGACGCCTTCCAGACACTTTTCCAACAACTTTCTGGTCCTCACACATGCATCTGCATGACTTGCTCTCAAAAACAACTGCGCAGTAAAGGCGCGAAAATGAGGCTCAGCCTACAACTGGGAAGGCCCTCCCTGACTGGAAAAGGTGTCTAACACAGTGCCTGCCGTTAAAAAACGTTCCCCAAGTTTATAAGTGTGAATTATCAGCATAAACATGAATAAAATGTCCAAATAAAGCAATCGATTTAGCCCATAAAAGTGTCTACCAGTTTTATAGCCCATATTAAGCCTGTTATTCTGTTTGAAACTAAGAAAAATGGCTTACCGGTCCCCATGAGGGGAAATGACAGCCTTCCAGCATTACACAGTCTTGTTAGAAATATGGCTAGTCATACCTTAAGCAGAAAAGTCTGCTAACTGTTTCCCCCAACTGAAGTTACTTCATCTCAACAGTCCTATGTGGAAACAGCAATCGATTTTAGTTACTGTCTGCTAAAATCATCTTCCTCTCACAAACAGAAATCTTCATCCTTTTCTGTTTCAGAGTAAATAGTACATACCAGCACTATTTTAAAATAACAAACTCTTGATAGTAGAATAAAAAACTACAACTAAACACCACTCTTAACCATCTCCGTGGAGATGTTGCCTGTGCAACGGCAAAGAGAATGACGGGGGGGGGAGCCTAGGAGGGACTATATGGCCAGCTTTGCTGGGACTCTTTGCCATTTCCTGTTGGGGAAGAGATATTCCCACAAGTAAGGATGATGCCGTGGACCGGACACACCAATGTTGGAGAAATTAAAGCTAAAAACAAAGACCACAAAAATGTAAAAATAGCTTTGGTCCCAAATGGACAGAAAATGGAAAAGTGCTGTGGTCATTAAAGTGTTAAATTACTAGAGGGCTAAATTAATATTTTTAGAATTATAGCTGTTAATAATGTTTAGTTATACATTTGATCCCTAGCTATGAAGACCCTTATTGTAGTGCACTAATGAGTATTTTTCATGTCTGACTTATTTCTGCTGAAGTTACTATGATGCTTAACACTGTAGTGCTAGATTCCTGTGATATGTTCTTGGGCCCTTTTCCACACATAATTTACGCTGGTCCATATCTTGTATATTGATTTGGATATATAGAATATAATATAAGCTTAGCTTGTTACAGATCTAAAATGCTTCTGATACCTCTTACTAGCTTCAAGTGTAATACATATGTAATTAATTTACTCTCTATTACCCACATCAGAGCATCTAAGTTTGAGGGACTTCGACTAGGCTGACATTACTTCAACTAACCAAACTATACCCTTTAACAATTTGAACAATGCTTTCTTGACTTCCTGGTCAATACGTGCCGGTCTATAGGCTTGAGGATCTTATGCAGTCTTATGCAGTCACTTTGTAATTACTCTGCTGAGTTGAAAAATATCTGAATATACCTAAAAATGTTCAATATATGTTCCCTTTGTCTTACTCTTCAAGTAACCATTTACCTTGTTTATATTATTAATATAAGAAACGTCATTTTACCTAATAGTGTATAATTTTATTGTTTTATGGAAACATTTATAGTACTGTTAGTATTATTCAACAATTACTAACCTATGTACACTGTGTGTTATGAAAACGCTATAATTTAAGGGAAGAGCTATAGTCGATATTCCTCAACATATCACCCTGTTTATACTGATATACCAGGTTGTTTGCTTCATAATAGCCAGTTTCATAGGTTTTTACCGACCTGAGTCAGAGTCCCGGTTTTTACTTCTAGGCTCAATAAGTACCTCTAGATCAGTTCATAAAGACAAGCTTGCTAATTTTAATCACCTAGTCCTCTGTTAAATGGAGGAAATTTAACACTTGAAGGGTTAACAGAACCCAATCTTTGCACCCCATCTCTAGAGCCAGCAATTCCCTAACTAATAGACTCTCATACCCCTTCATCATACAATTCTAAACTGCCATACTATAATCCCCCTGGCCTACATTAATAGCTTAGCAAGGTCCAAGAATGGCACTCTAATTACCTGAGGGATATATACTAGAAAAACTGAGGATTTAGATATGTATATTCCCTTATTATGTTATTGTTATATTTATATGCGTTCATTAGGATCTAGATATTTAGGTATTGTAATACATACAGACCGCATTTCATCAGTGTTTTTGTCCTAAACATCTACCAGGCAATAATATGGCTACAAATAGATGATACATAATTTAATATTTGGGATAATAGCTCATGATCCTGTATATCCTCTACGATTTGAGGTTACTCATGGTGTATATCTTAAATGTGTGTTAACCCTCTATTTATGCATTTTATATATTTCTTATATTGACTTCAAGAGAAACATCCATTATCATAACAATATCACTAAAATTCCCTGACCACGCCCCCTTTCCCTTTAACTTTTATGCATGTCTGCTGATCTCCCCCCATTTTATTTTAATATTTACTATTACATACTAAATATTACCCCTACCAAAAACATAATTTATGCTTACCTGATAAATGTATTTCTCGTGATGTATCGAGTCCACGGATTCATCCATACTTGTGTGATATTCTCCTTCCTTACAGGAAGTGGCAAAGAGAGCACCCACAGCAGAGCTGTCTATATAGCTCCTCCCTTAGCTCCACCCCCATAGTCATTCAACCGAAGGCTAGGAAGAAAAATGAGAAACTATAGGGTGCAGAGGTGACTTAAGTTTATTAAATAAAAATATACTGCCCGTCTTAAATAAACAGGGGGGCCGTGGACTAGATACATCACAAGAGAAATAAATTTATCAGGTAAGCATAAATTATGTTTTCTCTTGTAAGATGTATCGAGTCCACGGATTCATCCATACTTGTGGGATACCAATACCAAAGCTTTAGGACACGGATGAAGGGAGGGACAAGACAGGTACCTTAAACGGAAGGCACCACTGCTTGTAGAACCTTTCTCCCAAAAATAGCCTCTGAAGAAGCAAAAGTATTGAATTTGGAAAATTTGGAAAAAAGTATGAAGCGAAGACCAAGTCGCCACCTTACAAATCTGTTCAACAGAAGCCTCATTTTTAAAAGCCCATGTGGAAGCCACTGCTCTAGTAGAATGAGCAGTAATTCTTTCAGGAGGCTGCTGGCCAGCAGTCTCATAAGCCAAACGGATGATGCTTTTCAGCCAAAAAGAAAGAGAGGTAGCCGTAGCCTTTTGACCTCTCCACTTACCAGAATAAACAACAAACAATGAAGATGTTTGACGGAAATCTTTAGTTGCTTGTAAGTAGAACTTTAAAACACGAACCACATCAAGATTGTGCAACAGACGTGCCTTCTTTGATGAAGGATTAGGACACAGAGAAGGAACAACAATTTCCTGATTGATATTCCTATTAGAAACAACCTTAGGAAGGAATCCAGGTTTGGTACGCAAAACCACCTTATCTGCATGGAAAACAAGGTAAGGTGAGTCAGATAACTCAGAAACTCTTCAAGCCGAAGAGATATCTATGGAATGCATAGGTTCAAACGGAACCCCTTGAAGAACTTTAACTAAGTTTAGGCTCCATGGCGGAGCAACGGGTTTAAATACAGGCTTGATCCTGACTAAGGCCTGACTAAACGCTTGAACGTCTGGGACATCTGCCAGACGTTTGCGTAAAAGAATAGACAAAGCAGATATCTGTCCTTTTAAGGAACTAGCTGATAATCCCTTCTCCAATCCTTGTTGGAGGAAAGACATTCTAGGAATCCTAATCTTACTCTATGAGTAACCCTTGGATTCACACCATTAAAGATATTTGCGCCAAATCTTATGATAGATTTTCCTGGTGTCAGGTTTTCTAGCTTGAATCAGGGTATCAATGACAGACTCAGAGAAACCACGCTTTGATAGAATCAAGCGTACAATCTCCAAGCAGTCAGACGCATAGAAATTAGATTTGGATGCTGGAATGGACCTTGGATTAGAAGGTCCTGCCTCATTGGCAGAGTCCACGGTGGAACAGATGACATGTCCACTAGGTCTGCATACCAAGTCCTGCATGGCCACGCAGGTGCTATCAGAATCACCGAAGCTCTCTCCTGCTTGATTCTGGCTACCAGACGTGGGAGAAGAGGAAACGGTGGAAATACATAGGCCAGATTGAAGGACCAGGGCACTACTAGAGCATCTATCAGTACCGCCTGGGGATCCCGGGACCTGGACCTGTAAAACGGAAGCTTGGCGTTCTGACGGGACGCCATCAGATCCAATTCTGGTGTGCCCCATAGCCGAGTCAGCTGGGAAATACCTCCGGATGGAGCTACCACTCCCCCGGATGAAAAGTCTGACGACTTAGGAAATCCGCCTCCCAGTTCTCTACCCCTGGGATATGGATTGCTGAGAGATGGCAAGAGTGATCCTCCGCCCATCGGATTATTTTGGTTATCTCCATCATCGCTAGAGAACTCCGTGTTCCTCCTTGATGATTGATATAAGCTACAGTCGTGACGTTGTCCGACTAAAATCTGATGAATTTGGCCGCAGCTAGCTGAGGCCACGCCTGAAGCGCATTGAATATCGCTCTCAGTTCTAGAATGTTTATCGGGAGGAGAGTTTCCTCCCGAGACCATAAGCCCTGTGCTTTCAGGGAGTTCCAGACTGCACCCCAGCCTAGCAGGCTGGCATCTGTCGTTACTATGAGCCACTCTGGCCTGCAGAAACACATTCCCTGAGACAGGTGGTCCTGAGATAACCACCAGAGAATAGAATCTCTGGTCTCCTGGTCCAGATGCAGCTGAGGAGATAAATCTGCATAATCCCCATTTCACTGTTAGAGCATGCATAGTTGCAGTGGTCTGAGGTGTAGGCGGGCAAAAGGAACTATGTCCATTGCCGCTACCATGAGTCTGATTACCTCCATACACTGAGCCACTGATGGCTGAGGAATGTAGAAAAAATAGGAGACAAGCGAACAGAAAGTAGAGCACTCGCAAAGGGAGACTAGTATAAATGGCTATTCAGTGGGTATATAATATTAAAACTTAACATTTATTATTAAAAAAAAAATGATAAAAAACTACTATATAAGTAGTGATTAATACTTAGATTAAAACACAAACAAATAATAAACGGCTGTATATCCACAATGACCCCAGAATGTATACCATAGAAACTCAGAATAGAGTAGGAGGGATTTTTAGGCAGATATACACCAAAAAATGGTTCACGGATTGCTCTACTTTCTGTTTGCTTGTCTCCTATTTTTTCTACATTTACTTGAACAGTGAGCACCCTCCCCTGGTATTACTAGTCTATACTTCATTATATCAGATATTAGTATTATTGTCCCCAATTTGGGTGACTACTTTTATTGGTTAAATTGTGGTAAGCTAATACTTGACGGGGAATCATTAAATACAACTTCCATTACCACTATCCCTATCTTTATTATATGGCTGAGGAATGGAATGAAGAGCTCGGCAAGAGGTTAAGAGTTTTGATTTTCTGACTTCCGTCAGAAATATTTTCATTTCTACCGAGTCTATTAGAGTCCCTAGGAAGGAAACTCTTGTGAGAGGAAAGAGAGAACTCTTTTTTTATGTTCACCTTCCACCCGTGAGATCTCAGAAAAGCCAACACGATGTCCGTGTGAGACTTGGCTAGCTGGAAAGTCGACGCCTGAATTAAGATGTCGTCTAGATAAGGCGCCACTGCTATGCCCCGCGGTCTTAGAACCGCAAAAAGGGACCCTAGCACCTTTGTGAAAATACTGGGAGCCGTGGTCAACCCGAAGGGAAGGGCCACAAACTGGTAATGCCTGTCCAGAAAGGCGAATCAGAGGAATTGATGATGATCTCTGTGAATAGGGATGTGTAGATACGCATCCTTTAAGTCCACGGTAGTCATATATTGACCCTCCTGGATCAACAGTAGAATAGTCCGAATAGTCTCCATCTTAAATTATGGTACTCTGAGGAATTTGTTTAGAATTTTGAGATCCAAGATTGGTCAGAAAGTTCCCTCTTTTTTGGGAACCACAAACAGGTTTGAGTAAAACCCTAGCCCTTGTTCCGCTTTTGGAACTGGGCGGATCACTCCCATGGTATGTAGGTCTTCTACACAGTGTAAGAACGCCTCTCTCTTTGTCTGGTTTGCAGACAATTGAGAAATGTTAAATCTCCCCCTTGGTGGGGGAGTCTTTGAAGTCCAGAAGATATCCCTGGGACACAAGACCAGGAATCGTGAACATCTCTTGCCCAAGCCTGAGCGAAGAGAGAGAGTCTGCCCCCTACTAGATCCGGTCCCGGATCGGGGGCTACCCCGTCATGCTGTCTTAGAGGCAGCTGCAGGCTTCTTGGCCTGTTTACCCTTGTTCCAAGCCTGGTTAGGTCTCCAGACTGACTTGGATTGGGCAAAATTCCCCTCTTGCTTTGCAGCAGGGGAAGCTGAAGCGGGACCACCCTTGAAGTTCCGAACGGAACGAAAATTATTTTGTTTGGTCCTCATTTTATTTGTTTTATCCTGAGGGAGGGCATGGCCTTTCCCTCCAGTGATGTCTGAAATAATCTCTTTCAGTTCAGGTCCGAATAGGGTCTTTCCTTTGAAAGGGATGTTCAAAAGTTTAGATTTTGATGACACATCAGCCGGCCAGGACTTAAGCCATAATGCCCTGCGTGCTAAAATGGCAAAACCGGAATTCTTTGCCGCTAATTTAGCCAGTTGGAAAGCGGCATCTGTAATAAAAGCATTAGCCAACTTAAGGGCCTTAATTCTATCCATAATATCCTCTAATGGAGTCTCCATCTGAAGAGCCTCTTCTAGAGCCTCGAACCAGACAGCAGCTGCAGTAGTTACAGGAACAATGCACGCAATAGGTTGAAGAAGAAAACCTTGATTAACAAAAATTTTCTTCAGGAGACCCTCTAATTTTTTATCCATAGGATCTTTGAAAGCACAACTGTCTTCGATAGGTATAGTTGTACGCTTAGCAAGAGTAGAAATAGCTCCCTCCACCTTAGGAACCGTCTGCCACGAGTCCCGCATGGTGTCAGATATGGGAAACATTTTCTTAAAAACAGGAGGGGGAGCGAACGGAATACCAGTCTATCCCACTCCTTAGTAACAATATTCACAATCTTCTTAGGGACTGGAAAAACATCAGTGTAAACAGGAACCTCTAAGTATTTGTCCATTTTACACAAATTCTCTGGGACCACTATAGGGTCACAATCATCTAGAGTCGCTAATACCTCCCTGAGCAATAAGCGGAGGTGTTCAATCTTAAATAATACTTAGAAAAAAACGGTACTGTGCCTTTAAGAGAATAAAAGATGCACAAACTCTGCAAAACAGTGTAAAAAAAAGCAGTAAACTTTACGAAATTTTTACAGTAGCATCATAAAGCCTTTGTAAGTTTGCACAGCCTTAGTAAGTTTGCACAGCTAGACAAATAAACGATTAACCCCTTAATGTAAAAACCGGATCGACAAAACGTCAAAAACCGGTAAAAATGAATAAAAATGTTCAGCACCTTGCCACAGCTCTGCTGTGGCGCCTACCTGCCCTTTAGGAAAGATTTGTGGGGGACAAAATTCTTTTAAGCCCTCAAACACAGCAGGACCCTCTGGAGAAGCAGCTGGATGTCTCTGAGTAAAAGAAACTGCGCAACTGAGGCGCGAAAATAGGCCCCTCCCATCTCACTCGATGTTATGGGGCCTAAAAGAAACACACCAGAGTGTTTCTAAACTAGCCATGTAAGTTAAAAACCCTAAAATAAGCCACAATGACCCCTTAAAGTCCCTCAAAAAACGTTATGTTTGCAATAAAAAAACTTTTTTTCCTATCAGTAACCAATGAGCCCTTTATGCAAGCTGGGATTCCTACTAAGTGTCTGAATACAGCTTACCCTTCCCTCATGGGGATATTGCCAGCCTTTTCTAGAATTATCACAGTCTGTCTAGAAAAAAAAACAGAATTTATGCTTACCTGATAAATTACTTTCTCCAACGGTGTGTCCGGTCCACGGCGTCATCCTTACTTGTGGGAATATCTCTTCCCCAACAGGAAATGGCAAAGAGTCCCAGCAAAGCTGGCCATATAGTCCCTCCTAGGCTCCGCCCACCCCAGTCATTCGACCGACGGACAGGAGGAAAAATATAGGAGAAACCATATGGTACCGTGGTGACTGTAGTTAGAGAAAATAATTCATCAGACCTGATTAAAAAACCAGGGCGGGCCGTGGACCGGACACACCGTTGGAGAAAGTAATTTATCAGGTAAGCATAAATTCTGTTTTCTCCAACATTGGTGTGTCCGGTCCACGGCGTCATCCTTACTTGTGGGAACCAATACCAAAGCTTTAGGACACGGATGAAGGGAGGGAGCAAATCAGGTTACCTAAACGGAAGGCACCACGGCTTGCAAAACCTTTCTCCCAAAAATAGCCTCAGAAGAAGCAAAAGTATCAAATTTGTAAAATTTGGCAAAAGTGTGCAGTGAAGACCAAGTCGCTGCCTTACATATCTGATCAACAGAAGCCTCGTTCTTGAAGGCCCATGTGGAAGCCACAGCCCTAGTGGAGTGAGCTGTGATTCTTTCAGGAGGCTGCCGTCCGGCAGTCTCGTAAGCCAATCGGATGATGCTTTTAAGCCAAAAGGAAAGAGAGGTAGAAGTCGCTTTTTGACCTCTCCTTTTACCAGAATAGACGACAAACAGAGAATATGTTTGTCTGAAATCTTTTGTAGCTTCTAAATAGAATTTTAGAGCATGGACTACATCCAAATTGTGTAACAAACGTTCCTTCTTTGAAACTGGATTCGGACACAAAGAAGGTACAACTATCTCCTGGTTAATATTTTTGTTAGAAACAACCTTTGGAAGAAAACCAGGCTTAGTACGCAAAACCACCTTATCTGCATGGAACACCAGATAGGGCGGAGAACACTGCAGAGCAGATAACTCTGAAACTCTTCTAGCAGAAGAAATAGCAACCAAAAACAAAACTTTCCAAGATAACAATTTAATATCTATGGAATGTAGAGGTTCAAACGGAACCCCTTGAAGAACTGAAAGAACTAGATTTAAACTCCAGGGAGGAGTCAAAGGTCTGTAAACAGGCTTGATCCTAACCAGAGCCTGAACAAATGCTTGAACATCTGGCATAGCTGTCAGTCGTTTTTGTAGTAAGACAGATAAAGCAGAAATCTGTCCCTTTAGAGAACTCGCAGATAATCCTTTATCCAAACCTTCTTGCAGAAAGGAAAGAATCTTAGGAATTTTTACCTTATTCCAAGGGAATCCCTTGGATTCACACCAGCAGATATATCTTTTCCATATTTTATGGTAAATCTTTCTAGTTACCGGTTTTCTGGCCTGAACCAGAGTATCAATCACCGAATCTGAAAACCCACGCTTTGATAGAATCAAGCGTTCAATCTCCAAGCTGTCAGCTGGAGGGAGACCAGATTTGGATGTTCAAATGGACCCTGAACAAGAAGGTCCTGTCTCAAAGGTAGCTTCCATGGTGGAACCGATGACATATTCACCAGGTCTGCATACCAAGTCCTGCGTGGCCACGCAGGAGCTATCAAGATCACAGAGACCCTCTCCTGTTTGATCCTGGCTACCAGCCTGGGAATGAGAGGAAACGGTGGGAACACATAAGCTAGGTTGAAGGTCCAAGGCGCTACTAGTGCATCCACTAGAGTCGCCTTGGGATCCCTGGATCTGGACCCGTAGCAAGGAACCTTGAAGTTCTGACGAGACGCCATCAGATTCATGTCTGGAATGCCCCATAATTGAGTCAACTGGGCAAAAATCTCCGGGTGGAGTTCCCACTCCCCCGAATGGAATGTCTGACGACTCAGATAATCCGCTTCCCAGTTTTCCACACCTGGGATGTGGATCGCAGATAGATGGCAGGAGTGATTCTCCGCCCATTGTATTATTTTGGTTACTTCTTTCATCACCAGGGAACTCCTTGTTCCCCACTGATGATTGATAAACGCAACAGTCGTCATGTTGTCTGATTGGAATCTTATGAATCTGGCCTTTGCAAGCTGAGGCCAAGCCCTGAGAGCATTGAATATCGCTCTTAGTTCCAGAATGTTTATCGGGAGAAGAGACTCTTCCCGAGACCATAGTCCCTGAGCTTTCAGGGATTCCCAGACCGCACCCCAGCCCACTAGACTGGCGTCGGTCGTGACAATGACCCACTCTGGTCTGCGGAAGCTCATTCCCTGGGATAGGTGGTCCAGGGATATCCACCAACGGAGTGAATCTCTGGTCTTCTGATCTACTTGAATCACTGGAGACAAGTCTGTATAGTCCCCATTCCACTGTTTCAGCATGCACAGTTGTAATGGTCTTAGATGAATTCGCGCAAAAGGAACTATGTCCATTGCTGCAACCATCAACCCTACTACTTCCATGCACTGAGCTATGGAAGGACGTGGAACAGAATGAAGAACTTGACAAGCACTTAGAAGTTTTGACTTTCTGACATCTGTCAGAAAGATCCTCATTTCTAAGGAATCTATTATTGTTCCCAGGAAGGGAACTCTTGTTGATGGAGACAGAGAACTTTTTTCTTTGTTCACCTTTGCTTTTGAAAGGGACGACGCTTGTATTAGAATGTCGTCCAAGTATGGTACTACTGCAATGCCCTTCGGTCTTAGAACCGCTAGAAGGGACCCGAGTACCTTTGTGAAAATCCTTGGAGCAGTGGCTAATCCGAATGGGAGGGCCACAAACTGGTAATGTTTGTCCAGAAAGGCGAACCTTAGGAACTGATGATGTTCTTTGTGGATAGGAATATGTAGGTACGCATCCTTTAGATCCACGGTAGTCATAAATTGACCTTCCTGGATAGTGGGTAGAATCGTTCGAATGGTTTCCATTTTGAACGATGGTACCCTGAGAAATTTGTTTAGGATCTTTAAATCCAGAATTGGTCTGAAGGTTCCCTCTTTTTTGGGAACTACGAACAGATTTGAGTAAAATCCCATTCCTTGTTCCGTCATTGGAACTGGGTGTGTCACTCCCATCTTTAGCAGGTCTTCTACATTCTTCCTTATTTGGTTTGAGGATAAGTGAGACATGTGAAACCTTCCCCTTGGGGGTAGTTCCTTGAATTCCAGAAGATAACCCTGAGAAACTATTTCTAGCGTCCAGGGATCCTGAACATCTCTTGCCCAAGCCTGAGCAAAGAGAGAGAGTCTGCCCCCCACTAGATCCGGTCCCGGATCGGGGGCTACTCCTTCATGCTGTTTTGTTAGCGGTAGCAGGCTTCTTGGTCTCCTTACCCTTGTTCCAGCCTTGCATCGGTTTCCAGGCTGGTTTGGACTGTGAGGCATTACCCTCTTGCTTAGAGGATGCAGAATTAGAGGCCGGTCCGTTCCTGAAATTACGAAAGGAACGAAAATTAGACTTATTCTTGGCCTTGAAAGGCCTATCTTGTGGGAGGGCGTGGCCCTTTCCCCCAGTGATGTCTGAGATAATCTCTTTCAATTCTGGTCCAAAGAGAGTTTTACCCTTGAAGGGGATGTTAAGCAATTTTGTCTTGGATGATACATCCGCTGACCAAGACTTTAGCCAAAGCGCTCTGCGCGCCACAATTGCAAATCCTGAATTTTTCGCCGCTAATCTAGCTAATTGCAAAGCGGCATCTAAAATAAAAGGGTTAGCCAACTTAATTGCGTGAACTCTGTCCATAACCTCCTCATATGGAGTCTCTCTACTGAGCGACTTTTCTAGTTCCTCGAACCAGAACCACGCTGCTGTAGTGACAGGAACAATGCACGAAATGGGTTGTAGAAGGTAACCTTGCTGTACAAAAATCTTTTTAAGCAAACCTTCCAATTTTTTATCCATAGGATCTTTGAAAGCACAACTATCTTCGATAGGAATAGTAGTGCGCTTGTTTAGAGTAGAAACTGCCCCCTCGACCTTAGGGACTGTCTGCCATAAGTCCTTTCTGGGGTCGACCATAGGAAATAATTTCTTAAATATAGGAGGGGGAACAAAAGGTATGCAGGGCTTCTCCCACTCCTTATTCACTATGTCCGCCACCCGCTTGGGTATAGGAAAAGAGTCGGCGTGCACCGGAACCTCTAGGAAATTGTCCATCTTGCATAATTTTTCTGGAATGACCAAGTTGTCACAATCATCCAGAGTAGATAACACCTCCTTAAGCAGTGCGCGGAGATGTTCTAATTTAAATTTAAATGTCACAACATCAGGTTCAGCCTGTTGAGAAATTTTTCCTGAATCTGAAATTTCCCCATCTGACAAAACCTCCCTCATGGCCCCTTCAGATTGGTGTGAGGGTATGACAGAACAATTATCATCAGCGCCCTCCTGCTCTTCAGTGTTTAAAACAGAGCAATCGCGCTTTCTCTGATATGCAGGCATTTTGGATAAAATATTTGCTATGGAGTTATCCATTACAGCCTTCAATTGTTGCATGGTAATAAGCATTGGCGCGCTAGAAGTACTAGGGGCCTCCTGCGTGGGCAAAACTGGCGTAGACACAGAAGGAGATGATGTAGAACCATGTCTACTTCCTTCATCTGAGGAATCATCTTGGGTAATTTCATTATTTGTGGCAGTACTGTCCTTACTTTGTTTGGACGCTATGGCACAATTATCACACAATTTTGAAGGGGGAGACACATTGGCTTTCATACATATAGAACATAGCTTATCTGAAGGCACAGACATGTTAAACAGGCTTAAACTTGTCAATAAACACAAAAACCGTTTTAAAACAAAAACGTTACTGTCTCTTTAAATTTTAAACAGAGCACATTTTATTACTGAATATGTGAAAATATATGAAGGAATTGTTCAAAATGTACCAAAATTTCACCACAGTGTCTTAAAGCATTAAAAGTATTGCACACTAATTTTCAGAGCTTTAACCCTTAAAATAACGAAACCGGAGCCGGTTACAGATTTAACCCCTATACAGTCCCAGCTACAGCCTTTGCTGTGACTTTACCAAGCCCAGAGGGGAATACGATACCAAATGACGCCTTCTAGGAACTTTTCCAACTACTTTCAGGTCCTCACACATGCATCTGCATGTCTTGCACTCAAAAACAACTGCGCAGTAATGGCACGAAAATGAGGCTCAGCCTACAACTGGGAAGGCCCTTCCTGACTGGAAAAGGTGTCTAACATAGTGCCTGACGTTAAAAAACGTTCCCCAAGTTTATAAGTGTGAATTATCAGCATAAACATGTATAAAATGTCCAAATAAAGCAATCGATTTAGCCCATAAAAGTGTCCACCAGTTTTATAGCCCATATTAAGCCCTTTATTCTGTTTGAGACTAAGAAAATGGCTTACCGGTCCCCATGAGGGGAAATGACAGCCTTCCGGCATTACACAGTCTTGTTAGAAATATGGCTAGTCATAC
Source organism: Bombina bombina (assembly GCF_027579735.1). Lineage (NCBI taxonomy): Eukaryota > Metazoa > Chordata > Amphibia > Anura > Bombinatoridae > Bombina > Bombina bombina. The sequence continues at coordinate 289,742,595 of NC_069501.1, read as the reverse complement.
CTTAATCAGAAAAGTCTGCTAACTGTTTCCCCCAACTGAAGTTACTTCATCTCAACAGTCCTATGTGGAAACAGCAATCGATTTTAGTTACTGTCTGCTAAAATCATCTTCCTCTCACAAACAGAAATCTTCATCTTTTTCTGTTTCAGAGTAAATAGTACATACCAGCACTATTTTAAAATAACAAACTCTTGATAGTAGAATAAAAAAACTACAACTAAACACCACATACTCTTAACCATCTCCGTGGAGATGTTGCCTGTGCAACGGCAAAGAGAATGACTGGGGTGGGCGGAGCCTAGGAGGGACTATATGGCCAGCTTTGCTGGGACTCTTTGCCATTTCCTGTTGGGGAAGAGATATACCCACAAGTAAGGATGACGCCGTGGACAGGACACACCAATGTTGGAGAAATAGACTGAACATACCTCAATGCAGCTTAGCATGCAAACCGTTCCCCCAACTGAAGTTTTCCTGTCCTCTTCAGCCCTTGTGAGAACAGCAGTGGATCTTAGTTACAAAGTGCTAAGATCATCATCCTCCTTGCAGAAATCTTCATCCCTTTCCTGCCAGAGAGTAAATAGCACACACCGGTACCTTCATTTAAAATAACAAACTTTTGCTTGAGAAAATAAAAACTAACATTTTTGTCACCACACTCACTTTATCCTTCCTAGTACTTAGAGTAGGCAAAGAGAGTGACTGGGGGGTGGAACTAAGGGAGGAGCTATATAGACAGCTGTGCTGTGGGTGCTCTCTTTGCCACTTCCTCTAAGGAAGGAGAATATCCCACAAGTATGGATGAATCTGTGGACTCGATACATCTTACAATAGAAAAAAAAGAGATTTCATTAAGTTCTGTCCACTTATTTATAGGTTGATCAGTCGATATGTCTTCAGCAGTCCTATAATCGGATTCATTTTGTCATATTTTAATACACAGTCATATTTTGACATATTTAGAGGGATTTTCTCTAGGTCCTTATTAACTAACACATTCACTATTCCCTTCAAAGGAAACATTACAGATGTATATATCTTAGGTTCATAAACCTGTTGTATAGCCTATTGTATTTCAAATCACCCTGCATTTATTATATATATTTTCTGTTACTGTAATTGGACAAAAGTATTTTATTGTAATTGACTAAAATCTCAACAACAAAAAAAAAAATTTTAAATATAAAAAGGTAGATAATCCCTTTATTACCCATTCCCCAGTTTTGCATAACCAACTCAGTTATAATAATATACTTTTTACCTCTGATTACCTTGTATCTAAGCCTCTGCAGACTGCTCCCTTATTTCAGTTCTTTTGACAGACTTGCATTTTTAGCCAATCAGTGCTGACTCCTAAAAGCTTCACATGCCTGAGCTTAATGTTATCTATGTGAAACAAGAACTAACGCCCTCTAGTGGGGAAAAACTGTCAAAATGCTTTCAGATTAGAGGCGGCCTTCAAGGTCTAAGAAATTAGCCTATGAACCTCCTAGGTTTAGCGTTCAACTAAGAATACCAAGAGAACAAAGCAAAATTGGTAATAAAAGTAAATCTGAAAGTTTTTTAAAATTACATGCCCTATTTAAATCATGAAAGTTTTTTTTACTTGACTGTCCCTTTAATAAAGAGGTAGAGGAATTCTGTATGATTTTGTTTAAAGGGCCATAATACCCAAATGTTTAAACACTTTAAAGTGATGCAGCATAGCCGTAAAAAGCTGACTAGAAAATATCTCCTGAACATCTCTATGTAAAAAAGAAAGATATTTTACCTCAAAAGTTCCTCAGTAGCCACCTCCCATTGTAAAGGATTTCTAAGCAGCATTTTAGTGTGTCTGTCCTGGGACAACTGAAAGGATGAGCCTCGTGAACTCTCATTATTTCACCAATCAGGTAAAGGAAGCTTACTATGAAATCTCATGAGAGTTATGTGAAATCTCATGAGATCACAGTAAGAGTTCATGACCTCAGCACTGCTGATGCTGATTGGCTGCTGTTCATTTCTTCATTTTTTTTTTATTTTTACCTGCAGCTGGGAGCAGGTGAAGTATAACTTTTTACACAGAACTTACTCTGCTGAGCTGAGGAGATTGTGAGGTAAAATATCTTCCTTTTTTATATAGAGATGCTCAGGTGATAATTTCCTGTCAGTTATACTGCATCAGTTTCAAGTGATTTAGCATATGAGTATTATGTCCCTTTAAGTATTTATTCCTAGTGGCCAGTTTCATGCTAAATTTGTATTACATTTAAATAGGGACATTGTATGGCAGATTTTTTTTCCATTCATTAAGTTCCCAATTATCTACTTTACCCGCTGGAGAGAATTAAATAAAAAAAAAAAGGAATATTCTACTCTATGTAGAAAATGTATGTAAACAAAAAGGCAGTAGCCGTAATCACCCTCCCAGATGGGGTGGGAGAGAGCGGTATTACATTGTTCATTTTCAACTGCTCTAAGTATTTATATCGGTGTATACAGAAATATATATAATAAGGAGGAATTTGTGTATAAAGAGAAAGATAGAGGTCTGTTCTCCCTGCAAGCTCAAGTCATTTAAATGGGCAGTAGCCTCAATGAGCTAAACCATCTTTTTCATATACAAAAAATAAACCCAAATGATAACATTTCCAATACATTTAATACTCTGCAGAGAGTATAGCAAGTCAGTGGAGACACATTTTTACAGTACAATCTCCCCTAAAGTGGAGTTCATTTTCAGATAGATTCAGGTATATTTAAGTTATTTAATATACATTACAATTCAGTCTGGATGATCTCTCTCCAATTACTTTTGGTTTGTCTGTGAAACCATTTTACTACAGAACAAAGATATGGGAGTTCTAGTGATTGTGCTCCACAAAACAACGTAGGACCTGGTGAGACTGACAAGAGCTATTTATTTATATTCCCTTGTGATGTAAAGAGCATGGGGAACAGAAATGCTTAAAAAATGTAAGTTAATTAAAAAATGTGGTTTGCAAATTATTACATAGACGTAAACTAGCAGGAGCTTCATGGTGAAAAGAAAGTTCCTTCCTTAATTGCTCAGTTTAAAAGAGATCATGGGAAACAGTGGCTGAAATACAGGCACAACATTTAGGCAAAGATCTGTAGTATTATACAAAATTTTAAAAACTAACACTAGTCCATCGTACTTATAGGTGAAAATGAAAATAACAGAGCAGCTTAAATTTTAAAAAACAGAATTTATGCTTACCTTATAAATTTCTCTTACGGTGTATTCAGTCCACGGATTTATCCTTACTTGTGGGATATTCTCAATCCCTACAGGAAGTGGCAAAGAGAGCACACAGCAAAGCTGTCCATATAGCTCCCCTCAGGCTCCGCCCCCCCAGTCATTCGACCGACGGTTAGGAGAAAAAGGAGAACCATAGGGTGCAGTGGTGACTGTAGTTATAAAATTTAGACCTGACTTAAATGTCAGGGCGGGACTGAAAACACCGTAAGAGAAAGAAATTTATCAGGTCAGCACAAATTCTGTTTTCTCTTACTTGGTGTATTCAGTCCACGGATTCATCCTTACTTGTGGGATACCAATACCAAAGCAATAGGACACGGATGAAGGGAGGGAACAAGTCAGGTAACCTAAACGGAAGGCACCACTGCTTGCAAAACCTTTCTCCCAAAAACAGCCTCCGAAGAAGCAAAAGTATCCAATTTGTAAAATTTGGCAAATGTATGCAGTGAAGACCAAGTCGCTGCCTTACAAATCTGTTCAACAGAAGCCTCATTCTTGAAAGCCCATGTGGAAGCCACAGCTCTGGTAGAATGAGCTGTGATTCGTTCAGGAGGCTGCTGTCCAGCAGTCTCATAAGCCAATCGGATGATGCTTTTCAGCGAAAAGGAAAGAGAGGTAGCTGTCGCTTTCTGACCTCTCCTCTTACTAGAATAGACAACAAACTAGGATGATGTTTGTCTGAAATCTTTAGTTGCTTTTAAATAGAATTTTAAAGCATGAACCACGTCAAGATTGTGTAAAAGTCGTTCCTTCCTAGAAACTGGATTAGGACACAGAGAAGGAACAATAATTTCCTGGTTAATATTCTTATTAGAAACCACTTTAGGAAGAAAACCAGGTTTGGTACGCAAAACAACCTTATCTGCATGGAACACCAGATAGGGTGAATCACACTGCAAAGCAGACAATTCAGAGACTCTTCGAGCAGAAGAAATGGCTACTAAAAACAAAACTTTCCAAGATAATAACTTAATATCTATGGAATGTAAAGGTTCAAACGGAACCCCTTGAAGAACTGAAAGAACCAAATTTAGACTCCAAGGAGGAGCCACAGGCTTGTAAACAGCCTTGATTCTAACAAGGGCCTGTGCAAACACCTGAATGTCTGGTACAGCTGCCAGGCACTTATGTAACAGAATAGACAGAGCAGATATCTGTCCCTTTAAGGAACTGGCTGACAGACCTTTCTCCAATCCTTCTTGGAGAAAAGCCAGTATCCTTGGAATCCTAATCTTACTCCACGAGTAACCCTTGGATTCACACCAACTAAGATATTTCCGCCATATCTTATAGTAAATTTTCCTTGTGACAGGCTTTCTGGCCTGTATCAAAGTGTCTATAACTGATTCCGAGAAACCACGCTTAGCTAGGATTAAGTGTTCAATCTCCAAGCAGTCAGTTGCAGAGAAACTAGATTTGGATGCTTGAAAGGACCTTGAATTAGAAGATCCTGCCTTGATGGCAGTCTCCATGGTGGGACCGATGACATGTCCACTAGGTCTGCATACCAATTCCTGCGTGGCCACGCAGGCGCTATCAGGATTACCAAAGCCTTCTCCTGTTTGATTCTGGCTATTAGCCGAGGGAGAAGAGGAAACGGTGGAAAGACATAAGCTAGATTGAATGACCAAGGCGCTATTAAAGCCTCTATCAATGCCGCCTTGGGATCCCTGGATCTGGATCCGTAAAGGGGAAGTTTGGTGTTCTGACGGGACGCCATCAGATCCAATTCTGGAATACCCCATAGCTGGGTCCGCTGAACAAAAACCTCCGGGTGGAGTTCCCACTCCCCCGGATGAAAAGTCTGAAGTCTTAGAAAATCCACCTCCCAGTTGTCTACCCCTGGGATGTGAATTGCAGATAGATGGCAGGAGTGATCCTCCGCCCATTTGATGATCCTTCATACTTCCTTCATCGCTAGGGAACTCTTTGTTCCTCCCTGATGATTGACGTACGCTACAGTCGTGATGTTGTCCGACTGAAATCTGATGAATTTGGCCTCCGCAAGTTGAGGCCATGCTTTGAGCGTTTTGAATATCGCTCTCAGCTCCAAAATGTTTATTGGGAGAAGAGATTCTTCCCGAGACCATGTACCCTGAGCTTTCAGGGAGTTCCAGACCGCACCCCAGCCTAACAGACTGGCGTCGGTCGTGACAACGATCCACTCCGGTCTGCGGAAACTCATTCCCTGAGACAGGTGAACTTGAGACAACCACCAGAGAAGAGAGTCTCTGGTTTTCTGGTCCATTTGTATTTGAGGAGATAAATCTGCGTAATCCCCATTCCACTGCTTGAGCATGCACAGTTGCAGTGGTCTGAGATGAATTCGGGCAAAAGGAACTACGTCCATTGCCGCCACCATTAAACCAATTACCTCCATGCACTGAGCCACAGAAGGCTGAGGAATGGAATGAAGAGCTCGGCAGGTGTTCAACAGTTTGGACTTCCTGACCTCTGTCAGAAATTTTTTCATTTCTACTGAGTCTATTAGTGTTCCCAGGAAGGGAACCCTTGTAACCGGGGACAGAGAACTTTTTCTCGTTCACATTCCACCCGTGAGACCTTAGAAAGGCCAGAACAATGTCCGTATGAGCCTTGGCTCTGTGGAAAGACGACGCCTGTATTGATATGTCGTCTAGGTAAGGTGATACTGCAATGCCCCGCGGTCTTAACACCACCAGAAGGGACCCTAGAACCTTTGTGAAAATTCTGGGAGCGGTGGCCAACCCGAAAGAAAGGGCCACGAACTGGTAATGTTTGTCCAGAAAGGCGAACCTTAGGAACTGATGGTGATCTTTGTGGATAGGAATATGTAGGTACGCATCCTTTAGATCCACGGTAGTCATATATTGACCTTCCTGGATCATGGGCAAGATTGTCCAAATGGTTTCCATCTTGAAAGACGGAACTCTGAGGAATTTGTTTAGAATCTTTAGATCCAGGATTGGCCTGAAAGTTCCCTCCTTTTTGGGAACTACGAACAGGTTTGAGTAAAAGCACAGTCCTTGTTCTGCAATTGGGACTGGGTGTATTACTCCCATTCTTAGGAGACACAGCGTAAGAACGCCTGTTTCTTTGTTTGGTCTGAAGACAAACGAGAACTGTGGAACCTTCCCCTTGGGGGAGAATCCTTGAATTCTAGAAGGTACCCCTGAGCAACTATTTCTAATGCCCAGGGACCCGGAACGTCTCTTGCCCAAGCCTGAGCAAAGAGAGAAAGTCTGCCCCCTACTAGATCCGGTCCCGGATCGGGGGCTACCCCTTCATGCCGTCTTGGTAGCAGGAGCAGGCTTCTTGGCCTGTTTACCCTTATTCCAGCCCTGCAGGGGTTTCCAGGTTGCTTTGGGCTGGGAAGTGTTATCTTGCTTTGCAACAGCAGAGGTTGCAGCTGGTCCGCTCCTGAAGTTGCGAAAGGAGCGAAAAACAGAATTTATGCTTACCTGATAAATTACTTTCTCCAACGGTGTGTCCGGTCCACGGCGTCATCCATTACTTGTGGGAATATTCTCTTCCCCAACAGGAAATGGCAAAGAGCACAGCAAAATCTGCCCATATAGCCCCTCCTCAGGCTCCGCCCCCCAGTCATTCGACCGACGGTTAAGAGAAAAAAAGGAGAAACTATAGGGTGCCGTGGTGACTGTAGTGTATAGAGAAAGAAATTTTTCTAACCTGATTAAAAAACCAGGGCGGGCCGTGGACCGGACACACCGTTGGAGAAAGTAATTTATCAGGTAAGCATAAATTCTGTTTTCTCCAACATTGGTGTGTTCATGGTCCACGACGTCATCCATTACTTGTGGGAACCAATACCAAAGCTTTAGGACACGGATGAAGGGAGGGAGCAAATCAGGTTACCTAAACAGAAGGCACCACGGCTTGCAAAACCTTTCTCCCAAAAATAGCCTCCGAAGAAGCATAAGTATCAAATTTGTAGAATTTGGCAAAAGTGTGCAAGGAAGACCAAGTCGCTGCCTTACATATCTGATCAACAGAAGCCTCGTTCTTGAAGGCCCATGTGGAAGCCACAGCCCTAGTAGAGTGAGCTGTGATTCTTTCAGGAGGCTGCCGTCCGGCAGTCTCATAAGCCAATCGGATAATGCTTTTCAGCCAGAAAGAAAGAGAGGTAGCAGTAGCTTTTTGTCCTCTCCTCTTACCAGAGTAGACGACAAACAAAGATGAGGTTTGTCTAAAATCCTTTGTTGCTTCTAAATAGAAATTTAAAGCACGGACTACATCTAAATTGTGTAACAAACGTTCCTTCTTTGAAACTGGTTTCGGACACAGAAAAGGAACAACTATTTCCTGGTTAATATTCTTGTTGGAAACAACTTTTGGAAGAAAACCAGGCTTGGTACGCAAAAACGACCTTATCTGAATGGAACACCAGATAGGGTGGATCACACTGCAAAGCAGATAATTCAGAAACTCTTCTAGCAGAAGAAATAGCAACCAAAAACAGAACTTTCCAAGATAGTAACTTGATATCTATGGAATGTAAGGGTTCAAACGGAACCCCTTGAAGAACTGAAAGAACTAAATTTAGACTCCAAGGAGGAGTCATGGGTCTGTAAACAGGCTTGATTCTGACCAAAGCCTGTACAAAAGCTTGTACATCTGGCACAGCTGCCAGGCGTTTATGTAACAAAACAGATAAGGCAGAAATCTGTCCTTTTAGAGAACTCGCTGACAACCCTTTATCCAAACCCTCTTGGAGAAAGGAAAGAATCTTAGGAATTTTAATCTTACTCCAGGAGAATCCCTTGGATTCACACGAACAGATATATTTTTTCCATATTTTATGGTAAATCTTTCTAGTCACAGGTTTTCTGGCTTGGACCAGAGTATCTATCACTGAATTTGAAAACCCACGCTTGGATAAAATCAAGCATTCAATTTCCAAGCAGTCAGCTGCAGAGAAACTAGATTTGGATGTTCGAATGGACCTTGTTCTAGAAGATCCTGTCTCAAAGGTAGCTTCCATGGTGGAGCCGATGACATAATCACCAGGTCTGCATACCAAGTCCTGCGTGGCCACGCATGAGCTATCAGAATCACCGAGGCCTTCTCCTGTTTGATCCTGGCTACGAGCCTGGGAAGGAGAGGAAACGGTGGAAACACATAAGCTAGGTTGAACGACCAAGGCGCCACTAATGTATCCACTACAGTCGCCTTGGGATCCCTGGATCTGGACCCGTAGCAAGGAACCTTGAAGTTCTGACGAGACGCCATCAGATCCATGTCGGGAATGCCCCATAATTGGGTTAACTGGGCAAAGACCTCCGGGTGGAGTTCCCACTCCCCCGGATGGAAAGTCTGACTCAGATAATCCGCCTCCCAGTTGTCTACTCCTGGGATGTGAATTGCAGATAGATGGCAGGAGTGATCCTCCGCCCATTTGATGATCTTGGATACCTCTCTCATCGCCAAGGAACTCTTTGTTCCTCCCTGATGGTTGATGTAAGCTACAGTCGTCATGTTGTCTGACTGGAATCTTATGAATCCGGCCTTTGCTAATTGAGGCCAAGCTCGGAGAGCATTGAATATCGCTCTCAGTTCCAGGATGTTTATCGGGAGAAGAGACTCTTCCCGAGACCATAGACCCTGAGCTTTCAGGGAATCCCAGACCACGCCCCAGCCTAATAGACTGGCGTTGGTCGTGACAATGACCCACTCTGGTCTGCGGAAACTCATTCCCTGAGACAGGTGATCCTGAGTCAACCACCAACGGAGTGAGTCTCTGGTTATCTGGTCTACTTGAATCTGAGGAGACAAGTCTGTATAGTACCCATTCCACTGATTGAGCATGCACAGTTGTAATGGTCTTAGATGAATTTGAGCAAAAGGAACTATGTCCATTGCTGCAACCATCAATCCTACTACTTCCATGCACTGAGCTATGGAAGGCTGCAGAATAGAGTGAAGAACTTGACAAGCGTTTAGAAGCTTTGACTTTCTGACTTCTGTCAGGAAGATCTTCATTTCTAAAGAATCTATCATTGTTCCCAAAAAGGGAACTCTTGTTGACAGAGACAGGGAACTCTTTCTACGTTCACCTTCCACCCGTGAGATCGGAGAAAGGCTAGAACAATGTCTGTATGAGCCTTTGCCTTGGAAAGAGACGACGCTTGAATTAGAATGTCGTCTAAATAAGGTGCCACTGCAATGCCCCTCAGTCTTAGAACCGCCAGAAGGGACCCTAGCACCTTTGTGAAAATTCTGGGAGCGGTGGCTAAACCGAATGGAAGAGTCACGAACTGGTAATGTTTGTCCAGAAAATCGAACCTTAGGAACTGATGATGATCTTTGTGGATAGGAATATGTAGGTAAGCATCCTTTAAATCCACGGTAGTCATATATTGACCCTCCTGGATTGTAGGTAAAATTGTTCGAATGGTTTCTGAGAAACTTGTTTAGAATTTTTAAATCCAGAATTGGTCTGAAAGTTCCCTCTTTTTTGGGAACTACAAACAGGTTTGAGTAAAACCCCTGACCTTGTTCCACTGTTGGAACTGGGTGTATCACTCCCATCTTTAACAGATCTTCTACACAATGTAAGAATGCCTGTCTCTTTATTTGGTCTGAAGATAAGCGAGACATGTGGAACCTTCCCTTTGGAGGAAGTTCCTTGAACTCTAGAAGATAACCCTGAGAGACTATTTCTAGTGCCCAGGGATCCGGAACATCTCTTACCCAAGCCTGAGCAAAGAGAGAGCGTCTGCCCCCTACTAGATCCGGTCCCGGATCGGGGGCGACCCCTTCATGCTGTCTTGGTAGCAGCAGCAGGCTTCTTGGCATGTTTACCCTTGTTCCAGCCTTGCATTGGTTTCCAAGCTGGTTTAGCCTGGGAAGCGTTACCCTCTTGTCTAGAGGCTGCAGAGTTAGAAGCCGGTCCGTTCCTGAAATTACGAAAGGAACGAAAATTGGACTTATTCTTAGCCTTGAAAGGCCTATCCTGTGGGAGGGCATGGCCCTTCCCCCCAGTGATGTCTGAAATAATTTCTTTCAATTCTGGCCCAAAAAGGGTCTTACCCTTGAAAGGGATATTAAGCAATTTTGTCTTGGAAGATACATCCGCCGACCAAGACTTTAGCCAAAGCGCTCTGCGCACCACAATTGCAAACCCTGAATTTTTCACCGCTAATCTCGCTAATTGCAAAGCGGCATCTAAAATAAAGGAATTAGCTAACTTAAGTGCGTGAATTCTGTCCATGACTTCCTCATATGGAGTCTCTTTATTGAGCGACTTTTCTAGTTCATCGAACCAGAAACACGCCGCCGTGGTGACAGGAATAATGCACGAAATTGGTTGGAGGAGGTAACCTTGCTGAACAAAAATCTTTTTAAGCAAACCCTCCAATTTTTTATCCATAGGATCTTTGAAAGCACAATTGTCCTCAATGGGAATAGTCGTGCGTTTGGCTAGCGTAGAAACTGCCCCCTCAACTTTAGGGACTGTTTGCCATGTGTCCTTCCTTGGGTCGACCATGGGGAACAATTTCTTAAATATAGGGGGTGGGACAAAAGGTATGCCTGGCTTCTCCCACTCCTTATTCACTATGTCCGCCACCCTTTTAGGTATCGGAAAGGCATCAGGGTGCACCGGGACTTCTAGGAATTTGTCCATCTTGCACAATTTTTCTGGAATGACCAAAGAGTCACAATTATCCAGTGTAGTTAGTACCTCCTTAAGTAATGAGCGGAGATACTCTAACTTAAATTTAAACGTCACAACATCAGGTTCTGCCTGTTGAGAAATTCTTCCTGAATCAGAAAGTTCTCCCTCCGACAAACCCTCCCTCACTGCCACTTCTGACTGGTGTGAGGGTATGACAGATAAATTATCGTCAGCGCCTTCTTGCTCCACTGTATTTAAAACTGAGCAATCACGCTTTCTTTTTAATGCTGGCATTTTGGATAAAATATTAGCTATGGAATTATCCATTACTGCCGTTAATTGTTTCATAGTAACAAGCATTGGCGTGCTAGATGTACTAGGGGTCGCCTGCGCGGGCATAACTGGTATTGGCACAGAAGGAGAGGATGAAGAACTATCCCCACTACCTTCATTTGAGGAATCATCTTGGGCAACCTTATTAAATGTGACAGTACTGTCCTTACTTTGTCTGGACGCCATGGCACAATTATCACATACATTTGAAGGGGGGACCACCTTGGCCTCCATACATACAGAACATGTTCTATCTGAAGGTACAGACATGTTAGACAGGCTTAAACAGGCAAATAATGCAAAAAAAAAACGTTTTAAAACAAAACCGTTACTGTCTCTTTAAATGTTAAACAGAGCACACTTTTTTTTTTGAATATGTGAAAAACTATGAAGGAAATATCCAATCTTTACCAAATTTTCACCACAGTGTCTTAATGCTTTAAAAGTATTGCACCCCAATTTTTTAACCCCTTAAATGAGGAAACCGGAGCCGTTTAATCAATCAGCAATTTTAACCCCACTACAGTCCCAGCCACAGCGTTTGCTGCGACTTCACCTGTCCCTGGGGGTTATACGATACCAAACGAAGTCTTCCAGGAACGTTTTCAATGATCACCAGACCCTCTCACATGCAGCTGCATGCACTGCATCCAAAAGAAACTGCGCAATTATGGCGCGAAAATGAGGCTCTGCCTACTATAGTGAAAGGCCCTTCCTGACTGGGAAGGTGTCTAAACGACTGCCTGGCGCCTAAAAACGTTCCCAAACACTAAAAGTTTAGAGAATCACTTCAAACTGCATAAAAAAACTTAAATAAAGCAATCGATTTAGCCCACAAGAGTGTCAACCAGAGTATAGCCCATAATAAGCCTTCATTCTGTTAAGAGTCTAAGAAAATGGCTTACCGATCCCCAAGAGGGAAAATGACAGTCTTCTAGCATTACACAGTCTTGTTAGAAAATGGACTAGTCATACCTTCAGCAGAAAAGTCTGCAAACTGTTCCCCCCAACTGAAGTTCTCTGGGCTCAACAGTCCTGCGTGGGAACAGCAATTGATTTTAGTTACTGCTGCTAAAATCATACTCCTCTTTTAAACAGAACTCTTCATCCCTTTCTGTTTTAGAGTAAATAGTACAAACCGGCACTATTTTAAAATAACAAACTCTTTATAGCAGAATAAAAAACTACAACTAAACACCACATACTCTTCACCATCTCCGTGGAGATGCTACTTGTTCCGAGCGGCAAAGAGAATGACTGGGGGGCGGAGCCTGAGGAGGGGCTATATGGGCAGCTTTTGCTGTGCTCTTTGCCATTTCCTGTTGGGGAAGAGAATATTCCCACAAGTAATGGATGACGCCGTGGACCGGACACACCAATGTTGGAGAAATTAGCCTTGTTTTTGGCCTTAAACGGCCTATCTTGTGGAAGGGCATGACCCTTGCCCCCAGTGATATCCGAAATAATTTCTTCCAGCTCTGGGCCGAAAAGAGTCTTCCCCTTGAAGGGAATATTTAACAGTTTTGTTTTGGTCGACACATCCGCCGACCATGATTTGAGTCAAATCGCTCTTCGCGCCATGATGGCAAAACCTGAGTTTTTCGCCCCTAGTTTAGCTAACTGGAAAGCGGCATCAGTGATAAAAGAATTAGCCAGCTTTAGAGCATGAATTCTATCCATGACCTCATCGTATGAAGTCTCCCTCTGGAGCGACTCCTCCAGGGCCTCGAACCAAAAAGCCGCTGCAGTAGTTACAGGAATTATGCAGGCAATTGGTTTAAGTAGAAAACCTTGCTGAACAAAAATTTTCTTCAGCAATCCTTCCAATTTTTTATCCATAGGATCTTTGAAAGCACAACTGTCCTCTATTGGTATAGTTGTACGCTTAGCAAGTGTTGAAACTGCCCCCTCCACCTTAGGGACCGTCTGCCACTCGTCCTGTCTGGGGTCATTTATGGGGAACATTTTCTTAAAGATAGGGGGGTGGGACAAAGGGTACACCTGGTCTCTCCCACTCCCTAGTCACAATATCCGCCACCCTCTTTGGGATCGGAAATGCCTCCGTGTATACGGGGACCTCTAAAAACCTGTCCATCTTACACAATTTTTCAGGGACCACCATGGGGTCACAATCATCCAGCGTAGCTAAAACCTCCTTAAGCAGTACGCAGAGGTGTTTCAGCTTAAATTTAAATGCTAAGGAATCTGAATCTGCCCGCTGAGAAACTTTTCCTGTATCAGAAATTTCTCCCTCAGACAGACCTTCCCTCACAGCTACTTCTGAGTTTTGTGAGGGTACTACAGATAAATTATCCACAGCGTCTGATTGCTCATCCTCTGTATTTAAAACTGAGCTATCGCGCTTTCTTGGAAAAACTGGCAGTTTGGCTAAAAATGCTGCAAGGAAATTATCCATCACTGCTGCTAATTGTTGTAAAGTAATAGGGGCCAATGCGCTAGAGGTACTAGGCATCGCTTGCGCGGGCGTAACTGGTGTCGACACATGGGGAGAGGAAGAAGGACTATCCTCATTACCCTCTGTTAAAGAATCATCTTGGGCTAAATTTTTAAGTGTCACTGGATGGTCTTTAAAATGCTTAGATGTTTTAGCACACTTTACACATAAATGCAATGGGGGTACCACCATGGCTTTCAAACATAAGGAACAAGGTCTATCTGAAGTCTCAGACATGTTTGACATACTTATACAGCACTACAATACGGAAAAAATCACTTTTTGAAAAAACGTTACTGTGTCTTTAAATAATAAAAAGCACACATGATCCCAATGCTTTGAAATTATTGCACACAAATTTTCAAATCAATTAACCCCTTATTGACCAAACCGGAGCAAATTGCAGTAAACAACCGGTTTAACACACTACAGCACGGTGCCACAGTCTTTGCTGCGGCCCTACCTTCCCTTAGGGTTATTTGTAGCAGAAATATAAGCCTCCTTGATGTCCTCCTGCACTCTCACGACTCTACACATGAAGCTGCATGAGCTATCTTGAAAATCAACTGCGCAACTGAGCCGCGAAAATTAGGCCCCCCCCCCCTTCAGTCCAGAGTTATAGGGCCTTCCTAAGTCAGACTAGGCGTCTGATAATATGCCAGGTGAAATAAATACCCCAAAAAGTGTTTACAACGTTTCAAACACTTAAATAAATATAATATGCCATCAATAAAATAATCGATTTAGCCCATCACAGTGTCTACCAGTATTTAAGCCCTTAACTGAAGCCATCCTTCTATACTGTGTTTCAGAAAATGGCTTACCTTCCCTCATGGGGATCTCTGTCAGTCTTCTAGCATTACCAGGTCTTGTTAGAAATAAATGACTGAGCATACCTTAAGCAGTTAAGCCTGCAAACTGTTCCCCCCCAACTGAAGTTCTCCGCTACTCAACAGTCCTGTGTGGGAACAGCAATGGATTTTAGTTACAACATGCTAAAATCTTTTTCCTCTCAGCAGAAATCTTCATCACTTTCTGCCTCAGAGTAAATAGTAGAAACCAGCACTATTTTAAAATAAACTCTTGATTGAAGAAATAAAAACTACAAATCTAACACCACAAACTCTTTACCCTCCCGTGGAGATGCTACTTGTTAGAGCGGCAAAGAGAATGACTGGGGGGGGCGGAGCCTGAGGGGAGCTATATGGACAGCTTTGCTGTGTGCTCTCTTTGCCACTTCCTGTAGGGATTGAGAATATCCCACAAGTAAGGATGAATCCGTGGACTGAATACACCAAGTAAGAGAAACATACCTCTTATGAGGACATGTTTATTAGTCATTTGATGCGGATCACCACAACATTTAAATACACCAATGTATGAGTGTGCAAGTACATGTATGGTTAAATATGGGCAAGTATATGCAGAAAACATAAATGAAGATAAGTAACTGTCTACAAATGTGATTTACACTATATGCAATGCATTTAAGTGTTTGCATATCTATGTAAATATAAGCACTATGTATAGTCTTCAGACCTCAGTTACAAATTAAAAATATGATCGTAGAATTGGGGGTGTACTCAAAAAAATAAAAATAATAAAGATACTGCATAACTCTTTCATCCTTTATTTCTCCTTTAAGGGTAGCAGCAATGCGGCCCTAGAGTGGAGCCTTCAGCCTTGGCTGTATTCTCTTACTGAACTGAAAGTTTCACTCTTATGTATACATAAAATATTAAATGGCTGTGCACAACCTTTACTTAACATAGCTGTAGTGTAATACATTTACAGACAGAGTATTTAGCCTAATACTGCAACGTAATTTTAAAAAAAATAGGTGAAGGTGTCCAATTTGGTGTCCAATTTGGTACCTTACCTAAACGTTCTGTAAAGCTCTACTTTATGCATTCACATAAATCAATCCTTATAATTCTAAAAACACAAATATAGATCAGGGGAAAAAAGTAGACAAAGTATTTATGGCACCTAAAAAAAAAACCAAAATATTTACACTCTAGTCTGGTGCCAGCTGCAAATGTTTCCAGATCTTTTAATAAAATCTTATTTTAGGTACTTTTATATTTATAGATGTCCAAGGGAAGAGTAAATAAATAAATAAAACAAACATGGTTTTGTATCTACTTCAGGAGCACTGACAGTTTGTGTATGTTTGAGGGGGATTCTTCTACAGACATAATACCATTTTTGCATTTCAGATTAGCAAATAACATATATATGAAGTCTTCCAAAAAATAAAAATATTAATTTTCTTTGATTAAAAAAAAAAGAGAAAATTATTATTAAAAGTGGTGAATGCATTTCAGCAAATAAAGAATATAGCAGCAAGAGGCAGAGAGACATTTTTAATCATGTTAATATCAATTAGTTAATATATCCATAGCTTCCTACTTAGTACCTAAATTAAATTTCCTCCATACAAAAAAGAAAGCAAGGATCAATGATAAGAAACAGGTATTACAATTTTATACAAGCTAATAGTTAAATATGTACTGCCATGTTCTAAAATGTAATAATTGCTCAAAAACATTTAACCTCGGCTATGGCAAAAAATAAAATAAAAAAGTGACCACTCTTTAAGACATTAGTATAACTATATGTCCACAATTTTAATTATGCCACAGCCTAAAATGTAAATATATCAAAGATGTAGTTAAACTTTGAGAGAATAAACAAATTAAGGCTCCAGTTGCTATTTTTTACAATATAAACATTTCTTAGACACTAGAAAAATAGAGATTTAAAAAATAGGGGGGGGGGGGGGACAAGATAAAAGGATAAAATGTACCAAGCTGCACATGCATTCAGGCATACAAATCAAGCCCCATAGATATAACAGATACATATACTGTACCATGCAAGAATCCTTATGGGAATGCAGACATGCCTGGCTGTGCATACAAAATATTCCTGCAATGAACTAAGAGCTATCCATGGTTCTGATGTTAGATTAATTGATCCATGCCTCACTATCTGATTTGTTTGTTCTGATAATTGGCATGAAAAATACTTTGTAAAATTGAAGACATGGGTTCTTACCTTACAGAATGGTTTACAGAGTGTATCCTTCATATGCACTGCATCCACTACTTTTATTGAGGATTCAGTGCTATTAGGCCTAATCCCATTTTCCTCAGCGAAGGCAGACACTTCATAATTACCAGTTAACATGGAAACACATGTAATATCCTTAAGAGTAGTCTCTGACAACTTTGTAACAGCCACAATCCCAGAAACAGATGACAGATTTTCTGTGTGTTCTTCATCCCTGATTGCATGATTATGGGCATCAACAGAAATACTTGCAGGGTCTATAGATACATATTTACTAGGTAGCATCGCTGATTTCAACTCCAGTAGAGAATGATTAACATCCTTAATTTCTTCACCTTTTAACTTCTGTACTATAGACAGATTCTCATCTACCAAAGGTGCTTGTGGGAGTTCACAAGATGAGAACATAAGAAGAGGAACAACACTATTAGGCAATTCCTTAGAAACAGGATGGTCACATTCCTGGCTTTGGATAGGTCCAGTCAGTAAAGGTCTGTGCATGAGACTGCACCTTGCAACTGTCTCAAAAACCCATGCCTCCTCTGAGCTCTCACTGGCTCTCTGCATGGTGCTGTGC